>NC_134537.1:83718585-84426085 GCF_050624435.1 Tenrec ecaudatus | reverse complement strand
ACCTGGTGGCCTTCAAGACTTGAAAGACTGCCAGTGTACTAGCTGTCTCATGGGAGTGAGTTGCTCTGAGCCATTTGTACTGCTTTATAATTGAATAACCATTTATTTCTTATGTTATAAATCTATCTGTATAAATACATATATAATTATTGGCATTCTGGTTTTGTTTCTCTAGAGAACCCTGTCTAACACACATCCTATAATTCCCCTTTGATGCCTTAGCATCACAGAGGAGATCAGGCAATGCTGTGCACTCTGAATTTTGGCAACCTGCAACCTCAAATTTTGCTTTTCATTTTTGGCTCCCTTAGCCTTGGGTCTGCAGTCAAGATAAGACATTCTGCTCAAGCAACCCTAAAAGTAAATGAAAATGCCAGTGTTTCTGACCATGCCTTCAGATGAGATGTTAAATCTTTGAACTTGTTCTCTTTCTTTAAGCTCTTCTATTGGGGAGCAGCCAGTCTGTCCCATAGTCTTTACATTCTGTTTCCCTGAAGACCTGTTGACAGTATCAACTCCTAAAGTCAATGGATGCCAAAACTGCTAAGTAGCAGTGAACAGAACTAGTTCAAGCAGGATGATGGTTTACTAAATGCTGTTATAAGGGCCCCCAGATTCTGCAGGTCGGCCAAGGAGCAGCGTGAATAACACCAATGGCCAGCTAACTTGGAGACCTGATTGCTAAGATCATAACAGAATACATCAGCTCACACCTTATTGCTATAGGTCAGAGGTTCCTGTGGGTGTCCTAGCAAATTACTACCACAAACTGGGGGACTTAAAACAAACAGATAGATATAGATTCTCACTATTGTGGAGACCAGAGTGCAAAGTAAAGGTTTCATCAGGCTGTGTTCTTCCTGAAACCCCAGGGTGGAGCCCTTCTGGCCTCTGCTAGCTTCTGGAGGCTTGCTTGGGCATTCCTTGGCTTATTGTAACCTCCTTCCAAACTTGATTTCCTTGCTACATGGCATTTATTAAAGTCCAAATTTTTCTTTTCTCAAAAGGATACCCCTCGCTTTATTAGGGCCTCCCCTAATCCCATAAGAACTCAATCTAGCTTGGTTAAATCCAAAAAGACCTTATTTACAAATATAGTCACATTCTTAGGAACCCGGGGTTAGGACTTGATGATAACACAATTTCCTCCACTCCACCGCACAAGACGTGTTCCCATTGGGACCTTTCTGTTGGCCAGACGCCACCACCCTTCCAGAAACATTTTAAGTGCTTCACCTCCCTCCACTGGAATCTCCAGTGGGTGCTAATGGAAAAGCTGTACCCCATGATTTCAAGGAAGCTGGGGAAAAGGCAAGATTATGCTGTAGGATAAGGTGAGACATTCTGCACACATTAGAAAGATATTCCAAAGGAATCACAGACCCTAGCCAATACTCATTGGAAGAACTCAGATCAACTGTCACATCCTCAAAGACAGTCTCCTACCAACCACTCTGAAGTGACCGATTTCCAGAGTATGCTACCTGCCAATGCCTGACGGGTCACTTCTATCCAGACACATATCATGTGGGTGACTGTATTTCTTGATATAGTTATTGCTCTTTTCCTGTCTGAGAGTTCTATGGGCTTGGCATGGGAAAGGCAGCAGACCCAAGCCAGCTGCTGCCCACAGGAGAAAGAAGAGGCTGTCTGGTTCCTTAAAAATATATAGTTTTAGAAACCTTATACAGGATAGCGAGGATTCCAAATGGACTTGGTGGCAGGGTTTTTTTTGTGTGTGTCGTGTGTGTGTGTTGTTTTTTTTCTCTGCCACCTACTTAAAATAATAACCTCTAGGAGGGTCTGGTAGATGATAGGTGCTCTAAACATATTTGTTGAATCAATGTTGCTATAAAATAAAATGCTTTCAAAAATGATGATAACATTGTTTTTCAAGATGTATTCCAGTTTTTGCTTTGTTTTTTCAAGATTAATCCAGAAGGCCAGCCCTAGAAGCACACGATTGGTTCTATGCTTAGGCTCTAGTTCTTCTGGCCCAGTCTCTGCTTCAATTAAACTAGTTTTTTGGTTGTGGAGTTTTGCATAAAATCTCATTTGCAAAGTGAGTTTAAGTTTTCAAAATAATGACTGAAAACTGCTGTTCTAACTGAAGTCCCGTTGACCACTGAAGCCGTGTTACTCTCTAAGAATGATCCTGATTGCTGGTCCTGCCTCCAAACAAGCAGTTTCTAGCAGCAAAACCTATCACGCATTATCTGCCTCAGCCTCCCCAAATTGTGCATCTCCTCCTTTTCAATCCACCTGCCAGACAGCAACCACAGTCATATTCCTATAATGTGTGAGATCAAAACATTAGTAAATATGATATCTGAATGAAGCACTTCAGTTGCTTCCCATCATCAAACGAATAAAATCCAGAATCTTTGACAGGACTTTCCGTCGTCTGATCAGGGCCCTTACTGACTTCTTTGGCTTTATCTGTCTTTAATTTCTCTTCTTTTACACCATCCAGGGACCCAAACTCTCTCCCAGCCCAGGACTGTGCCTATGTGTGCTCGCACAGAATGGGGACCTGCCTCTTCATCTGCTAAGTTTGAGCTTCACTGTCATCTCCCCAACAGGGCCTTTCTGATCATCGAACACAGTATCCCAGATTATTGGGTCATTTTAATTTTTCATTGCTGTAAAATATGGTAACACATTTGCCAGTTTAACATTTCATTTCATATGTATTTAGTGTAGCCAATTACCTTAGTCTTTTTATTTAATCATCACCACTATGGGCTGCCAAATTTTCCATCACCATCATAATCCATGTTCTTCATTATTTCTATCACAATTCATATATAATAACTATATGTACAGTTCCATATGCCTTTATAACTGACTATATATGGGAGCTCTAAAAGTTTAAGAATTAAAACATAATGGATTTTAAAATCATTTTATTGGGGGCTCTTACAGCTCTTATCACAATCCACGCATACATAAATTGAATCAAGCACGTTTGTACATATGTTGTCATCATCATTTTCAAAACATTTTCTTTCTATATGCCCTTCATATCAGTTCATTGCCTTCCCCTCCCTCATTCATGAACCCTTGATAATTTATAATTTTTTTTCATGTCTTACACTGACCACCATCTCTCTCCACCTACTTTTCTGTTGTCCGGCCCCCTGGGAGGTGGTTAATATGTTGATCATTGTAATCTGCTCTCTCTTTATCCCCCCACTTTCCCCCTACCCTCCTGGTATTGCTACTCTCATTATTGGTCCTGAGGGTTTATCTGTCCTGGATTCCCTGTATTGCGAGCTCTTATCTGTACCCATGTACATGCTCTGGTCTACCTGGAATTGTAAGTTAGTATTGGGGTCATGATAGTGGGGGGGGTGAGCGTTGAAGAACTAGAGGAAGGTTGTATGTTTTATCAGTGCTATACTGCACCCTGACTGGCTCATCTCTTCCTTGTGACTCTTCTGAAAAGGGATGTCCAATTGTCTACAGATGGACTTTGGGTCTCCACTCTGCCCTTCCCTCATTCACATTGATATGATTTTTTGTTCTTGGTCTGTGATGTGTGATACCTGATCCCATCGACACCTCATGATCACACAGGCTGCTGTGCTTCTTCCATGTGGACTTTGCTGCTTCTCAGCTAGAAGGCTACTTGTTTATCTTCAAGCCTTTAAGACCCCAGAAATCTGTATCTTTGGAGAGCCGGGCACCATCAGCTTTCTTGACCACATTTGCTTCACCACATTGCTCATTTTGTCTTCAGCAATTGTGTCAGGGAAAGTGAGCATCACTGAATGCTGGGTTATTAAAACAAAGTGTTCTTGCATTGAGGGAGTACTTGAGTAGAGACCAAATGTCCATTTGCTGCCTTAATATTTAACATATAAGTATATGTATGGATCTATTTCCCTATCATTATGTAGAAATATATTTGCATATGTACATGCCTGTATTTAGACCTCTATACATGTCCTTTGCTTCCTAGTTCTTTACTCTATTTAATGGACTTTCTAAAAAGTAAATTTTATTGTGTTTTCAGTGAAAAGTTTACAGTGGTTAGGTGTCCATTTAATAATTTCTATACAACTTGTTCAGTAACATTGGCTACATTTTTCAATCTAAACAAAGTAAGAGAATAATAAAAGTAGAACAAGTTAAAAATAGGTTAATAGGAAGAACAAATGACAAGACGTTAAACTTTAACCTGAAATATCTGCAGCAGTTCACTTTCTGAGGACTGTCTTTGTGCAGGGTGTTCAGTTCCCTAATCAATGGTCCAAGGGTATGCCATGGGGTTTATTCCCCATGGGGTTTCTGCACATGGATTTTAGACATTCATTGTCTTCCATAGTCTTCTGAAATCCAAGGGCTCAGAATGTAAGCTCCAATAGATTTCCCCTTTCTGATCTTGGATTTTATTATTTATAATACTTGGCTCACATAGGCTGCTGTGCTTCTTGCTCGGGATTAGCTGTCATCTCACCTAGATGACTGCTTATCTTAAAAGATAATGGATTTTTTCCACTAACTTTAAAAATTTCCCCCATATGATTCTCTCTATATATGAATATATATATATATATATATACATATATATATATGCCACAGGTATGAATTATATAATTATTTCCAGTACTCTGCTGCCAAACTCTGTAAATGTTTAATTAAATAATCCCTGGCTTAAAGATATTAAGGAAAATAGTATTATTTTCCTTTCTGTGAACAACTTTGACTCAATTTATCCCTAAAATTGACATGTATTTAATTCTGTGTGTTTTTTTTATCACATGCAAGTGTGAATTTAATGCCCATGACTAGTAGATATTGCTTGCAAAAGGCATGTTTGGGGTTAATATTTATTTGGTTTTGTCCTTTATTTATGTTTTTGCATTGGCAGGAACAATAAATAATGCACTCTTTTTTATTAAAAGATCATTTCATTAAAAGATCATTTTATTGGAGCCTCTTACAACTTTTATTATAATCCATACATCAATTGTATCAGACATATTTGTACATATATTGCCATCATTCCCTTTAGACATTCACTCTCTATCAGCTCCTCTTTTCTCTCCTCCCCCCACTCTCGTGACCCCCAAATAGATCATAAACTATTATAATTTTCATATCTCACACCGACTGCTGTTTCCCCTCCCCTCTAGTTTCTTCTCCCTGGAGGGGGATGTGCGGCCATGTGCCAATCATTGTGATCCATTCCCTCTTCCTCCCCTCCTATCCACCTTTTTGGTACTGCTATTCCCAATCCTGTTCCTGGATTCTGTGTGCCGTGAGCTTTATCTCTTGTCTATCTTGTGTACATGTTCTGGTCAAGTCCAGAAGCCTCAAGGAACCAGAGGAACTTTGTGTGATCCATTGGTGCTCTACTGCACCTTGATTGACTCATCCCATCCCTGTGATCCTTCTGTGGGGGGATGTTCCATTGTCAGATGGGCTTTGGGTGTCCACTCTGACCCCTCTCATTCTCAACAATGTGTTTTTGTTTGTTATGAATCTTCTCATGCCTATTACCCACCCGGTCCTGATGATACGTCATGATCACACTGGATAGTGTGCTTCTTCCATTTGGGCTTGTTGCTTCACTGTTGGATAGTCGCTTATTTAATCCCCAGCCTTTAAACCCCAGATGCTACATCTTTTAATAGCCGGGCACTATCCTCTGTCATCACCACATTTGCCTATGCACCCATTTTGTCTTCAGTGATTGTGTTGGGGAGGGGTTGAGAGGGTAACATCACAAAATGACAGTTTGTTAGAACAAATTGTTCTTGTATTGAGGGAGGGTATGAGCTGAGGCTTAAAGTCCATCCACAACCTCAGTGTATTGCCTTATAAATATAGGTACATAGGTCAATACCTCTATTTTATGGATTAATGTATTTACATAATTACACACCTGTGTTAATACCTCTATGCCCCAGATGGTGTTGGGGGAGTAGGTGGCAGGGAGAAGGGTCTGGTGAGCAAACAATGCCATACACAGGAAACAACTAGGGAATTAAAACCAACAACAAGGAGGTTGTGGAGATCCTGTGGGTATTGGGGAAACAGCGATGTAGCTGAGAGGAAGTACGAAGAGGTAGACAAAGGGGAACCGTGATGATGGGGCAGGAGGAAGGCAAATACACTCTTTAAAATTCGACATTCAGTGGTTTATACACTGTTCTCTGGAAGTTGAATTATTTACACAAGAATGGTTTACTGCAGTAAGGTTAAATGGTTCTATTGTATTCCAGGAACCCTTTCTCCAAACTGGAATCCTCTTAGATGTTCCTCCATTCAGAACCCTACAATGTTCTTTAGTTGCTGTGAGATCAACTTCTCCTTAACCAGGAAAGCCTCCCCCAGCTCGACAAAAACAGTGAGTGAATGAACGAGACCCAGCCTTGGTCTTTGGTGCTACCTTACGTTGTAAGGTTATGGGAGACAGACTTTTAAGGCGATTAGGAAAATCTAATTTCATTTTATATACTCAAAAGTCATTTGTTTCTCGTCCCATGGTGTGAGGTTGGGTAGGAGAGACAGGCAGAGAAAGGAAAGGGCTCGCCTGTGTTTTTACATGTCTTTGCTTTAGATTTTGTTATAAAAGTCTCAACATTTGGAGTCCCTAGTAGAATATAATCCCAAATTATTTTATGAGAGCTAAAATGTTTTATTAATGCCGCCAGCCTAGGTTGGAATCATCCCCAAACAGCCTAACAGTACTGTTAAAACTGCTGCAAACCAAATGACAAGGGCGACAAACCTGTGGGTATCCACACGTACGGACCCTACGGCAGTGCTGCTCCACCTTCCTCAGGCCGTGACCCTTGACTACAGGTTCTCATGTCGTGGTGACCCCCCAACCATATTATTTTTGCTGCTACTTCATAACTGTCATTTTGCTACTGTTATGAATTGGGCAACCCCTATGAAAGGGTCATTCAACCCCCAAAGGGGTCGCGGCCCACAGGGTGAGAACCTCTGCCCTACAGGATGGAGTTGACGTGCCCAATCGGGTTTCCAATACGGTCATCTTCACAGAAGCGAACTTTCTCCTTTGGAGCAGCTGTTGGACCAATGATAACTTAGATCCAGTCGAGTAGTGGAAGTAAAGTGGGAAGGAATATGAGAGAGACAGAGACAAAGGATGAGAAGAGACGGATACCTGGTAATTCCTTTTTGTTATCCTTCTTATTAAAGATTCCCCAACCTCTTCTCAGAAATCTTAATGTGTAGATCAGGCCTTCTTTACATTGGGTGTGTGATCTCTTCTTCTTAACTGGATCCTTCTTGATGATTTTCAAACCTGCTTCTTCACTCATATTTACTGCATGGAATCCCAATTTTATTTCCAGATTCCCTATTTGGTAGCTGATGAAAAAATTGGAATAATCTCCAGAAAGGGAGGAAGACTGAGTGCAGTGGAAGGAGAGGGGGTGGATGAGTGGGGTGGAGACAGAACATCTACTTTGCTCTGACAAGATTATTCATGTAATCACACCCTGCAGAGAACACAGAATTTGGATGATATATTTTTAAAGCACATTAACCATTACACACATGAGGGAACAGGAAAGCTGCAAACAGTAATCTCAAAATAAATTAATCTTGAAGATTTTTGTTGTTTTTTTTTTAAAGCAACAACTTATTAGGGACTCACGGGAAAAGAAATAATTGGTTTTTAAAAATGAAGCAGAGTAAAAGAGTTCCTGAACGTCTACTATTTAAACTTTGTTGATGCTTTTACTACAAAAATCAATAAAAATTATACTAGTCACCCAATTTAAGGATGTCTGGTGGCACAATGGTTGAGTACTCAGCTGCTAACAGAGGCTCCACTTGAGAAAGACCCATCGATGTCTTCCCATAAAGATCCTAGCGTAAGTGAAAATGATACCTCAAGGGTTGATAATGTTCTCTAACATGAAACAACAATGATGTTTCTAAGGTGGTGAGCCAGAGATATATGTCAACCACAGATATAGGAATGGATTTGGGGCTCGGACTTAATTCTAGCTCCAATCTAAGACAATTCATTTTTATGACATGGCCCTGCTTGATTCTCACTCTGCTGAAGAGATCACTCAAGATATGGGTGCTGTAAGTGAAGTGGAGAAGCTAGATGATGTCCTTCTATCAGAAGGAATAGTATCTGGGGCCTTAAAGACTTGTCTTCACCCAACTAGTAGTCATTTAAGTGACGTGCAATTATATCTACATGGAAGAAGCACACAGGCCTGTGTGATCCAAAGAAGATCAATACTAAAATCCAGTGCTCACTTTGGCAGCACATATACTAAAATTGGAACAATAGAGAAAACATTAGCATGGTCCCTTCACAAGGATGATGTGCAAATTCGTGAAGCGTTCCATATTAAATAATAATAAAATCCAAATCCAAAGAAGGGAAGAGAATCCCAGCTTAAATTGTCAACACCCAGTTTGCAGAGTGTTATAGATGACAGTGGAAGCCCAAAATTCATTCCACACATGGATTAAGCCTCTAGTTAATCCCCTCTGACCAGGGACCAGGGGTGTGACTGGCCTTGCTAACATGCAGAATGCACTGGAAAGAGGATTATTGAAGATGCAGTTACATTAAAATTGAACACTTTATCATTTGACTTCCTTTTTGATCCATTTAAAATGTGTTCTACTTTTTAATATGTTTTGTCATTGAGACTTTTCATTTGTTTTACTTTTTATTTTTGTTACTTTTTTTGTATTGAATTGTTTTGCTTTTTTTGTCTATGAAATCCAGGACAGCTAAATCTATAGAGACAGTGACTGGACTGATGATTCATTGGGGAATGGCAAGGGAGATGGGAGGGAGGAATGGGGGAGCTATTAAAAAGGAATGCAAGAATGAAGCAAAAGTTCTAAAATTGATTGTGGTGAAGATTGTACAAATTAATAGTGGTGAAGATTATGTAATTATTCTTCATGCGATTGGATTATCAAATTGTATGATATGTGAATATATGTCAATAAAGCTGAATTAAAAAGATTATGGCCTAGAAAACTTTTGGGGTAGTTCTACTCTGCATAAACGGTATCTATCAACTCAATGGAACTCAACAATAAGTCACTAAATCCTAGATTAGTGTCTTTCTTGTCACCTTTGGATAGTGGCCTGTGCTTTTCATTTAATCTCGTGATGGTGTTCATCGACCTTTGGCTTTGCTCACTTTTCACTCTCATTCACAATTCTATGGATGATCACCGGAAGCATGCCAATTCTGCCACTGGATAACCCCAAACTTCTCAAGACAGCTTTCTGTATTTTTCTTTTTTTCACAAGCAGGAGACTCAGTTCACCAGCCTCCCCTTGATGTCTGATTTAATATCCACATTTACGTTTATTCAACTTTTCTTTCAGACACCTGGAATATTATAGAATCTTGGCTTTGGGGATGGGATTGCTTCTGTCCCTCAGTCTACTCTGTTTAGGGACACTTGGTCATGAATACATCAAAGAGCAGGAAGACCGGAGAAAGTATCTAAGGACAACAGTCCCCATCTCTGGGAAGTGTGCTGGGAAATCGAGGTGTTGGGTTGTCGCACAGATTCGGGGCTGCCCCTGGCAGTCATGGGGTGCTAAGCATGCTTCAATGAGCAACATGATGGAAGCTTCCCCAGATCCCACTCAGTTGTTTTTATTTCACAGCTGGACAATCTTCTAGACTTGATTATAACTAGCCAGGCCTGTAACTTGACTCTGGTTTTCACATAATATATGCCTCGCACTAAATTCACCAGTTTGTATAAATTGAAAGAAACATCTATAAGTGTTGTACTTTGAAAAGTTAATGGGGAAATTTTATTATCTTTTAACTCAATTTTTACACAAATTTTGAATCCCCTTTATACTTTACTTTCTTGAGAACTATAATCCCTGATGATAGTACCACTCATGTTTTTGAGTTTCGGTCACAGTAATTCTAAGGATAGGTCATTTGATTGAATTATGATGTCATTTGATTAGTTGGGGCTGAACATGTAGAAATAAAAATATACATATTGTAATTAATTGTGAAGACATGGGCTTCATATTAAAACTAGAGTAGTTCACTAATTTAAAATGTCTAGAGATTAAGTACACTATTTATCAATTCAATTATGATAAGGGAATCATTTAAAATATTTGTCTTAAAAATACGATAATGGTTCTGATTTCATTCATGAGTGTCCATCATCCATTTAACAGATCTCTTATCCAGCAACACGAAGGTGAGTTCTAACACTTTGCTTCTACAAAGAAGACTGCAACAAAGGATCTCCTCTTCCCCACCAGAGGGACAGGGAAGCCTTATGGGGCACGCAGTCAAGATAGAGGAGCAGGAGGGAGGCATGTATGTTTTTGAGAAGGCAATTCATGCTCTGTGGGTAGGAAAATGGGGAGGAGCAAATTCCAACAGGAAAAACATGTTTAACATAGTTATGTGAAACCCGACGGGAAAATACACTTGGTAGTAGGTTCCTAATTGGACCCGGTTGACCTAATTTCTATATAGCCCTTGGTGAACCATGCTGTACAGACTATTGGGATTTTAGATTGTCCTTTTGATGTGCACAGCATTATTCCTAAACTTCAGAAGAAAGACCCAATGGAGAAGCCCCACTAAGTCAACTGGGTTTTGGCTCACACTCACCTGTGGCCATTGGACTTAAGACCAAATGCCCCAGTGTGAGAAGAAGCAGGTGACTACTAGCCCACGGGCATGGAACTGGCAGACACTGGTCTTTGGTTCAAATCTCTTGCCTTGATGGTTCCTAATGAATGATGGCCCCAAATTACCATCTACTTACTATTTTAATGTCCAATTTGCTTTGTTACTGCATGTAGTAATCTGGTAAGCATGATTCTCCGACTGTGAATGAATATTAATGAAAGATTTGCCTTATCACCAACCCTCGTTGTTTGTGTAAATAGTGTCTAGGCAATTAAGAGTTTAACCTGTACAAGTCAGCAATTCCTGCATTTTGACTCATAACTGGACTATAATTGCCTTTTTCAGCAGTGTTTTAAATTCTCTACCATTGGCTACACTAACGACACTATCAATTCTTAGTGGTTAATCACTAGGCTGTTAGTGCAAGATCAGCAGTTCGAAACCTCCAGCTTCTCAGCAAAGGGAAGGATAAGGCTTTCTGCTAATGTGAATATTTGTGGGTAAATCTATAGAGTCAGTAACTGGATTAATGGTTCTTTGGGGGTATAGCAAGGGAGATGGGGATCAGTGGGGAATGGGAGCCAACGCTACGGTACCGAACAACGACATATCTGCCATTACAGTGCTCTCTGTCTGATAACAAGGCTATGCACATCCCTCGACTATGATCAGAGGGATTCACAAGAGGCTTAACCCATGTGTGGACCCTGCAAATTATTTTGGGGCTTCCACTGTCATCCGTAGTCTCCTTTAAACCAGGTGTCACAATTTTATCTTTGATAACATTCCCTCTTTAGATTTAGATTATACTATTCTTTACAACCCTTAGATCACACAGGCCTGTGTGCTTCTCCCATATGGACTTAGGTGAAGCCTCACTTAGATGGCAGCTGGTTTGAAAACAAACCTTTTAAACCCCAGATGTATTCTTTCTGGTAGCCAGGCACTATCTAGTTTCTTCACCACATTTTAATATAACAGCCGTATCTTCAGTGATCTCTTCATGTGTTTGGAATCAAATAGGGTCATGTCATAAGAATGACTTGTTCTTAGATTTTAGATTAGTGCTCAAATTAAGCACAAGCCCCAAATCCATTAATGCATCCATGGTTTACATATGTCTTTGGTGTACCTCAGAGACATCATTTTCATTTTATGTTATAGAAAATTATCAGTCCTCCCCAGAGCATCACTTCCACTGCCCTCAAGTAAGTGCTGACTTATAGTGATGCTATCGGGTAAGGTAGAACTGTCCCGAGAGTCTCCAAGCCTGAAAATGATGAGGACAAGCATGAAGAAAGTGTCCTAAAACTGATTGTGAGGATGATTATACAACTCCTCTGGATGTGATTCAAAAACTGAATTGTATGATTTGTGAATTATATGCCAAGAAAGCTGTTGAGAAAAAAACCTATCTTCTGCAAAGGTCTTAAGTGGAGAGCAAATGCTTTGAAAATGATTCGGGCAAGAATGTACAGATGTGCTTTATATGATTAATGTATGTATATGTATGGATTGTGATGAGTTGTATGAGCCCCTAATAAAATGTTTTAAAAAAATTTTAAAAACCTATCTTCTTACCTGGCCCTGTGAGTTCTGAGACTGAGTAGAAAGCCTCATGTTTTTCCCACTGAGCATCTAGAGGTTTCAAACTCCTGACCTTTCAGTTTGCACTGAACCCCTATACGTAACCACTATGCCAACCGAGCTCCTCTAAATAATCATATATATATATACACATACACATTGCTTTATAGTTTCCTAAAACTTATTTTTTAATTACTGTAAAAATAGAAATGTTTCATGTAAATATCTAAGCTTCTGTTTTCTAATTAACATGGAATATTTAGTAATAAACCCACTCAAAACCCAAAGTCATTGCTGTTGAGTTGATTATAACCCATAGCATCCCTATAGGTCAGAGTACTTCATTGGATTTCCAAGGCTGTAGTCTTTATTGGATTTCCAAGGCTGTAGTCTTTATGAGAATAGGTTGCAGAGTGACTGGTAGTTGAGAACCACCAGCCCTTTGGTGTGCTGTCAAGCACTTAACCAGTGTGCCACCAGTCCTCTTGGATCTAGCAATGTTGTTGGTGGTGAGTGGCATCCAGTTGGTTCTAACTCATAGCGACCATACGTACAATAGAATAAAATCCTCCCTGGTCCTGCATCACCCTCATGATCTTATGTTTGAGTCCATTGTTGCAGCCACTGTTTCAATCCATCGTATCAAAGGTCTTCTTTTTATCTAGCATCTCGAGCTTTAATTTCTGTATAGTAATAATAATTTGGAACTGCCTATAAGTCACTGCCTATTTTTAAAAGGACGTGTTGGCCACACTCTCCACCATTCTGTATTGTCTCCCTACTGTCAGGTCCCATCCACCATCACACATGGCTGCTGTATTTCTTACAGCACATATAAGAGTGGAGTACAATAATTATATCTATGTTTCTATCAAAAGTGGGAAAATATAAGAGACTGAGAAGATCATTAATTTCAAACAAAATGGGAGATAACATTCCATCAAAATAGCGACCGGGGTTTTAAATGTTTGTATTCAAACAGGCAGCCCTCTAAGCTAAGAATTAACTAAGTGCACCCAGAAAAAACACACCAGCTAGTGCGATTCAAAGATGACAATTAAAAAATAGGAGATAACACATATTTTGACTCAAACACTATTTTTAGATGCTTATATGCAAACAGAATGTGACTTTATCAAGGAATAAAACTTAAGACACCATTCTAAGCAAACCACGGCAAGTGCTTCTATATCCCCAGCTTGCTGTGCACAGTCAGGCGAGCTGTTTACCTCTGTAGGCATTTGAATCTGGGATTGCAACTCTAGCATACTTTGACTTGTAAACAGCGGCTCCACTGATGTTGTCTTGCCTCTCTTCACAGATCATGCAAACTATGTAAGCTAGGAGAGGAAGCCAGAAACTGCTCAGCAGCTTCAGACGTGTCTGTGATAAACCTTGAGCATGCATTTTTATCCCTGCGTCTAGAAGTTGCCTTAGGTCTGTGCAACTGGCCCTCTTTGCAAAATGGATTGCTACTCGCTCTTAGGCACCAGAGGCTTCACTCCATCGGTTTTCCAGTCTCATAAATACACTGTATTGTAACCGAAGGAGTTCAAGGTCTTGGGCTGCTGGGGACTGAAGCTGAGCTGCCAAACTGGCTGCCCGGTCCAGCTTGTCAGCTCAGAAGGAAGCCAGGGTATTTGTGTTTGCTCATTCCCTTTCCTAAGCAGGAGATGGTTGCTTGCTGAGTGCAACAGGCTATGAATTCAAAACAGGATAAAACCGCACATCGAATTACATTTCAGGAGGCTGTTCTGTCTTGACCAGTGGCCCCAGAGGATCTAAGCGCCGGGCCACAAAAGGGGGGAAGGGAGTAAATAGAAGAAAGTTCCTGTGGACCTTTCAGAGGTTTCTGTGCTTAATTGTAACTGATAGAGTCCAAAACTCTGAGAATAATCTCCCAAGCTTCAAAGCAACCCTCTTCTCAAGGTAAAAAATAAAAATAAAAGCTGCAAGTTATAGAATATGCAAATGCCAGAGCCAACAGTTTCAAAGTGAACAGGTCAAGGGCACATGCCTCGATTTCCAAACCCTCGGCTGCTTGTGAATTCTTGGCATGGGGCACACAATGAATAATCTCTCTGAATGGAGTTGCAGCAAAGGGTAATTCTCACTTTAGTGAGGCTGGCCTTTCGGGTTTTTTGGGGGGCAGAGGAGGGGACGTTTCCTTTCTCTGGTGTCATTTGGTTTCTGTAGCAGCCTCAGTGCCACGCCTCTGCTGCCAGAACATTTCCTGCAACTCTCACGACAAAGGCACCAGCTAAGGAGGGATTTTTTTAAAATCTTGGCTACCACTTCAGTGGGTTTCTTTGCATTATGCATGAAGCCTACAGGTCATGTGACCCTTATCTCAACAGTGAGGGAATTTTTGAGCACTTGCGATGTTATTTACAGGATACTTTATATATCTTTATCTCATTGAATCCTCCAACAAGGTAATGAAGTTAGACGTTTTGAGAGAGAACTACCATTCCCAGATGCAGAGCTCCAAGCAGCAGAACTCAGACTCAGACCTGTTAACCACCCATTCAATTCATTGAACACTAACGAGATGATGCCCATCTATCCCAAAGCCTTTGCTTTATTCCTATAGCATTTAAAATACAGTTTGTATACGTGCATACTTTTAAATCTTTCTCTAGTCTAGGCAGTCAAACTACACTGAAACGATGTTTTAACTCCTAGACAGTCTGGTGTAGTACAAATGAGAGCTGGCAGAGGACTTCGGACCAAAGGCATATATTGTGAGGCAATCTTAGGAGGTCAAGATTGCTTTCCAATCCAGACCATTAACCTATTTCTTCCTCTGGGCTCTGTGGGCAGAAAGCCCTGGAGATTTGCTCTTGTCAAGATTAACCCATTGCTGTCAAGTTGATTCTCTGTGGAAAGACGGGACTTTCTACAGTCGTCAAGAGTCCGGGAAACTCACAGGGGCAACATTGATGGATGGCAGTGAGTTCAGTCTTTTGATTTTTGGTCACATTGATTCTGCTGAGCATCTGGTGGATTCAAACCACCACTCTTTCAGTTACACGCCAAGTAACTAATTTTCATTACTAAGGCTCCTCCGTGAAGATTATTGGACTGTTCTACCCTCACGTCGGCTCTTAAGAGTTGGAATCGACTCACCAGAGCCCAGTGATTAAGAATGGCAGACCATTGGTATAAGGACCGATCTCTCTTATAGAGATGACTGGTCAGTGCCTGTTTGCTCCGTGGAGTTATTTGGTCCATTTTCTAAGCTATTACAGGGAAGGCAAGAGAAATGAGAAGACACATGATGTTTATACATTCTGTACTGGTTGTGCAGTAGACCCAATTTAGATTTATTTATTTTCTCTCCCTCTCTCTCCCTTTCTAATTTGTTTCTCTGTATCAGTGATCTAAAAGAAGGAAAGAGAAATTTGACATAAAATTAAAAGTGGTTGAAAAAATTTTAAACTAATAAGGTAGGATTTACTCTGGCCTCAAGCCCATTTCCTTCCTTTAGCAGCTGGAAAATTAAGAGACTTGGGATACAGTAGCTTCTAATATCACTGATCATTCTCTGCCTTTATAAGTAATGTTTGTGATTCCCTTCAAGAAGATCAAATTGAAAATTAATCTTCTGTAGGTAAATCTAACAGATAATCATTCAGAGGAAAATCTGTCTGAGGAAAACCCAATAAATTGACCCACACAAATACTTTAATATAAGGAGGAGAGTCTTGATAGACTATTTTCTTTCCTAGGGATAGTGAGGCACATAAAGAACCGGTGGAGCTCCACAGGACCCTTCTTCCAGGAAGCCTTCCAGAGTAAGGGGTGCTGGGAGAAGTGGGTAAGAAATAGCACAACCTGCCTGCATCCCGAGCATCTTGCAGCTACACCCCAAGCACCAAGGAAAAGGGGCAAGACTTCTGAAATAATCCATTGGTTTTCTGGCAAAGTCTAAACTTCAAATGTAAAACATTGTGTTTCAGACAATATGCCAAACAACACGTGCAATTTCTTGACTAAAAAAAAGAACCAGTCCCTTGTCACCACTGACTTTGTGCTGCGCGAAGCAGTGGGTGGAAGGTACAGTGAGGTCCCTTGTTAGCAAATACAGAAATTATCACTTGATCTTAGGAGAAAAGGTGGTGAGTGAGGAGGGAAAAGGAGACTAGACTTGGAAACAAACACTGCATGTAGTACCTGTTCACTATCTTTTTTAAAAAATCCATGAAAATAGAGAAACATGAAAAATCAAGAAGTCATCTTCCTAACATAAATTTAATTTTCAAGCAGTTTCTCTACCAGTCTTTTCTACCTAAGAAGTTTGGTTGTTTTTTTTTTCCAGGAGATTTTTGTGTTTATTTGACATGTGAATTATTATAAAGAATTTGTCGAAAACAAAGGAAGTGCAATGCAAATCATCCATTGTCTAATCCTGCGTAGCGAGGTTACATTCTGCTGAACTCGTCAGCGCAGCAATAGGCAAGCTTCCACTGAGAGATGGGTGGCGGTGGCGCCTGAGCTGTGGCTGAATCTCGGTCTACCACGTGGGAGGAGAGGACTCAACCGGTGAACAGCCAATCATCTCCCACGCCTTTTTTTTTTTTGTGGTAGCATCCTCTTCCACCACAAATTTTTGGTGAATAATGTGTTTTGCTCCCATATAGGACACCGGGCGCTATAGGCCAAGCAGACCATCCTACACCTCCTGCCACAAGATGCAGGTCAAGAATTGGCATGAGACCCAAACTGGGTCCTACACGGTAAATCCTTTTCTAGTCTCCCAGAGGGAGGCTCCCTACAAAATGAAGAGGAAAAGCTATGTGCAGAGGGAAGCTGAAGCAAATCAAAGACACCTAGAGACCCCAACAACATGGAACCAATCATGCCTGGTTGCGCTCATTAGTTATAGGGGTCAATGTACTATTCACAACAGCAAAAAGATGGAAACCAGCAAAGTGCCCATTCATGGATGAGTACATCAGCAAACTGTGGCGTGTATGGAGCACCACTGTGCAGTCATAAAATACAATGAGCTCTCAAGCATTTCTACAACATGGATGAATGAAAATGCAAGTGGTCTTATCGAGTTCAGTGGTCTTATCAGAGCTTCCAGTCAAAGATGGACCAGAAAGAATGACCTGGTAATCTAGTTCCAAAAACCAGCCCATGAAATCCAGGTGGATGATAGCAATCCAATTTGCAACCAATAGTGGGGATGGCTCAGATCCAGGCAGCCTGTGATTTTCTTGGGCATGGAGTCATCATGAGCTGGAGACCAACCTGACCGAGCAAACTGTAGCTGTTAGTTGTTGTGGAGCTGGTGTTGACTCATAAGTGGTGAAAAAAAAACACATGACATCCAAAAGCAATATAAATATGTGCATGCATCCATGTATAAACTATAATTTCAATCACTGAAATATGGATCCTCCTTAACTTTGCATATCTTATTACTTTCATTCATATCTTTGTGCAGTAGCTTCTTAATTCAATAAGGTTTGTAAATGCATTTTATATTTAGATGTCTACAAGGTCAACCTTATTTGTAAGTATTAGAAAACGCACTTACTTGTACAATCTGGTTTTATTCATGTAAAATTCACCACAAAAAAGAAAGATAGTTGATTCAGTGTTATTTGTTTGTTTAAACACAAATTAGCAAGCTCATATATAATTAATTAGAAACTTCTCAGGTAAATTCAAATATCACAAAAAAACAATGATAATAAAATGTCAGCAGATTGCATCATTGACTAAATGGTTCATATATTCAGTCTGCTTTTATCCCCAAATTATCTTTTAACAGTGGTCCCATCCCTATAATTCTTAAAGAACTGGCCCAAATTCTGGGAAATTATTACTAAACTGTTTCTTTTCCTAAGTTGTAGAATAATTAATAAAATTCATCTGGTCCAAAATAAATATTTGTGGCAGAAAATGAACTTTTTTGTCTATAGTAACAAATGAATCCAAAAAGCTAGGATATATGAAGAAGAAAGATGAATCGGAGTCAGAGAAAGGTTTATTAACAACCTACAATTTTCAGGTTATACAATCCTGCTTTCAAAAAGTGAGACAGAGGACTAGAGGCACTTGTCACTTGCCGATGAAGGTCAAGGACTGCAGCCTTCCAAATGGATTGTGACTCAATATAAGGAAAATCAAAATCCTCACAAGTGGACCCATAGACACTAATACCACGATAAAAGGAGAAAAGAGCAAAGTTGTCAAGAATTTCACCTTGCATGGATGCACAAACAAAGCTCATGGGAGCAGCAGTCAAGAAATCAAAAGATATAATTTTGCATTAGGAAAATCTTCTGCACAACACTTCTTTAGAGCGTTGAAGAGCAAGGATGTCACTGTGAGGATAAAGGTTCATCTCCCTAAAGCCAGGCTGTTTTTAAAGCATCTTTTATGCAAGTGGAAATTGGACGTTAAATAAGAAAAACTGAAGCACTGATGCATTTGAATATTGAAAATACCACGGACTTCCACAAGAACAAAGGGATCTGTCTTGGAACAAATGCAACCACAATGTTTTTTAGGAGCAAAGATGGCAAGACTTGGTTCCCATCCTTCTGCCATGTTATCAGGAGATATTAGTCCTAGGAAAAAGATATGGTTGGTAAAGTAGAAGAGCAGTGGGAAAGAGGAAGAGTTTCAAAGAGATGGGTTGACACAGTGGATGCAACAAGAGGCCCACATTTAACAATGATTGTGAGGCTGTCATAGGACAGAGTAGTGCTCCATGCTGTTGTACACAGTGCTGCTATGGGTTGGAATGGGCGGCACCTAATAACAACCATAATCAGATGTCCTGGTTCTGCTTTATGCTGAAAAAAATGATATTTTATTGAATTATAACATCTTGCAGAAGAAGTTCATGATGATTTACATAACATAACCTATCTTTAAATGTCTAAAATGAATTTTTCTTTAGTGAGGAAAGACATTACAAATGGTTGGGATCAACAGTATGAATAACAGAAAACTTACAAAACAATTCCTACTGAGATGTCTTGCTGCTGGCTTTGGATGCTTAACTGTTAATTTGCTCATAAGTCTGAGGACTTTAACATTTTGAAATGGTATTTATTTCATGTCTTTAAAGGAGAATGCCAGTTTCAGTCCCTTTTCATCCCTGCTGTGCTTCATCATCGTTGCTAGTTTCAAGTGTTCTTGAATCTGTTCTGACTCATAGCAAACAAAACACTGGTCAGTCCTGTTCCATCCTCAGTGCTTACTGAGTTTAAGTTCTTGCTTGTAGTTATTTTCTATCTAGTTATCTCACTGAGGAATTCAATGGTCCTCTATTTTACCAAGCATGGTGTTCTTCAAGGATCGGTTCTTCGTTGGTCATTAAAGAGGTATAATTAGAGTCGATATCTATGACTGGTCTGCTATATCCAGTGTGAAGAAGTCTTTCTTTGAGTAAGTATTATGGGTCCAGCATCATGTTCTCACTTACTGTCTTTCACTTAATCTTCATAAAAACTTTATGAAGTGGGTGAGTTTATAATCATTTTCAGTTGAGGGAATTGAGATGTAGGACGGTGTTTTTGTTCAAAGAACCATCATTGAGATGCCATCCCTTTTCAAAGTCACACAGTGTGTTAGGCTGAGTTTTCTAGAGAAGCCAAACCAGTGATACTTATGATAGATTTGTATCAAGTAAATGGCTCATCCAGTGGCAGAAGTGAACAAATTCTGGCAGGTTCTAACTCCCTGGGTCAGATGTTAAGCTGAGGACTTTCCTTGACTCACTTTATATTGAGGGTGATGTATCCAAGATTATTAAGAAGATCATAAGCCAGTGACTGGACAGGCAGATGCCAGGCCACTGATGGCTCTCTGGGTTGGCAGGCAATATGGCAGCTTCTTGGTTCAAGCCCTAAGAACCAGAGATTGATAAGCCAGATGTAGTTTCCAGACCAGTGAAAAGCAAGCAAGTTTTCCACAGTATCTACTTGCATACGATATAAGTCACACCCCAGGAAATTTCCATTTTAATTGCATCAAGGCTGAAGGGATTGCATTCCATTATAATCTTTTTACAACTGCTTGACTGCTCATACAAGATTCCATTATGGGACTGAATACGTTGTTAAGCCACATCCATTTCATGGAGAATCACTAGACCTTAACTGCCAAACCATTGATAATCTTCACCCAGTCAAGTTGGCATACGCCTTAACTGTATCAATCACCCAATAAGAACTAGAGTTTTAAACTCAAGTCTTTTAAATCGATTTGCCCTTTCACTCACTTCTTTATGCTCCCTAGATTTCTCAATAATTAAAGGGACATGAATTAAATATATAACCATATCGATGAATCTCAATTTCACGAAAACAAAAACCAGTTTCTATAGAATCAACTGTGAATCGTGTTGAGTTCATGCATGTCAGAAGAGATCTGTGTTCCACAGGTTTTCAATGACTGATTTTTCACAAGTAGATCAAGATCATTCTTCTGAGGCACCTCCGGTAGACTCAAATCTTCAATCTTTCAGTTAGAAACCTAGCCTGTGTTTGAACCCCTTCAATTTTATTTTGCTGGGAAAAAAGTGCACATTTCTATGAGTTGGACTCAAACTGGTGTTGTGAGATGTCTGGTTGATATGATTCTATATAGATGAAATACAAAGACAGACGAAGGTAATGTAGGTGAATAAAAATTAGATGGTGATTGACAACTTCAGGGATGTCAGGGGAGCAGAGTACGGATTGGAAGGAACATGAGGGAACTCTATGTGAAAGATAGAAATGCTCTACATTTTGTTAGATTGGTGTACACTATGGTCAATATTCATCACACAGAACAGTTAAGGTCTGTGCATTTCCCAGTATGAGAATTTTTGTCAATTTTTAAAAAGAGAAAGTATTTCCTTTAAATGATTTAATATTGTAGCTTCAGGTAACTCTACTTCTCAGATAATATTTAAACTTATTTAACATGACCTTGGAATAAAAAAATCAGGAAGTAGTATCTTTAATACCAACAGTAATTGAACACAAACTTCATCATGGATACTATTTTAGGTTCAGTGAAGATAATCAAGAGAAATTTTAACCACTAGATATTATTCATTTCATCAAAACTCTGGAGTTGAGTATAATTATCTAGTGAAATCCATGGGAACTGAACTTAGTGGACTGGCCTGTTTCTCTGGGTCTCACATTTTCAGCCTTTGACATGGAGCAGTCTCCATGTCCTGACCCTCTCGCTAACAGAGGAGTTTTCCTTCATTGACAGGTTTCTGCTTTACACACGTTACAACTTGCACGAGTCTTACTCTGTTAATGACAAGTATTTATTGAAAATCACACATGGAGTTACATCCTTTGCTACATTTGTCATTTTATAATTATTGGCTTCTTTCAGAAGAGCTTTCCATGACCTGAAGAAGTCAGAGGTGCTGTTAAGTGATGAAGAACAAACGAAGTCATAGAATTTGATTCCTAGCCCATGGTCTCACACTGCACACTCTCTTTGTCTAACAAAATCAAGCAAAACAATGAAGAAAATGACCAAAAATGGTGAATGGTGACATTTAAATTTTTCTTCTACATTGATGTGGGTATTTCTAATTGATACTGGTGATAATTGCTAAGCCATTTTAGTCTTAGCACTGAAGTCTTCTCTTTCTAATTATAGAAATATTTCTATCACTAGTTTTTTATTTTTAAATATTTTATCCTTTTCATCCATTGTACTCTCTCCATTAGGAACTTCTATCTTCTCTATCCTCCCTCTCTCCTAACTTCATTTTTCACTCTTATTTAATTCATATTTAATAGCTTCTGAGGTTCTTTTATCTATTTTGTCCAGTTCCCTAAATAATTCTTTGATTATATCCTTTCAGCTATTGAGTTTCGATTGCAATAATAATGTGTACTTGCTTCATCTTTATAATTCCTTGATTCTGGTTCTCATAACCAATATCCTCTTAAGAATATTATGTTACCCCCACCATTATTTTATTGGGGCTCATACATCTGGTCTAGCTGGATTTGTAGGGTAGAATTAGGGCCATGAGTGTGTGGGAGTAGGGAGGAAGCATTAAAGAAATAGAGGAAAGTTGTATGTTTCATTGGTGCTATACTACACATGGACTAGCTCATCCCTTCCTGTAACTCTTCTGTAAGAAGATGTCCAATTCTCTACAGATGGGCTTTGGGTCTCCACTATGTGACACCCCTCATTCACATTGAAATGATATTTTGTTTTGGATTTTTGATGTCTGATACCTGATCCCTGATCCCATCGACACCATATGATCACACAGGCTGATGTGCTTCTTCCATGTGGACTTTTTTGCATCTCAGTTAAATAGGTGCATGTTTGTCTTTGAACCTTTAAGAACCCAGATGCTGTATCTTTTGATAGCCGGGTACCATCAGCTTTTTTCACCACATTTGCTTAGGCACCCATTTTGTCTTCAGAGATTGTGTCGGGAAGGTGAGCATCTCAGAATGCCGGGTTATTAGAACAAAATGTTCTGTGTTGAGGGAGTAGAAGAAGCTACACGATACTTAGCATATAAATATATGTAGTAAATAGATCTATTTCCCTATCATATATAAAATATATTTACATAATTTGTGTATTGCTTCTCCAGGTTACTTCCAGACTCTTCCAACCATCTCTGTGTGAACTCGTGTTACCAGATTGCTATAAGTTCCCTTGAAAGGTAACCAAACATCCCCCCCACCCCAAAAAATTGAACTCACTGTTATTGATTCTGACTCATAGCGACTCTATAGGTCAAGATAGAACTGTCCTTGTGGGTTTCTGAGCCTGTAACTCTTTATGGGAGCATAAAGCCTCATAAACAGCAGTTGATGGTGTTGAATTGCCAACCTTGCAGTTAGCAGCCCTATGTGTATATACTACCAGTAACCTGTTTATAGCTTCTTCTTTTTTGTCTGTTGTACTCAGGTTCCACTTGGATGCTATCTGTCCCTAGTTTCAATACCTGTCTGATAATTTAGTTTTACTTCTTCCAAGTGGATATCAAACTCACAAACCCTGATTTCTGCCAATAGGGGGAGAAGCGGGAGTATAGCAATAGAACTCCCCCTCAGTCTTCCCCATATCGGTGGCTCCTGGCCTGGCTGCAATCGGGTTTGCAATTCCCATACCACCAGCCAGCTTCTGATGTCCCCAGGGATTTCTAACTGTCTTTAAGTTAATTAGTCATGTGCATCAATTTCATTTCACCTCTGAATTATTTTCAAATGGGCACTGGGAAGGAAGCCAGTACCCATATCACATACCCACAGTGCCTTATAATATTCAAAATCTCACTTTTTGCACATGACTAAATAGTATGCATTTTGAAGGTATCCTGCAACCACCAGTTCATCTCATTCAGGAGGTCTCACTGTCCAGAAATGGGTTATCATTCCATGCATTATTATTATTTTGTGGCATGTTTTCCTCATGTATCGATCTAAAACCTATTTATTATTGTTTTATATTCTTGTAATAACAAACAATATCATACTGTATAATTATCAAAGAAATAAAAGCTTTGAGGCACTTTGAACTCGCAGATCTAGTACTTGACAAAATGCAAAAATACAAGGTCAAAATCAAAGGAAAAGAAAAAACAGAGATGCCAAGGTATAAGCTAAACATTTCTAATGTGTTATTAGAGTTAAGTATAATTCACTAAACCTTTTAGGTTGAGGAACAACAAAAATGAAGAGAGTCTTGGTGAATCATATTTTGATTCACAGACACTCAGTGAGTTATCTATTTACATGGAAAGTAAAATCAATTGGCCTTCCATTGATTACCATCAGCATAAGGAGGCAGGAGGCCTCAGTTTGGCCAAATGGCTTTGTGATTCCCAAGCTGTGTGAGCTAGAGCCTTTTATGGCTTGAGCTCCGAGGCAGATGCAAATCAAAATAAAAGAAGGTCCAGAGGCTGATCTAATGTGCTTTGATTTGAGAATTCATTAAAGGCACCCTGGGTCTTTACAGTTACACATCTGCAGCATGACTTGGCTGTCCACACACCGTGAAATAATTTTAAAATCTGGAGTCATGATTTTAAATAGGAGGAAGCATTACTTTCTGCTTAGTGGGCAAAGAAACTGGCATCTACACTGAAGGGTGTTTCAATGAGTAATGAAACAATTGCTAATATTTCTGGCTTCCAATGGGTGCTCGGAAGCTTTCCTGATAGTTTTAAAGGAAGAAACTATATGGTGTATTGGACACTGCATGAATATTATTCTGCAATGAAATGTCACTTTCCAAATCTATAATTATGCCTTCTTTTATCACCTATAAAATTATGTATGTGTTCTGGGAAAGTTATACTCTTTTTAGGCCTCTTATTTCATTGTAGGATGAAATGAGTGAAGCAATTAAACTTCAGATACATGCGAGGAAATTTCTAAACCACTTCTAATTTGAAGGAAGAAACTGGTGTTAATTTGAGGGGTCAAAGTAGGGTGGGTAGCTTTGTTCACTAATCATATTTATTCCTTCACCTTCAGTTTTCTAGCCACTCCATTAATTAACAACCACTTACTGACCTCAGACATTGTATGAGGTTGGGGAACACAGTGAAAACAGAGTGAGTTCCTACATTCAGGAAATTTAGAGTCAAACACCAAATAAGCAATTGTGCATTGGATTAATTAGATGTATGGCGTTGCATAGATGTACTGGATAAGCACAACAACAACAAAAAACCCCAAAACTGACTGTCATAGAGTCGATTATTCCTCATAGTTACCCTGTAGGACTGAGCAGAGCCTAGCGCTGCTCCTGTAAGCTTATGAGAGTAACACTTCATGGCAGTAGAAAGACACCTTTCTTCCAGGAAACAGGTCGATTCAAACTGCTCTTTTCTTTAATTATTTTTTTAAGCAAAAGGGAAGAAATTTATTGGAGCCCATACGGGAAACCCTAGAGGGGCCCAGCATACCCTACTATGTAGGCATTCCCAGCAAAGGATCATACCATTCACTGTGTCCCCATATCCCAGAGGGACTCCCCTTGAGCCAAGCCCCAACGCCCCAGGACTGGCTGGGGGTGGGGATCAAAGTGCCATTTTCAATTGCCTCATTGGTATGTAAAAGTTGGACAATGATAAGGGAGACAGGAAAGAATGGATGCATTGAATTATAGTGTTGGCGAAGAATATGGAAAGTACTGGGGACTGCCAGAAGAACAAACGAATCTGTTTCGGAAGACATACAACCAGAATGCTCCTGAAAAGCAAGATGTCCAGATTTCATCTTGCGCCCTTGGACATGTTATCTGGAGATACCAGGAGACACCTGTAAGTAGACATTATGCCTGGTAAAGTGGAGGCTCAGCAAAATGGACGAAGACCCTCAAGGAGATGGATGGACACAGTGGTGGCAACAATGGGTTGAAACAAAACAAGTGTGAGGACGCCCCAGCACCGGACCGGCCAGTGTTTCATTCTGTTGGGCAACATCTCTCTATCAGTAAGAACAGACTCAACGGCACTTAACAACAGTATCAACACATGGAATAAAAGAAAAGAGTGCTAGGAAACCCAGAGTAAAGGTACATCACTTAGTCAAGCGTGGGCAGAGTGCTTCTAGATGGGTGTGTGTCTGCTGAGACCTCATGGGAAAGGAGAAATTCTCAAGGAGAGAAGGGCTGTGCTAGTCTGAGTACTTTAGAGAAACAAACCCACAGAAACTCGCGTGTAAGAGAGACTTTTATATAAAGGGTAAGTGCACATCAAGAAAACCTCCCAACCCAGTGCTGCCCAAGCCCCCAAGTCCAACATTAACCTATTAACCCATATGTCCAACCCCAATTCACAAAGTCCATCTCACAAAACACACACTATGATGCCGACTGCAGGAGGAAAGCCGAGTCAATGAATGTGTAAGCATCTCAGCGCTGGCAGGGGTCTCCACACGGCTGCTCCAGCACCCAGGGCTGCATGGAGGTAGGTCCATGTGGCTTCTCCTCAGGGATGTCTTGCAGGAAGTGAGCCTTGTCAGTTGAAGCAGGGACCTGGTTAAGGCAGCTGCCCCCTGGTCCAACCATCAGAAAGCTAGAGACCTGAGAACTAGAAAGGCGAGGCTCACCGAACTATTTATCCCTCCGCCCTTCAATTAACCCCACATGTGTTTATCAGCCAGGTTGGCTCAATAAACTAATTATGTCAAGGGCAGAAGGAAGAGAGCTTCAGGTCGAGGGTACAATATCCGAATTCGCTGAAGTGGGGAGTAACTTGACATGTTGTAGAATTTTCAAAGGGCAGAATGTCTGGAGCTTAGGAAACAAGGAGAGCGGTGAGTCATCTGAAGCTGGAAAAGCAGATGAAGAAGAGTGCTTACACAGGGCCTTTGAAGCCCACCCAGTAGAGCGATATGGTGTGGTTTCCCTCTTAGACAGATCGCCTCACTCTCCTATGGAAAACCGAGTAAGCGGGACAGCTGGAAGCCTAGGGGAGTAATTTGACTAGAGAAGGCAAGGGCCACAATGGCCAAAGCCATTGGCAGTAGAAAGGGAGAAAAGGACATAGTGATTTTTGCAAGAGAATCAGCATGATCTGAAAAACACATAGGTGATTGCCACCAGGATGGCAGTTCAGGAAATGACAGACAATCATGTGACAGACAAAGCATATGTTTGAATAGTGGCCAAGGTTTATAAGGCTGTCAGGCTGGTTCCCTTAGGCAATGAGGAGGAACGACCGAGGTGCCTCTGCTGTGTTTTCCCGAGTTTAGAGTTTGAAGGTTGATCTGTTAACTATGTTCCAAGTATGTTCAGCTAGAAAAGGATGGAAAGAGATGAGATGAGAAGAAACATGCAGGGATGAGGAGGAAAACTACTTCATAGGAGTAAAATAACTCCCTGACCCCCGCCCCCCAAAACTTCTTTTTCTTGTTTAAACTCGTGGAAATAAAAATCCCACAATTTATTGTACAGTAGAGAAAATGTCAGCATCTGGTTGAAATGATAAGTAAAGAGCTTTTCTGGAGGACAAGGCAGTTTGAAAATTGGAAATCATAAAGCCCAGAGAACTCTGAACTAAGTGATCCGAAGAAAAGACATTTCAGGAAGATTATATAAAAGAATACAAGGAAATTCAATAACAGCTCAGTAACTGATTGGCATTTAGGTAATGGTAACAACAGGCATTGTTGTGCATCTGATTGGAGACAGCATGCTTTTCTAAAGTGGTTGCTGTGGATGTTTCAAAATTGCAAAGTAATTTTTAAATTAGGTACACCTGGACTCAAAGCAACCATGAGAACCCCTTTGGGGTGACTGCAGGGAGGAGGTGTGCAATTTGAAACTTTATCTTGAGTCAGCATTTATTCTGAGAACTGGTTTGGACCAGTCTTTCTGAGCAGTGTGCATTATTAAGCAAACAAGCAAAATCACATTGTAGATTTACATTGTTTACCAAGTACTTTTTCAGGGTTCGGTGGAGAGGTACAGAGCTGACAGACTACTTCATCAGTGCAGAAGTTACTTTTGATTCAGAATGAAGTTTTAGCCTCAGACCGTAACATAGGAAGTGTCCTGTGTCGGGAGTTGTAGATTGATTTGGGGTGCTTTAACCCAATCCTGACTTGTGATCATGAAACCTCTTTAGAAGGAGACTTCTTGATCTTGTCTTAAATCCCCCATCTCTCTTGGCTATGAGTCTCATCTGCAATATGAGTTGATTTTCATATTTCTCTGATCACCTACAAAGAAGCAACTTTGCAATGTTTTTTTTTTCTTGTTAGATGGAGTCTTTCTCTACAGATGTTGATGACACCAAAGCCAAAACTCACTCCCAGTGAGTCAATTCCAGCTCCTAGCAAAATCCTTTGGATTGTGGAAGGCTGTAAACCTTTATGGGAGCAGAAAGCCTCTTCATTTTCTGGTGGGTCTGAGATGCCAACCTTGCCATCAGCAGCCCCATGCATGCCACCAGAGCTCCTCATTTAGGACCCGGACACTGTAATGAGAACTGGACTTCTTCTGTGGTAAGTTGGCCAATAAGGTTGGATGTACTAGACATGCATTTTATATAGCACCTAGTGACATAAATGATCCCAGCAATATCAAATATAATTATACTAACTTGTAAAATAGAACAAAGCCGAGATGCTATGTGTTTGGGTAACTAACTAAAAATATTCAAAAAGGAACCATTAAGTACAAAAAGAATAGAATCAAGTCATGCAGGTCTTTGGCAGATTTGTTCCCTACCTTGTTCTACTTCTTGGAAGAGTTTGTACTAGCTGCTGACAGCTAGCCTGGTAAATGCGTCCTTAGGTTATGTTTCTGAGTGAGGAGCCTGATGCTGCGGTGGCTTGGGTATCGGCTGCTGACCACGAGGTGCTCAATGGGAGGCTGGTGGCTCCCATATGATTTGCAGGCTCAGACACCCTAAGGAGCAGGTCTACTCTGTCCTATAGTTTCACTGTGAGTCAGAATCTACTAGCTAGCCATGGGTGGGTTAGACTCTAAGGGAAGTTGTGTACATGAGAGACCCCAAGATACCCCTTATTGTGTATGAACCTGCCCTGAGGAGAGCTGAGCCTTCTCTTGCTCTTTGCCTCGCTGAGTGACCATGGCCTGTGTCTCACATCTGAGGAAGGTGACTCATGTGGCCAGGCCACCCTGGAAGATGCCGGTGGCACACCGTGCTCCTGTGGACCTTGGATTCACAAGAACAATCAGTCTTCTCAGTTTCCCATCCTGCTTCATTCGTCAGCAGCTGCTTCAGTGTGAGGACTTCCAGCCAGCACCTGACCCATGGACTTGAGTTGGACTGCACTGGGCTGCTTTCTTGATATAAAGTTCCTTTTTATCCATTTATAAGTACCACTAATTTTGTTTCTCTAGAAAACAGCCTAACACAATAAGATATTAAATGTATTTCTTGATCGTTTTCTCTTTATGAGACAGAAACAAATCAAGTATTTCTTTCCATAAAGTTTCAAAATTGTTAGGAGTTGCTCATTGGCAACCGAGAAATAATGTCCATGTTATTTAACCAGAGATGTTAAAGGGAAAAACAATCTTTGCCTTTTCTAGTGCCTTGTGGTTTGGTTTTTGACTCAGGAATTTATTCTGTTGAGTCTTTGTGTGTAAAGCAGATTGCACACAGGAAAAATGAACTCTTCAGCAGAGTAGTCAAAGAAAAAATTGTTTTTGCTCCATATGCTATTTGATATTCAAACTCTTTAAAGCCTCATAAATTTACCTATTAAATTTTAGCTTTAATAGGTTAAGCACTTTGAATATGCCTAGTAAGTTTTCTTTTTTCTTCATGAATTTTTTAATATGAATTATGTAGCAGGTTTACATTTCTGACCTAAGTTGGATGAATGCTATTTTAAGATAAGACTTAAGAGCCCAGGTGCAATTCTTCTAATAGCTGGCCATCATCGGATCTTTTCCACCGCACTTTTCTGTAGCGCTCACATTTCCCGTGATCTCTTCATGAGGGCACACGTCCATTAGGGCCATCTCAGAAAAATTCATTGTTCTTAGATTAGGGCTACAATTGAAAACTAAAATCCGCTCATCTATCTATGATATATATATATATGTGTGTGTGTGTGTGTGTGTAGTGTGTGTATGTCCTTAATCTATTTTGAAGATATAATTATCATTTTATTAGGGAACATTATAAATTATCCCTGATGGTATTTCTATTGATACTATCATTAATTTAGCCAATGGTATAGAATTTAAAACTCTGTTGCGGAGAGAAAAGAATAAATTTGAGGTTAAAATATATGAATTCCTGTCTTATACAGATTTTCAACTTAAGTAACTGGACATACTTTACACAAATAACGAGGGTTGGCAATAGGACAAGCTTTCTTCAATGCTCACTCACTGTGGCAGGACTATGTGTGCTGGTCTAAAATATGTCATTAACAAACAAAGGGAGCATGAAAATAGCAAATATACTGTAGCCTCGAGTTTCCATTTATGGGGCACCCTAAAAGCAAGAGATTTGAACCAATAATGTTCAAATCCATAACCTTGGAATAATAGAAAGCTGCATCTTCTCACACTAGGGTATTTCATGCTTAATTCTAAGGCAGTGGTTCTCAACCTTCCTAATGCCGTGACCCTTTAATACAGTTCCTCATGTTGTGGTAACCCCTCCCCCCAACCATAAAATTATTTTTGTTTCTACTTCATAACTGTAATTTTGCTACTATTATGAATCAGAAGATACCTGTGAAAGGGTTGTTCGACCCCCAAAGGGGTCATGACCCACAGGTTGAGAACTGCTGGTCTAAAGGAGTAGTTCTGATCCTTTAAATGTTTTTTTCTGGAGTTACATGGCATCAGAGGTCAGGTGAATCCTGTATCGCCCCTTCTCTCTTTAGCCAAGGACAAAAATTACTCACCTTAATTTTATTTCTAGGAGCCCTGGTGGTCGAGTGGGTTTTGTGCTGGGCTGCTCACCACAAGGTCAGCAGTGTGAAACCACCGGATTCTCTGTGCAAGGAAGATGAGGCTTTCTATCCCCAGAGAATCAGAAGTCCACGTGAGGGAGTTAGTTTATTGTGCCAATCTGGCCGATAAACACATGTGGGGTTAATTGAAGGGCAGAGAGATGAATGGCTTGGCGAGCCTCACCTTTCTAGTTCTCGGGTCTCTTGCTTTCTGATGGTCGGACCAGGGTGCAGCTGCCTTAGCAGTTCCCTGATTTGGTTGGCAAGGTTCACTTCCCGGAAGACATCCCTGAGGAGAAGTCACATGGACCTCTCCCGATGCAGCCCTGGGTGCTGGAGCAGCCGTGTGGAGACCCCTGCCAGCGCTGAGATGTTTACACGTTCACTGACTCGGCTTTCCTCCTGCGGTTCATGTCATTGTGTCTGTTTTGTGAACTGGAGGAAGACTTTGTGAATTGGTGTTGGACATATGGGCTAATGGGTTAATGTTGGACTTGTGGGCTTGGGCAGCACTGGGTTGGGATGTTTTCTTGATGTGCACTTAACCTTAATATAAACTCTGTCTTATATATGAGTTTCTGTGAATTTGTTTCTCTAAAGAACCCAGAATAATACAGACCCCTGTATCGCCCCTTCTCTCTTTAGCCAAGGACAAGAATTACTCACCTTAATTTTATTTCTAGGAGCCCTGGTGGTCGAGTGGGTTATGTGCTAGGCTGCTCGCCGCAAGGTCAGCAGTGTGAAACCACCGGATTCTCTGTGCAAGGAAGATGAGGCTTCCTATCCCCAGAGAATCAGAAACCACCGGAGCAGTTCCACTCTGACCTGTGGGTATAAGTTGGCGAAAGTGCCATCCCTACAGATGGCAGGGGGTTGAGATAATTACAGACATTGACTTAAATTGGTGTCAATATTTTGAAAGACAACTAATTCTTTCCCTTTTACTATTTCTTTGGTTAGCAGCCTTTGCTGGACCAGAGAAGAACTGACCATCGTGGGACAGGAGCCCAGATGGGGCTGTGGGCTAAGCCCTGGATGTCTAACTGCAAGCTTGGTGATTAACTCCCCACCTCCCCCATAGCTTAGTGGGAGCATGACACGGCTGTCTGATCCTGCAAAAAATTTACAGGGTGTTTGTGCCTATCTAGGGTCACTATGACTAGGAATTGACTTGGCCATGAGTTTGGTTTTCCTTCTAGAAAGTGTTAGCCATAGACTCCAACTTGATACAGAATCTCAAACATGGTAACATTTTGGGTTACCTGCAAGCTTTGCCAAACAAACTGAAATAAAAGGGCTGCTTTCCCCCAAAACATATGATTGGGATTTAAAGTTACTTAAAATAGATTCTGCTTATAATATTTTTCAACATGGACTCCAAACCAGCATTTGCAGTAAGGGTGTGGGGGGGGTACATCCAGGCTCATTTAGCAAGGATGTTAAGAATTAAGTTGAAACGCTGATTTCTCAGCGTCTACTAAAATGCTCCGCAGAGGCTTGACCTTCTGAGATTTCTCAGTGACAGCCATAAGAAACCTGGTTTCTTTCAATCATTTGATCGTCCTAGCACTTCTATTCAAACGAACTTGCTATTCCTCTAATGTCACACATGCATGATGTCTGTTGGGTGCCTGTATGCATCTAGAAGCCACAGATAATCAATAGCAGGTTGTGCGAGACCTGTCAGTGCAGCCAGCCCACTCAAGCCCTATTGAGCTGTGCTGGGCTGGTTGCCAGCGAGGCTCCCTCTGAGCTGCAGCTCTGGTGAGTCAGGCAAAACGGTGTGAAGTCGCACTTCTTGGTGCTCGGAAAGGACAAGGTCTGCCTATGTGTCCAGTCATCTCTGTCTTTTGTCTCTGGACTCCATCTGGTTTAACTGGAGCCCTGGCTCTACCTCACCAAAGATGCTAATACCTGGAAAGCAACAGCCTTGAGGAAAACTGCCCCAGACATCCCACTATGCTTCTATCCCCCAGGATTCCACCACTGCTCTGCTGCTGCCGAGGAAAGGAAAACGCCCTAGCAAAGGACAGGCAAGCTCCGGTTTGGTGCAATCACCTCATGGAAGCGCATAGGAAATAAAGTAAATCAGACTGGCCATCTCCTTGCTTCTCCGGCAAACTCAGATGTCACTGATACCAGGGTCGGCTTGCCTGTTTGTGAAGTTTCTACTTTCTTTGACTTGTGTTAAAGTGAGGACGTGAGCTTCCTCCAGATCAGGGATTCTTGTTCATATAGTGCCCACTTGGGAATATGAGGAAACTCCAAGACTCCCTCCCCATAAAATGCACAGGCACGTTTTATGTCATCTAGAGGTTTCATGGGATCCCTGGAATTCATCCATGAGCATTCTAATACTCTTGTCTAATGATACTGCGAGGTTGAATACATTTGAGCAGAACTTCCAGCTGAAGGCAAAGAAGAGGAAAAGGCCTAATGATTTACTCCCAAATGCCAGACAATGACAACTCTATGGACTCATCCTACCCCATAGTGCTCATGATTGCAATGTGTCCAAGACTGACCTGATGGCAGCTAATAACCGGAATAGACAGCGAACACAGTCATTGACTTGACCCTGATGTTGATGCTCATGCTGAGTCATTTAACTTCACTTGATTAATTGGGGGATGCACCAAATGAGCAGGAAGGGTCTTCTCTGTGCCAACATCTGTGGAATTTAATCAGTTAAGTATGAAAAGGGTTATTGCTTTGAAACAGGAAAGAGAGAGGTTGGTTTGTGTGATTTTGAAGCAAATATGATTGGAACGAGTGAGGGAAGCCTGAGCGCTCTGATAGCACCTAGAGAGAGTCCCTACCCGCTGGCTGGCAGTCAGTTCTGTCCCCTAGTGACCCCATAGGCCAGAGCAGAACTGTTCCACGGGGCCTCGGAAACGGTAAATCTTTACAGGAGCTCACAGCCTCCTCTTTCTTTCACTGCAGACGGTAGGTTTGGACAGCCGATCTTGTTGATCCCTGGGTCTAACCCACTGGACTCCCATGCTAGAAGAGGACACAGGGGTCGATCAGTGCTCTGGGTGGCTGTAGAGAATTCTCAGTGGGCAATAGCCCTCCAGCAACCCCTCAGAAAATCAAATGATGCCCGTCACAAAAAGGAAGGTTGAGTTCTCTTGATCTATTTCACTGTAATGGTGAGGAGAGTGAGCGATCCACATCTTTTTTACTTATTAAAGGGGTTCAGGGGGGAAAGGTTGGTCTCAGTTACTGCCCAGCATGGCAGTGTAATGACCAAGGCCTCTTCCGCAGCTGGCTGTGTTCCGTATTGACTGGGTAATAATCTGCTGCATTCAGAGGCGGGAATGGATTAGAATGCTGAGTGCAGATGCCGGCTAATAAATGGGAGAGATGCAACCACCCACTCAGCGTGTCCTTAGAGACTGCCCAGAGACACATCTGTCATCTTGAAATCCTGTTGTGCCAAGGGAGTACTTTATTTGCAGGCTAGTTCACATTTTCAGAGGTGGTGTTCGGCACTAGACAGAAGTTATCCCACAGCTACAGACCTGCATTTCTTGATAAGGCACCTAAGTCATTTAGGTGTGAATATTTGGGTCTTATTCATCCATTTTGCCCTAGAAGACAGGTGGGTAAATTGCTTGGGGTTTCTCCGGGTTGAGTATGGCATTCTGAAATCTTTCAAGGGAGAGATACATCCATGCCTTAAAATGCAAAACCTCTCACTCTGCAGGCACTGTGTCAAAAGAAATTTTCTAGAATCTAAATTGACCGCTCATCTAGCCCTATAGGAAAAAAGGTTATAGAGGGACAAAAATATAGATCAGAAGATAGAAGTAATAATTCACAGAAATATAAATCTAAAAAGCCACACCACCACATGGGGAAAGGCTGAAGTTCACTAGTGTTCAGAGTAATCTAAATTCAAAGAAGGATATCATTTTATGACCATCAGCTTGGCAAGAATAATTCTTAAGAGAGCTATAATATCTGTTGCTGGTCAAGATCTGGGCAAAGGGGTTATCTCTACCCCTGTCATTAGAAATATGTATTATATCACTTTCAAAGAACAATCTGGCCCCTTTTATTGTAATTATAATGTTTCTCTAGCTTCATGGTGGTTGTAACAGAAATTGTACAAAGGCTAACATGTACATGTTACCCAGATTTAATACTTAATCAGAATTCCTGATTTTATTTTAAAGAATATACATTCTCTAACCTTTAATGGTCAATTGTATACACAATTTGGTCATTTAACCTAAATTTTGAATATCTTCTATGTACTAAGCACAACAATTGAGTGACTCAGGATATGGAGCTGAATAAAACACTATCCATCCTCAAATAAGTTATACTGAACCAATAAGCCAGCTCTAATATAATAAAATAGTGAAATATTGTGTCATATGAAAATATTTGGTGTTTAGAATGGTAAGTGGAACAAAGAAGAAAACCCATCTGTACCTGAGTGATAATTGAGTGCGATCGGAGAGCCTGTCCTTGAAGTGGTGCCGTTGATGTTGATGCTTGAAGGATGAGTAGGAGAGTCCTGGGGGGCAGAAGAGAAATGGAACTCCAACGTGCGCCAAAGCGCAGGCGAGGGAAAGTCTGGTGCACAATGCAGACATCGCTGCCTCTGAAGCAAATTAATGACAAGATCCTGTTTACACGTTAACATTTCTAGTTAAAAATGTTTATAGAGTGAATCTGGCATCTAGGAGCTGTGTTCTGCTTTAAGTAAATTGATGATCCTCTGGGTGATAAATAATTTTAGAGGTACATCCAGCCAAACTAGGAGAACTCTGCAGAGCTCCTCATTGTTTCAGAGAAAATCTGGGGTAGAATTTGCTTTGAGTAGTATTTATTCCTTTCACACTGGAGAATTAGTCTCTATCCTAGACTTCTGCATTCTATATTTCCTTATCTGTGAGGCCCAGCCACACAGTGATAGTTCAGTTCTCAATTTGTTGTTTGTAAATGCATTATTTGGACTATGGTTCTTGGTTTTAAAAAAAATCCTAAAAACGCCAGCCCACTGGAAATCAAATTTAAATTCTGCATAAAACATTAAAAACCTTTGTTAAGGATATGACTATTGTGGAAGAAAACGGAGGAATGTCCTCCGAGGAGAAAACAAAGCTAAAGTATAAATTCACACAGTTAAGCTGGGCTGAATCCAGTGACTATGTTGGAGCTATTTTACCAGACTTATAAACATAAATTTTCAGTTGAAATGGAAGAATTACAGAAAGACTATAAAGTCAAGGATTCCCAAAATCCAGTCATTAGAGATCTTTTACTTTGAGCAGAACTCTTGTACGACATTAGCATCAATGAAATGATGGGTGGTGGTGGGGGAATCCTACCTTGCAAAAGAAGATAGAAGAAAATATGCCTTTATCAATCTGTGCCTGAAACAGGCTGGGCAGGGGTGGGGTTAGGGTGGGGGAAATCATGAGGGTTAGAGGTTCTTACACTGAGATTTACATCTAAAGTCAGCTTGCAGTATGAGTATGAAATAAAACACAAAATCAAACAATCTATACTTTACAACTTCTGTTCATCAAAAGAGCCCATAAAAATATAAAATGACAAGCTGCAATCTAGGAGATGGTATTGCAACAAGTCAAAGAATCAATAACCAGAATAGGTTTTTCCTTGCCTACAACTTATTAAAATGCAAACAACTAATGGTAAATTAGACAAAATAAACTCTAATAACTTGGCAAAAAGGAAACCCAAATGGATAATAAATTATGAAAAGGTGCTACCCTAATTAGTGATCAAGAAAATGAAAACAGAACATCAGCTTGTTGCTTAAATAAATGTAAACCCTGGCCCACTGGAGGAAGGCAGGGGCAATAGTGTTTCCATAGTATTCACCGCAGCAAGGATTGGATGAAACCTAAATGTCTATCAATAATAAAACCCAATCCTTTGAATCAGTTCTGACTCAGAGTATTCCTAAATGACAGGAGAGCGTTGTCCTAAAGCATTCTAAAATCATAATCTTTGTGGAAGCAGACAGCCCCCTCTTTCTGCCTCTGGGCAGTTGGTGGGTTTGAAGCAGACACCTTTGTGTCCGCAGTTGAACATGTAATCACTGTGCCACCAGGTCTCCATAACAATAAAAGAGTGGGTGTATAAAGAGCAGTATAGCCATAAAAACGAATACTAATTGTAAGAATGAAATCAGCAACATCAGTAATGAAATCAGCAACATCAATAGGCATGAATCTCATAAACATGGTATTGAGGGAATTATAGAATATATACAGCATTATTCTATTTATGTAAAGTTCTATATTACTTATAAAAACATGTAAGGGAGACATCGGACATTGTGATGAGATATTATGGATGCACATATGTTGGTAAAATTGTAAGAAAAACAAGACAAGGCGTTTCTTAAAATTAATCATTTTATTGGGAGCTCTTACAGATGTCATAACATCCCATAATTCCAATGAATTGAGCATAATTGTATAATTGCTACTACAATCAGTTTGAAAATATTTTCTTTCTTCTTGAACTCTTTGATATCAGCTCCCCTTTTATCCCCTCCCTTACTTCCCCTTCCCCTCAGGAACCCTTCTTTTTATTGTTGCATATTAATATTATTATTCTATACATTCTTATTTTTATAGCCATATCTTATCCATTCAATATATCTATCCACCTACAATTCTGTTATTCACTCCCCTTGCTACAGTCATGATTGCTATCAGCTCCCCCTTCCCTGCCTCCCCTCTCTTCCCATATCCTCAGGGGATAATTACTCCTGTTGCTATTTCTGAAGGGTCATCCATCCTGGCATCCCTGAATTGAATAATCTTAATTATACAAATGAATATACATAGGTCTGGCAATATTAATGAGGTGAATCATAAGCCTTAATAGAAAGGGGAGGAACCAGAGGAGAGTCATGTGCTCTAGCACACCCTGGATTTATCAGGGTGCCACCCTTCTGGGAGCGACTGTCCAATTATCTTACAGGTGGGTCTTGGGTCCCCACTACATGCACACCCCTTCACATTGAATTGGTTACTTGTTTTAGAACTTCTGATACCTCTCCCCATCGATACCTCATGATCACAAAGGCTTGTATGCGTCTTTCATGTGGGCTTTGTTGCTTCCCTGCTAGATGGTCGCTTGTTTAACTACAAACCTTTATGACCCCTGAGACTCTTTTAATAGTCAGATACTATCAGCTTTCTTCACTGCCTTTGCAAGTTATGCACCCATTTTGTCTTCAGTGATCACATTTGGAAGGTGAGTGTCATACAATGCCACATTATTAGAACAAACCATTCTTGTACTTAGGTAAGATTTCAGTAGAGGCCCAAAGTCCATCTGCTTCCTTATTGTATTTTCATATATGTACATGTATAAACAAATAACCTATATTTCTATAATTGTATGTTTACATATTTATATATCTACATTTATACCTAGATATATAATTTTTATTTCTTCTTCTTTGCTCTTTTTTTCTTTCCTCCTGCCCCACTATCATGCTTACCCATTATTCACCTTGCAGTAATTCCTCTAAGACACTTTTAGATTGCTCAAACTGACCAAGAAGTCTACACCCTCCTCACCATCAATTTTAAAACCCTTGCTGTTCTCTTGTCCCTGTCATTATGGCTCACCACTCACCACCTTTCCTCCGCATCCCCCAACCCACCCGACTTATTCCCTCTCATGCCCACCTCAGAACTATAGGTCCCTTCTCTGTCTCCATGGGATTGCTTATCTTCCCTATCATATATACACAGAGAGAGAGAAAAAAGGGAGGGGGGGGGAAAGAGAGAGACTATATAAATAATTTCAAGTCTATCTGGTATCCTGACCCAGAGTAGATGAATAACTGTTCAATAGTGAGCAGAACCTGTTATAATCCCTCAGCCCAATCCCCATTTCTTTCAGGGTCAGATAAGGGTTTCGATGAAAGCCAAGACAGACATAATTTTTCCCACATAATATGCATACCCATATGGTTCTGTTGTTGGTGAATTATCTTGATTAACATTCTGGATTAATGTTTTACTTCTCTGGATTTTTTTTTTTACTTCTCTGAAATAACCATTGCAATGGTTACACAGAATTCACAGACAAAATTCACAATTACAGGGTTTATTAAGGATGTTAACAAGTTATGATCCCAATGAGAAATGCTCACGGTAGAGTTGGTGATCAAGACATGACCCAAAGTTCTGTCAAGTTGGCTAATAAATGCCCAAAGGGCAGACCACTCTTATATAAGCCTCAACCGAAATGCATTCAGTTTAAGCTCTGTGGCTCCACATACCCAGCTCCTTGAAATACATGCCTAAAGCCTCTCCACTCAATAAACCTCAGCCCAGTGGCACTCAGCTTCACTCCTGGAGGTCAATAAGCACAACAAATGCCCAGGGGCACCCCACTCCAGCAAGCCTCAGTCCAAAGACATGAAATTGGTTGCTACCAAGCCACCTCTGACACAAAATGACCTCACATGTAAGAGAACAGACTCCCATCTAGTCTTGCTCCATCTTAATTGTTGCTCTGTTTGAGCCCATTGTTATGGCCAATGTGTCAATCCATCTCTCTGAGGGGCTCTCTCTTTTTCACTGACCTACTTTACCAAGCACAAGGGCTGTCTTCAGTAATTAGTTCCTCCTTGTGATGTGTGCAATGTGAGATGAAATCTTGCCAGCCATGTACAAGGAACATTTTGGATATATGTTTACGAGGACTAATTTGCTTGCTCTTCTGGCATGAATCATTAAGTATGCTTCTTCAACACCACAATTCAATGGTGTCCATTTTTCTTTGGCCTCTCTTATTCATTGTCCAGCTTTTGTATGCATATGAGGTACCCTGGCCTAAATAGTTCTGCAAACTATCAATAAGACTCTTTATATTAACTGTTAACTATAAAACCAAATGATACCAATAAATTATAAAAAGGAGAATCCATGAGCGTATACAGAGATACCCTTAGTAAGTGATGGTTTTTCTTCTAAAAACACACGGCTCCTTTCTTCCGATGTAATATTGTTTTTCTTACACTAGTTGAAAACCCAAATCACTGATTAAGAGAGTTAAGCTAAAATGCGATTATCGCTTTTAATGATTGTGTGTGTTGCCCAAGCCAGTGCAAAGCAAGGAGACTCATACCAATCTTCTCCTCTACTTTCCTTGCTCCAGATCAGTTTTGAGTTCAATTGTTTCCAATAAATCTTCCTTTGTTTGTTTCTTTTCCAAAAACAATTCCTGGCTCTCCTCCCTACCCATTGCCAAAGTCACGGTTGTGTCCACATCCCAATTATCTCATGATTCATGCAGAGTCTCCCCTCCACGCTTTGGTGCACCAGCTGGGGTACTTTTGAAAATGCAAAACAAAACAACTTCTCAAAAAAGTTCTAGTCCTCTTTGTTACCATTAATAGCATTTGTCCCTATAGAATTGTTTAGTAATCACAAAATGTATGAGCATGTGCTGTGTGCCAGGTGTTATGTTAGGCACTTGAATGCATGGTTTAATTTCATTCTGCCAAGATAGTGTGACAAGGGCACTTACAAGTCAGTGTTTTATAGATCCCGCAATCAAGGCTTAGCCAGCACTTTTCCCAACAAGGCACAGATGGTAGACAGAGCTAGAACTTCAAGGCCGTATCTGAGCTGGCTTCTACACTTGCCTGTCATCTTCTGCCTCCCTCACTGGGCTCCAGCCACACTGCCCTTCTCCCTGTTTATCAAATACCCTATGTTTGTACCCCTCACAGACATTTTGGCCTCCGGTCTGGAACACTCAGCCTCCAGATCTTGACATGGCTAAATCCTTCTGCCATTTAATCTCAGCTCCAATACCACTCCCTCTTGACTCCTTCTTTTACAAGGAACATGAAATGCATATCTTCCCCTAACCCAGGGATGTTATGTTGTCATCCTTTCTTATTTTCCATATAGCACTTCTCTGTGTTCAAGTTTGTCCTGTTCTTATACTATTTTTTTCCTGTAAGTCTCTCTTGTTTACTCCAGCATCTCTATAACTAGAAGGATAGCCATCACATGATTGATGTATGGTAAGTATTTTCAGGATGCACGAATGGGTGTCTATGTCCTGGTCCCTAGTCTTCACTAGTTGGCTGTCTCAAAGGGTGCAGTGTCTCTCTTGAAACTGAAGGAGAAATCAGGTTTAGAGTGGAACTTACAAAGCCACCACACACACATCACCTGATAGGACCCGGTCACCTGAAGCTCTCCATGGCAACAATACAGAGCATGCAATTTAGAAGAGAAAAAAAAATCCTTCACACCCTCATCTAGGGGAAGTTCAATTCTTTCCTTTAATCCTTGTAGTAGTTACATAATCTGGTGTCAATTTGGGACTTGAGAGAATTAAGAGAGAAGGGGTAGAGTGTAATCTGTCAATCAGGTCATAGCCAATGAGGCCTCTGTGTGGGCATGGCCTTCTCCTGAGAATTCTGGGAACTCCAGTATTTCCTCCTTGGAGGCAGGATACATCTCTCTCTCTCTGTTTACTCCCTGGGAGACATTGCAGCTGACAAGGCACAGGGAACTACACTAGTCCCCTGAGCTGGAGAAGCCACATGGACCTACTCTGATGCAACCAGACCTCTGAAGCTGGAGAAGCCATGTGGAGACCCCTTACAATGCGAGTGGATCCAAAGATTTTCTACCCACTGGCCTGTGATCTTCCTGCATTCAGCATCATTGCATGTGTTTTGTGAGTCTTAAGAGGACTTTATAAATAGGTATCAGACATCTGGGCTAATATCAAACTATGGGCTTGGACTGGACTGGGTTGGGATGCTTTCTCAATGTACAATTACCCTTTATAGGAAATTCTCTTTTATACACATATGGATTTCTATGGATTTGTTTCTCTAGTCTACCCAGACTAACACAATCCTCAAATCACTCCATCTCGTCTCAAGAACGCTACTTCCCACTACTAATTGTGAACTCCTTAGCTACTCACGCAGACCCTTCTTCATCCAGCTTGCGCCTCTTCTTTGACTCTGTCTCTAACTACGGTGCTCTCCCTGGTGACACTTCACAGGCTTCTGCAGATTGTGCCTCAGATGAGCCTCTTCTTCCCTTGAGACTGGGCCTTGCTCCTTCACTCAAGTTTTTTTTCTCACCTATTGAAAGACCTGCTGCTCTATTTTGCATGGATCTGACACAGTCCTTGGGAAATTAGTGTGAGTCCTTGTTCTGAAAATGCATATTCCTTTTTCTACCACACAGAAAGTGAGAGCCCATTGCCATTTTCCTCTCTTCTCTCTGGGCAGGATCCTCTTTTACCCCAAACAAATTTCCCAGATTAATTTTCTCACTCACTGCTTACTGAAAATATCAATATACCAATAAGATTCTTTAAATATATTTTTCAGGGTTTAGTATTTCTTTTCCCATATTTATTTTGAAAGAGCTAAGGAAATTGAAGTGCATTCTTTGCCTCTGATATTTTCCTGTTGAATGGAATGCTCTGCAAACCTGTATTCGTTCATCAAAACTGCTCTTTTCCAGGTACTTTCCTCAGTGCTTCATCTCATAGATGTTACTGACTGGCTAACTCAATGTGTTAGATTATTAAACATTTTGCAAAGATCTGTTGTAATCAAAACTTAAATGACCATTTATTGGCATTCTTAAGTGTTCTGTATTTCAGAGACTTATTTTTATCTTATTTTGTTTTTCTAAAATCCACTTAAATCTTTATTACCTGGAGAATTCTGAATCAGTTGAGTTAGTCTTCCAAGTCAGTCTTCAAAGTGCTAAATGAGACTACTTGAGTTTAGAAAAAGCAACAGAATATTCCAGGTCAGGGCTGTGGAGCCAACGTAGCACAGGAGCTGTTATTCATTTTGTAACAAGTTTCAGAGTAAAATGAGAGTTGTTCAGAAATTATTGTGGTGCTGTATTCTTAGTTTACATCATCACAAAACAAAGTCCAGGAAAATAAGAATTAAAGTTTTGAATTTATTTGAGGGTCTAGTTTCTGTTAGATTGAAGATCATAGAATGATGTACATTTTGTTTAACTAATGTGCCAGGGAAATGACCCATTGGATAAATGTGCCTATTCCCAACACTTCCAAATTCCATAGCTCACACTGAACAATATAACCAAGTGTATAGAAGTAACCAAGGCTAAAGCTCTTTAATTCAATTCCTTTAAAAAGATTTTATTAATTCCTTTAAGATGTGCTAGATGTCCAGTTAAAGGCTGGTACTATCAAATAAACAAAGAATGTGTAGTTTTTCAAGGGTGATAGCCACGTGGGTGCTAAGTATCAGTATACAAGGGGTAATGACCAGCAGGAGGTGAGTTGACGTATGTAGGATGCCAAAGAGAAATGACATGAAACTCAAAGGAGCTAGGCTTCAGAAGAGACCAGAGAAGATGCTGACTCCACCTCTTAACCTGTGGTTCATGTTCCTACAGTTCCAGGGTATCTGCTGCAGGAGACCTGAAGATTATCTTTTGTCATAAAGAATAGCATCCACTTGAGAGCGGTTCAAAGGCAGATTTTACTTAAGTCTGACGGATTCAATCGTGTCTCTCCAAAATATGTGATGGACTCCTAACCGCTATGCATACATTTGACTAGAAAGGTTTTCTTTGTTTGTAGTCATGGAGCCATGTCAATGGAGGGCATGTCCTGACTCACTGCAGTCAAGTTGATTCCAACGCAAAATGAGAAAGCAGAACTGCCTCTCTGTGGGTTTCAAAGTCTATAACAAACTACACCACCAGGGATCCAGTTTAGATATCCTCAAAACCCCTAAGGGGGAAACATCGATGCTACCTAACGATTTCCAAGAAACCGAGGAGCACAAGAGCTACAGAACCAGGAAGGACCACGGGCAGACCTTACCCTGGAGCTGCTGCCAAAGAGTGATCTAGTACCCCAAATTCAGACTTCTAACTTCCAGAATTGTAAGAAGATTAAAAAATGTTCTTTAAAGACATCCACTTTTGATATTTGTGATAGAGGAGCTCCAGGAAAGTAGTATTGGTGGCATAATGGGTTATGAAATTGGCCTGCTAACGGAAAGTTCTGTGGTTCCAACCCTCCAGCTTTTCTGTGTGAGACAGATGAGGCTGTATGCTCTTGTGAAGTTTTACAAACCCAGAGACCCGAGGGAGCAGTTCCACACTGTCCTAGAGGCTTGCTGTCAGTCAGAATCCACTCATCGGCAGTGGGAACACCGGGGGTCTAACAGTAAGATATGTAAAAATCAAACAAATAAAAATAATACTCGATTTTTTAAAAAACATTTTTGTTATGTTTTAAAGGACTCAAGCAGAAAAGAATTCCATGACCTTCTAAAGCTTATATTTTAATGTGTTAAATCGAGAGCAAATGTATAAACCAATAATAGACATGTGGTTTTAGTGATCAGTGCTATGAAAATAAAGCCAGGCACAGGAAAGTTAGGGTAGAGAGTGGCAGTAAGAAAACAGAGTGGTGAGAGAAGACCTGCAGTAAGAAGGTGATATTCAAACTGCGAAATGAATAAACAAATAGCCAGGCATTCAACTATGTAGGTGTCGAATATTCGAGGTAGGGATTATTAGGGTTGTTGTTAGGTTCCATTGGGCGGTTCTGATTCACAGCAACCCTATGTACAACAAAACAAAACATGCCTGTAACCACAGCATCCTCACAATGTTCACTGTGCTTTAGCTATTCCATTGAAGGTCTCCCTTGTTTCCACTGAGCCTCTACCAAAAACAAACTCTTCCTCAAGGGATTGGTCCCTCGGAATTAGCATGACCTAAGTATTTGAGCGTAGGCCAGGGGAGAACTGCCTCCGTGAGCTTCTGAGACTGTAACTCTTTATGGGAGGAGAAAGACCGGTCTTTCTCTTGTGGCTCCACTGGTGGTTTGGGACTTCAGACCTTACGGTTAGCAGCTCAATGCATAACCAGTATGCCACAAAGTCACTATTAGCATTAACTTGTTGACAGCAAGTTTGGTTTAAATGCGTGAGACTAAATACTATCTTGGCTTCTAAAAAGAATTCTTGCTGTACTTCTCACAAGATAGGTTTTTTTTCTTCTAGCAGTTGACCATCATTGACAAAGGAAGGGTTTCTGCACAGTTCCCAACACTGAAATTCACATCAATCCTGCCCCTGCTCCTCCTCATGCCAAAATACTTCGGGAGTCTCTTATGAAATACTTACTGTTTTAGAATTGAGTATCTATTACTATTGTTTGTACCTGTTGTTTCAGAGCATCTTTTGTGAGAAGACTAAGACTATTAACAGGTAATATATTTAGAAGACAGCTTCTACAACTGGCCAGAATTTTTAACTTAATTAAAAAAAGTCATGCTGCTCCCATCTATAGTCAATCCTCCATCTCCTTTCTCCAAAACTATCACTCAAGATAAGAGTAGTCAAATAATGATACAAATATAAATATCAGCTATTTATAGGGATTGAGAGCAGGCTGACCCAGTCACTGTTTTGTTCTTTTCTGTATTTATGCATCTATTCATTAAACATTGATTAAGAGACCACTACATGCTAGCATTATGTTAGATGTTGCTGAGACAAAGACAGTCTCTAACTGCTTACATTGATCAGCAAGTACAGAAAATACAATAATCAGTACCAAAATGTTCAATGATAGAGGACATTTAGCACATGGAGTGACAATCAAGAGTTAAGGATGGTACTGGATTATAAATCCGGAATCAGAGACTGAGGAATACAGTTACCAATTACAATCCGATAAACCTCTACAGGTTTTAGCTGGAGAGAAAGAAAACACATTTTCTTCTATCTCGCCTCTAATGGTTAAGATTATGTGTCAATTTGGCTAGGCTGTGATTTTCAGTGATTTGGCAGAAATTATGTAATCATCTCCATTTTGTGATCTGATCTCAGTGGCTAATCAATTGAATAAGGAGTTTGACATGGGTCTCCAGCTTGGATCCAATATATATATTCTGACAAAGTTTACCATGATAGTAAGGTTTATTTTGCCTACTAGGCCAATAGGAACATGTGGAGTTTGATCAGGTCGCATATTGATTGGAGGGCGACTGAGATAAATGAAGATGGCCAGCATCCCATATGTCTCTTGGTCCCTGGTGATCAGACCAGCGTGCTGCTGCTTTAGCTAGTTCTCTGCCTCACCCTTTGTGCTATACTACCTGTGGGTCAAGCCAGCCCATGAATCATGTAGCTAGAGTTTGAGGCTCCTTAGAGACCTTCTTCACCACACTGCTGGTGTGTTCATCACTTGAAACTGGTAGATCCTCTCCCCACGCATTGCTTGAGTTTGAGATCACATCAGGCCTGCGTTGCTAAGCTCCTGCGCTACCGAATGTCGCTGACCCACCCTGATGTCTGCTGCCTTTGGCAGACTCTGTCTTGCCTGAGTGAAAATGCCACTGTCCGCTTCCTTGGCCTCCGACCCTGCAGGCCCGTGAGTGGAAGGACTCCAGTATATTAACTGTTCCAAGGAAGTGAGTTGAACTGGGCCCTCTGTACTGCTGTGTGGACTAATTAGCTGTTATATGCCTTCTCGCTGTATAAACCCATTTTCATATATATATATATATATATATGCTAATCGCTGATCCTTGGGATATGAGTCAGCAGCCTACCGTCTATTGTCTAGATTTTTGGGTTTGTCAATCCCTGCAAACACATGAATCAACAAAATCTTACAATCTGAGATCTCACTACAAATGTAGGACTCAACTGCATGAGCCATTTTTCTGAAGTAATTCTCTTTTTGTGTACACGCACACACACACTTTTTTTGGGGGCGATCCATTTTCTTTTAATTCCATTTTCCATGAACTTGTTGAAATGCCCTCATGTATATAAATGACTCACTAATTTTGCTCCTCTGGACTCTATATTCATCCTAAGACATCACATCTTACTTGCACATCAGTATCCTCTCATCTCTATAGTCTTATTCCTGCAAATAGACTCCTTGTAGAGGCTCCAAACATTGTGATTAAACAAAAGGGATTCTAGAAGGGTGGACAAAGCATTAGCAATGGTTTCATTTTATAAAATGTCAAATTTTCTGCATCAGTAAGGCTGCAGCTGTGACAAGAATTAAGCTGCTTTCTAGGTCATATATTTTCTAAAGCACCATGCAAAGAAAATATTAATACATCAGGGGAAGTAAAACAAATAGACTCAATTATTATAAAAACCTCACAAGTAGACATTTTTTATAATAAAATGAATGCAGTGTATTTCATAAACTCTATTAGATTGTGGATAGGAAGTAGTGCTGCCTATCTACAGTTAAATCTGGGAACATACAAAGAATTAAGCCCTAAATTTAGTCTCCTGTTCTGCACAAAATTTTAAAAGTCCGGTGAATTGTAGTATCATTTCTAATATAATAATCATCCTATACATGGCTGGCAATTTATAAAGTATAATTCTATGGATCATAATTTTATTAAATTAAAAACAATGGTTGTGCATGTGGGGAATATGGAAGAGGCGATCACTCATCTAGGTAGGGCTAAAGTAAATATCATGGGCAATGATAAAGTATCTGATTCATATGAAAATTAATCAGCATGAGCTGGAATAGTGTTTAGTCACAGACTAGACTCAAGTCAGTAAATTAGCACCAGACCAGTAATTATCTATGCTTCCTTTGTGTGGATGATACCTTCAAAGGCAACACAGAATAACACCTTTTATACTTTGTTTCCCATTTCCCCTCATCCTGTGTTTGGGCTTTCCTCACAGAAGGATTAATGTTTACTGCAAAGAGCCCGTAGTCAGAAGATCTTTCTCCCTGTCTCAAGACTGCTAGAAATGCAACTATTTGCCCATAGGCACAATAATTCCTAAGCTTTGCTTCTATTTCCACATCTGAAAAATAAAGAAACTTTAGAGAGGAAAAGTATTAAACGAGCAAAACAAGATCATGAATCTAAAAGTGTTCTGAAATTTTTTAATTAATGCAAAGATAAAATATCCAGTTAGTGAACCTGGAAATATCACCATACATCATAATAACAATTAATGTAAAATACATCATCCTTTAAAGGGTATCATAATATCCTGTCAGTAAAATTCTAATTTCTAAATCAATAAAAATGGACATGATTGTATATGCATGTTCATTTTATGTCATGAGACACATGCTGGGTATTGAAAATTCTTGATATATTGCTGGGTGCTATACATCACATATGAATACAGCTTTTGAAAATTTAGAGCCATACAAAGAATATGAGGATGTGTAAATCATTTAGTGATCTAAGACATGTTGAATCACATCTCCAGATATAAAATCAATAAAAAGGCTGATAAACAGGCTCCTTGCATGAGAGCTGAAGACAGAGACAGATGGAAAGGCTTTGTTCCCCAAACCTCTAGACTGGACTCAATTATATAATCACGAGCCAGAGTCATCCAGAATTAATTCTACTCATAAAAAGGATAAAGTTGAGAGTGTGTGGGGAGAGTCTGATGAAGGTTAATATTACTGGTTTGCATCTTTTGAAAATGAATATGATTTAAATAATGAAGATCCTTACCCCCCCCAAAAAATCCATGAAATATATAATTTACCTTAAATATCTTGTCTCTGGTAGACTTATGTCTATGTGAGGTATTTAGCATTTTTGTATCTTGCATTCCTCTAAGCCTTATACCCATGAATCAAAATCATCACGTCTTCTACTCAAGCAAGTACGAGGGGTAAATGCACCTAAACCAACCTAGTAACTGGTCACTAGACACAGTTCTTGGATTACCATTTCATGAGTTAGTGCACAGAAACTAACTCACTGTGCTCATGAAATATTTTCAGAAATAATTTCCAAGTTTTAAAAAGAAATATGGTAGAACTTCTAGTCTGACAAGTCAGCATAGACCGGTTTCCTCTTGTTCTTCTCCACTAAGCATACTATAAACCCAGAAAATAATAGAAGAGACAACCAAGGGAAGAGGGCAACTGGCTTGTGACCGAGGGCTGCAGTAATGACAGCAACAGGGTATCTACATTTCTCCACCTGACAGAGGAAGACTGCTCCGGCAAAAGGCTGCCCAGGTAGGCTCCATGTTACTCCAGGTCAAAGAGAAGTCCCTTTGACAATATTAAGTAAGTACACCATTCACTGGCAGAAGAAATGGGGCAGGGTTTGAGTTAACTGGGAGTGCTGACAATAACAGTCTGGAAGAGGAAGTGATTTTCTTCCCCTCCAGCCAAGACTCTCCTTCCCTGCTGAGAGAAAGAAACCAAGGCAGAGAGATCAGAGCCAACAATAGACCTACTCACAGCCCAGTCAAGGAGCTTCTTTTGATAGCATCTGGGGTCTTAAAGGCTTGCAGGTAAACAAGCAGCCATCTAGCTCAGAAGAAACAAAGCCCACGTGGAAGAAGCACACCAGCCTGTGTGACCAGGAGGTGCCAAAGGGATCAGGTATCAGGCATCAAAGAACAAAAATATCATATTGTGATTTGGGGGGGTAATAGAGACCCCAAAAAGCCCATCTCTAGGCAACTGTACATCCCCTTACAGAAGGGTAACTGGAGGAGATGAGCCAGTCAGGGGGCAGGGGAGCAACCATGCAACATACAACTTTCCTCTAGTTCTTAAATGCTTCCTCACCCCTACTATCATGATCCCAATTCTACCTTACAAATCTGGCTAGATCAGAGGATGTACACTGGTACAGATAGGAACTGCAAACTCAGGGAATCTAGGACAGATGAAGCTGGCAGGACCAGTAGTGAGAGTGGTGATACCGGGAGGGTGGAAGGAAAGTGGGGTAGAAAGGGGGAACCGATTACAAGAATCTACATATAACCTCTTCCCTGGGGGATGGACAACAGAAAAGTGGGTGAAGGGAGATGTCAGACAGTATAAGATATGACAAAATAATAATAATTTATAAATTATCAAGGGTTCATGAGGGATGGGGGAGCGGGGAGGGAGGGGAAAATATGAGGAGCTTATACCAAGGGCTCAAGTGGAAGGCAAAAGTTTTGAGGATGATGGCAACAAATATACTAATGTGCTTGACACAATATATGGATTGTTATAAGAGCTGTATGAGCCCTCAAGAAAGTGATTTAAAAAAAATTAGCTCTTGAAAGACTTTCAGACTTGAGTTTAAATTTAAAAACCCAAACCAGAAACATTGCTCAATATTATCCTCAAGGCTTTTCCTATGGTAGCTTTTAATCCACAAGAAGAATGGTCCATTTTTAAAGGGATTTGAGCTACCGTATCTGCTTCTCACCCTGTCTGTGGCCAAGAGTCTCTGCAGTGGAACACGAAAGCTCTGAGAGAAGTGAAGTGTCACCCATCAGAGATAGGTGCTGGCTCATTCCCAACCTATTCCAATATTAAGGATTTATTTATTTTTCCTAGGCATGATAACTTTGTCAATATGTTGGGAAAAATCTTTAACAAAATCATTTTATTGGGGGCTTGTACAACTCTTACCACAATGCATCCATGCATCCATTGTGTCAAGCACATTTGTAAATTTGTTGCCATCATCATTCTCAAAATATTTGCTTTCTACTTGAGCCCTTGCTATCAGCTACTGCCTCCCCACCCCACCTTCATCATGAACCTTTGCCAATTTATAAATTATTATTATTTTGTCATGTCTTACACTGTCTGACATCTTTCTTCACAAAATTTTCTCACTTTTCTGTTGTCTGTCCCCTTGGGAGGGGTTATATGTAGGTCCTTGTGATCCATTACCTCTTTCTTTCCCCTACTTTTCCCTTCCCCTCCTGGTATCTCTAGACTCATTTTTGGTCCTGAGAGGTTTATCAGTCCTGAATTCCCTGTGTTTCCAGCTCTGATCTTTACCAGTGTACATCCTCTGGTCTAGCCGGAGTTTTAAGGTAGAATTGGGATCATGATAGTGGGGGGGGGGAGCATTTAAGAACTAGAGGAAAGTTCTATGTTTCATCCATGCTATACTGCACACTGCCTGGCTCGTCTCCCCCAGTTACCCTTCTGTAAGGGGATGTCCAGTTGCCTACAGATGGTCTTTGGGTCTCCACTTGCACTTTCCCTCATTCATAATGATATGATTTTTTGTTCTTTGATGCCTGATACCTGATCCTATTGACACCTTGTAATCGCACAGGCTGGTGTGCTTCTTCTATGTTGCTTCTGAGCTAGATGGCCGCTTGTTTATCTTCAAGTTTTTAAGACCCCAGACATTATATCTTTTGATAGCCAGCACCATCAGCTTTCTTCACCACATTTGCTTACACATCTGCTTTGTCTTCAGTGATCATGTCAGGAAGGTGAGCATCATGGAATGCCAGTTTAATAGAACAAAGTGTCCTTGCATGGATGGATTACTTAAGTGGAGGCCCAATGTCCATCTGCTTCCTTAATACTAAACCATAGAGAAGGGAGAAGAGGTCAGATCTAGTAGCACCCACCAATGCCCACCCCACCAGCTGGTATTGATTGCATGTCCAATGAAGTTCTCTTCCTGATGCATCCAGTATCACTTTAACCCATTTACACTTCTTTCTATAAATAATGAACATAACTTTTCATTATGTTATGAAAGCTTATCAAGTAAGGGTTGCACTTGGTTGCCTAGACCTGGCTCAACTGAACAGATTGTAGTACCCCCCCCCAAAAAAAAAACAACCTTAAAAGTGACCCTTTAACTAATCCTGGCTAGTTTTATTTGCTGGCTAGTTTTATGTGTGGATGGTCTCTATTTAAAACCTAATTCTGCTGGTCCTCCATATCAAGCTTGATATGCTGTTACAACTCCTGAAGTCCTTGAAAACCAGGCTTTTCTTATGGCCAATTCAGTCCAAAATGCTGAATTAATTGCCCTCACTGGAAATTGTAGAATTGCTTCAAAAACGTAGATTAATATTTTTATACACAGTAGATTTTGTTTTAAACTTCATGTGATTTTAGCATGTTACAGAAGCAAAGTGGATTATTAGCATCTTCCAGAAATGCCATGAAAAGTGGGCCTCTGAAAGCAGACCTCCTGGGTGCTCTATAACCCCCTTGTGATGATGAGGCCAGCTCACCAACCAGAACAAGTACCCAAACTAAAGACCAATATGACAACCAAACAGCTGTCTTTGAATTGTCTCTGCACTTATGATAAAGGGACTCGTAAAATCTTTCTCTATTAAGAAGTCTAGCCTTGATGAACTAACTACAGAGAAACTTCTAAATCAGTGGTTCTCAACCTGTGGGTCACAACCCCTTTGGGGGTCGAATGACCCTTTCACAGGGGTCACCCAATTCATAATCGTAGCAAAATTACAGTGATGAAGTAGCAATGAAAATAGTTTTCTGGTTGGGGGAATCACCACAATATGAGGAACTGTATTAAAGGGCCGTGGTATGAGGAAGGTTGAGAACCACAATTATTGGGGATAGGGGGAAGGATGGGGTGGGGGAACAAATAGGCATACATATTTGGAGGGTTTAACAGTATATTATTGTCGATTTCATTTCTTGAGATGGGCTGTTTAAGTAAATACATAGAGCTTCTTCAAAAACCAACAGAAATTTAAAACATCATTCGATTCCTTATCCCTCAAACCTAAATATTAGTCTGAGCAGTTAAAAAAAAGGAAGTAAAAATGAAATGGACTCGGAGTCTTTCGTGACAAACAAGAACGGTTATTCTATTGGATTATGTAAGACACAGAAACAAAAGAAGAAGGTTTCCTTGGTGGGGGAGGAAGGGGACAAGGGGGGGGGGCTGATGTCAAGCAGTTCAAGAGGAAATAAAGTGTTTTGAGACTGATTGTGGTAGCAATTGTACAATACTGCTTGATGTGATTGAGCTATGGAATATTATGACATCTGTAAGAGCTCCCAATAAAATGATTAAATTGTTTAAGGAAACACACAACAATAACAATTCAACCTCCACAGCCTAAATTAAGAAGGAAGAAGGCATGGAAGAAGGCAGATGGTTACCAAGAAGTGCAAGCTAAAGTGTCTTTGTAACTCAAGAACTGTACCCTTTATCTATTAGGCTACCTGAGAGTTATCCAGCACTTGTTGGGTGCCTTTGAGTCACTGCCAGTGAGTCAGTTCCAGTTCATAATGACCTTACATGAAACAGAACTAAACAAAGCCTGGTCCTGCACCATCCCGTTGAAGCTCCTGTGTCAATCTACCTTGAGCAAGGTCTCCCTCTTTTTTTCCTGCCTCTCTACTTTACCAAGCTTGATGTCCTTTTCGAGGGACTGAGCTCTCCTGATAACATATCCAAAGTACATGGGATGCGATTTCACCATTCTTGCCTCTGAAGAGCATTCTGGCTGTACTTCTTCCAAGACAGATTTGTTTGTCCGTTTGGTAATCATAGTATTTTCAGTATTTTCCAATAGGATTCAAATTCATTGATTAGCCCTTGGTCTTCTTTATTCAAAACCTAGAGTTAGAAATCTAAAAGGGAAGAAAACCCTCATCATATTTAAACTGAAGAAAGTAAAGAAAAAATATCAAACTTTGATTTTTGAATGTTGAAATATTTTATGGGAAAGTTACTGAATGATGCAGGATGCATCAAAATCGATAGAATACATTGAATCATTGTACACACAAAAATAATTAGTTTCCATTAAAGCATTTCACAGCAACATAGTGAAATGGTTTAAGGCCAACTGATTCATTTTGGTATAATTATTCTATGTATTTTTTCTTTGTTGTGTGGTTGTGATGCTGGAAGCTTTGTCTCTGATATTTCAAATGCCAGCAGGGTCACCCGAAGTGAGCAGGTTTTGAGGAACTTCTATACTAAGAACAGACAATGAAGAGGACTTGGTTCCCACTAAGGAGGACGTAGCCACTAAAAACTTTATGGATAGCTTCAAAACATTTTCAAATATTGAAAGCCTAAACAAAGGGAGCATAACATTCTCAGAAATACAACCCAGAGCTGGGCGTCTTAGGCCCCAGGGCACGGGAAACATGACTGAAGAGGAGCTCATTTCTTGGAGGAGAATAGACCACGGTGCCATGAGCCAGATAAAACCCATGGGAGTGGTGTCTTGGGATGTTCATTTGCTGATGGGGCACTACTCAAGGCAATGGGAAAAAGCTGCAAAAATCTTCTCATGATTGTAACTTGAAATTGGCAGAATATGAATTTAGGAAACATGGAAGTTGTCAAAAATGAAATGGAAGACATGAAGATCAACATCCTAGGCATTAAGGAACAGAAATGGATGGTATTGGTTATTTTGAATCAGAAAGTCATATGACTTACTATGCCCAGAGTAACGCAATCAAGAGGAATGGCATGGCATTCGTGGTCAGAAAAGGGATCGTTAAATCTATCATGAAGTACAATGTTGTCGGTGATTGGATTATATCTATCCGTCTTCGAGGAAATCCAATTAGTCCATCCCTAATGCAAATTTAGGCATCAAACACATAGGCTAATCATGATGAAATTGAAGAATTCTAACAATGATTTCAGTCAAAAATTGATGAAACATGCAATCAAGGTGCATTGATAGTTATTGGTGATTTGAATGCAAAGTTAAAATAGAGTGGAAGGAACAGAATTTGGAAAATATAGACCTGATGATAAAAATGAAGCTGGAGATCACATGATAGAACTTCACAAGACATAAGACTTCTTCATAGCAAATGCCTCTGTCAACAACACCAAAAGCTAATGTACACACGGACTTCCCCAGATGGAATACACAAAAATCAAACTGACTACATCTATGAGAAGGGGAAAAACAGCAGTTAAAACCAGACCAGGAGCTGACTGTGAAACAAACTATCAATTGCTCATATGTGCATTTAGGATAAAAAGTTGACAAAAATTAAAACAAGCCCACAGGAGACAAAATATGACCTTGAGCCTATCCCACTGAATATTCAAGAGCATCTTGAAAGCATATTTGACACATTGAACACTAATGACGCAAGACTTGAGCTGTGGGAGGACATTGACATGATCATTCATGAAGAAAACAAAAGACCATTAAAAAGACAGGAAAAAAAGAAAATATCAAAGTATATATCAGAAAAGACCCTGAAATGTGCTTTCAGCTAGAGAGTACTTAAATCAAATGGAAGAAAGATTAAAGTCAAGGAGCCAAGTAGAAAATTTCAAAGGGCAGCTCAAAGAGACACAGAGAAATATTATAGCAAAATGTGCAAGGACTTATCATTAGAAAACCTAAACATGCTCAGCATATCTGAAAGAACTCGAGGAAAATGTCAAGCCTTGAATTGAAATTTTGAAAGATTCTCATAGCAAAATATTGAATGATTGCAGGGAGCATCAAGAGAAGGTGGAAAGAATACACAGAGTCACTGTATCAGAAAGAAGTAGTCAATGGTCCATCATTTTAGAAGTTGGCATAGAAGCAAGACCCAATGGTGCAGAAGGAAGATGTTCAAGGTGCACTGAGTTCATTAGCCAAAACCAAGGCTCCAGGAAATAACAGAATCCCAATGGAAAGTTCCTGAAAGCTGAAGAAGAATTGGAAGCACTCAGTCATCTATGCTGGAAAATTTGGAAGATATTTACTTGGCCAACTGATTGGAAGAGATTCATATTTATGCTCAATCCTAAGAAAGATGACCCAACAGAATGCCCAAACTATAGAATGATGTCACTGATAACACACACAAGTAAAACGCTGCTTGAGATCATCCAACAACATTTGTAGCACCACACTGACAGGGAATTGATAGACCTTCAGGCCAGATTCTGAAGAGGACATGGAATAAGGGATACCATTGCTGATGTCAGATTGATCTTGGCTCAAAGCAGAGAATACCAAAAAATTGTTTACTTGTGTTTCATTGATGATGCTCAGGCATTTGACTGTGTGGGCCAAATAAACTGTGGGTAATCTTGAGAAGAATGGGAATTGTGCTCATTCGGAACTTGTAGATGGGTCAAGAGGCAGTTGTGTGACCAGAACAAGAGAATGATGCATGGTTTAAAACTGGGAAAGGTGCATGTCAGAGTTGTATCCTCTCACTATATGTGTTCAATTTATATGCTGAGCATGTCATTAGAGAAGCTGGATAATATGAAGAAGAGTGTGACATCAAGACTGTTACTTTCAGGACTAAGGTGCTACTGATCCAAGCCATGCTATTTTCAGTCCCCTCATCGCTAGCACTGTTGTTAGGTGCCATTGAGTTGGTTCCAATTCATAGTGACCCTGTAAGCAACAAACTGCAGCACTTCCCTGCTCCTGCATTGCCTTCACAATTGGTCTTTGTACAAGCTCATCGTTATGTCCTCGGAGTCACTTCATCAGCTTGAGGCTTCCTTATATTTTTTTGCTGACCCTTTACCAAACATGATGTATTTCTCCATGGACTGGTCTCTCCTGATAGAATCTTTGAAATATATGAGATTATGTCTTGGCATTCTTGCCTCTAAGGAGCATCTTGGCTATACATGTTTCAAGACAGATTTGTTTCTTTTTTCAGAAGTTCAAGATAGTTTCAATATTCCTCACCCACACCATAATTCAAACACATTGATTCTTCTTCAGTCTTCCTTGTTCAGTGTCTATGCGTCACATGTCTATGAGATGAATGAAAACAACGGGACTCAGTTCAGACACACTTTAGTCCTCAAAGTAACCTCCTTGCTTTTCAACACTTGAAAGAAGTCTTATGCATCAGATTTACCCAGCGGAATTTATGTTTTGATCTTTTGACCACTGCTTCCATGAGCATTGATTATAGATCCAAGCTAGACAAAATCTTTAGCAATGTCAATCTTTACTCAGTTTACCGTGATGTTAGCCAGTGGTCCAGTTGTAAGAATGTTTATGTTTATATCAAGCTATAATCCACGCTGAAGTTTGCCATTCTTCATATTCATCAGCATGTGCTTCAACTCCTCACTTCCAGCAAACAAGGTATGTCATTTGTAGTTTGACGGTATTAATAAGGTTTCTTCCAATCCTGATGCTGTAGTCTTCTATCTACCACTACTATAGCAGAAATACCACAAGTGAATGCATTTTTAAAAACATAAATTTATTCCCTCAGAGTTATGGAGGTTAGAAGTCTTAAGCCAGGATGCTAGAGATAGGGGAAGGATTTCTCTCTGCGATGGCAGAGAGAGGAGATCCTCCTCTCATGATAGTATCGCTGGGCCCAATATTCCTTACAGCATACCATGAGTCTTGGTCTTAATCTTCCTGTGGGTCCAGATGCTTCTTAGTGCAGGGGCCTCTGGTGTGAAGGCCGTATTCTTCTCCTAGTTCATCTTTCTTGGGGAGAATCAAACCCTCCCTCTTTGCTCACTTTCTTACCCTTCAGCTCTTGTAAGATAAAAAAAAATGTGACTCAAGAAAGAGTATGATTTTACTCTATGTGTGACTTGAGGCATGTTCTCTTGTCAAGCTGTAACTGAAGACAGAAGCCACCCTGGTCCTTCCTGGTGAGCACCTATAGTATTTAGGATTTAAAACACATGTCACACAATGGAGGACAACTACAAAATACTGAGAAGCATCGCCTAGTCAAATTGACACGTATTTGGGAGACACACAATTCAACCTGTGTGGTAGTTATATAATTGTCAATTTAAGGATCAAGCTTGTAGGGGTGGAGTCTAGCCTGTCAATCTGGTCATAGCCAAAGAGGTTTCCGTGTGGGTAGAGCCTTCCCCTAAGGATTCTGGGAATTCTGATATTTCCTCCTGGAAGGTGGGAGACTCTCTTCTCACACCCTGGGAGACATAGCAGCTGACAAGGCACATGGGTCCACCCTGATGCAGCCCTGGGTGCTGGAGAAACCATGCAGAGACCCCTGCCAGTTCTGAGATGTTTCCAACGCCACTGGATCCAAAGACTTTTTACCCACTGGCCTGTGATCTTCAACATTCAGTGTCATTGCATGTGTTTCCTGAGTCTGACGATGACTTTCTAGATTGGTATCAGACATATGGGCTAATATCAGACTTCTGGACTTGATCTGGACTTGGCTGGGATGTTTTCTCAATGTTCAATTGCTCTTGTATATAAATCTCTTTTTGATACATATATGTGTGTCCATGGATTTGTTTCTCTAGTCTACCCAGACTAATACAACCCATGTTAGTCCAGACTAACATAGCCCATGTCAATAACTATAGGATGAATGTATCTGGTTAGCTCTTCAAGTGAAGGGGCTAAGATATATTATTCCCATTATCTGGGAAGAAATTTAATTATATGTATATAAATAGCCCAGCCATTGTCAGACCTAAGGATGGCCTCTAATGTCTCACTGTGCGTCAGTTATAACCTTACAAGCTAAAGGCTGTTTTGCTACTAAGTGATTAGAATGCTTAGGTTTTTATTAGGCAGTCTCTGACAGCACCTTTTGGCTATGTGGAATCAACCCCTGACCTGGTTCCTGCCATGTACTTTCGTTGAATTCCCCTACCAACCAATATGCTCACATTAAAAGCTCAAAGGTTTCACCCAGGGATTCACTGGCTTGATTGTTTAGTCACTGGATTTATACCTCAGGTATGACTCGAAGATTTTATGGAATATGTAGAAATATTAATCAAACCTATGTAAATGGTATTACTTGAAATTTTCCTTAGGTTTTAAGAGATTTATATTAAAATATCAGTGGTGAGAAAAGTAGAAGTTAGAAATAGAATGACCCTTGACATCATCTGCGCAGCCCATGGGATTTATTTATTCACAACAATAAAAGCTGATTGCTATGTTTATATTCCCAGAAATAATGTTAATATGGCATTTTTGTTAATCATATGGAATGCATAGCGTCTTGTATTTAATAAGGGACATAAAACGATGTCCCTTCCTCAGCTCAGTGTATAAGTAATTGTTCTTTTGTCTTAAAGTACATGGTGGGAAAGGTGCTACTTGATTCCTTTTATTTCTCTTCATTTCTATTCTGTAGCTATAAAATGCTCTTATGCTTTAGTTTAACATATTTTATTCATGAAATGTTTTATTTCAAACCATTTGATCCATCACATAAAAGCATATGGCTTTCATAGGCATTGACAAGTGGTCATACTGTGTAGTTATATATTTTATTTATTTTTTTTGTCTTCCTGAGTGTGTTTAATCTTGACCTCGATCATCTGAAATGATGGCAATGTCTCTCAAATGTCATCTTGCCTGTTAAGGAAATCTCCATAAGGCTACTCACCCTGAAGATGAGACCTGTGAGCTCAACATGGGTACATGCAGATGGGGCAGTTTCAAACTGGAGGCACTCATGTCAGAAAAAAGAATGACAGGGTCAGCATGCATTGCCAAGAAACACATGATCAGGGCGTCATCCATTTGCTCAGGAGAGTACAATTGTCAGAGTGTAAACAATTTGTTCCTAGGAAGAAAGTGCAGGATCTAAAGTGGATGGTACCATTCAATTAGGAGGTAAGACTCATTCCTTAGTCAAATCACTGATATTTACCTCTTAAAGGGCTCCATAGCTGAAGCTGAATCAATCACTACCTTCCTATGCCATTTCCCTTTGCTTTCTATGCATAAAAATCTACTCAATAGAGTGCTGTGTGATTTTACTTAGCACTGTCTAGCACTAGTGCATGAGACAATGACTTGCCTCTTTTTAAAAAATCATTTTATTAGGGGCTCATACAACTCTTATCACAATCCATACATACATCCATTGTGTAAAGCACATCTATACATTCTTTGCCCTCATCCTTTTCAAAGCATTTGCTCTTCACTTAAGCCCTTTGCATCAGGTCCTCTTTTTTCCCCTCCCTCCCTGCTCCCCCTTCCCTCTTTGGCCCTTGATAATTTATAAATTATTATTTGGTCATATCTTGCCCTGTCTGATGAATGACTTACCTCTTAAAGGAGCATTTGGGTTGTACTTATTCCAAGAGAAACTTGTTTGTTCTTTTAACAGTTTATGGCACTTTCAATACCTTGAAAGTATAATTTGGACACATGGATTATTCTTTAGTCTTCCTATCCAATGTCCAATGTTGACACACATATGAGTATATTGAACATGTCATGCCTTGGTTCAGGTGCACCTTAGCCCTCAAAGTAACATCCTTGCTTTTCAACACTTTCCGGGGGGTGCTGTGTATCAGATGCACTCAATGCAATCTGTTGCTTAATCTCTGGACTGCTGCTTCAATGAGCATTGATTGTGGATCCAATTGAGATAAAATCTTTGACAACTTCAATCTTTTCTCTCTTTATGAAGGTGGTACTTAATCATCCAGTTGCGAGGGCTTTTGTTATTTTTTACATTAAGTTATCATTGAAGGCTGCAATCCTGGAATGAGTATAATTAAACTGAGATATTGTATACCAATGTCAATATTCTGGTTCTGATATGTTAAAATCATTTGACAAAATATTACTATTGATGAAAACTGGGTATATTTTACATAGAATCTCTATTATTCTGACAACTGCATGTTAATCATTCACTCAATTAAACTTCAATTAAAAATAAAAGCACTCATTGGTAAGTGTCTGGTGAATGTTCTGTGTCCATAGACCAGGGATGTGAATAGCTTGCTATCAAGCAGAGTTTACTGGGTTTTTGGGTTTTGTTTTGTTCTCTGTGTTTGGTTTTCTATCCTTTTTTTTTTTGTATATGAAATCCGAGATAGGTAGAGCTAAATAGACAGTGACTGCATTGATAAGTCCTTTGGAGGTTATGATGGGGGACTGTGGGTAGCTGATAACACTGAGTATAAGAATGAAGTAAATGCTTAAAATTGATTGTGGAGATGAAGATACAACTTGCTTTAAAATGATTAAACTATTGAAGTGTACAATAGGTGAAATTTATGCTAACAAAACTGTTAAAAAACAAAAGCACTCACTTATAAATAAAACATGGTAAATATTATGTGAGGATTTGAATAAACTTTAAAAAGGTACCTGGTTCCAAATAACTTATAAGTTTTGAGAATTGTATGTATGAAATAAATTTAAACCAGTTCAGCATATATTGCGCTAGTGACGGAGTTTGACAACAAATGAATATTGGCTTTGCTCTCAAGAAGTGCCCATGTATGGGAGAAGTTCTTCTACTCTTTGTCTCTATCCTATACAGCTAAATATTTTCAAAAAGTTTTCTGTTCTCAGAAAATTATGCACTTGTGTAGTCACATCTCAGCTCATTGCAAACCTGTCCTTCTGAAATATCAATGGTAGCAATAACCAGTGAGTTTCTAGTTGCCAATCCAAAGGTTCAATGATATTATTGGGAAAACTCTGGAATGTTTTGAAAATGGTTTTTAAGATATTGTGTTAGTCTGGGTACTTTAGGGCAACAAATCTACAGAAAATCATGTATGAGAGAGAGTTTTATAGAAAGGACATCCCAACCCAGTGCTGCCCAAGCCCACAAGTCCAACATTAACCCATATGTCCAACACCAATCCACAAAGTCCTCCTCCATCTCACAAAACAGAGGCAGTGATGCCGACTGAAGGAGGAAAGCTGAGTCAGTGAAAGTGTAAGCATCTCAGTGCTGGCAGGGGTCTCCACACGGCTGCTCCAGCACCCAGGGCTGCATCGGGGTAGGTCCATGTGGCTTATTCTTAGGAATGTCTTGCAGGAAGTGAGCCTTGAAAGCTGAAGCAGGGGACTGGCTTAGGCAGCTGCACCCTGGTTCAACCATCACAAAGCAAGAGGCCTGACAACTAGAAAGGTAAGGCTCACTGAGCCATTTATCCCTCCGCTATTCAATGTGTTCATTGGCCAGGTTGGAATAATAAACTAACTACCTCAGATATTATGTTTAATTTTTATATATCTGCATTTATTCTCCCCCCAAAAAAATTTACAATAAAAAAGATGGAAAGGGAGGAGAGAATAAAGAAGAAAGCTATATGAGTCAGTAAGCATTTTTGTATGCAAATATGCTATATATCTTTACACTTCTAAATAATATCATGTAGTATGTTATCAACCTGTTGTGTGTGAATCCTGGTATTTCTTGCTCTTTCTTAAATGTTCCCCACTTTGTCATTTAGAATGTTTTAGTTATCCATTTCCATTACCATACTTAAATTAGACAATACCCATTTGCTTAACATTAATGTTGCTTATGATTTGGGACTATAGTCAGATCTTTATAGCTAAACCTCTGGACACATGGGTAATTATTTTCTGTGTTGTCATATGCCATCAAACTGGTTGTGACCCAGTGACCTTATGTACAACATAGAGCCGTTCACTCTCCTCACTATCGTCATTACAACTGAGCCCATTATTGTCGCCACGAGGTCAATCATCTCCTTGAGGATCTTCCTCTCTTCCGCTGGCTTTCTTTATCAATACTAGTTCCTCATCCGAATGTGTCCAAAGTATGCAACATGTAGTGTCACTATACCCCCCTTTGAGGAGCATTCTGGTTTTACTTCTTCCAAGACAGAATTGTTTGTTCTTCTGGCAGCCCCTGTCTATTTAAGATTCCTGACCAATACCATAATTCAAATACAACGGTTCTTTTGTCTTTCTGATACACTGTTCAGCGTTAGCACTCACAGGAGGTGACTGAAAATACCATGACTCGGGTCAGGCACACCTTAGTCCTCAGAGTAACATCCTTTGTCTTTTAACCCTTTAAAATCTGGGTAACAGATTTTCCCCAATGCAATAGGTGGTTTGATTTTTTTCACTGTGGTTTCCATGGGTATTAATTATGGATACAAGTGAATTGAAATGACAGGACATGAAATGAAATGAAACCTCTCCGAAATACAGTCACTATGGATGACCCTAGTGGCTTAAACACCAGTGGCTTAGCTCCAGCATCGCTGACACATACGTACCCCACAGTACAATAGATTGGCAGGTGAATGGTAGAGCTATTCTCTTAGGATTTATCAGTTTTAAGCTTTAATTGTCTATTTTCAATATTTGTGAAATTATGATAAGACAGCCTATTTACCGCATGACTTCACCAACATTGAAGATGATCACTATATGGGGGAAAGACATTTTGGTTTTTCACTATAGCTTTCATTTGCTTTTCTTTGATTACTAAGTAAAACAGAATTTAAAAATTTTATTTTGGCTAACACTTTTCTTTTGTGAAGTGTCTATCCAGGTACTCTGTCCATTCTGCTGTGAATATCTCCCACTTTTTCTTAGGGCCCTATTAGAACAGCTTTTATATTAAGAATATTATTCAAAATATTAATATTATTCCTTCCTTATTCATGTTGACAGACACTTCCCCCACTTTCCCCTTTGTCTCTGAATTGTATTCATTATGAGTTTGGATGTGCAGTCCATTAAAAAAAACAACAACCATGTGGTCCAAACAAACTGCCAAAGGCTGTATCTGGTGGAACTACAGGTGATAGTGCATTTGTACATGCTCATTTACTACAAAGTCAAAGAGTACCTTCTCGGTGTATTTTGAAAAAGAAATTAGTCACAATGGGAATATTCCATATAAAACCATAAATGCTTTGATACATTGTATTCACAAGGGACGTTATTACTTTGGGTGCTTTTGTTTTTAAGCATGGACTGATGGATAAGAGTTTTCAACACAAGGAGCCCAAGTAAATTAAATTAAAATTAAATCAGGAGGCAAGACTTATCACAAGTAATATGAATAGCAAAAATATAATAAAAATGATAAGTAAAACAGATTCAAAACCTGGCTCTTGGGAAATCTAATCAAGAAAAGAGATAGAAAACACAGCAATAGAAAGAGAGACTGTGGAAGAGATCTGAGACCATTTCTTAACTCTGAGATACTTCTCCACTTTTCCATGTTTAAATATTTGAAAATATGATTGAAATGGAGGCCATTTACCCCCAAAATATCAGTGCTCAAAATTGAAACCAAATGGCCACCTATAAAAACATCAGATAGGGGTTGTTTCAGTATTCTTCAAACCATTAAAGAACAGATGATCCCTATGATATTTAAACTGCTTGAGATTATAAAAGCAATGATTAATTTTACCAGTGGAATGGCATCCAAGTGCACTTAGAAATATGGAATTAAATCAGTTATCAACAAGCCAAACCCTGCAGTACACTGAAATAAACAATACCTCATATACAATTCAGGGAGAATTTGAGACTGAGAAATAAGTTGGCCTCTGTGATGTTGTTAGTATGACTATACAGATGAATCAGTCATTTTAAGGAGTACGACAACAGCACTTGATAAATGATCACATTTATTAGATGAGACTGGGGATAGCACATGCAGTAAAAAGTGATAGAAAGTTACTGACAAAACAGGATTTTTTTAAAGCTGTCTGAAACTAACAGCCACATCGAACTTATAAGTAAAATCATAAAAATATTATTAACAAATGCAAAGGAAAAGTAAGGATGCCGACAAATAAAATTTGTATTTAATATTGTTTTAGAAATATTAGCCAATACAAAAAGTTGAAATAAGAGCTATAAATGTTAACAAAAGGAGACGACAGGAAACCCTAAGAGAATTAAGTGGAGAAATATTAGCTATAGACAGAGAAGTGATTGCTGGCCTAAGAATATTAAGAGATGTGCTGATCAAAATGCAGTATGGATATGAATATCAGAGAGGCAGTTGGAAAAGATGAGAACCCCACTAAAAGCATTCACAAAAGTATACCTTACAAAATAAATATGTGAAACCAATTCCTTGTTATTTGCCAATAATAACTGAATAAAATATATTGAAAGTCCCCACAAGATGACAAAGTTTGATATCTTTCTCATCTGATCATGGGGGAAACAAACAAAGAGGGTAAAAAGAAAGTATATGAATTTGCAGAACTAAAGCCTAACTTTAAGAACATTTTGGGGCCCAATTGAAACAAGAGAAGATAGGTAAGCCTGGGTTAAGTAGGTCAGGGGTTAGGTAAAGATTTTATATTTCCACTCTCACCCATGACTTTGAGGAAAATTGTGATTGACCTCCCCATCCTGTAGAACAGAAATATAACAGTACCAGCACAGAACAAGCCCCCACCCAACCCCAACCTCCCCCCAAAAGGCAGGAAAGTAGGCCCTGCCAGAACTCTAGGGAAGTAAGGATACTAACAATGGGAAGTGGATGTTTAGTCGATTTCTAAGTTATTCTTTGCCACACACATTCTTCTGTCCTCTACAGGAGAGCAATGGAGACCACGAAAGGAAAGGTCCTTGAATAGAAGAATGTCTGTGACAAAGTTGCTAATTTTCAGAAGGGCAAGAAGCCCTGGAAGGTAAATAACAAATAGAAGTCGTCCGATACATTTGGTGATGCTGTTGCTCTGTCCCAGTGTATGACTCTCCTTCAGGAGGCCCCGCAGAAACACCTAGCACACACCATAAAGAATTCCAGCCAGAGCAATGAGATTACCAAGGAAAAATGGGTCCGTGTTCAACACAGGGTGAAAATGATGAATATATTTGCACAAAAATAATTAGCACGTGAATAACACATCCTGTATGAGCCATAAATTGGAGAGTGGAACAGTCAATTATTAAAAATAAGCCTAATAAATTTAAAGATATAAATTAGCACATTTATAAAAATAAGTAGACAAGCACAGTTATGAAAACAATTCAGAAGAAATACTGAGTATCAAGACAGAAAATGTTGAAATAAAGTTTTAATAGCACAGGTAAATTATTTAATGGATAGAGATTAAAATAGTAGTGATAATTAGCAAATTGAAGCTTCAAGTCAAGGAAGCCTTCCAAAAATTTTGGAGGAGTGGAAATATGGGATACACAGAACAAAAGTAAATTATTTAGATTTTAGAAGTAGAAGGGTCAATAGTCATATGACAAGAGTACTTGGAAGAGAGAAAAAAACAATATTTAAAGGGGAAGTGATTAAGAAAGAACTGATCAACCATAATTATTAATGCCACATAATTAAAGGAAAAAAATCACACACCGATTACAAAGTCTCAGAGAGAGTGCCAAATGGTAAGGAAAGCCCACATCTAGAATGTTACAATGATGGCACCTTACACAGACAATGAAATTCAAGTTAAAAAAAAAAAAAGAAAACAACAAATGCTCAAAAGGCTGCAAAGAGATTAGAATCCTCATCACTGCTAGTAGATCTGTAAATATGTGCAATTATGGTGGAAAATGATATGGTACAATCCAGAGCCACTGGGAATGGACATTCCAGATGATCCAGCAAGGCCTCAACAAAGTATATCTCCTAAAGAAGTAAGAGCCATAGCACAAGCAGACAGATGCTCTCCCATGTCATCATGGCACTGTTGACAATAGGAAGAATTACAAACAGCCCAACAGCCATTATAGAACAATGGATAAAGAGACTTTGGTACTTAAAGGCAATGGAATACGATGCACTGCTAAAGCACAATGATGAAACCACAACGACCTCATGCGTGGATGGGCCTGGAGAACATTAGACTGACTGAAGGTAGCCAATCATAGAAGGATAAACACTGTATGAGACCATGACTATAAGGATCAGACAAGACAAAGACTTACCTACCAAAGTGAACAAATTTTAGAGGTTGTTAAGGTGAGGAGGAGAGCAAGGGAGGGAAGATAAAGTATCAGACTAGAGGGGTCACTCCTGTTGACTTTGGGGGAAAGGAGGATGGAAGTCACAAGAGAGAAAAGGAAAATTGAGGAGGGGGTGAGGAAGAACGCTGATGGGGGGGCGGGGTGATGCTTTGAACTGTTGAATACAGAGGTGCAATGTCATGGTTTGAAATGTAAACCCTCCACCTATTTCACACAAAAATACTTGGAATATGATGATAACATTTAAGAAGAGAAAATGAATTAGAAAGTTCTAAGAGCTTCTAGAGAAGAAGAGTAACTCATTTTTAAAGATAAGAATTGATTGCCATGTACCATCTCCACCGAAATATGTGATGTCAAATAGGGCTTAGGGTAATGCTTTCTCTCAACAGGGCTTTAAAAAATTAGTAGCGGGAGCTAATCAATGACAATATTAATGGAAGATCTTTATGCCCCAGGGAGATGATTGACAAGACTCTCTACCATAAATTAACAAGAAAGTTTCTAAAGGGAACCAAAGCAGATAAAAAAATAAAAACATAGCATCAGGAATGGGTTTGGATCTCACACTAAATCCTAAATCCTAGCTCCAATTTAAGAACAATTGGTTCTTACATCAAGGCCCTGCTCAATACACAGAAGATATGGGTGCTATAGCAAAATGTGGCACCAAAAAAAAAATTAGATGGTGCCCGGCTATCAGATAAAATAGCATCTTGAACCTTAAAAGTTTGTTTTCAAATGAGCAGCCATCAAAGTGAGATGTCAACTAAGTCCATATGGAAGAAAAAGTAGACCAACATCAGTGACTGGATGATTGTAAATCATATCATCCAAAACCAAAGGAGGGAATAGTATGACAGCCTAACCTGTGAGATTCCATTTTGCAGAAGACTGTGGATGACAGTGGGGGGCCGAGATACATTTGTGAGATCTGCACAGGAAGTAAGCCTCCAGAGATTTCCCTCTGTCCATAACAGAGGGCTGGCTATCAAATGGGGTGCATTGGAGAAATGACCATAAAAGATAAAATTTATAAATCTGACTTGAACTGTTACAACCTTGTCAGTTGATCCCGCCTCTGATGCATGCTGCTGGTCTTCAATATTTTCGGTATTTTTTTTGTTAGTTTGCTCATAATGGGGTTTATCTGGGATTTTGTCATTGGGGTGATCCTCTTGATTTTTTGTTTGTTTTGTTTTTCAGTCTATGAGACCCAGGATTGATGAACCTATAGGGACAGCAAGTAGAATAAGGGTTTGGGGGGTGAGGGTGGGGGGAGGGTGTGGTAAAAGGGAGCTGATGTCAAGGAGTTCAAGAAGGAAGAGAATATTTTGAAACTGAGTATGTTAGGGTGGGTAGACAAGAGACCCAAATCTAGTGACACTCATATACACGTAAGAGAAAGCTTTATATCAAGCAGTAATTATTATGTTAGACAGGGTTCTCTAGAGAAACAAAATCAGGACACTAATGATTAAATATATATAAAGAAATAAACAATCTATAGAGCAGTACAAATGGCTCAGTGCAACTCACTCCTGTGAGACAGTGGTGAGACACTGGCAGTCCTTCAAGTCTTGAGCGCCTCCTGCTAGTCCTCTGTAGAGCAATTCAGACTATCCCAGCACAGGCAGCAAACAGCAAGGTAGGTCACCAACAGTCAGCCAGATGACAGGGTCCAACAGTCCCCAGCTCAAGTAATGTTTACTCCATTAGCATGGCGAAGCAGGCCTTTAAGGAACCTCAAACTACAGTGATACAGTCCACAGGTTAAGTGTCCCACAGGTAGTGTAGCTTGCAAATTGAGGCAGAGAACAAGCTAAGGCAGCTGCGCACTGGTCTGATCATCAAAGAGCAAGAGACAAGAAAAGCGAGGCACGCCGAGCCATTTATCTCTCCACCCTACAATTAATCCCACACATGTTCATTGTCTAGTTTGGCACAATAAACCTACCTTTCCCAATTATATATCAAGCAAACATCCCAGCCCAGACCAGACCATGTCCTTAAGTCTGATACTAGTCCATAAATCGCTCTTCAGACTCATGCAGCCACATGCAATATTGCAGAATACAGAAAGATCACAGACCGGTGGGTGCAAATACATGTGGATCCAATGGTGGTGGCCGAATCACAGGACTCACAGCAACCAGGGTCAGCCAGCAGGAAGGTAAAGACAGATAGAGAGAGTGAGGTCCCCAGGGCCCTCCTTATGAGAAGGCCACACCCACAAGAAGGTACCATCAGACTGTGACCTGATTAACAGGTTAGACTACCCTTACACTCTTATTATATCTTCAAGTTGACATGAAATCACACTGGATGTGATAGCAAATGTACACTACTGCTTGATGTGATGGGACTATGGAATGATATGATATCTGTATTAGCTCCCAATAAAATGGATTTGGAAAAATCATTCTAACCTAGGATTTTTCCATTAAAACTAACTATATATTACTTAGATTTGTAGAAGCAATAAAGACAGACCTCCAACATTTACAGCCCACATTCATGAATGGGCTTCAAAAAGTTCACCAGAAAGACTCAATGTGGAAACCCCATTAAGTGAACAGGTACTTGCTTCAAAATCACCTGTAGCCCTTCAGCTTAAGGCTGCAACTCCCTAGTGTGAGAAGCAGATGACTACTAGCCCAACGGCCTGGAACTGGTGGGCCTTGGACTTTGGTTTCAATCTCTTGTCTTGAGAGTGCCCAATGAATGGTGGCCCGGGGCTACCATGTACTTTCTCTTTTAAAGTCCTCCTTGCTTCATTAATGTATTAATCTTGAAGGCATAGTTCTGCTGTGATAAATTAATATCATCGAAAGTTTTTGCCCTATCACCAACCCCCCTTGTTTGTGTAAAAAGTGTCCAGCCACTTAAAAGTTTAATCTGTACAAGTCAACAATTCATATATTGCAGTTCATAGCTGGTCTGTACTTATATAATTTCCATTTTTCAACAGAGTTTTAAATTCCATATCAGTAACTGAACTAATGGCACTAGCAATGTGTAGTGATAGGCATTGGGCTGCTAACTGCAAGTGAGCAGTTTGAAACCACCAACTAGTTCCAACGGAGAAATGAAATGTTCTACTCCTGTAAAGATTTATAGTCTTGGAAACTCACAAGGGCAGTTCTACTCTGTCCTGTAGGTTCTATATGAGTCAGCATCGACTTGATGGGTATTATCAATAATGTTTTCTAAATGAAATGACAATGGTGTCTCTAAGGTGAACCAGAGACGTATGTAAACAATAGAGATATGAATAGATTTGTGGTTTCACTTAATTGTAGTCCAAATCTTAGATCTTATGACATGACTCTTCTTGATGTTCACCCTCATGAACAAGTCACTGAAAATAGGTATGCTCTAGTAAAGTGTGGTGAAGAAACCAGGTGGTACCTGGCTATCAAAAGGCACGGCATCTGGAGCCTTAGGGCTTATTTTCAAGAAAGCAGCCATCTAAGTGAGGTGTCAACTAAGTCTACATGGAAGAAGCATGCCAGCCTGTGTGATCCAAGAATTTTAAACAATAAAATCCAAATCTGAAGGAGAGACAGGTATCAGAGTTTAAATTATGAACACCCCAGTTATCAAAGGCGATGGATGACAGGTGGAAGATGGATTGCTTTAGGTAAATCTGCTGCACAAGGCTTCTTCCGAGTATTGAAAAGCAAGGATGCTACTCTGAGGACTAAGGTGTGCCTGATCCAAGCCATGATATTCTCCATTGCCTTAAACATGTGAGAGTTGGACATTGAATTAGGAAGAGTGAAGAAAAATCAATGTGTTTGAATTATGGTTCTTGAGAAGAATATTGAAAATATCATGGACCGCTAAAAGGATAAACAGATTTGTGTTGGAAGAAATACGGTCAGAGTGCTCCTTAGAGACAAGGATAAGGAGACTTCCTCTTATATACATTGGACTTCTTCTTACACACTTTAGACATGTTGTCAGGAGAGCCCAGTCCCTGGAGAAGGACATTATGCTTGGCAAAGTGGACGGGGAGTAGTGGAGAGGAAGGCAAGGCCCTCAGTGAAATGGATTGACCCAGTGGCTGTATCAATGGGCTCAAACATGGCACCAATTTTCAGGACGGCACCGGACTGTGCAGTGTTTCACTCTGTTGTGTATAGGGTCCCTGCGGGGCAGAGTGAACTTGACAGCACACAATAACAACAACAATGGATGACAGTGAGATCCCAACATCCAGTTGCAGGGTCCACACATGAAGCAAGTTTGTAGTCAGCCCCTCAGGTCATGGCTGAGGCTGTGGACAGCCTTGTTCTCAGACAGAGAGCATTGTAAAGTCAAGTAGGGCAGATGCAGCTAGGTTACAAAGTCATAGCTTACATTTGATTTCCTTTTTGACGCATTTCAAAGGGTCAGTTTTAAAAAAATAAGTGAAGGGGAAATATATGTGGATTAAGCCTCTAATGAAAGCCCTTTGACCTTGGACCATGGGGGTGAGTAGCCTTGTTATCATGCAGAATCCATGGGAGAGTAGATTCTTGCACATGAAGTTTGCTTAAAATGTCATACCTTATCATGTTCCTTTTGATCCATTTAAAATTTATTCTAATTTTTAATATTTTCTGCTGTCTTTTCAATGGAGAATTTTGGTTTTCCTTTTTTATTGTTGTTAGGATTTTAAAATTTTATTTATTTTTCTGTATATGAAATGGAGGATAGGTAAATATACAGAGACGATAACTGGATTAATGGTTCCTTGGGAATGTGGGCAGGGGAGGTTGGGAAGAAATGGGAAAATGATAATGAGGACAAGCACAAAAAAGTTCTAAAACTGATTCTGGTGATGATTGCAGACGTCTTTTTTAGGTGGTTGAACTATTCAGTTGTAGGATATGTGAATTATATGCCACTAAAATGAGTTAAAACAAAAATAATAGAATTTTCTCCAATATCCTGAAGCCAATACATATATGTATATGTATAGATCCACGCACATAAATAGGTGATATTACTGATACTGCTGGATAGCAGAGAGCCTCTTCTTTCTCCTAAGGAGTGTCTAGTGAGTTTGAACTGCTGATCTTGTGGTTAGCAGTATAATTCTTACTTGACAGTGCCACTAGAGCTTGTCTTCTGTAACTCCCTGTTAAAATCTTAAATCGTAAAATGAGTTATTTTACTTTAGCACTTCTTCTATCTGCTTTGCTCTTTGCCACATGGGAGGAAGTTTCAGATTCTTGTCTGATATTCATCTTGATTCTTGACATACATTTTCTGTCTTTTTTAATGACCTATTATTTTCTTCATACTTGATGTCCTACAAGTTCTCTGGTCTTAGGTCATTAGTTCTTAATGCGTCAAATCTATCCTTACTTTGTCTCTAAGTTCAAGTGGGATATACTCAATTTTTACGTTAGCGCTCAGGGACTTGCCTTCATGCTCTTCAGCTTCAACCTGAACCTCCACACGGGTAGTTACTGGTTTGTTTCATTGAGACTCTGGCCTTATTTTAGCTGATGATACTGTTTCTCCATCAGCTCTTCCCACCAAACCCGAAAACATTCTCATTGCCATCATTGATGCCAACCATAGCGACTGTATAGGATAGGGTTGAACTGCCCTGTGAGTTCCTGAGACTGTAATTCTTTATGGGAGTAGAAAGTACAGTCCATCTCCTGCAGAGCTGCTGGTGGTTTTGAACTGTTGGCCTTTCAGTTAGCAGCCCTCTATGCCACCAGAGCTCCTTCCAGTAACCCGCACACCACCAGAGATCCTTCTCCTCCTTCAGACGCAGTCAATTTGATTTGGTGTATTCAATCTGGTCAGGGCCAGACGTTTATGTGTGGTCCACAACAGGTTTATGTTGTTGAAAAAGTATTTCCAATGAATAAGTTGTTGGTCTTGCAAAACTCTGTCCTGTGATCTTCTCCATTTTTTACTACCAAGGCCATATTATTCCACCGGTGATCCTTCTTTGCTTTCAACTTTTACATTCCAAACACCAGTAATCATCAATGTATATGCATTGCATGTTTGATCAATTTCAGACTAAAAAAGTTGATAAGTTCATCAATTTCTTCCTCCTTGGCATTAGTGGATCATGTGTAAATTTGAGAATAGTCGTATTAACTGATCTTTCTTGTACATGTGTATTAGTCTATCACTGACAATGCTATACTTCAGGATAGAACTTGAGATTTTCTTTCTGACATTGAAAATAGCATAATGTCTCTTCACTCAATTGTCTGATTAAAAATGGCTACTATCAGTCCATTGCATATCATTTATGACTAGGTTACAGATCTTGACAATGTGCATTTTTTCTGGATTCATGTTTAATACATTCCATCTTCTGATTATAAGTCATTTTTTCAGCTGTTTCTTCTCATTTTGAGTTATGCCCTATCAGTAATGAAGGTCCTGAACACTTTTGTCTATCTGTATCATTAAGGTTGAATCTTCTTCAGTCATATTGTCAGCTTCTTCCTACCTGAGGGGCTCATCTTCCCACACTCCATCAGACTATATTCTCCTGGTATTGCTGAAGGTTTCACTGGCCATTTTTAAAAGAAGTAATTAATCAGGCCATAGCAACTTGAAAGTCACCACATTCATGACAAGCTGGCATGTAGAGCATTTCCTTAGGTAGAACAAGTTTATGATTCTTATCAGCCTCATTGTGTTTTAAATACTGTAGGCCAAAATATTCTCTAGCTCCAAAGGACTCTTGCCATTCTGTGGCTTTTGATTATAATTCTTTTCATTCATCTCCTGATTCATCAATGTATGTGAGGAATTGCCTACTTCTTTTCTGCACTTATGAAGGAAGCCTGGAGAATCCTAATTATATAATTCCTGAAGGCCCCTCTAAGGAGCCTGATGGAGTTGTGGGATAACCATTGAATTGCTCACTGTAAGGTTGATACTTCAAATTTACCAGATACCCTTTGAGAGCAAGATGGGACCACGCACTTCAATGAACGTGTGTAGTCTTGTAAATACAAAAGTGCAGTTTCACTCAGAGGCAGTGCGTTTGGTTTACTTAATTTTTGAGACACAGTGGTTAACCAAAAGGTCACTAGGCTCAAATGCAAGAGAGATTCTGCTAAAGCTAAGCTCTGTAGATCTATATTTAACCTAGTAAACCCCAAATGTGATAGGCAGGTTTGTTGTGCCAACATGGTCAGTGAACACATGTGAGATTAATTGAAGAGCTGAGAGATAAATGGCTTGGCGAGCCTCACCCCTTTCTCTCTTGCTTTTGGATAATCAGACCAGTGTGCGGCTGCCTTGCTTGTTCTGTGCCTCAGTTTGCAAGCTACACTACCCAGGAGACACCTAACCTGTGGACTATGTCACTGTAACTTGAGGTGCCTTCAGGTCTTGCTTCGCCATACTACTGGAATGTGCAGTTTTTTGAGCTGGGGACTGTTGGACCTTGTCATCTGGCTGACTGTTGGTGACCTGCCTTGCTGTTTGCTGCCTGTGAATTGCTCTTTGGAGGACTACCCGGTAGCCCTCAAGACTTGAAGGACTGCCAGTGTATTAGCTGTCTCATGGGAGTGAGTTGCACTGAGCCATTTGTACTGCTTTATAGATTAATTAACTGTTTCTTATGTTATCTATCTATATAAATATATAAAAAATTACCAGTGTCCTGGTTTTATTTCTCTAGAGAACCCTGTATAACACACCATAGGTCAGTCTGCTCTGCCATATAGGGTCACTATAAGTTTGAATTGACTCAATAGCAAATAAAAACACCCCTTCATCCAGTATAATTTTCCAACATAAAGAATTTTTTCTTGAAAGACTCTAATATGTGATACATGCTCTCAATCTTTACTTGTGACATTGTTATCTCCCTTTAGTTAGTGGTTCGATTCCTTACAGGTTAGAATTTAACAATAAGATGTTTCTAATTTTCAGGCCAAGCATGCTATTGCCAGAGAAGAACAATTGGAGGATTTCACATGCTGATGAACTACAGAGAAAAACTAACATTAAATGTTCAAAGTATAATATTTTCTTGCTGAGTTAGATTTTCAATCTTGAATATACTGTCAAGATAAGAAAGCTTATGTAAGAGAAGCTTAGGAGAAAAGAAATTTATTTCCACTTGAAAACAGTTATTAAGCTCATGTGTCAGTAATTTAGTGTGGTGGGGGATGGTGGATATAAAAGTGTAAAGATGTGTTGATGCGTATGGTTTCTTATTGTTCAGACTAGGACATTGCTGGTTTACCTACTTATATGAGACAGACATAGGAGTGAAGCCCCAGGAAAAAGCAATGGGGCCAACCGCCCCCGGAAAGTTTAGGGGAAAGAAGGAGGCAGGGAGAAGGGTGTGGTGAGTGGACGGCATCATGGTCAGGGGAACAACTAGGGAATCAAAACCAACATCTAGAAGGGTGTAGGGACCCTGTGAGTATTAGAGCAACACCAATCTAGCTGAGAGGAAGTACAAAATGATGGTAGGGCAGGAGGAGGCAAAAGGAAACAGAGGTAAGTTCTAGGAAGCAAAGGTGTAGATAGGGATATTGACAGAGGTGGGTACTTATGTAAATACATGAATCCATAAAAATAGAGGTATTGGTCTATGTACATATATTTATAAGGCAATACACTGAGGCTGCAGACGGACCTTGGGCCTCAGCTGATACCTTCCCTCAATACAAGAATATTTTGCTCTAACAAATTGGCATTCTGTGATGCTCATCCCAACACCCCCCCTCCCCACCCTACATGATTGCTGAAGACAAAACAGGTGCATAAGCAGATGTAGTGAAGACAGAGGATGGTGTCCAGCTATTAAAAGATATATCATCTGAGGTCTTAAAGGCTTGAAGTTAGACATGCAGCCATCCAAAAGTGAAGCAACAAGCCCACGTGGAAGAAGCACACCAGCTGGTGCGACATTGAGGCCGGGCAGCAGGCATCAGAAGATTCACAGATGAATCACAACAAACAACAAACAAACAAAAACACATTGGTGAGAAAGGGGGGGGATTGGAGCGGAAACCTAAAGCCCATCTGTGGATAATGGAACATCCCCCCACAAGGGGTCACAGGGAGGGAATGAGTCAGTCAGGGTGCATTAGAGCACCGATGGATCATGCAATATACCTCTGATCCCTTGAGGCCTCCTCACCCCCCACTATCATGATCCCAGTGCTGCTTCCCACTCTGGACTAGACGGGAGCATGTGCATAGGTATAGACAAGAGATAAAACCCACAACACATGGACCCCAAGAACAGGAATGGGAATAGTGATACCAAAAGGGTTGGGAGAAGAGGGGAGAAGTGGGAGGGGGTACCGATCGCAATGAATGACACATAACCACAACCCGCCAACCCAGGGGAAGAACAGCAGAAGCCAGAGGGGAAGGGAGACAGCGGTCGGTGTGAGATTGAAAATAATAACAATCTATAATCTGTCAAGGGGCCACAGAGGGTCGGGGTGGGGGAAAGAGGGAGGAGAAAAAGAAAGGAGGAGCTGATCCCAAGGGCTCAAAGGAAAGTAAATGTCTAGAAAAGAACGATGCCAATATTTGTACAAATATGTCAGATATACTTGATATATGGATTGTAACAAGAGATTTAGAGCCCCCAATAAAATGATTTTAAAAAGAGAGATGTGTTGATGATGTAATGGAATCTTTGAGTGGAGCAAATGGGTAAGTGTTCAAGTACTAAGTGAACAGTTGGTCGTTCACACCTATTCAGAGGTGCCGCGGAGAGAAGGCCTGGTGCTCTACTTCAGAAAGTTCGCAGCCTTGAGAACTCTACTTAGGGGTTTCCTCTCAGCCCACGGGGACGCCGTGAGTCAGAATCAGCACAACTGTGACTGGCTGATAGTAGGAAAGGCAGGCATTTGAATAAAGAGATAGTTCATCTTTTGTTTAAGCTGCGGGGCTTTAGCATTGTTAAAGAGAGATGTTGGCATTACTTTTAAAATGATTATAAATCCTCAGCAAGTCTTATCCGCACCTCGGCATGGGCTAAGTGCTCCCCCTGCTCCTGTCACAGCACACCACACATGTCTTTTATTGCAAGACTCTGTCCCTTCCTCAGGCAGTTTCCTGTGTTCGTCCCCTTTATGCCTCCAACGCTTGATGCAAGCCCGACAGGTCACAGGTACTGAATCTACATCAGTAGACTTAAAATGAACAGGAAATGGGTGAGTCTCATAAGCAGCAAGTCCCAAGGAAAGGAAATACTATATTCTTTTCCTCCGTGAACTCACATGACACTAGCGTTGCGTTCCTAAAGGTAGCAACCTGTGATTTCGATCGCAGGTGGCTCGTCTTTGAAGCCATGTTGTTTTAAAAACACAAAAACCTTTTCGTGGAAATTACATCCCACATTTGGGAACATTTTTTAGTAGCATGAGAAACTCGTATGTGTTAGGTTAACTTAAAACTATGCAATATGATAAATTTAGGACAACATATTTATGGTAATCGACAAACCAGTTGCCGTCTTGTCAACTGCGAGTCCTCGAGATCCCAGGCAGGTCAGAGTGCCAATTTGTTCTGTAGCGTGTTAATGGCTGAATTTCCTGACGTCCATCTCCAGACCTTTTTTCAAAGCTCCTTGATAACCTTGAGCACACAACCTGTTGGTCAATAAATGAGTCTGTTACCTTTGGTAATAAATAAGGTACCTATAAAATAAACCTGCATTTCCCCAAATCACTATTCCCCTTGGGTCTTTCACTCAACTGGAATCAGAAGACGGTACAAGTCTCCACCATATGGAGGTAGACCATCTTTATTTACATGGTTTTGTGGACAACTCCTGATAAAGCTAAGAACTCTTATTCCTGGTGTGTTAGTCTGGGTACTTTAGAGAAACAAATCCACAGAAACTCATATATAAGAATTTATATTAAGGTTAAGTACACATCAAGAAAACATCCCAACCCAGTGCTGCCCAAGCCCACAAGTTCAACATTAACCCATGAAGCCATATGTCCAACACCAATCCACAAATTCCTCTCCAGCTCGCAAAACAGACGCAATCATGCTGACTGCAGGAGGAAAGCCGAGTCAGTGAATGTGTAAGCATCTCAGCGCTGGCAGGGGTCTCCACACAGTTGCTCCAGCACCCAGGGCTGCATCAGGGTAGGTCCATGTGGCTTTTCCTTGGGGATGTCTTGCAGGAAGTCAGCCTTGCCAGCTGAAGCAGGGAACTGGCTAAGGCAGCTGTACCCCGGTCTGACCATCACAAAGCAAGAGACCTGAGAACTAGAAAGGCGAGGCTCACCAAGTCATTTATCTCTCTGACTTTCAATTAAACCCACATGTGTTTATCAGCCAGGTTGGCACAATAAACTTTAACTTTATCACCTGGGTATCAAGAACCAGAAATTACTGTCTTGTTGGGCTAGTCCTCTACTAAGCATGTAGTCGATTCCATGTTTAGGACTCCATGATCTCATTGGAAGTATGGTGCATGATGCCGCTTTTTGAAAGTTTAGGGCCTTTTCAATGTCTAGAATTCTACCCTCTTATAACTTTCGAGTGGCACCAGGAATGATTCCAGGGTGCACAGTCAATGAAATAGTCTTTCAATGAACCATGAAGCTGCCGTAGCACATGAGGGATCCGGGGGAACAAGGTTCAGAGCTTATGTGACACATCAGTTCACTCCCAGCAACCAGAACACAAGCGGTTAACCAGGCCGCTCGCCCATCAGGCATCTTTGCTCCAGGTGGTACTTTGGTTTTCTCGAGGCTCTCCAACTAGCTTCCTTAATCTCCAGGGAGGTTAGTGATATAAGTCACAAGTCTGAGCCACAGCCACTCCAACACTGGTCCCTTCCCATGTCCTACTGGTGACTTGATGACAAGTATTTGGCAAGGTCTGGGACCAGTAGAGCCAAGCGGGCTCTGCGTCAGCTTTTTGGCCGTTGCTATTTCAGGGCTCTTCACAGAACTTTTCCCTACTGCTGAAGATGCAGAGCAAAGGGGAGAGACACAGAAGGAGACAGGAAAAGCCAGTCAATCCAGCCTCTCACTTAGGAGGACTGCTGGTGATGTTTCTGAATCCTGGAATTAGGCAAGGACCTTGGTGTTCTTATGCCCACATCGGTTTAGGAAGCAGAGACCTGACCTGACAGACACAGGGTCACACAACCAGGCAATGGCAGAAGTTCTGTTCTATGTCTGATCAAAACTAGATGACATTTGAGAAATACTTGTCTTTTAAAATTCTAAAGAAAATGCTTTGAATTGATGACAACTCATGGCAACCCTAGAGGATGGAGTTGAACTTCCCCTGTGGGTGTCTGAGACTGGTACTGTTCGCAGAAAAAGAAAGCTGCATCTTTCTCCCGGGAAGCTCTTGGTGCTTTTGAACTGCTGACCTTTATGCTAGCAGTCTGAGGTGTAACCCACAATGCTACCCGCTTTTCTCAGACTGCCATGGAAAAGAAAATGAAAAAATTAAATTTCATCCTCCAGGGAGGCCTTGTACATTGATTCTAAATTTCTCGAATTCTCGTGGGGGCTGATCTACAGTGTTCCCCGGAGGTGGGGTATGGGAATCAAGGAAAGGAACCTGTCTTCTTCTTGAATTCCACGACTGAACATTTCTCTAAACCGGGTACTCCATAGTCCTCAGAACAGCTCGTTCCGTCTTGCTTTGCTTTCAGGGGTGCCACGTGTTCATTTCTTGAAACACAGAAGAGACGGTAACCCACTGTGCAAACCTACTATCTTCCAAAGCTTTGGGATTGCTGACCTCTGATTCTGTTGGCCATTAGCCAATAGAATACGGGGGAGCTGAAAAGATTGTGGAAAATTTCCATTTTATGTTCATTCAACTTCCCATAAACCCTGTGGAGGCCCTGTGTAGGCGGTCTTTTCTCCTGTGTAGAAGATTGTCGTAGTTCTGGGTAGCCTGTTGCAGGAGAAAGACAGGGCTTTTGACCCCATAAGCAGTGACTGTCTAGAAACTCCCAGGGGCAGCTCGACCCTGCCCTATAGGGTCACTATGAGTCAGCATCCACTCAATGGCAGTGAGGTTTATTGGTGTTTTTTGGAGGTGCCCTCGTGGCAACGTGAGTTACACACTGACTGAAACCACTTGATTAAAAATAAAACAACCAAAACTTTTTATTGTGCATTAAATGAAACAAACAAAAAACTCACTGTCCTTGAATCGATGCAGTCAGCCACCTAATGTAGGACTGCTATGACACCAGGGCTCTTTGACGGGGCATTCGGTGAGAGTTTACATACCAGCTCAGTATTTTTGCCTTCTGTAGCTTGAACAATTATCAACCTCCCAGTGGCTTGTCTTGTTTCTACCGTCCTCTCTTTCCCTTCCTCCCCCCAGTAGGATATTGTCTTCTCCTTCACCTCAATTGATGCCTGCCCACCGCTTAGCCCATTCCTCCCCCTGTCCTTCTTTCCCTCCCACTCTGGTTCACCATCAAACTCTGTTTCTTTTGGTATGAAAAACTTTGTCTTTTTTTAAAAATATGTGTGTATGACAGTGATCTCCTACAATAACTCTCCTTTTGTGATTAAATGACTTCACCCAGCATGACGTCCTCCAAGTCATGATGTTTGTCATGGTTTCATCTTTACCTTTTAACTCTGTCTAATATTCCATTGTAGGTACCACTTCTACCGCCTGGCAGTCAGGTTGTGTGTGTGACGTCTAGCTATTGTGAACAGTGCTGTGGTGAACGTGGGTGCTCTTATACCTGCCCCTGCTGTGGTGTTTCTGTAGGGTTCGATCAAGTAGAAGGTTTGCTGGGTCAGATGATATTTCTAGACTCAGTGGTTTGGGTATAGAAACACCACAAGGCCCAGCATAGAATACGGAAGACACAGAAGAATCTATGCACTTGAACTGTGGTGCTGGGTAAGAATATTGAAAGTACAACAGTCAAACCAATCTGTACGGGAAGACGTAAGGCCCAAGTGCTCCTTAGAGGCCAGGATGCCAAGGCTTTGTCTGACGTATTGTGGACATGATCTGGAGAGGCCAGTCCATGGAGAAGAGCACCATGTTTGGTGAAGGGGCGGGGTGGCAAAAAGAGGAAGGCTCTCCACGAGCTAGGTGGATACTGTGGCGGCATCGATGGGCTCAGGCGTGGGAAGAAAATTGTGAAGATGGCTCTGTGGGTGATGTAAGAGAGGGATGATAAAAACAACAAGAAACAAGAACACACACTCAGCCAGAAAGCAAATGAACGGAACACAGACACACGCACACACACACACAGCCAGAAAGCAAATGAACAGAACACACACACACATATACACACACTCAGCCAGAAAGCAAATGAACAGGACACACACACACACACACACACACACACACCAAACTCTGGCAGAAAACAAATGAACAGAACACAGACACACAAACTAACTCAGCCAGAAAGTAAATGAACGGAACACACACACACACACACACGCTTGAACCTGTAGTTGCTTTATTTTTTCTCAACAATCAGCATGTGTTTATCACGTTGCCGCTGACAGTGCACACAGTAGGAGGATAGCCATGGGTATGTGAGGGTTGGGATGGTGAATTGTCTCAAGAGGAGACAATTTGGAGTTAGAGATTAGCCCCCAACCTCAGCCCTTGTGTTCCTTGTCTGTCCACTGGTGGTTTATCAGAACACCAAAAGAAGAGAAACGCAAGAGGAAAACAAGCAAAAAAATAACCAAACTCATAGCCCGCACTAGTTACTGCTTTTTCTCCAAGCTTCTGTGCCGTGGGCAACTTGTGAGGGGTCAGGGGTTTGTTATTAGTGCTCCTCCCACACCTAGTGTGGGTTGTGCTGACAGGTTATCAGGACAAAGGAAAGAAGAAGAAGGGGTAGAGAGGGACAACAAAAACTTCTATCCATATCTCCTGGCTGCTTTAGCCCCAGGGATTTCCCAGAGTTCAGCGCCTCTGCCAGAGCCAGTGGGTGATCCCAGCCCCTGCCACTTCTGTGCACTTGAATGTGTAGGCCAGCATCCCCTCCAGGCAGCAAGAGTTGTGAGGACGCAGGACAATTCAGACCCCCTTTTGTTAGCTTCCTGTGCTGAGAAGCATTCCCACCTTGTTTGCTCTGCCTACTGGCCTGGCCTCCCTTGCAGCCCTGTGCCTGTGAAGGGAGGGGCACCGCCAGCCACCAAGTGCATGACGTTGGGAGCCATTCACTCCTTCTTCCACCTGTGGTGTGTGGGGAGCTGGGGGATCCCACCTTTCTCACCACAAAGCCAGCAGAGATTGCTCTGTGCTGGCTTTAGGAGGTACCGATAGGCTCACAGTTGGCCAACAAAGAATTTGCTCTCCCCGTTCTGGATGTTGGACCTCAGAGACTGCCCAGTGCAGTGAAGGCAGCAGTTTGGCTCATTGCTGGCTCGTGGAGAATCTGCCTATTTTCTTAATGTCCATGAATGTATTCTTCCCCCATTTTCCCCATTGGTGTGTTCAACTCACACAATCACCATTTCCTCAGAGATTCAGGGCTCTAGGTCACTCACCTGCATGCTCTTTCTGACGTCTTAGTCGTGGAGGACAGGCTTAGGGAGTGTGTCTAGGTTGTCAGCTTACTGGAAGCTCTCTCTCTAGGCAGGTTTGCTGTGGTTGAGGTCAGATGTTGGCTGCGCCTCATGTCCTACTGGCTCTGGGAACAGCATTTCTCTAAAGCAACTTTTCAACTAATCTTACTAGTTGCTCAGGTTTATCTATAATTTAATCATTTTCACATGGATACACGTATCAGTTATCCAGGAATTTAAAACAAGCGGGAAAGAACTAATCCGTAGTGGATATGAATAGTCTCTTCTAAGAATAAACCCTCCCATTTTCTTCATCATACATTCTTGTCAGCCGAATGAATGCAGAACTAACGATAAGTAATGTCATGTCATCTTCCACATTCATCAGAGTAGTCCTCTGACATACAGCTGTTTTCTCAGAGAGAATATCTGGTACATTTCAAATATGGAAGAAAATAGAAATCACATATAAGAGTGTATGTGACTAATTTCTGGTTCTTGTCACTTTCTTCTTTTATTTTTAAATTTAAAGAAAACCAGATCTTTATTATTATCCACAAAGGCAGCCAATTCCCAGGCCTTAAGTGATTTATGGAATCAGGAATTCGACATCATCTTCATATAATGTGTGCATAAACACTAAACATGACTCATATTTCCAGAAACTAAAAAGATTAAAATATGTATCTTATCCATGAAATATGCAATAACATAGAAAATTTAGGTCAGAAACAAAAAAAATGCATGCTAAAAAGGAAAGAGTTTAGTGATCAATTCCTAATCATATCCCAGGGGGAGAAAAAAGATCCTTATCAGATATTATACCCCTTGAATAAAAAGAAGAAAGACGAATGCAGGATACCAGCCTACAGTTTAACTCTTTGCAGTTATCAGAGTCATAGAGGCAGGGAATTGAAACTCTACTTACACTGAGCAGAGCCAAAAACCAACAAGTGCAGCCCTCTAATTGATGTGGGTGATGCAAATGTCCCAGACATCACGGGACTGGGTACAAATGAGGACAAACTAGCACTAATGCCCAAATTACAGAGGCTTTGAGCCTTCACCTACTAAGGCAAGACCTTATCCCTGGGGGTGTCCCAGGGGATGTCTCAGTACACTTCATTCTGCCCTCAACCTTTGCCCTGAAGCATGCTGCACTAGGCCCCTGTGTCTATATATCCAACTTAAAGAGATGCCGTTGAGAATCTTTCTGCTGCCCTGTTTTGAATGCCCATTTGGGAAGGTCTGGTAAAGATGCCCATGGATGTTCCAACTCTCTCTCTCTCTCTCTTTCTCTCTCTCTCTCTCTCTCTCTCTCTCTCTCTCTCTCTCACACACACACACACACACACACACACACACACTGCTGATCTTTGGAGGACTCCAGCACCACTGGAGGGGGGCATGGAATGAAAAAATTGACTAGGTTTAGTCAGCACAGATGGGCCTTGAAGCATCAACACTTGTGCATGCAGCCTCACCAACTCTGATGTACATACAGGATTCATGACTAAAAGTAGACCCCCAACTCCTACCCCACCAAATTAGGTTAACTCTACCCACCCCTTTATTCTCTGTCACACTCTTTGTCCTTTCTTCTGTACCACCAAGGATTAAATATTAACTCGGGTGGAAACTTCATGCTGTTGTTCTCTCACTTGGGCCTCTTTGAGTTCAGTGCTTGGCACTAATTTGTGCCGAATAGATGTTTACAAAACAAATGAATAGATGTTTCTCCCCCCCCCCTCAGGAGGAATAAAATAATAAAACAAATTCTCTCTCATAATAAAAACTGTACTTTCTAGGTATTGGCACTTCTTTTTTTTTAAATATGCTTTTCAGTAAAAAGCGGTTTATTTAGTTACATTGTTGTTTATGACACATCACAAGAAAGAATTGTTATTTTTCTGATTTTTAAAACTTTTTATTTTGAATAAATGGGGGGTTATATATCACATGCTCACGTTTGCCTTCAACAACCTAAACAGCTTATCAAATCTCCCAATGGCTTTCCCGTTTTCCCCACTTTTCCACCCAGCCCAGTGTAGCAGTATATTTTCTTGCCCTTGATCCACGTGAACACCTGTCTATCTTCTCGCCTAATTGACCCCCTTTCTTCCCTTCCATACATAATTACCATCAAAGTCTGTTTCTTTTAGTATGAAAATGTTGCTCTTAATTATTTTTATTTACAATGGTCTCATATAATATTTGTCCTTTTGTAGTGGACTTCACCAATTGCCTTCACTCAGCATCATATCCTCCAAATGTGTCCACGTCTTTCACCCTTTCATTATTGTCCTTTAACGCTGTGTCGTATTCCAGTATGTGCTTGTTCCACAGTGCATTTATGGACTCTCCTACTAGAGAGCATTGAGGTTATTTCCAGCTTCTTGCTATTGTGATTAGTGCGGTGATGTCCCTGGAACACATCTATCTGCCCCTGCTGTGTTCATTATTTCTTTAGTGTATACCCCCAAAACCTGAACTTTCTCAAAGGTATCAATTTACATTTTTTTCAAAACAAACTTATCACCTTCAAAGTACTATCCATTACACTTAGTACCAACCTGTGATTCCATTCTTGGAAGCATATTTCAAACTCATCTGTTTGGATGGCTGACAGCACCTCTTGTTTTTTTCTTCACCTCTTTTATGTCATCAAATAGCTGTCTTTTCATGTCCCTCTGCATTCGTGGAAACAAAGAAGTTGCAAGAAGCAAGGTTGAGTGAGTGAGATGCATACGTCAAGAGAGGCATGCTGATATTTACCAAAACTGGCGCAGTGAGCTGTGTGAGCAGGTGCATTGTTGTGGTGGCAAAACCAGTCCCCATCTGCCACAAATCAGGCCTTTTTTTGTTGTTGCACACTGTTACAAAATCTTTTCAGAACCTCTAAATAGACAATCTGATGAACAGTCTGACCTGGTGGGATGAACTCCAAATGCATTATCCTTCTCACATCAAAAGAACAAATGAGTATCGGTTTGTGGGGAGGGTACCCCTTATGTAGTAAGTGGAAGGATTGCTGACGTTTCCATTTCAATTGTTTGAGAATGCACTGAGCCACTTTCCACAGTTGTACTGCTTTGCAGTGCTACCTACAGTGTATGAAAAATCCCATCTTTCCTCACCTTCTCCAGCATTTGTCAGTTTTTGTTTTTTAACTTTGCTACCAATGCACTGGTGGCATAGTGGTTATGTGTTGGAATGCTAACCATAAGGTCAGCAATTCAAAACCACCAGTTGCCCCATGAGAGAAAAATGAGGCTTTCTACTCCTATAAGAGTTAAAATCTCAGAAGCCCCCAGGTGTAATTCTACCCTGTTCTACAGGGCTGTTATGAGTCAGAATCAATTTAATGGCAGTGAGCTTGGTTTAGTTTTTGCATCATTGCCTAGGAAAAGGTTATCTTATTGGTGTTTTGATTTGCATCTCTTGACTAGCTAGTGATTCAGAAAATTTATTTATATATATGTCGTTCATTTGAATGTCTTCTTTGGTGAAATGTCTGTTTGTCCTCTGCTCATGTTAAAATTATATTTGTCTATTTCTTGCTGAGATGTTGAGTTTTGTTTTTAATTTTAGTGAGTAATTCCTTGTTCAAGATATTGTCAAAAATTCCTGGTCTATGGGTTCTCTTTTTATTCTTTTAGTAAAGTCTTCTGATACACTTATGGTATCATATTTTTAAGAGTTCCCAGTCATCAATTTTGTCTTCTGATGTATGTTTTTCATTTATGTTTGATAGTGTGTTTATGGCATGTAGTAGGGACTTTAAGTTTGTCCCTACTTTTTCTTTTTTTAAAACATTTTATTAGGGGCTCATACAACTCTTATCACAATCCATGCATATACATACATCAATTGTACAAAGCACATCTGTACATTCTTTGCCCTCATCATTTTCAAAGCATTTGCTCTCCACTTAAGCCCTTTGCATCAAGTCCTCTTTTTTCCCCTCCCTCCCCGCTTCCCCCTCCCTCATGAGCCCTTGATAACTTATAGATTATTATTTTGTCATATCTTGCCCTATCCGGCGTCTCCCTTCACCCCCTTCTCTGTTGTCTGTCCCTCAGGGAGGAGGTCACATGTAGATCCTTGTAATCAGTTCCCCCTTTCCAACCCACTCACCGTCTACTCTCCCAGTATCGCCCCTCACACCCCTGGTCCTAGAGGTATCATCCACCGTGGATTCCCTGTGCCTCCAGCTCCTATAGGCACCAGTGTACAACCTCTGCTCTATCCAGTCTTCACGGGGTACCAAAGGGATCAAGTATAAGGCATCATCCAAAAATATATATATACCATAGTGAATGAAGGGGGAAGTGCAGAGTGGAGACCCAAAGCCCACTTGTCGGCCACTGGAGATCCCCTCACAGAGAGGTCTAGGGGAGGATATGAGTCAGTCAGGGTGCGATGTAGTACCGATGAAGAATACAGCTTTCCCCAGATCCTGGATGCTTCCTCCCTGACAACTACCATGATCCAAATTCTACCTTGCAAGACTGTCCCTACTTTTTCACTGACAATCTTTATAGTTCCGTGGTGTATATTGAAAGCTTTAATACATCTGGAGTCTGATTTTGTAAATGGAGTGAGGTATGGGTCTTCATTCTTCTGCAAATGTAAATCCAATTTTGCCACCACCAGTTTTTGAAGAGACTCTCTCTTTCTTATTTAACATATTTTGGATTCTTGCCCCAAATCAGTTGTCTGTCGATGTATGGATGTATGATTTCGGGGTTCTCTATTCTGTTCCGCTGGATTATGTATCTGTCATTGTACCTGTACCAGGTTGTTTAGACTATCCTGGCTTAGTAGCAGGGTTTGAGGTTGGGAAGTAAGAAGCTTCCTACTTTATTCTTCTTGAGCAGTGCTGTGCTTATCCTGGGTCCCTCGCCTTTTTCATCTCTTTAAGGAATGATGCTGGGATCTAGATTGGAATTGTACTATACTTATAGATTGCTTTGTTGGTATTGTCATTTTAATGATGTTAAGTCTTCCTATCTATGAATAGGCCAAATGCCTTCATGTATGTAGGGCTTTTTATTTCTGGTAGTAGTATTTTATTGTTGTTATTGTTTTCAGTTTTTTTGTTTCTCTGGCTAGGTTTATTCCTATGTATTTCAACTTTTAGGTGGCTATTGTATAAGGTATTTTTCCTTCCCTTTAAAAATTCTCATTATTATGCAAGATAGCAATTTTTGTATGTTGATCTGGCATCCCATATATTACATTATTTCCAAAACATTTTTTTCAGAGCCTTTTGTGTTTTCCATGTGTTGAATCAAATCATATGCTGACAGAGAGAGTTGTAGTTCTAATTTACCAATTTGGATACTTTCGGTTTCTTCTTGCTGTTTAATAGCTCTGGGACTTTCAGCACAGTACTAAATAAGAGTGATGATAAAGACCATCCCTGTCTGGTTCCTGTGTATAAGGTTAATGCTTTTAGTTTCTCCCCAGTGAGCAAAATATTGGCCTTTGGTTTGGATTGTGCAAATCAGGCTTTTTTATAGAGGAATTTTCCTTCTATTTCTAATTTGCTATGTCTTTTATCAGGAATGGGTGCTGGGTTTCGCCAAAAGATTTTTCTGAACTAATTGAAAGATCATTTTGTTTATTCCCTTTGTTTTATTTATATAGTAGACCCATTGATTGTTTTTCTCATGTTGAGTTGTTTTGGCATAACATCTAAGTCCCACTTGATCATGATGTAACTTCTTTTGATACTTGTTGGATTCCATTGGCTAGTATTGAGAACTTTTGAATCTATGTGAATAAAGGATATTGATCTATAATCATATATTTTGATTTGGATACCAGGGTTATGGTTGTTTTATAAAATGAATTTAGGCGTTTTCCATCCTTTTCTATATTCTGGAATAATTTGAGTAGAATTGGAGTCAATTCTTTTCTGAAATGTTTGGTAGAATTCCCTAATGAATCTTTTTGATACTGAACGTTTTGAAGGTTGTTTTTTTTTTTTTTAAGGATGTGATCAATTTCTTCTTTTGCTTTGAGTCTGGTAAGGTTTTGTACCCAAGTCTGTGTTAGTTAAGCAAGGCAATGTTGCTCTGTCTCACACAGAACGCTCTACTTTGTCAGCTCTACATGCCATAGCGCTCCGTGCTTGTCATCTGGGTTCTAAAATCCATTTTCATGGTCACATCGAACTCACAGACAATGTTCAAGTTAGGTTATAATTCAGGTGAAATTCACACACACGCAATCAGGAAGGCTTCTAAAGAATATGTGATGTGCAAATCAAACAACTGTGCTTGCTGAAAGTGAAGAGGACTTGAGGCACCTGGTGAAGAAGATCCACAATTGCAAGCTTCCATGTGGATTACAACTCAGTAGAAAGAAGACCCAAATCCACACAACTGGACCAACAGGTAACAACAAGGTACATGACTGAAATTGTCAAGCATTGTCGTCATGCTTGGATGCACAATCAATCCTCATGAGAACAGCAGTCAAGTGGTCAAAGGGTGCCTTGCATTGTGAAAATCTGCTGCACAAGAACTTTTTCAAATGTGGAAATGCAAATGCTTACTCTGAGGACTACGGTGAGCCTGACCTAAGCCATGGTGTTTTCAACTGCCTCGTGCGTGTGATGTCAGACAATAAATTAGGAAGATTAAAGAAGAATCCAAGTGTTTGAATTATGATGTTGGTGAAGAATATTGGAAGTACCCCACGTCCAAAAAAATAAATCGATCTGTGTTGGAAGAAGTACCACCGCCAGATTCCTTAGAGGCAAAGACAGCAAAATCCCTCATGCATTTTGGACATGTTTTGTCTGGAGGGACTAGTTCCTGGAAAAGAGCACCATGCTTGGTAATGTAGAGGGGCAACAAAAAGAGAAAGATCCACAACAAGATAGACTGACAAAGTGGATGCAGCAAGGGGTTCAGAGATAAGAACAATTGTGAGGAAGGGGCAGGATGAGGCAGTGTTTTGCTCTGTTGTACATAGGGGCACTGTGAGTTAAAATGGCCTCAATGGCACCTAATCACAACAACAACAAACAACAACAATAAATGACTAAAGAGTATACCACTCAGCTCTGTGCCTCAACATGACAGCACTCATGTCCAGCTCCCTGGACCAGAAAATCCAGCTCCCTACATTAAATTCTCAGAGGCCCCGCCCCCCTGCCCAAGTTAGCATCTTGCACTGAAGCACTCATTTTTACTTGCTCTCTGGCCTGGGAAGTCCACCACTGTCCTGCTCTGCTGCTGTCCTGGTTCTGCTGCTGTAGTTGCTTTGTCGCTCTTCTGAGGTTGAAGCTGTCTTCCTGGATCATGGAAGTTCATTTTGCAAGCATCTTGAGATCCAGAGGATGCACTCCATTCCTGACTCTTGCTGGTGTTTGAGAGTCTCTCTCCTGCTGCTGAAACAGCTCATGTCATATCTAGCAGCATGGCAATCACACTGAATCCTGTTAACAAGCACTCACAGATGAATCTTATCAATATCTCCCCCCACCTTTTTTGTAGATCCATCGGGAAAGGACAGCTGGTGGTATTTACTGAGACTATAGCCAGAAAAGCCACATGAAATCTTTCACTGCACTGCAAGGGTAATTCTAGAAATGTGTCTATTCCCTCTAGGTTTTTGTGTTAGGCTTGGTTCTCTAGAGAAACAAAACCAGTGACCCTCGTGTGTGTGTGTATATGCTCCAAAAACCCAAAGTCGTTGCCACTGAGTCAAATCTGACTCCTAATGCCCCGGCAGGACAGAGTAGAACAGCCCTCTATGGGTTTGCAAGACTGTAAGTCTTTTTTTTTTTTTAACATTTTATTAGGGGCTCATACAACTCTTATCACAATCCATGCATATACATACATCAATTGTACAAAGCAAATCAGTACATTCTTTGCCCTCATCATTTTCAAAGCATTTTCTCTCCACTTAAGCCCTTTGCATCAAGTCCTCTTTTTTTCCCTCCCTCCCCGCTCCCCCCTCCGCCCCCACTCCCCCCTCCCTCATGAGCCCTTGATAATTTATAAATTATTCTTTTGCCATACCTTGCCCTATCCAGCGTCTCCCTTCACCCCCTTTTCTGTTGTCCATCCCCCAGGGAGGAGGTCACATGTAAATCCTTATAATCGGTTCCCTCTTTCCAACCCACTCACCCTCTACCCTCCCAGTATCACCCCTCACACCCCTGGTCCTGAAGGTATCATCCACCCTAGATTCCCTGTGCCTCCAGCTCCTATCTGCACCAGTGTACAACCTCTGCTCTATCCAGACTTGCAAGGTAGAATTCGGATCATGGTAGTGGGGGTGAGGAAGCATTTAGGAAGTGGAGGAAAGCTGTATTCTTCATCAGTGCTATATCACACCCTGACTGACTCATCTCCTCTAGACCCCTCTGTGAGGGCATCTCCAGTGGCCGACAAATGGGCTTTGGGTCGCCACACTGCACTTCCCCCTTCATTCACTATGGTAAGATTTTTTTTTATGATGCCTTATACCTGATCCCTTTGGCACCTCGTGATTGCACAGGTTAGTGTGCTTTCCATGTGGCTTTTTTTGCTTCTGAGCTAGATGGCCGCTTGTTCACCTTCAAGCCTTTAAGACCCCAGACATTATCTCTTTTGATAGTCAGGCACCATCAGCTTTCTTCACCACATTTGCTTGTTCACACGCTTTGGCTTCAGCAGTTGTGCCGGGAGGGTGAGCATCATAGAATGCCAATTTAATAGAAGAAAGTATTCATGCATTGAGGGAGTGCTTGAGTGGAGGCCCAAGGTCCTTCTGCCACCTTAATACTAAACCTACAAATATAGGCACATAGATCTATTTCCCCATCCTCATATATATATTTGCATGTACATGTCTTTGTCTAGACCTCTATAAATGACCTTTGCCTCCTAGCTCTTTCCTCTATTTCCCTTGACTTTCCTCTTGTCCCACTATCATGCTCAATCCCCATCTGGGTTACAGAACAGAAAGCCTCATCTTTCTCCCACAGAGTGGCTGGTGGTTTCAAATTGCTGACATTGCAGTTCACAACCCAACACCTTAAGCCACCATGTAGCTTGTATATAGGAGGAGAATTATATCAATAGATGGCTTACACCATTGTAAAAGTGGGAAAGACCAGGCTATTTCATGTCCATGGGTCACATGTAAGCTTAAGGCTTCTCCTGATTCGTGCAGGAGCAGGGACCAACAAACAAGAAGCAGAAATCCCAGAGGCTGGTGGATGGCAAGCTGACTGAGTGTAAGGATGGCAGTCAAAAAAGCAGATGCAGAGTGCAGATGTAGCAGTAGATGTGAGCTGGCTTCCACGCACGGTCGATCTACACTAAGAGCAGGCCACACTCTGGAGGAAACCTGCCCGTTTCATCAACACTGTGACCAGACGAGGGAGGTGGCGCTCCATGCTATTCTTCCCCATGCAGCTGACCACACTCTAGGGGATCATATCCGGGGAATCCTGGCCCGCCCAGGTTGACCTCAAGCCGAGCCATCACACACACTTTTCTGATTTGTTGGAGAATAGTCCTTCAAAACAGTGGGTTTATGATTTCAGTCGGTTCAGTTGGATGTCTCTCTGGGCACCGGCACCTCTCCCACTGCCTTTCATAGGCTAACTATTCACTCCCCACTACACGGCTATGAAAACGGTAGTTTTCATTTCCTCCCTTTTACAGATGAAAGAACTGAGAGGCTAAGGAACGTGCCCTGGGGCATCTGATATTGCATAGCAGAACTGGGGGTATGGGTCTTCAGTCTAGTTTTCGAATAAAAGAAAGAAGAAAACTCATGGGCATTGTGTCGGATTCCGGCTCAGGGTGACCCATGTGTTAACAGGGTAGAGCTGCTCCAGAGAGTCTTCTTGGTTGTAATCTTAAGGGAAGGAGATGGCCAGACCTTTCTTGCGAGGTACTGCTGGGTGGATTAATAGTCCAGTGCAAACCATGCATGTCCAAGGTGTCTGATTCTTTAGTAGTTGTTCTTTATTTTCCACTAAAGCATCTCGTTGATGGAAGTTCCAGCGATCAGGTGAAGATTACCAGCCTCCCCAACCACCTCTATACCTTTTCTCTGTGACAGAATCAAAATCATACAAAAGAGGCCACCGTAACGCTTCCTGGTTTTCTCTTCCTCTCTCTCTCCTCTTGCTCCATGCGCCTCATTCTTTCCCTGTCTGCCTCGCTGGTCGCCTCCTTTCCAGAGCTTTACAATCCCTCACCATGTGCAGGCCCAGCCAGGTACTGGACTCACAAAGCTGATTGGGAATCAGTGTCTGCCACAGAGTCACAGTCTAGTGGAATGAGCAGAAGAGCCAACAGCATCAACAATTTAACCTAAATAAACAAGGCTCAAGAGAAGCATCTGGCAAACCTCAATGCAGACAATGCTGACAGAGAAAGTCAGAGGCAAGCAGTAAATGGACAGCATTCGTGAACAAATTAGAAAGTAATGCTGGGCCTAAGTCATTATCGACTCCTGGGTCCTGGGCTGCAGTTGAGAAGTGTGGTCTACACAGCTCACGGGTCGGAAATAAATAGCGGCCAGGTGTTCCTAAAGAAGAAGTAAAAAGGAAAGCCACAAACTCTCTAGGTCTGAAAAACTTCACTAGGTGTTGTGGAAAGGACAGAAGTAAAGAAGACAGGATCACATAGCAAATACCTCCAATGACTCACTGCCACCACGTTGTTGCTGACTCATGGCAGCTCTAGAGGTCAGGGGAGAACTGCCCCCTGTGAGTTTCCAAGGGAGTTGCACTGTCATGTAATTTATCATTCAGTAGGAGGAAATTTTTAAGGGAAAAATGAAAGATTCTATCTTGGTTTGGTGTTTACTTAACTGATTTTGTTTTGTGTGTGTGTGTGTGTGTATATATATATATAATGATTTAACGGATTTTGTTTTTTGTGTGTGTGGATATATATATATATATGTTTTAAGAAAGACCCTATGATCCATATGAGGCCAATAGTGGAATGGAGCCAGCTGTGCATGGACTAGCCTAACTAGAGGTCAAGTTTACACCTGAGAAGCCTTGTTGAAGGGGGAGTGAAAGGGCCATTTCTCATAGAGGAAACTTCTGGAAGGGACATTCAGTTAAGGAAAGGCAATATAATGTCAAAAACTAAGTGCTTTGGAATCAAAAGGCCGGTTAGAACTGGCTAGGAGGTTAATTAGTCACATGACCTTGGGCGAGTCAGTTAATCTTTCTAACCCCCCCCCCATCTTTAAAATGGAAAGGACAATATTAACTCACTCCTAGGAATTTTTACAATGATAGGAAATGCTTAGCGCCTGTAGGTAGCCTTTCCATGCTGTGTCCATGATAAATAATGCTCATGGTGCTAGCGGAGGCGTGCATAGAAAGAGAATGGACTGGTTCTTCACTATTAACTCCCACTGCTGTTTGCCTCATCTAATTCAATAAGCAGGGTAATTCACCCCCCCCCCCAAAAATAATATTCTGGGGCCCTCTAGACAGAAGAACATTCTCAAATGCAACTTTATTATCAACCTCTCACCCAATGTCTGTCTTTGGCCCGATCTGGGGGAGTTACTTCCCATAATGTTGATGTAAATGCTTGGTGACATGGCCCACATAGCTCCAATCTCTTCTTCATAAGGTTAGCGACCGTATATGCACCTTTCCTGAATCCACTGATATTTTCTACCTGCTGGGGTAAACCATTCCTAATGCTTTCTGTCTATGAGTAGGTATAAAATCTTGGTTTTCAGTTCTGGAACTGGGACCTTAAAGCTCTGTCTTTGGAGTTATTGGGAAGATTACAATCAAGATGTCCTCTACGATTTGACCACGGCAGAGAGGGGGTGTTCCCCTGCTGGGTGTTTATGTGGGAGCTCTGTGCCACCTCAGTCTTCCAAAAAGCCATGTGCTTCATTCCTCTCTACGGGTGGTTGATACTCACCTCTAGGAACAGCACTGGGCGCCCACTGGGGTCTCAGGTAGAGAAGAGCAACTGCAAAGCTCCACCAGGCTGCTGACGGATCATTCTCCCCTGAAAGCTCTCGAACCAGAACGGTGCTGGCAAAAAGAAGAACCCCAGGAAGAAAGCAGGTTGGAGCAGAAAAACCAGGTCAAACACGTTGGAGAATTTGCTATCACGATTTCCTGAGCAAAGGAATAGCCAGTGTCTTACCAACCAAATGCTATTTACATTCTCTTTCAGTGTGATGATCTCACGCAGCACAGCATCGGGGGTTTGGCATGGATCACGCTTCCTGTCGCAATTTATTTTTGAGTTGTAAGACGTTTCTGACTCAAAAACTAACTGAAAGCCTATTTCTCCACTGTCATAAATCACATCATGCACCAATCTCAGTCGGGCTTGGGCACCAGCCAGCAGTTTTATGCAAAACGAGGAGAGATGAATTGCTTTGGAAAGAGGAAGATAACCTGCTTCGGCATGGATGAGTGAAAGCACGCATTTCCCCAAAGTATTTGGAGTCGATTCTAAAAGACTGGGGACGTCCTTTCAGTTATCCGATGCACTCTGGCTTCCCATGCAACTGCTTGGAAGATTTGGTCAGGCTCTCTGCTGGCGTGTGTGTGTGTGTGTGTGTGTGTGTGTGTGTGTGTATGTGTGTGTGTAAATGGCAAAGTTCTTCTTGTGGGTCATTGAGAGAACAGCTTTTCTTCTCTGGCTATTGTCACAGACCTAGCAGACTGGCATGCTGGGAAGTTCTGAAGACGACCCAAATCCATTTTCAAAAATCCTTCAGTCAGTTCTGATGTATGGTGGCTTTTGGGTTCCAAAGTACAACTATGCCATGGGGGTTTTGTTGGCAGTTTGCCAGGCCGTCTTCCATGACACCTCAGAATAGGTTTGGATGATCAACCTTTATGTTAATAAAAGAACCCCCCCCCCCAAAAAAAAAGAACCCAGACTCACTGCCATCGAGTCAGTTCTGACCAATAGTGACCCACAGGGCCGGCTAGGTCTGCCCAGCGGGCTTCTGAGACCATAACTCTTCATGGGAGTAGAAGCCTGCTCTTTCTCCTGGTAGCAGCTGGTAGTTTTGCACTGTGAACTTGTGGTTGCAGCAGCCGAGCTCATCACCACTATACCACCGGGCTCCACAGTCAAGTGTAAGCCACCTGCCCCACCCAGCCCCTTGTGCTTATAGAATCGCCTGCATTGTATTTGCCAGACGGCAGACTAACTAGCTTTGACCTTAAACCTATCTCTGCTATCCTTTAGACCATGCATTTCTCGGGGCGAGTAAGGGAGGACTCATTGCCATCTGAGTGTCAGGAAGCATTCAGGAAGCACTTGTTACATGCACAGAGTACCGCATTCAAAGCGAAAGCAGTGGGTTTCTAAAGCAGTTAAACTGACATTTATCAATTCTGAGGCTCCTGAAAAGAATTGTATTTCCATGATGAATCACGAACTAGGTTGCTTTGCCCTGAGACGAACAGCAGTTTCAGGATTCCCTTCACTCTCTATTATGCACTGTCCTCCCTCATACTAATTTTGCTGTCACTGGTCCAAGCGAGAGTGGAACACTTTAATTATGTCTCCCTTGCAGAATCTTAAAACAGCAAACCTTTGAGCAGACGCTCTTCTGTGCTCTTTTTCTTTTCTGGTGGGCTGGCCATTCTGCAGCACAGATGTATTAGCCCCACACGCTTATCAAGAGTCTCTACCACACTTTCTCTTCCAGGAGCCTAGTATTGGCATTACCACATTCCTTGTTGCCTGTGACACACAGTGTGTGGTTTTGAAGACAGACACACACAGAGGAGGGGCCGGTTTTTAAAAATTGCTTTCCTAGCGACATTTCTGTAGCAATTATTCCTTCCTGATGAAGTGCCCAAAATAAGCAAGAAGAAGTTTCACCATGCTCCATCCAAAGGAACATTCCTTGTTGACTTCTGAGACCGAGTGGGAGCCCCGTGGTGTGGTGGTTAGGCTTTGGGTTGCTCTCTCCACGGACTGGGCAACCCTCAGGGTGGGGAGTCGGCGTCGACTTGATGGCCATGCATTGGTTGCTCTGCTTGTCTCCCAAGGGCGCTGCCTGCTGATGCAAGTAGAAGGAAATCCTGGACAACTTTAATTTTCCTCCGTTTTATCCTAGTGTTGTTTACTGGTGCACTAATTATAAGTCATCGTCTTTACAGACAGTCAACTAACCAGGAATTTCTCTCCCAGAGAATTTCACTGGGAAAGAGTGGCTGGCCTGTGACTCCAATGATGAACGGAGGAGAGGCTGTCCTCGAAGCACTTGTTCTCCCTGGCCTTCCAGCTGCTGGAGGGTAAACAAGGATAGGAAAGCCTGTGGATGGGCATGTACCCCACAAAGTACAGGGTCTCCTGGGCCTTCTCTCAAAAACCCTAGAGTCACCAGCTTTTGCCTTTAGAAGCAGAATCAACATGCTCCCCACCCACCAAGTCTCCCCAGCAAAAGCCTATGCAGGGCTTTCTTTCTAACCTTTTGTTTTAAATAAGTAATATGTCAATACTTACGGGATGCGCAGAACAATATTCTTTTCTGTGTTTCCTCACTCAGTCCTTAGGGCAATCCTGTGATGTAGCTTCGCAGGGCTCCAACACTATGTCAGACATATTCTGCTGTCCTCCATGGGAGCTTCTTCGGCTGGTGTTTGGAAGTAGATTACCAGACCTTTCTTCCTACTCTTTCTTAATCCAGAAGTTCTGTGGAAAGGTGTTGACATGCAGAATGTGAGCCAGAATTTGACCTGATAGAAGATGCCTCCGTCTTTCTTTTAGCTGTCACCTTCAGCCCAAGATTCGTAACAAGCCTGGCCCGATCCCCACAGCTGTACCTGTTTCACTCCTCTGCAGGAGCACCGCACAGAGTGGCTCTTCTACCTGCTTCATGGTCTTACTTGCTCTGATGTTTCACTCCCAGGAAATACCTGGACTCAGGGACCATATAAGCGAGTAGGGTGAGTGTGAGAAACAGTGGGGTGCAGGCCAAGGAGAACAGAATCGGGGCAGCGAGGAGAGGAGGAAAGTGAACACTATGGAGCACCCCAGACACCGTCCTTACCAGCTCGCTCGTGGTTCTTGCTCACTGCTGTCACCTTGATTCCGACTCGGGGTGACTCCGAGGACAAGAAAACAGAAGGCGGCTTAGACCTGCAACATCCTCATGAAGTGGGTGTGTCTGAGTCCTTTCTGGTGTATATTTTAAGGGCCTATCTTCAACTGCTGTGTTGTTAGTTGCTGCCAATTCGTAGTGACCCAGATGACAGAGTAGAACTGCCCAGAGGGTTGGTGGCTGCGTCTTTACGGGAGAAGGGAGCCAGATGCCTTGCTGTCTGTCACTGGGTAGGTTCAAGCCCTCCAGCCTTTCATTGACAGCTCAGCACTTAAGCGCCGCGCCACCAGGGATCCAGCACTCAGTCAGACATGGTCTGCCGTTGTCCAGACGATCTTCTTCGGCTGATTTGGGGAAATAGATGATTAGACTTTTCTTTCTACGTTTTCTGGATCTGGAAGTTCTCCGGAAACGTGTTTACCACCACGCATAAAGCTGTTGACGTTTGGCGTACCTGCGGCATCGCTGCCAGCTTTTTAGTGGCATGCAATACACAAACTCACAAACAGATTGGGGATGCGGGTGGTGGTAGTGTGTGTGACTCTATCTACTCAATCTTCTTAAAATTCTCCAGTCATGAGCCTTTATCTCCGGATCTTACACTGATTTACTGGCAATCTAACAGCCTCTAGTCCATGGAAAGTCCCAGATACCAACTTTAAACAAACAGAAATTGTTTTTCTAGAATAATGCCAGTGATTAAAACTCTCTGACAAAGCAATCTGGCTGCTCTTTGGCACCGCCTTGTGGCCCTTGGCAAAAATGCCCCCCAAAATACACCAGAATGGTTTCAGCTGAGTTGTTGATCTGCGTAGCAGGGCAAAAGATATTTGGGCTTTTTCTTGTCCATCTCTTTTGCTCCCTGAGCATTGAGAGTGAACGGATACTAGAAATGTGCTTCCTAATTATGAGTGGTTATCGTCGTCTGTCATTGTGTCAAAGTGGTGGCTGTGTGTTGCCGTGATGCCGGCAGCTATGTCACAGTGTTTCCAAATACCAGCAGGGCCACCAGCGTGAACAAGTTTCAGCAGAACTTCCAGACTAAGAGCAGACTATGAAGAAGGGACAGGTTGTCCACGTCAGATGGATTCGTCCCTGAAAATCTTATTAGCCATGAAATGGTGTCAAATACTGAGAACGTAATGTACAGAGAAACAACATTGTCAAATTAGTGCCAGAAGATGAGGTCAGAAGGAACTCACAAAATGACCAAGGAAGAGCTGCCTCCTCAGAGTAGAGAATAAGGACTGAGGTAGTTAGTTTATTGTGCCCACCTGGCCGGTAAACACAGGTGGGGTTAATTGAAGGGCAGAGGGATAAATGACTCAGTGAACCTCACCTTTCTAGTTCTCCGGTCTCCTATTTTCTGATGGTCAGACCAGAGTGCCAGTTCCCTGCTTCATCTGGCAAGGCTCACCTCCTGCAGACATCCCTGAGGAGAAGCCACATAGACCTACCCCGATGCAACCCTGGGTTCTGGAGCAGCCAGCGCTAAGATGCTTACATGCTCACTGAGTCGGCTTTCCTCCTGCAGTAGGCGTCATTGCATATGTTTTGTGAGATAGAGAAGGCCTTTGTGGATTGGTGTCGGACATATGGGTTAATGTGGGACTTGTGGGCTTGGGCAGCACTGGGTTGGGATGTTTTCTTGATGTGCACTTACCCTTTATATAAAACTCTCTCTTATACATGAGTTTCTGTGGATTTGTTTCTCTAAAGTACTCAGACTAACACAAGGACATAGATGAAGTAAAGCTTTCAGGAATGAAGCCTTTGGGGTCTTTGTTTGTGATGGGGCACAATTCAAAATAAGTAACCACCACAAACATCTATTAATAATTGGAACTTGGCATGTAGGAACTTTGAATCTTGAAAAATCTAAACTTGTCAAAAATGAAAAAGCCAAACATGCTGACATGGAGTCAATGCTGACTCTTCGTGACCCCAAATGGGTTTCTGAGACTGTAACTGTTCACAGAAGTAAAGGGGCAGTGTTTCATTGTTATGCCTGGATCTCTATGGGTCCAAACCCACTGGCTGGCACCTAATGACAACAACATTTTGACGTTGTCTATTGATCCAGTTGTGAGGCTTGTAGTGTCATTTACTTCGAGTTGTAATTCACACTGAAGGCCGCATGCCGTCTTTGATATGATTCCACAAGTGCTTCAAGTTCTCCTTTTTTTTCAGCAAGCAAGGAGGGGTCATCTGTGTATGAAAGGTTGATAATAATCCTTTCTCCAATCTGGCTGCTGTCTCCTTCTGCATATGGTCCAACTTCTAGGACTACTTGCTCAGCATATCGACTGGTGGGGGGATGAATGTGTGCTAGTTCCTTCTCCCCCCGACTCCCTTCTCCCTTGCCCTGTACACAGAATTACTTATTTCCACAGCCAAGTTTGACATGAAGCACTTTTCAGATCCAAACACATGTTGCTTTGTTACTAAATCCTCCTCTGCGTCTAAGAGGGAGTGCAGTGGGGGGAGGTGGGGGATAAGGCAAGATATCTGTGGAAACAGGTTAGCTTTAGGGGATTTTCAAAGCAAGATGTTCCCTAAGGAGAAGAGTAGAGAGAAAGGAAGAGTGACTGACAAGCCCTTAAGCAGAAGGACGTGTCTGGAGCTTTCTCAGCAGCAGATCTGGTCTTCCCTCTAGCCATCGCTCAACAGCCGGGCTGCACAGCATCACTCCTACCCAACAGACCAGGGAAGCAGATCTTCCTCAGGCCAGAGCACATCTGTCTGAAAAGGACCCCAAACAAGGGACAAGGTCAATCGTCTCTATTTATGTATGGGAGGGAGCTTCCAAAAGTTTGTGAACATTTCCCGTGGTCTCTTCATTCGTAGTTCCCTGACGGCTGCAGCAAAACTACACTTACCGCTTACCTTTCACAGGAGATGTCTTCTTTAACTGTAGGCATACTGCCAAGGGAAACAAATGCCAACCATGAGCTGATGCCCAAAAAGCCTCTTTGCCAAGCTGTAAAGTCACAAGAAGAGAGCAGCAGACTCCTGGGAAATGTCCAGAGGTGAGAGAGCTGCTACTCGATGTGTTGTGTTCCCTTTTGGTTGTTGTTGCTAGGTGCTGCCCAGTTGTTCTGACCGCCGTGACTCGATGCGCAACAGAACCAAACCCTGCCTCACCCTGCACCATCCTCTCCTTGTGGCGGGTACTCTTTCAATCTCTTCTGGATTGGGAGGGGCGAGCTCCCCTGGAGTAGGACCCCTCTGTGCAGTCAGAGGTGTGACTGTACTGGGGCATTTCTTTCTGCAGGTTCAAGGAGGTCTGGGTTTACACGCTGCCTTGCTAGTCTCTTATTGTGAGACTTCAGATAAGCCAGACGTCTGTTGGAATTTAGTTTCCATCCTCAGTGAAACACAGCCCACCATGCCAATGTCATTGTTATTTTGTGAGCAAATACGATAGCACAAAAACAAAAACAAAACAAACAAACAAAAATGCACAGAGTTAAAATAAGGAAAATATCCAAGCTGCTCAAATTTTTAAATTAATTTAAAAAATGATATTCTACAATAGCTTCCTAAAAGGGGCATTTGTTTACGGTGAAATAATTTGAAAGGAAAATACAAGAGCACTTCATAAGGTTCATGAAAATATTCATTACCTTTCCATTCCATTTTTGACAAACTTTTTGAAGCACGTTGGCATGTGCTTTGGGCTGCTTACCTCAAGGTCTGAAGTTAGAAACTGCCAGCTGCTCTTTGGGAGAAAGACGGGGCTTTCTACTCTTGTTACCAGTTACACTCTCAAACACCCACTGGGGCGGTTCTACCCTGCCCTATAGGATCATTCTGAGCAGGCATCCATTCAATGGAAGTGAGCTGAGAGTTGTTGTTTTTTGTGTTTATGTATATTTTTAAGTATTTATATATATATATGTGTGTGTGTGTGTGTGTGTGTGTGTACACATGAGTCCTGAGTAGTATAAATGGCTAAATACTAAACTACTAACCCAAAAGTTGGCATTCCCAACCCACCCAGATGTACTCCCTAAGACAGACCAGGTGATCAAAAGCCATAGGAACTGTTCTACCCTGCAGCACATGGTTGGGTGCTATGAGTTGGAATCTACATGACAACAATTGGTTATTAATGTACATACATCATATACATACGAAAGGGTACTTCCTAAAATGGAAAGTTTTTTTCAAAGCTTTGTATTTAAAAATATTTTTTACAACACAACCTCATGACCTTCAAAGTACTCTCCATTGCACTTAATGCATTTGTCAAAGCTGCGATTCCATTCTTGGAAACAATTTTTCCAAATCATCTGTTTGGATGACTGACAGCACCCCCTCTTGTTTTTCATAACCTCTTTTTTTTCCAGGGGAGAGCGTGAACGCAGTCCCCCACTACCACAGATTACGCAGTCCAGTTTCCCACATTTGGGGAAGTCGCAGGGGTCAACACATCCGGAGTGCAATGGACGAGCCTCACCTGGGAAAACCACCTTCCTGGTCATGCTATCTCCCCTGCCAGGTAAGTATTTTTCATAACCTCTTGCACATCATCAAATTGCTGTACTTTCATGTCACTCTCCATTCACAGAAATAAAAAGAAGTCACATGGAGCAAGGTCAGACAAGTAAGGTGTGTGGGCCAAGAGAGGCATGCTGTGCTTTGCCAAAAATTGACACACTGAAATGGCTGAATGAGCAGGTGCATTTTTTAATACTTTTATTGTGGGACTCTGACAGCTCCTATCTCAACCCATACATCCATCCATTTTGTCAACCACATTTTCACATATGCTGCCATCATCATTTTCAAAGCATTTTCCTTCTACTTGAGCCCTTGGTAGCAGCTCCTCATTTTTTCCACCTCCCTCATGAACCCTTGATAAGTTATAAATTACTATTTTCATATCTTATATTGTCCATTGTCTCCCTTCACCCATCTTTATGTTGTTCATCCCCCTGGGAGGAAGGTTATATGCCAATTCTTGTGATCACGTCCCACTTTCTTCCCTACCTTTTCCCTACCCTCCTGGTATCTCTGGTCTCATTATTAGTTCTGAGGGGTTTATCTATGCTGGATTCCCCCAAGTTGTGGGCTCTTATCTTATCATGTAGCAGTGTACATGCTCTGGTCTAGTCAGATTTGTAAGATAGAATTGAGGCCATGATAGTTGGGGGAGATGGGGATGCATTAAAGAACTAGAGGAAAGTTGTATGTTTCATCGCTGCTATACTGCACCCTGACTGGCTCATCTCTTCCTTGTGACCCTCCTCTAAGGGGATGTCAAATTGTCTACAGATGGGCTTTGGGTCTCCACTCCACACTCCCCCTCATTCACATTGATATGATTTTTTGTTCTGGGTCTTTGATGCCTGATACCCGATCACATCAACATCTCATGATCACACAGCTGGTGTGCTTTTTCCATGTGGACTTTGTTGCTTCTGAGCTAGATGGCCACTTATTTACTTTCAAGCCTTTAAGAACCCAGATGCTATATCTTTTGATAGCCGGGCACCATCAGCTTTCTTCACCACATTTGCTTATGCACCCATTTTGTCTTCAGCAATCGTGCTGGGAAGGTGAGCATCACAGGGTGCCTGATGACTAGAACAACGTGTTCTTGCATTGAGGGAGTACTTGAGTCAAGGTCCAATGTCCAATGAGCAGGTACATTGTTGTGGTGGTAAAACAAGTCCTCTATCTACCACAAATCAGGCCTTCTTTGTCACACATTGTTAAGCAGTCTTTTCAGAACCTATAAATAAAAAGCTTGATAATAGTATGACCTGGTGGAATGAACTCCAAATGCACTTCCAGTGGACATTTGCATTCATTTGGGAAGTTGACAGATGTCCACAATGAGGTTTGTCATCAATTGAAATTTCACCTATTTTGAAATGAGAAAACTACTTATTTACCTGAATTTTTCCCATAGTGCTGTCCTTGTAAACTGTGTTCAACATTCACAACAGTTTCTCCAGCATCTTCCCTGATCAGGAAGCAAAATTTCACAGCTGCATGCTGTTATCTTAAATTAACCATCACACCAAAAAAAAAAATGAGGTTTGAATGAAACTGCCTTTACAAAAAAATTCACTATGACCAGAGAGAACCTTCCCAGTCTACACCACTGGGTGCACTAACTCAGAGTGAGTCACTTGAGGCTTGCCTAGCAGGAAAAGTGCACGCTACAAAAACTCAGCATTTCCCAGCACAATTCCGGTTTTTGTGGGATACCCCCTCATATATAAACAAGTTACTTGTTTATACCAATTCATACATATATAAATATTTTAAAGGATGAACCTGGGTCATAAAATGTTAGGCAATTTTTATCATTTTATTTAATGTTATCTATTATGTTAATTAAAGAGCCCTGGTGGGTCAATGGGTTATGAGTTGGGCTGCTAACCGAAAGGTCAGCAGTTTGAAGTGACAAGCAGCTCCTCAAGAGAAAGATGAGGCTTTCTGTACTTGCAAAGATGTACATCTTCCGAAACCCACAGGGGCAGCCCCATACTCTCCTGTAGAGTTCCTATCAGCTGGAGTCAACTCAAGGGCAATGAGTTGGATCTATAGTTTTAATTGTCTGGTCATGCAATGACACAGTTACCACAAATGGGTGACTATAAAGAACACATTTATTTTCTCAAAGTTTGGGGAGAAGAATTCAGAATTCAGGGCACCAGCTACAAGAGAAGATTTTCTGATGCGGCTCTTGGAGAGGATCCATAGCTCGGTTTCTGTAGTGCTGGCAATCCTCAGTGCCTCATCAGTCTTTAGCATCGCATCTGACTTTCCCTGTCTGTGCTCTCTGTCTCTGTGTTGATGCTGTTCCCTCTAACTCAGAAATATTTAGGTCTACTGTACAACTTATATGCTTAATAAAGAAGCATCATAACAAAAATCCCTATTCCCAATTGAGGTGGCACCTGCAGGTACGGGGGTTAGGACTACAGCACATCTTTTGGCAGGGGGCCACAATTCAATTCATAACACCTGTATTTTCTAATTTCAGCAATGGATATTTATTGCTTACCAAATAAAAGGCAAAGTGAATTCCGGTTATAAAAGAATACCAGGGGTCCAGGAAAAAGGATTAAGATATACTGTTGTAAGCACAACTGCATCTGTATGTAATGACTTAGTGTGGGATGTGTAGAGAACCCATGAAAACTGCAGGGAGAGGTGAAGCAAAACGCTTCCAGGACCAACTGTACGAAAAAAAAAATTGCAGGTGCTTTTAATGTTCTTCTTCTTTTAAAATCATTTTATTGGGGACTCATACAGCTCTTTCCACAACACATACATACATGCATGCATGCATACATACATACATTGTGTCAAGCACATGGGTACATTTGCTGCCATCATCATTTTCAAAACATTTTCTTTCTAATTGAGCCCTTGGTAGCAGCTCCTCAATTTTCCCCTCCCTTCTCTCCCTCACAAACCCTTAATAATTTATGAATTATTATTGTTTTTCATGTCTTACACTGACTGATATCTCATTTCACCCACTTTTCTGTTGTCCATCCCCCTGGGAGAAGGTTTTATATTGTTCTTTGTGATCTGTTCTCCCTTCCCTCCCCCTCCCCCTCCTGGTATCTCTAGTGTCATTATTGGTCGTGAGGGCTTTATCTGTCCTGGATTTCCTGTGTTTCCAGCTCTGATCTGTAACTGTGTACATGCTCTGGTCTAACTAGATTTGCAAGGTAAAATTGGGATCAATATAGTGGGGGATGGGGTGGGGAGGAAACATTAAAGAACTAGAGGAAAGTTGTATGTTTCATCAGCGCTATACTGCACCCTTACTGGCTCGTCTCTTCCTTGTGACCCTTCTGTAAGAGGATGTCCAATTGTTTACAGAGGGGCTGTGGATCTCCACTCTGCACTCCCCCTCATTCACTTTGATATGAGTTTTTTGTTCTGGGTCTTTGAGGCCTGAAACCTGATCCCATTGACACCTCATGATCATGCAGGCTGGTGTGCTTCTGCCATGTGGGCTTTGCTGCTTCTCAGCTAGATGGTCGCTTGTATACCTTCAAGTCTGTAAGACCACAGACACTATAACTTTTGATAGCTGGGCACCATCAGCTTTCTTCATCACATTTGTTTATGCACCCATTTTGTCTTCAGTGACTGTATTGGGAAGGTGGGCATCATGAATGCCAGGTTAGTAGAACAAAGTGTTCTTGTGTTGAGGGAGTCCTTGAGTAGAGAACCAATATCTGTCTGCTACCTTGATACTTAACATATAAATATATATATACAAAAATCTATTTCCCTATCATCATATATAAAAGTATTTACATATGTACATGCCTGTACTTAGACTTCTAAAAGTGCCCTTTGTCTCCTAGTTCTTTCCTCTATTTCCTTTTACTTTCCTCCTATCCCACTATCATGTTCGGCCTTCATTCAGATTTTAGTAATTCCTCTTCATTACATTGCCCTTGATCAAGCCCTACCAAGCATCCTATGACCTCGCCATTCGTTTTAGATCACTTGTCGTTCCCTTGTCCCTGGGTTTGTTAACACCCACTTCCTTTCCCCGCCTTCCTCTCTCCCATGTCTCCCCAGAACCCTCGGTTCCATTGTTTTCTACTCCAGATTGTTTATCCTATCTTATCTAGATAGACATGCAGAGACAATAATAAGCATGAAAAAAAGGCAGAGCAAAACAAAACAAAAGAAAACCAAAAAACCACAAACAACCACAACTGAAAATAAGAAAGAAAAAGAAAACCCCACAAAAGTTCCAGGTCTGATTGTTGGCCTTTAAGCATGTTTTCATGTCCAATCTGATGAGGTGCCATGCCCTGGCCCCAAAGTCTATTTTTGGTTTTCCCTGGGGACTTCATTGGTTTACACCCCTTGCTGCTCTGTTGCACTCCCTTAGTGTTTCTCCCCTTGCTGCTCTGTTGCACTCCCTTAGTGTTTCTCCCAAGTGTGATGGGGTCAGATTGGGCACAATTCCCACACTGTGCCTCCAGTGTTGTCCCTCACAGAAATATGGGTCAGTGAGGGACATCTTGTCTTGTGGTGGGGCTGGCCCTATGGTCCTCTCTGTGCATTGGCTGCTCTGAGCAGGAATATCATCCTTAGGGCTTGGGTTCTTCTTCTTTATGATCCTGAAATCTCAAACTACTGCCATCATGTTGATTTGGACTCATTGTTTGGGGCCCTTAAGTCATTTCCAACCCATAGCAGCCCTGTGTGCAATAGAACAAAGCACTGCCAGGTCCTAGTGTCATTTGTTGTTCTGCCCAAGCATAACTCATAGCCACTCTCTAGAAACCTGTGTGTGAAACCCTACATCATCATGTATATGAAACCTATATAAGGCATCTGAGACTGAATCTTTAGGAGTAGACAGCCTCATCTTTCTCCCACAGATTGGCTGGTGTTTTGAACTGCTGACCTTGCAGTTAGTAATCCTAGACTCAAAGGCTCCTCTGTTTGATTATATATTTTCTAAAAGAAAAAAAAATTAAGCATGGTAAAGGAGAACAGGTCCCTGATAAGAAACAGATGCCATATATACAATGACTATATATAAATAGTGTATAGATGTATGAGTCACCAAGTCTGTACCAACCATGGCGGATTAATAGTCTATCATTATCCTGTAATGTTCCTAGTTTCTCTTATTTCTGACCTCAGTTGTTTGCTGATCTTTCTGATCTCGCTGCCCAGAATGCCTTCCTCTTTTACCCACTACACTTTCCTGCCATTCATCCATATGAGGAGCATCGACAAACCAACCAGATTTGACTCAACTCTTTGCTTGTCTAAGAATCATTTTTTGGCTGACTTTTGAGCATTCATTCCCGCATCACTGTGTATGTCTATGGTAGAGGGCACCACGCTTCAGTGCACTGACTTGTTCACACAGATCTCTTCCTTTCCTAGTGCAGGAAACATGTCTTTATCCTTGTCTCTTAGTCCTCACATTTAAATAGACTGGTACATAACAGATACTCAATAATGTTTCTAAACTTCATCTGCATCCGATGTCTTAGCTACTTGAGGCAGTACATCATATAAATAACTTTACCTAAAGTAATGGGGTCTTTTCACATTTCCTAAGGGATTACACTAAACTTTCAGCTTTTCCTCAGTAACTGAGGTGTTCGCTAACCCAAATAGCCCTGATAATGTGGTGGTTTAAGCACTGGGTTGCTAACCACAAGGTTCATAGTTCAAATCCACCAGTCTGCTCCCTTGAAGACTTATAGTCACTGAAACCTTAAGGAGCTGTCTATTCTGTAGAGTAGATTTTGTGTCTGAATCAAGGGAAATCAATGGGTGAGTCTGGCTTATCTAAAGAACACCTGCATATTTGTGCAAATGATGGCCTGAATTGATCAGAAAAACCACAGTAGCTTGAAATCACCTGACCTTAGACAAAGAGATCGACGTGAATCAATCCATCATGCCCGTCTAATGTACCCAATAAAGGATCTGGACACGAATCCCTGCACTTCCTGGTTAATGAGAGACATCATGGGAGGGAGTACACTTTGGGGGAGGACACAGGGGCTTTGCATTGGAAACCCTGCCAGATTTTACCCTGTCTGTCTCTTCTTTATGTTGATCTACATTGCAGTGTTTAGCTATAATAAATGTGTAATCATAAATATAATTTTTTTCTGTTAGTTCTGTGCCAGAAATGTGCAAGTAAAGTGTGGGAAAATGTCTTTGCGCTATTACAGAAGGTCAAATACAAACAAATGGAAAGGAATCCTCTGTTCCTGAATTGAAAGACATAGCCTCGTAAATAAATCAAGTCTCAAAAGAAATTAAAATAAATAAATAAATCAAGTCTCCCTAAATAAAAGCAATACCAATTGAAATATACAGATAACAGATTAACTGATACTAAATGTATATGGGGGGGGGACAAACAAAACAAGCAAGAATACCTAGGGAAGAATCTGGGACAGAAGAATAGAAAATATTAGGCCCACTAGAATTTAAGTGTATTATACATCTGTAGTGATTGTGGTTCTGATCAACGCATCAGAACAGGGCATGGCAACCACTTTCTGTAATGGCTAAGTTGGTATTTTAGGCTTTATGAACAGTACTAGCACAACTATAACCAATGCAGCCATAAGCAGCATGAACACATGGGTGTGGCCCTGCTCCAATGACATTTTAGTCATAGAAACAGGTTTGGCCCATTGTATCAGTCCACTGGCCATCAGTCCATTGGCCATAGATCCATGGATTAAGAGAACTCAAAAAGAGGTCCAAATATAAACATCTAGGCTCCATTTTTTCAAAGGATGATTTTTCAGAAGAACATTGCCATTCCCAGATGTCTCTGGGCAGACTTGAACCTCCAGTCGTTTAGTTAATAGCCAAGCACATTGACAGCTTTATCTCATAAAAAGGTACTCTGTATCAGTGGAGAAAAGGTAGTTTGCTCCATGAATTTTGCAAACAAATGGGTACTCCTCGAAAGAAAAATAAAGCTGACTCCTTGGACTTCAGACTGAAACTGCGTAATGTGAGAATAAGCTGTTGACTGCTATCCAGAACAGGTGGCCATAACCTGGCATTCTGTGATGCTCACCTTTCCGACATGATCACTGAAGACTAAATGGGTGCATTAGCAAACGTGGCGAAGAAAGTTGATGGTGCCCGGCTATCAAAAGATATAGCGTCTGGGGTCTTAAAGGCTTGAAGATAAGCAAGCAGCCATCTAGCTGGGAAGCAACAAAGCCCACATGGTAGAAGCACAGCACCCTCTGTGATCATGAGGTGTTGATGGGATGAAGTATCAGGCATCAAAGACACAGAACAATAAATCAAACAATGTGAATGAGGGGGGTTGTGGAGTAGAGACCCAAAGCCTATCTGGAGACAATTTTATATACCTTTAGAGGAGGGTCCCAAGGAAGAGATGAGCCAGAGTGTAGTATAGCACCAAAGAAACACAACTTTTCTCTAGTTCTTAAATACTTCTTCTCCCCGCCCCCACTATCACGATCCCAATTCTACCTTACAAATCTGGCTAGACCAGAGGATGTACATTGGTACAGATAGCAACTGGAAACACAGGGAATCCAGGACAGATGACTCCTCCAGGACCAGTGATGAGAGTGGCGATGCCTGGAGGGTGGAGGGAATGTGGGGTAGAAAGGGGAAACTGATTACAAGAATCTACATATATCCTCCTCCCAGGGGGATGGACAGCAGAGAAGAAGGCAGAGGGAGACATTGGACAGTGTAACATATGACAAAATAATAATAATTTGTGAATGATGAAGGGTTCATGAGGTAGGGGGTAGTGCGGAGGGAAGGGAAAAATGAGTAGCTGATATTAAGGGATCAAGTGGAAAGCAAATGTTTTGAGAATGATGATGATAACAAATGTTTATATGCACTTGACACAATGGATGTATGTATGGATAGTGATAAGAATTGTATGAGCCCCCAATAAAATGATTTTTTTAAAAAGTTTGGTCTAGTTCCTAATATTTTTGCTTTCTTTTCAATGGAAGTTTTTCTGTTTTACCTTGTTATTGTAGTTGCTTTGGGTTTTTTGGCTGTTGTTCTGTATATTAAATCTAGGATAGATAAATCTATAGAGACTGTAACTGGATTGAGTGTTTCTTGGGTGTGTGGCAGAGAGTGTTGGGAGTAAATGGGGGAACTGATAACAATAAATACAAGAAAGAAGAAAATGATCCAAAATTGATCATGGTGATGGTTGTACATCTCTTCTTAATATGATTGAATTATTGAATTGCATGATATATGAATATATGCCAATAAAACTGTTAAATAAGTCCTCCCCTTATCTCATTCCTTGTTATTATTTTGCTGTTAGGTTCCACTGAGTTGGTTCCGGCTTCTATGACCCAGTGTACAACAGGACAAAGCACCACTGGCCCTTGGCCCTTCTCACCATCACTCCTGATTGAGCCCATTGTTTCAGCCACTGTGTTAATCAAGACCCTATGAGGGCCTTCCTCCTTTTTTTGCTGACCCTTTATCAAGCATGATGTCCTTCTTCAGAGACTGGTCCCTCCTGATAAGCATGTCCAAAGTATGTGAAATAAAGTCTCACCATCCTTCACTTCTAAGGAGCATTTTCACTGCACATTTGACATACAAATTTGTTTGTACTTCAGGAAGTCCATGGTATATTTAATATTGCCCACCTTCATCATAATGAAAATGCATCAATTCTTCAACTAGTCTTCTTTATTCATTTCCTAGCTTTTGCGTGTACCTGAGACTATTGAAACTGTCATGGCTGATGGCAGGCAAACACTAGTCTTCATGAAGATATCTTTGCTTTTTAACATGTAAGAGAGTTCTTTTATTAGACTGTTTTAAATAGATAAGAATACAAACATAAAGGTGACAATCACTGAATTCCTAGGAGAATACATTTGGATATTTGAATAAATCAAGAATGGAAAGGCTAGCCTAGCCATGGCCCAAGCCCAGAATCAATTCAGTGAAAAGACTTAAAAATTAGACCAGAAAAAATGTAAACTTCTACTTGGTAAAGTCTAAAACTAATATATATTTTAATTCTTTTGTAATGAAAGACTCTCAAGTCATACCATAGATCCTAATGCTAGTGATCAAAATAACAGTTTATATCATTCATATAATCTGTTTTTTCCAGACTATGATTAAATATGATAATTACCAATATTTTTGCTCCATTGATAGTATTATTTTGATTTTTTTAACATTTGAAATGATTTATGTCTTGAGGTCAAGTTCAAAGATTCAATTACTCAATTAATGGCAAGACACTAACCAATGTGTACTCCTTAGGTCTGTATTTGGGCAAATCCATGAGCAAACCCCAGTCAGCAGCCTGAGTGCCCTTTGTACCATTGCTGGCTGAGTTGAATCTGTGTTCATGAAGTCACAGAAATAAAGGATCTGCTTCTCACAATTAGTGCTACACGGCATTTTATTAAAACACTTGCTGAAAAAATATCCTATTAAAATATGAGGCACTTTGTTAAAATTATGAACAGAGCAACAGTTCACTCATTTAGAAAGCATTCTTCCACCCGCCCCTAATCCTCAAGAAGAGAACGGAAATAGCAATAAACAAAAGAAAGCTTTTACTGTGAGAATAATTCTTAACACTAGAACAAAGACTTTTCTTAAGCAGTAAAATGTAAATCAATATTGACACTGATACGGGTAACAGGGTTTCCAACTCTAAGGTCGAGACTAAATAAAGACGAACAAAAGGGCTTTTTTGAAACAAAAGTAAGTGAATTTTCACAGTAATAATTGGTTTTTTTTACCTTTAAGAATAGTTGATTAAGATGATCTCTTCAATTAAGAGGTAAGGTAATTTGAAGACAAAGCCTAATATAAATTTATCTGAAGTGGGTTTATACACACATCTCCATTATTCTCCGGACTATTATAAAATCAGAGAGAAGCATGGGAAGAGATTTTGGTGATGGTAAATGATACAACATTAACTCTGCTGCTTTCAACTGATAGCCATCACTTTACAGGATCCCCAGGAGAAACTACCCCCATGCCGGATGAGGGTTGTGTCTGGCTGTTGATAAAGGAGCCAGAGCCCCTGTGACTCTAGTCGGGTTGGGCTGGTTCCTGGGGTGATGGAAGGCCCAGTGCCACCCACCCCCACTCTGGGGAAGGCTGAAGTCCCAGGCAGAGCTGGTAGATGTGGTGGAAAATAGAGCAGCCATCTTTGGTGGTGCAAACAGCAACCAGCTTCCCGATGACCAAAGTTGTCCCACAACGCAGTGAGAAGTCCCGCTGCTAGTACAGTTCTACGTTGGTCTTTTTGTTTTCCTCGTTTTGTTTATCTCACCCCTACATCTTTTTCTCTGACTTTTGCCTTTCTTAAGACATCTTTTAGCGTCTCACCTCAGCTAGTGTGGGGCTTTTTCATGATTTCCCCCCTTGTTCATTAGGGACCTTACTTTCCACCCAGGGCTAGGTAGCACAAGGCGTATAAGTACAGGTTCCTAAGGAAAATTCCTGTTCACCGCTTCCTCTTGAATACGTCATTTCATAGCTGTGTGCTTCAAGACCCAAATCTCTAACATGCAGGGGAAACATCACTTATTATCAGCGGTGGTGAATATGAAATGAAATAGAACATGCTGGATCGGGCTCACTACAGACTCGTGTCGTCGTGGGACAAGCTGGGGTTTTGTTGTTATTGTTGTTGTTCGGTGCTATCGAGTAGTTTGACCTGTAGTGATCCTTTGCAAATAGAGCGGAGCACTGCACAGTCTGAACCATCCGCATTCACAATTGTCTCTAGCCTGAGCCGATTGTGGTAGCCACTGTGTTGATTCATCCTTGAGGGCTTGCCTCTTTTGCTGTCCCTCCTCTTCGCGAAGCATGATGTCCTTCTCCAGGGAGAGGTCCCTCCTGCCACTTTGTCTAAAGAATATAAGAGGAATCCTTGTTCTCCTTGCCTCTAAGGAACACTCTGCCCAGACTCCTTTCAAGACAGGTCGGTTTGTCCTTTTAGTAGCACCACAATTCAAATACATTGAGAGTAACATCCTTGTTTTTCAATACTCTCAAGAGGTCTTGTGCAGCAGATTTACCTTGTGAAAACAGTCTTTTTTCTCCAAAATAATTTTATTCAGATCGAGAGCAGACATTGTATCATTCCACAGTTCAATCACATCAAGCGGTATTGTGCAATTGCTACCACAGAAAGCTTCAAAACATTCTCCCCTTCTTGAACTCCTTGACATCAGCTCCCTTTTACCCACCCCCACCATCACCACTGTACTCCCAGAAACCCTTATTCTCCTTGCTGACTACAGATTCATCAATCCTTGGTTTCATATACTGAAAGATAGAAAATCATATAACAAAAATTCAAGAGGGTCACCACCGAGATAAATCCTAATATTAAAAACAAAAAAATCAGAAAATGTTGAAAACCACATCAGTCCTAAAGTGCAGTCGAGGGGGGATCAGCTGGCAAGGTTTTAACTCAGCTAGTCAGGTTTCTCATTTTGATCTTCAATAGTCATCTCTTCAGTGCACTCTGTTTGGTAACCAGTTTCTTCCCATCTCTCTCTCTATTATGGATAGAGGGAAATCACCAGAGAATTATTTCCTATGTAGATCTCACAAATGTATGTTGGGTTCCCACATTCATCCACAGCCTTCTGCAAACCAGAATCTCATAATTTAGGCTCTGATACTATTCCCTCTTTCACTTTGGATTATATGATTTACAATCCTTCAGTCACTGGTGTTGGTGTGCTTCTTCCATGTGGACTTAGTTGACATCTCACTTATACAACTGCTTGTTTGGAAACCAGCCTTCAAAGACCCCGACACTATTTTTTCTGACAGCACGGCGCCATCTAGTTTCTTCACCACACTTTGCTATAGCACCCATGTCTACTGTGTTCCCTTCCTGAGGACAAATATTGAGTAGGGCCATGATGTAAGAACTAATTGGGGCTAGGATTTAGTGGCAACCAGTATTTTGATCTCTTGAATGCTGCTTCTATGAGCATTGATTGCGTATCTAAGCAAGACAAAATCTTTGACTATTTCAACTTTTTCTCCATATATCATCGTGGTACCTAATGGTCCAGTTGTGCAAATATTGGTCTTTTTGACATTGAATTGTAATCCATACTGAAGGTTGAAGTCCTCAATCTTCATCAGCAAGTGACTCAGGTCCTCCTCTGTTTCAGTAATCCTTGTTGTGTCATTTGATATCACAAGTCTTAATAAGCCCCCCTCCAGCCCTGATGCCTCATTCTTCTTCATAGAATCCAGATTCTCTGATGATTTGCTCACTATACAGATTGAATAAGTATAGTGAGAGGACATAACCCTATCACACACCTTCCATGATTTTAAACCATGTAGTATTCCATCGTTCTGTTCACACAACTGCCTCTTGATCCATGTACAAGTTCACAGAAACACAATCAAGTGCTCTGGAATTCCTGCTCTTCTCAAGGTTATCCATCGTTATTTCTGATACACACAGTCGAATGCCTTGGAATAGTCAATAAAAAACACAAGTAAATAAGGTAATATCTTTCTAATATTCTTTGCTTTGAGGCAAGATCCATCGGACACAGAAATGATATCCCTTGCTCCACATCCTCTTCTGAATCTAACCTGGACCTCTGCCAATGAACTGTGGCAACCGTTGTTGGATGATCTTTAGCAAAAATTTTCCTGCATGTGATAACAGGGATAATGTACTTTAATTTGAGCATTCTCTTATACCCATAAAAATATATATCTTTCAGTGTTGACCAAGTAGCTATCTTCCAAATTTCCTGGGATAAACGAGTGAGGAGTTTCAGTGCTTTATCAGCTTGTGGAAACATTTCAATAGGTTTTCCATCAATTCCTGGACCCTTTGGGGGAGCTGTTTTATTGCCACTTGAACTTTTCCCTCCAGCACCCTTGGTTCTTGCTTATATGCTACCTCCTGAGATGGTGGAGTATCGACTAGTTGTGACTCTCTGTGTCCTTTTTATATTCCTTTGATGCTTCCTGCATCGTTCAATATTTTGCCCATAGAATCTTTCAAGATTGCAATTCGAGGCTTGATGTTTCTTCTTGAGGACATTCAGTTTAAGATATGCCGAACCTGTTCATTGATTTTTTTTGTTTTCTAACTCTAGGTCCTTGCACATTTCATTGTAATATATTACTTTGTCTTCTTGAGCTGCCCTTTGAAATTTTGTGTATAACTCTTTGATTTCATCCTTTCTTCTATTTGCTTTAGCTACTCCACAATTAAGAGCCACTGTGAGTCTCTTCTGACATCCACTTTGATCTCTTTTTCTTTCCTGTCTTGTGTGCGTGTGTATGAGTGTGTGTGTGTGTGTAAGAGAGAACTTTATATCAAAGGGTACTTGTACATTAAGAAAACATCCCAGCCCAGTCCAGATAAAGTCCATAAGTCCAATAGTAGCCCATATGTCAGATACCAATCTATATATTCCTCTTCAGATTCGTGCAACACATGCAATTATGTCAAATGCAGGAAGATAGCAAGTCTTGTGGAGCCAGTGATGGTGGAAGCATCTCAGTGCTGGCAGGGGTTTCCACATGGCTCCTTCAGCTCCGGACTTTCCTGTATTTTTAATGACCTTTTGCATTCTTCATGAATGATGTTCCTGATGTACTCTCACACCTGATCATGGCTCCTGTCATAAGTGTTCAATGTCCAAAATGTATTCTTCAGGTGTTCTCAAAATTCAGATGGGATAGAGTCAAGTCATATTTTGGCTCTTGTGGGCTTGTTTCAATTTTCTTCAGCTTTAACTTGACTTCATGTCTGAGCAATTGATGGTCTCTTCCACGTCAGCCCTGGTCTGGATTTAGCTGCTAATATTGAGCTTATTCATTGTCTTTTGGCACAGAGTCCATTTGATTTCTGTGTATTCCACCTGGAGAAATCCATGTGTATAGTGGCCTTTTTGTGTTGTTGAGAACACTTATTTGCTATGAACAGCTGTTGCTTTTACGAAATTCTATCATATGATCTCCAACTTCATTTCTATCACTAAGTCCATATTTTTAAACTATTGTTCCTTCTTTGTTTCCAATTTTTGTATTCCAATTGCCACTAATTATCAATACATCTGGATTGCACTGACATGTTGGTAGAATTCTTCAATTTCTTCATCACTGGCTTAGAAGTTTGCATATAAATTTACAAAATTATTGTATGGATTGGAGTTCTTAGAAGGAAAATAGGTATAATCTTATCACAGAGAGCATTGTACTTCAAGATTGGCTTTGAAATGTCCTTTTTGACAACACTATACCATTCTTTGTGATTATGTAATTCCTGGCATAGTAAATCATATGGTTTTCTGATTCACAATGTCCAATACCAGTCCATTTCTGCTCACAAATGTCTAGGATATAGATCTTTATGCATTCCATCATTTTTGATGACTTCCAATTTTCCTAGATTCAGGCATCATGCATTCCGCATTCCAATCATTGGCAGATTTCTGCAGCTTGTTCTTTTTTATCTTGAGTTATTCCCCATCAGCAAATGAAGACCCAGAAGGCTCCACCCCCACAAGCTCCACTCCATTTGTGCCACCATGGTTCACTGCACTCCAAAAAAGCAGCTCCTCCTCAGTCACATTTTGAGTGTCATTGTGAAGTGCCACCAAGTCACTTCCAACCCACAGTGATCCTGTGGACAACAGAAGGAGGCCTGCCTGGTCCTGTGCCATCCTCGCAATCATTCTTATGCCTGAGCCCACTGTGAAAAACAATGTGTCGATTCACCTTGTTGAGGGACTTCCTTTTTCTTACTCTTCCTCCACTTTACCAAGCATGATGTCCTTCTGCAGGGATTGGTCTCTCCTGACAATATGTCCAAAGTTTGTAAGTTTTAGGAGGCAAAAAAATAAGTGTGATTTTCTTCTGAATTTCAGTGAGAAGATTTCAGAAGTATGTTCTTTTGCTGACATGTGAATATAAACAGGATGTATATATACATATACATATACACACATTAATATATTTACTTATATATGTGGAGCCCTGTTGCATTGTAGCTTAGGCATTTGGCTGCTAGCTGCAACATAGGTGGTTCAATCCTACCAGGCGCGCTATGAGATAAATATGAGGTTGTATTCTCCTGTAAAGAATTAAAGTCTCAGAAGTGGGGGGGGGGGTGATGAAATCCCCAGGAATTACCAAGTATAGACTTTGGTGCAGAGTGTGGCACCCTATCAGACTTGACTGGAAAACACTCCAAATGTTCAAAAAACAGACCTGGAACTATTTATAGGCTTTTCTTTTTTTGTTATTGTCTTTCTTTTTGTTGTTGTTATTTTGTTTTTGTTGTTGTGTTGGTTTTGACTTCCTTTGGCTTTTCCTGGTTTTTATGCTTAATGTCTCTGCATGTCTATCTAGATAAGTTAGACAGGATAAACAATTCAGAGACAAAAACAATGGGACTAATGGTTCCAGGGGGCCACGGGAGAAGGGGAGGTGGGAGAAAGGATGGGGGTGGGTGAGTAACCAACCCAGGGACAAGGGAACAACAAGTGAACTAAAATCAATGGAAAGAAGGGTATAGGATGCCTAGTGGGGCTTAATCAAGGGCAATGTACAGCAAGGAATTACTAAACCTGAATGAAGGCCAAACATGATAGTAGGACAAGAGGAAAGTAAAAGGAAATATAGGAAAAAACCAGGAGGCAAAGGACATTTATAGAGGTCTAAATGCAGGCATGTATATATGTAAATATATTTGTAAATAACCATAGGAAAGTAGATCTATGTACTTTTATCTATATGTTAAGAATTAAGGTAGCAGATGGACACTAGGCCTTGACTCAAGTACTCCCTCAACACAAAAACACTTTATTCTAATAACCTGTGAGTTAAAGTTTATTGTGCCAACCTGGCCAATAAACACATGTGGGCTTAATTGAAGAGCAGAGAGATAAATGCTTCAGTGAGTCTCGCCTTTCTAGTTCTCAGGTCTCTTGCTTCCTGATGGTTGAACCAGGGTGCAGCTGCCTTAGCCAGTTCCTGCTTCAGCTGGCAAGGCTCACTTCCTACAAGATATCCCTGAGGAGAAGACATATGGGCCTACCCTGATGCATTCCTGGGTGCTGGAACAGCCATGTGGAGACCCCTTCCAGTGTTGAGATGCTTACATGATCTGGCTTTCCTCCTGCAGTCGGCTTCATTGTGTGCATTTTGTGAGATAGAGGAGGACTTTGTGGATTGGTGTCAGACATATGGGTTAATGTTGGACTTGTGGGCTTGGGCAGCACAGGGTTGGGATGTTTTATTGATGTGCACTTAACCTTTATATTAAACTTGTCTTATACATATGAGTTTCAGTGGATTTGTTTCTGTAATGTACCCAGACTAAAACAACCTGGCATTCTGTGATGCTCACCTTCACAAGACAATCACACAAGACAAAATGGGTCCATAAGCAAAAATGGTGAAGAAAGCTGATGGTGCCTGGATATCAAAAAATATAGCATCTGGGGTCTTAAAGACTTGAAGAGAAACAAGCTGTCATCTTGCTCAGAAGCAACAAAGCCTACATGGAAGAAGCACACCAGCCTTTGTGATCATGAGGTGTCAATGGGATCAGGCATCAGGCATCAAAGACCCAGAACAAAAAATCATATCAATGTGAATGAGAGTGGGGGGACACGAGGAGTGGAGACCCAAAGCCGATCTGTAGAAAATTGGCCATTCCCTTACAGAAGGGTCACAAGGAAGAGAGAGCCAGTCAGAGTGTAGTATAGCACCAATGACCAAGGAAACATACAGCTTTCCTCTAGTTCTTTAATGCTTCCTTTCTCTCCACCCCACTATCATGACCTCAATTCTAGTCAAATTTGTAACATAGAATTGAGGTCATGATAGTGGGGTGGAGAGGGTAGGTGGGAGCAGAAAGAGGGGATTGATCACAAGGATAAACATATAACCCCCTCCCAGGGGGATGAACACTAGAAAAGTGGGTGAAGGGAAACAGAGTATGATATAAGATATGGAAATAATATTCTATAACTTACCAAGAATTCATGAGGGAGGCAGAACAGGAGAGGGAGGGGAAAATGAGGAGCTTATATCAAGGGCTCAAGTAGAAAGGAAATGCTTTGAAAATGATGATGGCAACAAATGTACAAATGTGCTTGACACGATAGGTGAATGTATGGATTGTGACAAGAGATGTGAGAGCCACCAATAAAAGTATTATATATATACAAATTGAATTAAAGTCTCAAAAACCCTAGATAGTGACATAATTGAGTCAGAACTGACTTGATGGTGATAGGTTTAATTGTGTGTGTCTGAGTGTATGTGTGTGTGACTGTGTGTATAGTCGCATAGCAACCTTGCATTAGAAGAGAACTGAATTTAGAATCTATTTTATTATTCTAAACCTTAAATTCCATGAGTTTAAAATAAAATTTTCAGGCTAGGGCAATGCTAACAATCAAGATGACTTCGTTGTGAAGGAAAAGAGTTAATGACTCTAAATATATGCAGTGATTTATCCAGTTTATGCTGCACTTGAGAAACCAATTATAACCTACTTCTACATCTGGTAGACATGGCCCAGGTGTTCACATGAAATCAATAATGAGAAAATGTCGTTTAGGCCCATCCGTGTCTCCCACTGGCGCCCTGATAGCACAGGCTTCAAGGTGACTAGCAGCCATAATCTTGGCAGCTGAAAAGTCTCCTCAAAATGTGTCTGCGTGAGTGCATTCAGCGGCATCTTTAGCAAATCAACAGCTAAAAAAGAGTATTCTGTAAACGGCATGTCTCTGAAAGACTGCGCTCCAACCCAGTGGAAACCTCGGCAGTACATTTGCTAGGCACCTCCTTGTCAGGAAATGCAGAGCTGAAGAATGATTGTCTAATTTGGCAGGTGAGATTCTTTTTTCAGAAACAACTCTAAGGCATTGGGTTTCTACAGTGTTAGTGAATAAAACTAGCCTCTGGGGGCTTGGTGCATCTATTACAGAGTTCGGGCACTATTTAAGCATGAAAACGCTTTTCCTGATCCCGCGGAGCCCAAACCATTCCATTTTCCGAGAGTGTGTTTGATTAAAATTGTATGTAGAGACATGGAAGGAATTCATCTACATTATTGAAAAGCACTGGTCTCTTCACCCTTAAAGCCTGTGACACCGACAGAGTTTTTTTTTTTACGGTGGACTAATGTGCACAATGCTGAAAGGGTGGAGCTGCCTAGAAAACTCATCTTTTGCATAAACTGCTAGCATGTAGAGGTGGGAGAGGGTGCGGTAAAGAGACAATGTATTGAAAACAGAGTAACTTGCCTAATAATGATCATGGATATGTCTATTCAGAAGGTCCTGGCATTCTTAAAGAGTAGACCATCGCCAAGGCGCCAAAGAGCCCCCGCTGTACTTCCAGGGGAGTGGATCCTTGAAAGCTCAGTGGGGAGTTGCCAAAGAAGGAAGTGGTGGCTCCTGAGCAGTGAGCCCCAAATCTTCAGAGATACCTGTTGAAGCAAAAAAAGCCCCTTTTGCTTTGAGGTGGATGTTGAGCCTGTTAGGTTAGAGTCAAACATACAAAGAGACAAAAGAGACAGGAATGTGTGTGGTATAATTTTAAGTACCACAGAAAAGACCTTTCTTCAAAAACCTTCTCAACAACAGTGTTTGGCCTGACATCTTTACTCTCTGCTGTGATTTGCTTCCAACTAGCAGTCCACCTGGCGGCTTCCCTAGTATAATTCTTCAGCAGCAGAATCCTCTCTCCCATGCAGAAGACCCTGGTGCAGTTCCCGACAAGACATGTCATGCACAGCTACCACCATCGGTCTTGTGTGCTGCTATGATACAGAACAGACTTCTGCAGAGCTTCCAGACACAGACAAACTAGGAAGAGAGGTCTGGAGGTGTACTGAAAACCAGCCAGCAAGCCACCTCTGGATCACAACAGGTCAAAGACACACCACCTTTCAGGACTCCGGGGCCGCTAACAACACGGAAATTTACCACCGTTCCCACCTCCTCTCATTTCCAACACTCTCCTGGAGAGCATCTGTGAGCACTAGCTGCCTGCTGGTCCTGCATGTTTAAGGTGAATGAGTTCATTTAAAGGAGAGCTGGTCTGTCAGTGTAAGCTACGAAAATAATAATCACTTATCATTTATCAAGGGGTCACAAAGGTGGGAGAGAAAAAAGAGAAGCTTATACCAAGGGCTCAAATAGAAAGTTAATGTTTAGAAAATAATGATGCCAGTCTATGTGCAAATATGCTTGATACGATTGACAGACTGATTGTTATAAGAGCTGTAAGAGCCCCCAATAAAATGATCTTTAAAAATAATAAAGAAAGGCGAGCTGGTGGCATGGTGGTTCCACTTGGGGCTGCTAACCACAAGACCCGTGGTTTGAAAGCACCAGTCTAGGCTGTGCCAACTTTACAGTTATTGGTAGGCTCTGGAACTCAATGATACTTCATTTCCCTTAGTGTCCAGCTCAGATGAAGTAAAAGAAGGTAGCAGAGGTTGTCATGAGGGTCTAATGGGGCAAAAGAGACTTTGGGATCGTGACAAACAGGAAGAGAGGGCTGGTCTAGATGGACTTCCAGCTGGGAGTCTCCTGGCTCCTAAATAAGGTGTCAAGACACACTGTGAGCACGAGGGGGAGGAAAGCGGAAGGGAATAAGGAAGGTGGACCTGAGATCAGTCAGCGGAGGGGCTTCAAGATTGCAACAGCATGTAACCTTTCCTGGGCAGTTCTACAAATCCAGAGCATGCTCTCAAAAACCAAGCATGAAGGAATAGTGCAAATCGTTTTGACAATCCCTGCCCATCACGTTACTCTTAGTATTACAGTGCAGTTCTAAACCAGCAGCCACCACCCAGGAGAAAACCCAGGCTTTCTACTCCTGTAAAAGTTACAGCCTCGGAAACTCACAGGGCACTTCTACCCGGTCCTGTAGGGTCGCTCTAAGTCAGCATTCGCTCGATGGCAGTGATTTGGTTTTCCTTTTAGGGAGTTTTGGTTCACCAGCATTTTACATGAGCTGTTTCTCTAATTAGCCTGCTTGGTCATATGACTCTCTGCCAAGCCACTGCGCTCGTTTGGGAAAGTAATATCAACATTTAAAATCCAGTGTCTATAGAACCTGCAGGGATGGAAATTCCACAAAGTTCTCAGGCTTCCTTTCTTACTCACTGGGGACGCTTTCCGTTTTCTTTGCTCTGCACCCTGCCAAGTATGCACAGCACCTAACCGCAAGCAAAAAAGACGGTCTCCTCCCTGCAGAGACTCACCCCGAGCAGCATTCCCAGGCAGCCCTGGAGCCATCACAGAGCCCTCCCCGTTCAGGGTCATGTCTTTTGGAGAACAGCATGTCGGGCTCAAAATCCTCACGTACTCTCAATGAACATCCTGTTCAAAGACTTAAGGAAGAGGCACAGGGAAAGCCAAGAAGCAGAAGAACTGTTTTTATGCCTTTTGTTTTAAATCAGAGACAAAGTATTTAGCCCTTCAAGTAAAGCCAGCCATCATTCATCCCAGGAGGAGACTCGTTGTTTGAGACATTTCCCCCACGTGCTTTGGCATTCCTTACAATCTTTACTCCGTTTTCATCCTTCATTTCCCCCTTTTTTCCTGTTAATATTGTAGTACAGATACACATAAGACGACATTTGCCAACAAATCAATGTTACGTGTGTGAGTAGAATGGAGGGGCATTACATCTCATTTTCATGTTGTCCAGCATCATCCCTAGCCTTTTCAGAATGATGCCACCACCATTCAATAGACTCTCTAGCCTCTGCACTGGAAGTCATTTCTGCAGACCCCCACCCACACAAACATCATTTAGCTTCTATATTTTTGCCTATTCCATTATATATGAGACGATAGAAAATATATCCTTTGGTGGCTGACCTTTCTCTCCGCATCATGTTGTCCCGGTTCATCGGTGCTGTCACATGAGTTGGGACCTCATTTCTCTTGGTGAGTGAGTCGCAGTTCCTTATGTACCACATGAGGCTGGCACAGCCATCTGTTAATGGACACTTTGGCTGCTGTGAAAATGTCGCAGCGAAAAAACGTGTACCAATATCTGTTTGTGTTCACTTCCTACTCTTTTCACGTTCATTTCATAAATGTTTTTTAGAAGCGATCATGTACCAAACACTGAGGTACGAGTGGCAATGCAGAGGTCAATTGAATACTTTATTTTACATAGTGGGAACTCACCATCTAGGGATGAAAATCAGCACATGGGTAAGAATTCAAAGACGCCATGATAAACATTACAACAACATAGGCATTTAACTTAGGAACAGGTGTTGGCTACCCAAAGAAAGTCAGAGAAGCTGCACTGAAGGACGGAATTTCTATGTGATTCAAAGGACTCTGGGTCTCGATGAAATGCGTGTTTTACCTGTGGCATCAAGTGTCTCTCTCCCACGCTGATGGTGGACAACTTCTAGAATGCCTTGTGCTTCTCCATACAGGAATGATTCCAGCCACATTCCTGGAGGGGGTGGGGGGGCGAGCAAACCTCCCTGCTACCCATTCCAGCCACAGATCCTTGGACTGACTGGGCCGAATAAACAGGGAGAAAACGAGACAGTAGAACAGATGAAGCAGCTGAGCTGGAGGATCACAGGGCTTCCAACATCTGGGAACAGCCGTGCAAAGGAGGTGACACGCAAGTCTATAAAGGAGAAGAAGTAAATAAATGATTGAGAAAGAGCAGGAAGAGCAGTTTCCCTGTCTCTTCTTCCCATAAAATCCTACAGAGCTCACTCAGGTCTACCTGGACCTGTGGAATAGTACACATCAGAATCACCCTGACAGCCACTGAGTTTCATGTCTCATTACTATTCACAGTAGCTACGGTGGTGGGTTTAATATTATGCATCGTGCATGTTATGTTGAGGCAAAAGTGGCTGATTCAAATGCAAGGCAACTTCCTTTCAAGGAAATTGGCCCCAACTCTTTCAGGTGAAAAAAAAAATGGGAAAGAAATTGTGGTAAAATTCCATTGACAGGAGAGCCCGTGGTTCCTGTGTTGTTCTGGCTTCACGATTTAAATGAGGCAGGTAGGGAGAAGAGAAAGGGTGTCCTCTTGAGCTGACATCTCTGCAGAAGCGCTGACTCAACCAGGCAAGTTTGCCTCCTGTCTCCCGACTCACCGAGTCACCGTCTCTCAGGTGGGGCTCATTGGCTGCAGCTGACTCTCCTCGGGGGAGTTCCCTGTCAGGACTGCTGCTCCCCTTCCATTGCACGCATGCTTCATCCAGACAGGAGGATCTGGACGCACACTGTGTTAGCCAAACTCTCCCAAACCGCTCAGTGTTTCCGGGTAGCACATTCCAAGGTCTATCTGGCCAGGAACTGCACAGCTGCCCTTGGGATCAACATGTTTCTGCGAGGAAACGGAATCCACATGGTTGTAGCCCTTCACAGGTTTGTTACATCAAGTGATCCTCTGGGGACGGATTAAGGTAAAGCCACGCCTCGGAGCTGATTGCTCAGGAATTGTTTTTCATTTTTTTCTCTCTCAGAACGAAGGAGGCCAGTATTCCCAGTGATAAAACACCCACCGCCACTTAGAGACCCTAGTTCACCACTCACCGGCTCAAGGGAGAAGGGGGTTTTCTCTTGCACATGTCTTACTGTTTTGATATACTCCATTTCCATTTACCAGAAGAGAGCATTGCTTTGCCTTGTACTTCTTTATGCTTTTGCATCTCTACTTCTGTATCCACACTCTCCGGGGTGGTGTTTGTTGTTACTCAGACTGCAAGGTTTTGGGGTTGAAGGTTTTGTATTTACCTCTGTGGCCTTTACTCTTGTGCCTTTTTCATTTTCCATTTGGTAGAGCCCCCATTTATTACTGCCAACTAAATGCCAAGTATGTTTTTTAAAAACTAAGTTGATTCTGTGATATTATAGAGGTGACCCACGGCACGCTCACGGTTTGGGTTTTTTGTTTATTTGTTTGTTTGTTTTTCAAATATTACCTTTACCACACCAAGATAAACACACAAAATATCAGCATCCGTATTTTGAAAAAGAAAAAAAGGAGTGGATCATTTTTATATACAACAGTTCTTCCAGACACTTCACCATTTGTGATGGATGACAGCTGTATGGAGCAAAACATCCTGATCCTCAAACCCATCTCGCTGGAAACCTTCTATTGTAAAAGTAGTCATCGTATAGTGATGGTCGTTGTGCGTGTGTAAGGAATGGTTCTGAAGGCCCACAGCCGTCCTCGGCACCGCTCTAGCCTCAGCTCCTTTGCTGCAATTGTGTCTCAGGACAATTTGTGTATGAGGGAAGTGCCACCTCTGTAACCATTAGCCATTGTTGTGGCTCCTGGCCAATCTGAGTGCAGCACAATGAAAAGAGGCCCATCCTGAACAATTGCTGATTGGCTCGGGTCCATTGCTGTGTTCGCGGTGCATCTCGAGTGCTTTAACCATAAGGAGCTCATCTTCCAGTACGATATCAGTCAATATCTAGCGGGCCATAAAGTCACTAGGCCTTTGTTTGTCATCTTAATTTAAAAGTTTTGCTAAAATCTCCACCACCACCACCTCCCACCCTCAAGTGACCCTCCTGGTATTTGAAATGATGGCATAACTTCCAGCATGATAGCAACACAGAAGCCACTGCAGTGCAACACACTGACAGATGGGTGGCAGTTTGTAACTTTGCCTCAGAAACCTTTCTTCGCCACAGTCAGGGACATCTCTCCAGCAACAGTTCTGTCTGTATCAACGTCCCCCCAAAGCAGTAAGTTTTCAAAAGTAATTTGATCCTGAAAATACATGTGCTCTTGAGACTCACAAGAAAGAAACCTTCGTGTGTTTCATTATTGACACCAAATCTAGAGAATTCCATAACTTATGGCAACCCAACATAGAAACCTGCCCCCACCGTGTAATATATTCTTCTACTTGTTCTTTAAAACTTTGGCAATATTTCTTTTCATGTTTTATACTAATATCTTCTGCCAAGCGAGTGCATTTTAGTTTGTCTCTCAATTTATAATCAATATTTCAGTTGGTTTTTCGATGCCTGGAAAAGCACACAGCATATGACTTTTTGTCTTTATGTATTAAGTCACAAACCTCAAAAGAGGATTCTAACTATTTATCAGCATGCTCAGTGAAGGTTATTTTGTGTGTGTGATGTCCAAGATGGAAAACTGCTTGGCTTTTAACATCACTGAGAAAATTGTAGAGATTTGTTTTCATGTGTGTTTTAGCATATGTTTTAACTACCTTGCTAATGGTGATCACTTCATATTTAATTACCTAATGCAAAAGGCTTAGTGGTGAAGAGTTGGACTGTTACCTGAAAAATCAACAGTTGGAAAACACCAGCTGCTCCATGGGAGAGAGACAGACTCTCTACTCCTGCAACATGTCACGGTCTCAGAAACTCCTCAGGGCACTTCTACTCTGCTGTGTAAGGTCACTATGAGCAGTGAGCAGTAAAGAAATGCAAAAGGCAGGAGGCCTGGTGATGCACTGGGTTATACTTTAGGCTGCTAAGCACAGGGACAGTAATTCAAAACCACCAGCCACCTTGGGGGAGAAAGATGAGGCTTTCTACTCCCTTAGAGAGTTACAACTTCAGAAACCTACAGGAGTAATTCCAACCCATCCCTTAGCGTCCCTACGAGTCACATCACATTTGCTTGATTGAGAAGGCAAAAGGCATAGACATAAAGGTCAGGCTTTGTCATGAAGAATGTTGGCAATAAGTTCCTAGCGCAAATAATCTTCTTGGGAGTCACTGTTTTGTTATGTGACCAAACGGTAGCCCTATCAGGAATAAGAGGAGTATCAGTTCTGACATGTTCCTGTTAGTCACTAACCTTGGGCATGGTCCACATTCTCTTGGCAGCAATTTTTCAAGCCCACATACCATTTTGGAAAGATTAGCTTACATAAACTTGGATGTAGTCGTCCATGTATCCACTTAGCCGAGCATGTCCGAACTGCAGTATGCCAAATGCTAAGGACACATGATCCAGGGAAGGTGCCGCCATCAACCTTCCATGCTGTGCGCCTCCCAGTTTCACTGCCTTTACAAGAAGTGTCAGCAGCCGTCTGACATACGTCACTGCCAATCTTAATAAGCCTTAACTTCCTTTCTTCCACCCCACCCCAAGTGGTATGTTTAATAGGACTTATGTTTTAGAATAATAACTCTAGGTTTCCAGAAACTTTGAGAAGATGATATCAAGTTCCCATTGCACTCACTTGGTTTCCCCTGTTATGAACTGTGTACATGCTCAGCATGGCATATTTAAGGAACCCTGGTGGAGCTGTGCCTTGGGCATTGGGCTGTTGATTCAAACTCACCAGTTGCTCTGCAAAAGATGAGGCTTCCTGGAGCCACGAATAGATACAGCCTCGGAAACTCTAGATAGAACCACTGTAAGTCAGAATCAATTTGATGGCAGGGAATTGGGGACAGTGTGTTTATTGCAATGAATGAACCAATATTGATAAATTAATGAATCCTAGTGGAGCAATGGTTAAAGCACTTGTTTGCTAAGTAAAATTTCAGCAGTTTGAACCTCAGAGGGAGGAAGATGTGAAGATGTAGCTGCTTGCTTCCATGGAGACTCAGAGTCTTGGAAAGCAGTCCTATGAGGCAGGTCTACTCTGTTTTAAAAGGTCACTTTAAGTTACAATCAACCTGACAGCAATGAGTTTGAGGTTTTGGTGTATTATTAACCATTTAATTTATTCATAGTTTTTTTAAAAACACAAAACCAAAAGGTAAATAAAAGTTTTAATGTCTTCTCTCAATGTCCCAATGGATTTTCTTGCAAATACACACCATCTCTTTGGGACCACTATGGTTGTAATATATGAAAACTACAACTCCCAGAATGCAGTGCTTCTAAGATCTTCCACTAATACTCCTTACTTAACCTGTAGTGCAACAACCCTGTCTTCTCTTTCATAATCTCCTCACCTCTTCCCAAATTCCTCCCTAGGATTTTTTGTCTATCTGCCTAAATGTAGAAAAATGGTGTGACGATACCAGGTAGGGACGAGGGCAGGATCACAAAACTCTGGGCAACTCACGGAAAGGCACACAAGGTAGAAAAGAGTGTATATTTTATGGGGAGTCAGAGCCTGAATTTCTGAGCCAAGGCACATTTGTTAAGGATGTACAACTATCTTTGTATCTGCAGATGTTGTCCAATTTGTGGAGCCAACCTTGGGATGGGCATGGTAGGTCATTCAGAATCCTGCTCCATCTGCTTTATCATTAGTGTCAGTTCTTTCAAGATTCTGGTGTTAGATTGTCAGCCTTGGTTCTTAATCGGTTTTTCTGTGACTCTGTGAGCATTTTAGCACGGAGTTGGAAATGCTGCATTGAGGCTCTTAGCCAGGCACCACTTAAAACCTTAAGTCTCTTTGACTTACTCTGGAAATCTCCCCAAATAGCTTTATTTGGGGATTGTGAAAGCTTAATAAAATGGAGGGCTTGGAAGACTGACAAGAGAAGTTTGCCAAATTAAATGTGTTACAAGAAACAAAACAGACTCTTGAGAAGCCAAAAAAGCACTGCCCCAAACCCACTTTGCTCGCTGGAGAACCAAGAGCCCATCTTATTACGCTTTCACACACAGGGTGCTTCTTGAAATTGTGGGTCAAGGCAGGAATAACTATCTCTGATCACCTTTTCAGCTGAAGCAGCCATAAAGATTTTTACGTTAAGAAACAGAGAAGTCACGCGTGTGAAGTCGACTCAGGGATGTATTTAGTCATGCTGTGGTGGCAGAGAGGCTCCACCGTAGTCCTGGTGTGCATTTGTCCAGGAGTCTCTGTGTGGTCTGCTGCGAACATCACAGCCTGCCTGCCAGCATGGCCAGTTCCCACATATTGTTGTTCTCCATGCTCAGCAGTCTTAGACGATCAATGGTGAGGAAGGTGTAGGAGGCCTGGTAGGGCTTGATCAAGGGCATTGTAACTCAGGAATTACTGAAACCCAAATGAAGGCTGAACATAATAGTGGGACAAGAGGAAAGTAAAAGGAAATAAAGGCAGAAACCAGGAATCAAAAGATACTTATAGAGGTCTAAATACAGGCATCTACATATGAAAATACATTTATATATGACAATAGGGAAATAGATCAATGCACATATATTTATAGGTTTAGTATTAAGGTAGCAGATGGACATTGAGCCTCTACTCAAGTACTCCCTCAATGCAAGAACACTTTGTTCTATTAAACTGGCATTCTATGTTCCTCACCTTCCCGACACAATCGCTGAAGACAAAGAGGGTACATAAGCAAATGTGATGAAGAAAACTGATGGTGCCTGGCCATCAAAAGATATAGCATCTAGGGTCTTAAAGGCTTGATAAACAAGCAGCCAGCTAGCCCAGAAGCAACAAAGCCCACATGGAAGAAGCACGCTAGCGTGCGTAATCACAAGGTGTTGATAGGATCAAGTATCAGTCATCAAAGAACAAAAAATCATATCATAGTGAATGAGGGGTGTGCAGATTGGATACCCAAAGCCCATATATAGGCAACTGGACATGCCCTTACAGAGGGCCATGGGGAGGAGACGAGCCAGTCAGGGTGCAGTGTAGCACTGAAGACACATACAACTTTCCTCTAGTTGTTTAATGCTTCTCTCCCTCCACCCCCCACTATCATGACCCCAATTCTGCCTTACAAACCCGACTAGACCAGAGGATGTACACTGGTACAGATCAGAACTGGAAACACAGGGACTCCAGGACAGATAAACCCCTCAGGACCAATAATAACAGAAGCGATACCAGGAGAGTAAGGGTAAGGTGTAGGAGAGAGGGGGAACCGATCACAAAACCCCCTCCCTGGGAGATGGACAACAGAAAAGTGGGTGAAGGGAGACATCAGACAGTGTAAGACATGACAAAAGAATAGTAGTTTATAAACTATCAAGAGTTCAGGAGGGAGGGAGGGGAAAAATGAGGAGCTGATACCACGGACTCAAGTAGAAAGAAAATGCTTTGAGAGTGATGATGGCAACGAATATACAAATGGGCTTGACACAATGGATGGGTATATGGATTGTGATAAAAGTTGTACAAGTCCCCAATAAAATGATGAATGAAAAAAAAGAAAAGTATCCTCTCAGTTGGGAGGCCAGTGGTCCAAATTCAGGTGCTAGTTCTGGGGGAAGGATTCATTTTTCTGTTGACTCTGGAAGAAGCTCGGTGTCTTGAACAACTGCACGTGGGTGATCTTCATGGGGCTTGGCAACTCTCTTCCCCATTCCTGTGTCTCTGCCTGCTCATTTAATCTCTTTTAAAATAGATTGATTTGAGATTTATTTCTATCTTTCTTATGAAAGCCATTCCCAAATGGAATTATAACCACAGACATACCAAAAATTAAACCCATTGCCAGCAAGACATGGACTTGTAGCAACCCTGTGTGGGTTTTTAAGACTATGAATCACGATGGGAGCAGATAGGTTCAACTTTCTTCTGAGGAGCAGCTGGTGATTTAGAACCCCTGTTCTAGTGGGTAAAGCCCATCCCTTATCTTACAGCACCAGCAGGGCTTTGAACCACAGATAGACATTAGAATTTACAAAGTACATTATAAGGGGACACAATTAAAATCTATAATCATAATGTTCTACATCACTACACTGCCAGAGCCTAGAGGAGTCCAGAAAAGATGTATCCTATTGCTGGGTAGTAGTAGCTGTTTTTGGGGGCTGTCAAATGGATTCAGACTCACAGGGACCCTCTGCAGAACAGGAGAATACACTGCCAGGCTCTGAACCCTTCCCATAAGTATTGTGTTTGGGACCTTTGCTGCAGCCACTGTGTCAATCCATCTGTGGTTAGTGCACTCAAAGGCTAGCTGAAAGGATGGAGGTTCCTGTCCACCAAGAAGGGCCTCAGAAGAGAAGCCTGTTGATCTATTTCTGGAAAACTAGCCATTGAAAACTCCAGGGAGCACCATTCTACGCTGAAATCCATGAGGCCACTGTGACTCGGAAACTTTTTCTGCCAGGTGTATATAACTTTTACAAAATTCAGTTACCATTAAGTTGTAAACTGTTAATATATCTACATTTGAGTCATCAAAGAATTTTCTATGGTGGTGAGAGCCAAAGCCTTGGTCTGAAATAGTAAGTTGATGTCATGGGATTCAGTGGCCATTAATCATCACCATGCTACCTTGTGACTCTGCATAAGCTGAGCTAAGATGGAAGCTGGAGAGTTGTGAGTGAGCCCCAGGAGAGGTGGTGACAGTCCCCAAGCAAAGGAATTGTATTTTAATAAGAAAGGGTTTCTTCCTGCCTGAGAGGACCAATAAAATATATGCTTCCTTCAGTCATTTTATGCCTTAAATGGGAAACCATCTGGTGGCCTCAAGTCATAAATGCAGACACAAGTAGGAAGATAGAATAAAACAAGCCAGACACATTTCTTTGTTGTGAGAAGGTTGTTTGTTGTTGTGATATCAGAAATGTGAGTGAAGTGTTATGAAATACCTCATGCATGTTTCTCTTTTGCTCCTATTTCCCACAACAAACATCTTTCTGTTGAATTTCCAAGTAAGTTCTCAATCAGATCTGCTTATAGATTGGGCCATACCTCTCCAAATTGAAAGACAGTTCAGTATGCCTTTTTCCTTCCCTTGTTTGTTATCATGGATCCTGTAGACGTGGGAGTCTGGGCAGAAAAGAATGCATTCTTTAAAATTTTTGCAACTTGTAGATATTTTGTTTGACAAGACAATTTGAATAACTGTAACAATCATATAAATGAGAAAAGAAAAATCAAAATATTGGTTTTAAAATTGATGATAGTGTTCTATGTCTCAATTATTAGAGAAGGATGCACTTATTAAAACTCCTAAAAAGCTACACTAAATTAGGTGACTTTTACAGTATAGCAATTCTTCCTCAATAGGCCCAGATTTTTAGAAATGTTTTTCTTGTTGAGATAGTTAAGTTTATTGTGCCAACCTGGCCTATAAACATGGCGGAGGGATAAATGGCTCAGTGAGGCTCGCCTTTCTAGATCTCCTGTCTCTTGCTTTTTGATGGTGCAGCTGCCTTAGTCAGTTCCCTGCTTCAGCTGGCAAGGATTACTTCCTGCAAGACATCCCTGAGGAGAAGCCACATGGACCTATCCCGATGCAGCCCTGGATGCCGGAGCAGCAGCCATGTGGAGACACCTGCATGCGCTGAGATGCTTGCCCGTTCACTGATTCAGCTTTCCTCCTGCAGTCAGCATCATTGCATCTGTTTTGTGAGATGGAGGAGCACTTTGAGGATTGGTGTTTGACATATGGACTAATGTTGGACTTGTGGGCTTGGGCAGCACTGGGTTGGGATGTTTTCTTGATGTGCACTTACTCTTTATATAAAACTCTCTCATACATATGAGTTTCTGTGGATTTGTTTCTCTAATGTACCCAGACTAACACGCTTGTGTATTGGGTGAAGGTTGACAGAGCAACTCAGTGTTCTGTTCAACAATGCATACACACCTTTCCCCCATCTTCTTGGTTTCAAGTCACACACAGTAATATGACTTTCTCCCTTGGTTTCCATTTTCATTCCTCATTCTTCCTAACGCTTGTGAACTTTGCCCTTGCTGCCCTTCTGATCTCAAACTGTGGGTTATTCTAAAGCATGCATCCCTCAGCAGTGGTAACAGTTCCCTTAATGTTGTTGTCAGATGCCATTGAGTCATGGCTCATAGTGACCCTACATGCAACACAACCATGCCTGCTGTTGCACCACCACCATCCCCACCATCATTACGCTTGAACCCCCTGTTGTAGCGACTGTCAATGCATCTCATTGATGGTCTTTACGTAGACCCTCTACTTCACCGAACTCGATATCCTTTCTCAGGGATTTCTCTCTTCTGGTAACATACCCAAGTATGGAAGACAAAGTCTTGCCATGCCCATTTCTAAGGAACATGCTGACTGTATTTCTTCCGAGACAGATTTATTTGTGCTCCTGGCACTCCATGCGACTTTCAACATTCTTTGGCAGCACCGTAATTCAAAGGCATCAGTTCAGTCTTCCTTATTCATTGTCTAACTTTCACAGGCTTGTAAGACAATTGGAAATATGATAGCTTAAGTCAGGCACACCTTAGGCCGCAAAGTGACATATTTTCTCTTCAACTCTTTAAAGAGGTCTTGGGCAGCAGATTTGCTTGATGTAATATATAGTATTTGATTTCTTGACCAATGCTTCCATAAGCATTTCTTTTGTATCCAAAAAAAATCAAATCCTTGACCACTTCAATTTTTTTCTCCATTTATGCTGGTTACCTATTGGTCCAGTTGTGAGTATTTTTGTTTTCTTTACATTGAGTTGTAATCCATATGGAAGGATCCAGTCTTTGATATTTATCAACAAAGGCTTCAAGTCTTCCTTGCTTTCAGCAATCAAGGTTGTGCCATCTGCATATAACAGGTTCTTGAGCCATCCTCCAATCCTGATGCCTCTTAACATAGTATTCTTACCAGTCCTATTGTTCTTAACATATTCTATCTTTAAAAAAAAATCTTTTTATTGGGGCTCATAAAGCTCTTATCACATTCTGTATATACATCAATTGAGCAAAGCACCCTTATACATTCGTTGCACTCGTCATTCTCATAATTCACCTTCCACTTGGGTTCCTGGAATCAGCTCAGTTTCCCTTTTTTTCCCCTCCCCCTCCCTCCCCGATCCCACCCCTGGTCCCTTGATAGTTTATAAATAATTATTATATCTTCTCTTACACTTCCCGGCGTCTCCCCTCACCCACCTCCCCATTGTCCATCTCCCAGAGAGGAGGTTACACATAGATCTCCGAGATCGGTTCTCCCTTTCTACACCCCCTTCCCTCCAGGTGTCACCACTCCCACCGCTGGTCCTGAGGGGTTCATCCGTCCTAGATTCCCTGTGTTTCCAGATCCCTACTGCACCACTGTACATCCTCTGGTATAACCAGGTCTGCAAGGTAGAATTGGGGTCATGATGATTGGGAGGGGAGGAAGCGTTCAGGAACTAGAGGAAGGTTTTGAGTTTCATTGTTGCTACACTGAACCCTGAGTGACTCATCTCCTCCCCACTACCCCTCTGGAAGGGATGTCCATCAGTCTACAGATGGGCATTGGGTCCCCATCATGTACTCCCCCTCTTTCACAGTGATGTGATTCTCACCACCACCCCACCTTTGTTGTTGGAGACCTGGTCTCCTCTGCCCTTCACGGTCACCTATGCTGGTGTGCTGCTTCTGTGTGGGCTTGGTTGCTTCTGGGCTAGATGGCCACTTGTTTGCTTTCAAACCTTTAAGTCCCCAGATGCTATATCTCTCAGTAGCCGGGCACTATCAGCTTTTTAGATTATTGCTCAGAATAGATATTGAATAAATATAATTAAAAGGCACAATCATGACACACACTTTCCTGATTTAAGCCATGTAGTATTTCCTTGTTCTCTTTGAATAATTGCCTCTTGGCCCATTTACAGGCTCCAGAGTAACATGGGAGGTGTTCTAGAAATCCCATTTTTGCAATGCCATCCATAGTTTGCTGTGGTGTGTGGAGTGAGGTGCCTTAGCAGAATCAACATAATACTAAAAACATTTTTCTGGTTCTCTCTACTTTCAACCAAGATCCATTTTATATCAGCAATAATATCATTTGGGATATTGGTGTTCAATATGTCAAATTTTTTTGAGATGTTCTCAAAACTCAGCTGGGATATACTCAAATTTGGCTCAAATTTCTGAAATATGCCTGTCAATGTATTGCTGCAATTGTTTTTTAATTGTCTTTAGCAAAACTTTACTTACTTGTACTGTTAGGAATCATATTTCATAATTTCCACATTCTGTTGGGTCACCTTTCTTTCGAATGGGCACAAATATGAGTCTCTTCAAGTCTGTTGGCCAGGTAGTTTTCTTCCAGATTTCTTGCCATAGGTAAGTGAGTGCTTCCAGTGTTTTGTCAGATTGTTGAAACCTTTCAATTGGCATTCCATCAATTCCTTGTTTTCCACTGCTGCCTCCAGTCCGACTTAGACTGGTTTCTTCATTACTATCAGTACTCGATCATACACTGCCTCTTGAAAGGGCTGTATGTCAACTGGGCATTTTGGGTACAATCACTCGGTGTATTCCTTAGACATTCTTTTGCTGCTTCCTGACATCATTCAATATTTTTCCAACCAAGTCCTTCAATATTGCAACCACAAAAGCTAGTGATGAATAAATTGAAGCATTCTACCAATATCTTCACTCAGAAATTGATCAAATGTGTACTCAAGATGCATTGGTAATTATTGGAAATTGGAATGCAAAAGCTGGGGGGCGGGAAGAGGAAAGAACATTCATTGCTAAAAAATGGTCTTGGTGATATAAATGAAGCTGGTGTTAACATAATAGAATTTTGTAAGGTCAAAGATTTGTTCACGGAAAAAAAATGTTTTTGAACAACACAAAAGGTGAGTATACACATGGACTTCTTCTAATGGGATAGACAGAAGTCAAATTGACTACATCTGTGAGAAGCCACAGCAGAAACTCACTATCAGCGCTAAAACGAGGCCAGTTTTAGATATCAGTTGTTCATATGTAAGTTCAGGATAAAGCTGAAGAAAATTTAAATGTTTCCAGGAGAGCAAAATATGACTCTGACTCTATCCTACTTGAAATTTGAGACCATTTTTCAATAAGCGATTTGATATATTGAACAATAATAACTGAAGATCTGATGAACTATGGGAGGACATCAAGACCATCATTCATGAAGAAAGCATAAGGATGCTTCAACAAGGCAGGAAAGAAAGATCGAAGTGGATGTCAGAGGAGCCTCTGAAATTTGCTATTAATTATAGAGTAGCTAAAGCAAATGGAAGAAAGGATGAAGTTAAAGAGCTGAATAGAAAATTTGAAGGACAGTTCAAGGAGACAAAGCCAAATATTATAAGGATCTTTGCTAAAACCATCCTTTTTTTTTTTTTACCCTGACCCGCTAAAACCATCCTAATGGGTTGTTGAAGTGAGGTGTGGCCAAGGAATGCCTCGTTACCACTGGACAAAGGTGGACGTGTGTTCTCTCCGTGTGGTATTTTCTCTAGTGGCGGGTGTGGGACAGTTTTGCCATGATATTTGGTCAGAGTGGGGTAGTTATTGCACAATAATTTTCTATTCTACTGCCCCTTTCCCAGTCCTTTGAAGAGATTAAGCTTTTACTGGGTCTTTTGTCACTTGTTTGCCAGTGCTTGCTGATGTCTCTGAGTTGCCTGCTTCTCCAGAACCTGTCTGGAATACAGGAAACAAAATAGGAAACCTCGCAAACACACGGACCTGTACAACATTTAGTGTCCAGGTTCCCAGCTAGCTCTCCTTTTCTCTTCACTGTGCAGACTTTGTACTTGTTTTACGTAGAATGTCTAGAACTTTTAGCTTTACTTAGCAGCAGTGACAGAAAGAGGTGTGTCTACTCCATGGTGACCACACAATATTCGTTTAAGTGAAAAGCAGCAGGCACTCAATATGTACATAGATTTTCATTTTTCAAAGGAATAATAATGAATATTTACATGGAGTGAAATACTTAATGAGACAGCTGTTACTGGGAATTGTTATTCAGGACAAAGGATAAAGGAATGACAGGCCCCTAATAGCCTAGAAAGAACCCTTGCAGGTGACGCCATCCATTTCATTCAGTGCTTAGTACAGATTGATTGACTTCATCCACATCCCAAGACTATAAAAGGGGGGATGGTCTGGGACTCAACCCTTCCCAGCCATGGGTCAGACCTGTAATGAGAGATAAGCCATGCTCTCAGTCAGATTAAAATTTTATCTCAGACAGGATTTTAAATAATTCATGCTTGCCAGAAAGTTATAGAATTTGTCTAGAATTATACTGAGGGTCAAGAAAGGATTTTCATAAAACCTAGCTGAACTCATTGAATTTTCTCTTATTTAGACAGCTACTGAAATGAGACCCCCATTTTATGTTTTGGTTAAATGTGTACAAAAAGGAGTGACTAAAATCATGAACACTAAATCTCTGGCAGTGTCGTAGCTGATTATTTTTATTTTCTTCTTTCTGATTCTCCAAATTTTCTAATTTTCATTACTTAGCATGTATTACTTGTACATTTAAAAAATAAGTTTCAAAGTTCAATTTAAAATGTGCTTGTATAATTTAAAAAGTCGCATTGATGAAAAGTGTAAATCCTAATCCTCTGAGCTTTAAGTAATGAAAGAGATGAAGGCCACTGACTTACTTTGAAAGCTGATCTGCCGGTATCGATGATTAGTATTGTTAGTCTTGTTTTTGTGCATGTTATGATCTCTGCAGGTCTATCTAGATAAGATAGGCTGGATAAACAATCTGGAGGAGAAAACAAGAGGATTGACGGTTCTGTGGGGGACTTTGGAGAGGGGAAGATGGGGGAAAGGAAGTGGTGTTAACAAACCCAGGGACAAGAGAACAACAAGTGATCCAAAAATCAGTGGCGAGGAGGGTGTAAGAGGACTGGTAGGGTTTGATCAAGGGCAATGTAACCCAGAGGAATTACTGAAATCCAAATGGAAGGCTGAACATGACAATGGGATAAGAGGAAAGTAAAAGGAAATCGAGGAAAGAGCTAGGAGACAAAGGGTATTTACAGAGGTCTAAATACAGGCATATACATATGTAAATATATTGTGATGGGGAAATAGATCTATGTGCACATATTTATAGGTGTAGTATTAAGGTAGCAGATGGACATTGAGCCTCTACTCAAGTACTCCCTCAATGCAAGAACACTTTGTTTTATTAAACTGGCATTCCATGATGCTCACCTTCCCAACAAAATTACTGAAGACAAGGTGGGTGTGTAAGCAAATGTGAAGAAAGCTGATGGTGCCTGGCTATCAAAATATATAGTGTCTGGGGTCTCAAAGACTTGAAGGTAAACAAGTGGCCATCTATCTCAGAAGCAACAAGGCCAACATGGAAGAAATACACCACCTGTGTGATCACGAGGTGTCGATAGGATCAGGTATCAGGGATCAAAGAACAAAGTATCATATCATTGTGAATGAGGGTGTGTGTGTGTGGAGTGGGAACCCAAAGTCCATCTGTAGAAAACTGGACATCCACTTGCAACAATGAAGCATACAACTTTCTTCTAATTCTTAAAGGCTTCCCCCACTCCCCACACTATCATGAGCCCAATTCTACCTTACATATCTGGCTAGACCAGAGGATGTACACTGGTACAGATAGAAAATGGAAACACAGGGGATCCAGGACAGACGATCCCTTCAGGACCAGTGGTGAAAGTGGCGATACCAGGAGGGTGGAGGGAAGGTGGGGTAGAAAGGGGGAACTGAATACAAATATCTACATATAACCCCCTTCCTGGGGGATGGACAACAGAAAAGTGGGTGAAGGGAGACATCAGACAGTCTAAGACATGACAAAATAATAATAATTTATAAATTATCTAGGGTTCATGGGAATGAGGGACGGGGAGGGAGGGGGAAAATGAGGAGCTGATACCAAGGGCTCAACTAGAAAGCAAATGTTTTGAGAATGATGAGGGCAATAAATGTATAAATGTGCTCGACACTATGGATATATATATATGGATTGTGATAAGAGTTGTATAAGCCCCCAATAAAATGATTTTTTAAATGGATTTCTACTCATACTGGCTCTGTGGGTGCAAAGTAGGGCAGCTGTATAGGGTTTTCACAGCCCCAGTGGGTGGCACAGTAGGTTACACGCTGGGCTGCTAACCCCAAAGTCAGCAGTTTGAAACCACCAGCCTCTGCATGAGAAAAAGATGAGGCTTTCTACTCCCATCAAGAGTTCATGTCTCAGAAACCTACAGGGGCTGTTCTACCCAGTCCCATAGGAGTCCTATGTGAGGCACCGTCGACTCAATGACAGTGAGTTTGATCTAGACCTTTTAGAAGGAGCTCTCCAGACCTGTCTTCCAAGCTGTCTCTAGGAGGATTTGAACCACCAACCTTTTGGCTACTAGTTGAGTACTTAGTCATTTATGTGACCCAAACTTCAGAACCAAACTCACATAACACTGAAGGATGACAATCCTATAGCACAGGCAGATGCATCTCCAGACCAACGTAATTTAAAGACCTGCCCGTTGGGATATTCTTCGCAGTGCCCTTGATGTTCTCAACTCCTACAGACACTATTGTTCATTTTGAATTGGGAATAATCAAGGTATATCTTGCCCATTATCATCTTTATCAATGAACAATGAGTTTGTTTCCATTTGATTCTGAAACTACCCCCTGCCTTTCTGCCTTTTTACTCCCCGGTGGTCGGCACAGGTTACACGTTGCAATCCCCACGCACCACCCCCACACACTAACAAACCACATCTCTTTCCTCCTATCTTAGAATCCAATGTCAAACATGTAAGCTTCCAGCAAGACTGGTTTCCTTCCTGTCCCTGGAGACCATCACCCCTGTTTTCAGATGCACTCAGGTTTGCTTCTCTCTGGAGTAGGAAAACATTCATTACATATAGAACACATTTGTTTGAAATTAATTGAAATAATTATTAAACTGATGGCCAGATTGAATTTGGTATTCAAACTTAGTCATTTTAAACCATTTTAATAAGTTTTTCCCCGTTGCTGAGTAACTCCTAAAAGTCCCCCCTATCTGATCTGATAAATGTGCCATGTACCCCCACAATGGGTCTGCCTCCTTTGTTCTCATTTGGAAACATTAAAGAGGTAGTAGTGCTAAAGAGGTCACACAGGCTGGTGTGCTTCTTCCATGTGGGCTTTGATGCATCTCAGCTAGATGGCTGCTTGTTTATCTTCAAGCCTTTAAGACCCCAGATCCTATAACTTTTGATAGCCAGGCACCATTAGATTTCTTCACTTTGCTTTTAAGCCATTTTAAAAAATATATTTTGAATTGAATTTTACTTAAAAAAACAAAAGCAAGTTTTACTGGCACTTCATGCATATATCATCCATTTCAATAGTTCAGTCATATCAAGAAGAGTGAATTATGAACTTCACTTTTAATCCCTAGAATTCGGTGAAGGCTCAGGATTTCTTTTGTTTTATTTTGCTTTTTGTTTTAAGCCTGTATTTTTCTTTCTTTTTAAAAAATCATTTTATTAGGGGCTCATACAACTCTTTTTACAATCCATAAAAACATCATTTTTGTCCAGCACATTCGTACATATGCTGCCATCATCATTCTCAAAACGCCCACTCTCCACCTGAGCCCCTGGCATAAGCTCCTCATTTCCCCCTCCCTCCCTACTCCCCCTCCCCCCGAACCCTTGATAATTTATAAAAAGTTATTATTTTCTCATATCTTACACCATACGACATCTCCCTCACCCAGTTCTCTGCTGTCCGTCCTCCAGGGAGGAAGTTACATGTAGACCTTGTCATCTGTTTCCCGTTTCTCCCTCCACCTTCCTGATATCGCCACTCTCACCACTGTTCCTGAGGGGCTCATCTGTCCTGGATTCCCCATATTTCCAGTTCCTATACGTGTCAGTGTACATCTCCTGGTCCAGCTGGTTATGTAAGGTAGAATTGGGATGATAGTGTGGGGGAGGAAGCATTCAAGAACTAGAGGAATATTGTATGTTTCATCATAGCTACACTGTACTCTGACTGGTTCATCACCTCCCCACAGCTCTTCTGCAAGGGAATGTCCAATTTCCCCCAGATAGGCCCTGGGTCCCACTCTGCACCCTCCCTCATTCACAATACTATGATTTTTTTTTCTTTGATGCTTGATACCTGATCCCTTCAATGCCTTGTCATCTCATAGGCTGGTGTGCATTTTCCATATGGGCTTTGCTGTTTTTCAGTTAGATGGCACCTTGTTTATCTCCCAGCCTATGGGGCCCCAGATTCTATATATTTTGACAACTGGGCACCATCAGCTTTCTTCACCTCAGTTGCCCATGCACCTGCTTTGTCTTCAGTGTTTGCGTTGGGGTAGGCTGGTGTGCTTCTTCCTTGTGGGCTTTGTTGTTTCTTAGCTAGATGGCTGCCTGATTGTTTTTAAGCCTTTAAGGGCCCTGATGCTATGTCATTTGATAGCCGGGCACCATCAGCTTTGTTCGCAACTTTTGCTTATGCACCCACTTTGTCCTCAGTGATCTAGTTGGGACAGGCCGGTGTGCTTCTTTCATGTGGGTTTTGTTGTCTCTCAGCTAGATGGCTGCTTGTTTATCTTCAGGTCTTTAAGACTTCAGGTGCTATATCTTTTGGTAGTCGGGCACCATCAGCTTTCTTCACCACATTTGCCAGTGCACCCATTGGTAACAGCGATTGTGCCAGGCAGGTGAGCATCTCAGACTGCCAAACTGTTAGAACAAAGTGTTCTTGTGTTGAGGGAGTACTTGAGCAGGGGTCCACTGTTCAACTGTACAACTGTTTCTTTAATACTAAACCTATAAATATATGTACATAGATCTAGTCCCCCCTCGTCGTATATAAATATATTTACATCTTTATATGTCTGTATTTAAATCTCTATGACTACCCTTTGCCTCCTAGTTCCTTCCTCTGTTTCTTTGTACCTTCCTCTTGTCCTACTATCGTATTCTGCCTTCATTTGGGTTTTAGGAATTCCTCTCGGTTACATTGCCCTTGATCCAGCCCTGCCAGACCTCCCACACCCTCCTTGAGACTGATTTTGGATCATTGTTATTCCCTTGCCCCTGGGCTTGTTAACACCCTCTTCCTTTCCCCCTCCACTCCTACCCCCATGTCCCCCAGGAACTGTCATCCCACTGTTCTCTCTTCTGGCCTGCTCATTCCGCCTATCCCTTTCAGGTAGACATGCTATGCACCATCACAAGATTGAGTACCACGAAGCACCAACAGAAAGTAAAACAATAGCAACAACAACAACATACACACAGACGTACACACACATAAACGTAAGAATAGTTCAGGGTCTGTTTGTTTTCCTTCACAGGTGCTTTACAGTCAAGTCGGATGGGGTGCCATGCCCTGGCACCGCCTCTATGCCTGGGGACTTCATTGCTCTGCTTCCCCCACTGCCTGCTGCATGCCCCCATGGGCTGGTTTCTGCATGGTGAGCTCATGGCAGGCATAATTCCTACTGTGTATCTCTAGTGTTGTCCCCAGTGGTGCTATGGGTCAGTGAGGAACACTGTGTCCCATGGTGGGGCTGGCCCTGTGGTCACCTCTGTGCATTGCTTTTCTGAGCAGGAACATTGTCCTCGGGGCTTGGTGAGCCAGGGTGTGCGTCACTCTTTTCTTTTTTTCCCCTATACCCCCTTGTTGGCTTCTGTGTTCTCTGACCAGACCAGTCTCTCTTCCCCTCTTCTTGAGCTGTAGCTTCAGTGCTGTCCTCTGAAGCGAATTCTACTTGGGGGGAGGGTGGTGCTGTCCACTTAGTTGGCAATGTGACCGGCCCCTCAGGAAAGTTCGGATTTCTTTGGCTTTTCTGAATGCCTTGTTCTGTGTTATGCCGTGTTTTTGGGAATTCTTCACTTTTCTAAGTTCTTTCCTCCCCCGTGCCACCCAACCCCCAATGTTAAACTCCTGGCAATAAATTCTCACATAGTATTATCAAATGCATCCCTTTTGATTCCTCTTGTTTTATTTTTGCAGATCTGGCTTTTGTTTTCCACTGTGTGCACCTATGCACTTTATGTGCTTATTAGCCAAATTAGTACAGATCTGTAATTTATTCTGTGTAGGATGTTGCCATGTTGACAATGAGAATGAATGTGTGAGCTGGGCGTTGAGGAGCTGCTCTAACTGACATGACTATTTTTAGAAGATCTGGCAGATCAATTAGTAATAGATTCTAAACGCAAGAAAGTTGGTGCCAAATTTATGCATTTCTAGAAAAGTCCATGTCATTTTATAGCCAGGAAAGCCTTCAAAAGTCCTTCCTTCCGTAGCAGGTCCTTGTTAGCACAGAAGCTTCTAGCCTTCGCTTTCCCTACTTGAGTAGATTTGGTTCCTGCAATAGATGCCGGAGTTTTCATAGCACCTCTGATTGTTGTGTGCATGTTTCCCTTATATCTTTTTCTAAGGCTAAAATCTGTGGGCTGTGAACTTTTCTTCTACTTCTGTTGCATTTGTGATAGCACTGGGCCACCAGTGTCTGGTTAATAACAGGGAGATTCAAAATTCAAGGAACCATTCCATTGTCTTTTTATTCCATTTTCCCCGATGAATTTTTGAAGAAGCCCTTCCTACTTACTAAGTGCCAGTATTTTTTTAAGATCTCAAATTTATTTTCATTTGAAATGAGTATGTGAATGCTCCTGATGAATTTATCTTTGTTCAACATGTAACATGCTTCCTGAACTGAAAATAGAAGGCAGGTTAAGGTTTGGGGGATTTACATTTTCTTGTGGGATAGCATCACTCCATAATTACTTTTTATTTATTTTTTCCCCAGGGGAGAGCGCGAACACAGTCCCCCACTACCACAAATTATGCAGTCGAGTTTCCCACATTTGGGGAAATCACAGGGGTCAGCAATCCAGAGTGCATGGACAAGCCTCGCCCTGGGAAAACCACCTTCCTGAGCATGGTATCTCCCCTGCCAGGTAATTATCATAATTACTTTTTAAATGACAAATTATAATTATTTAAAGCCAGAGAGCAGTACCAATATATAAATTGCTGAGTATGTCACTGACAAGCCTTTATTCCTGCAAGCAGAAAGTACCACTTCTTTGAGAGACACACAGAAACCAAATAGATGTCACTTCAATATGTATTGCATCCCTGCAAGATAGACTCTATAAATAACTCAGAATGAAGCAATATATAGATTGGTTGAACCCAATCTAGCAGTGAAGACTTGGGTTGGCTGTTCAGAATTAAATCGCCTCTGAACTAGAAATAGAGGTTAATTAGGGAAGAGCTTATCATGAGCTTTGAGAACACCAGTCCTATTCACAGGGCATGGCCTCAGGGTCCCCTGATACCACAGAACTAATAAAAGGAATTAGGCTTAGATCCCTGGGTCATGAGAAAATATGCTTGAAAAGTCTATAATGTTATATTCCCAAAGACAAAATTTTCTGGTCAATATGTAACCTTTTTCAGTTAAGAAGATAGCTTCAAGTTTACTTGGAAGGTCATCTCAAGTAGCTTTGAATGGGAAAGTGTACCCTTGGTGTGCAGTGTCTCTAGTCCAGGACGATGTACAATCAACTGTAGGCATGAAAGAATTATAGTCTTGGAAATCCACGGGGCAGTGTTACCCATCCTGTAGGGTCTCCACAAGTCAAAATTGACTCGAGTTTTTATAGGTATGATGAAGTAACCCAAACCCATAATAGTTAATATATCATATTTGATTTTGAAATAATCTGTAATATATGTGAGAATGTATCATATAGTTAACCTTTGACCTTAGTATCAAAACGTATTCATTTTTTGTTGCCGCCATGCCTCAACTTAAAGCAATGCAAATTTATTATCTAATGATCTCAGCAGGTTAGAAACCCAATGCAGATGCCACTGCGTGGAAATCAAGCCATCAGCAGAGCCCCATTCCTTACTGGGGACCCAAGGAAGACTTTGCTGGATTCCAGGCTCACTCACGTTTGTTTGCTTCTTTTTTCAGAGTTCAATTCCATGTGGTTGTGGAACTGAAGTCCCCATCTCCTTGTCCGTTTCCTTGCTGAGGGTGGGGTGGTAGAATGGGAGTATCTTTAACTCTTAGAGGTCCTCCCACTCCTTGGTTCGTGATTCCCTTCCTCCAACTTCAAAGCCAGCAACATCGTTTTGAGTCTTTCTCATACTTTCCATCACTCGGACCTCCGCCGCTTCCTCACCTTTCTTACCTTCTGTTCTGCTGCATGTCTCTGAGTTCAACTGGATGCTTCTGCTTTTAAAGCCTTGTGTGATTAACTTGGACCCACCTCGATCATCCAGGATCATCTCCCTATTTTTGATTTGTTTGAAATGAACTTATATATCATTAAGGAATCTGTATCCGATTCAGTTCAACTTTCCCTCCTTTTACAGCCCTTCGGGCCAATGTTTAGATCAGAGGGGAAGAAACCTGGAGGGTGTTTTAAGGCTGTGAGCCTTTACTCCCTTTTATTTTTTTTATCACTATTGTTTTCTTGTTTTAACTTTATCTTGATTTTATAGAAAACATATTTTGTGTCGCTGCACAGCTCAGGTCATCAGATCAGAAATAGTATCCCATCGAACCCCCCTAAGTGTGGGGGCTACCCTTCCCTCTCAATGCCCCTCCCTCCATCATTTCCTGCCCCACCCAATCTCCAGGCCCTCAGCCCTGTCCCTGCCTCCCCATAGTCTTCAAAATCTTATCATTATGGGAAAACCACTTTTTTTTCTTTGTTTTTCCTTATAATAATGATGTCCTTAAATATTTGTCATTATACGATTGAAGAACTTTGCTAAACATAATGTTCTCTTCTTCTGTCCATACTTTGCAGTGTTGAACAGAATCATCATTGTTTTTGATTGATGCATAATATTCCAATCTATGAATGCCCCAGCGTTTGTTTATCCATTCCTCTGTAGTCGGGGTTTTCTTATTGTTTCCATCTTTTTACTGGAAATTTCTATTTTGGAAACATAGGCGTGCATGTGTTTTATTCTTAATTTCTTTAGGCTATGTACTCAGTAGAGGAATTCCAGAATCAGAAGGGAGTTGTACTTGCATTTGTTTAAGGAAGCAGCATACTTTTTCCATAGGGGTTATACAATTTCCCCATCAACAATGTATGAACATTCCAATCTCTCCACATCTTCTCCAGCATTTAGTATTTTGTTCTGTTTTTGAATTTTGCTATGAATATCAGTGTGAGGTGATATCTGATTTTTGTTTCAATCTGTATTTCTCTTATTGCTAATGAACATGAACACTTCTTCATATAGTAGTTGATTGCCTGGACCTCATCTTTAGTAAAATGTTTATTCATGCCTGTGCCCATTTTTGTTGGGTTATTTGTATTTTTCTTATTAAGTTGTTATAGTTTGCTAGATTTGGGGAATTAACACTTAAGTATCATTACTTAAGATGTTTCCCCAATCTGTGGATTCTTTGTTAGCACTTTGATGAAGTACTTGGGATTATCTCCCTATTATAAGGTCCATAACATGAATGATGCTTACAAAGTCCCATGTGTCATATAACAGAGAGTCTTCACACACTCCAAGGATTAAATAGTGGCCACTTTGGGCAGGTCATCATTCAGCTTACTGGATTGCGTAACCACTTTAATGGAAAAGTTTCAGATGATTTTACAAAGCTTATAAACAATCTTGTAATATTTAAGAGGAGTTGAGTAGTCTTGTAATTTAACTTATTACATTTGCAGGGGAAACCTGCCAACTCTCTTAAGGCACCTGGCATCCCCAAAAAGATAGTATTTGCAGCACGTTTGCTTGGATGTGTAGCTGTGACTCCTATATATCCTCCTATTTCAGATCTGACACTAACATGATCTTGTTCACTTTCCTTAAATTGAGGCTGTACTGTCCTCCCAGTGTCAGTGACCAACCCCTCCTTTCTAAGATTCCTTTTGCCTTCATTTTAATTCACATTGAGATAACCTTCACCGCTTAGTTGAAAATCAGCTGGCAGCTTCACATGATAATTTAAAGTTTCTACCCAATACCATGGAGCTCTGGTGATATAATAGGATAAGAATAGGGTTGATAACCATAAGATCAGTAATTCAAACTCACCATCCACTCCTTAAGAGAAAGATGAGGATTTCTTCTCCTGAGTAGATGTATGTGGCTTATGCATAGTGTTGTTAACCTCAAGGTCGGGGATTTGAACACACCAGTTGTTCCTCAAGGGAAATGAGGCTGTAAACACCTGTATAAGTCTTAGAAACCTCACAGGGCAGTAGTTGACTCAATGACATGAGTTTGGCTTTGGCTTTGGAAACTAATCCCAAGCAAAGTTTCTATGGGCCCTACCAAACATAGGAAACTATGGGGCCAGGACCCTTGTGACCCACCATGTGGGCCAATTCCAAGGGAGAGGATGCACTCGTTAACGATGGAAATTTCAATGTAAGACATAATTCATGTGTTGTACCACTTGTGCATTTAATGTGTTTGAGAGATATGCAGAATATACTACTTATATGTAACTATGTCTCAAATATATATATATATAATCATTTTATTGGGGGCTTGTATAACTCTTATCAAATCCATACATACATCCATTGTGTCAAGTATATTCGTACATTTGTTGCCATCATCATTCTAAAGCATTTGCTTTCTGCTTGAGCCCTTGGTATCTGTTTACTTAAATCATTTTATTACGGGCTCATACAACTCATCACAATCCATATATACATCAATTGTGTAAAGCATATTTGTGCATTCATTGCCCTCATCATTCTCAAAACACTTGCTCTCCACTTAAGCCCCTGGCATCGGCTCCTCATTTTTTCCCTCCCTCCCCGCTCACCCCTCCCTCCTGAACCCTTGATAACTTGTAAAGTACTATTTTGTCATATCTTGCACTGTCCAACGTCTCCCTGTTGTCTGTCCCCCAAGGAGGAGGTTATATGTAGATCCTTGTAATCAGTTCCCCACTTTCCACTCTAACCTCCCTCCACCCTCCCAAAAACACCAGCCCCACCGCTGGTCCTGAAGGAATCTTCTGCCCTGGATTCCCTGTGTTTCCAGTTCCTATCTGTAACAGTGTACATCCTCTGGTCTAGCCAGATTTGTAAGGTTGAACTGAGGTCATGATAATGGGGGTCGGGTGGGAAAGGAAGCATTTGGGAACTGGAAGAAAGTTGCATGTTTCACCGTTGCTACATCGCACCCTGACTGACTCATCTCCTCCCTGAGACCCTTCTGAAACAGAATATCCAGTGGCCCATAAATGGGCTTTGGGTCTCCACTCCACACGCTCCCTCCCACTCTCGTCATTCACATTGATATGATTTTTTGTTCTGATGATACCTGATCCCTTCGACACCTTGTGATCACACAGGCTGGTGTGCTTATTCCATGTGGGCTTTATTGCTTCGGAGCTAGATGTCTGCTTGTTTACTTTCAAACCTTTAAAACTGCAGATGCTATATCTTTTAACAGCCAAGAAACATCAGCTTTCTTCATCACATTTGCTTATGCACCCACTTTGTCTTCAGTGACTGTGTCGGGAAGGTGAGCTTTAGAGAATTCCAATTTAATAAAACAAAGTATTCTTGCATTGAGGGAGTACTTGAGTGGAGGCCCAATGTCCTTCTGCTACCTTAATACTAAATCCATAAATATATGCACATAGATCTATTTGCCCATCCTCATATATAAACATATTTACATATGTACATGCCTTTATTTAGACCTCTATAAATGTCCTTTGCCTCCTAGCTCTTTCCTCTATTTCCTTTGACTTTCCTCTTGTCCTACTATCATGCTCAGTCTTCATTTGGGTTTTAGTAATTGCTCTTGGTTACATTACCCTTGATGATGCCTTACCCGGCCTCCTACACCCTCCTCACCACTGATTTGGATCACTTGTTGTTCCCTTATCCCTGGGTTTGTTAACACCACGTCCTTTTCCCCCACGTTCCCTTCTCTCACATCCGCCTGGAACTGCCGGTCCCGTTGTTTTCTCCTTCAGATTGTTCATCCAGCCTGTCTTATTTAGACACACCTGTGGAGATAATAACATGCACAAAAACAAGACAGATCAAAACCAAGCAACAAAATAAAAGAAAACAACAACAAGCCAATGACAAAAACAAAACACAGCAACAAGAAAGAGGAGCTGGTAGTTAGTTCAGGGACTGTTTGCTGGCCTTTAGGGGTGTTTTCCAGTCCAGTCTGTTTGGGAACCAAGCCCTGGCCCCAAAGTCTATTTTCACTATTCCCTGAGGATTTCGTTGCATTGTTCCCCTTGCTGTTCTGTTCCACGCCCTTAGTGCTTTGCTTTGCTGTGGTGGGATCAGATCGGGTGGAATTCCCACACTGTGTCTCCAATGTTGTCCTCTGTAGAGTTATCGGTCAGTGAGGGATGACGTGTCTCATAGTGGGGCCGGCCATGTGGTCTTCTCTGTGGATTGGCTGCTCTGAGCAGGAATATGGTCCTCAAAGCTAGTTGTGCCAGGATGTGCTCCACTCTCTTCTTCCCCGTCATTTGCTCCCATGTGCTATGATCAGACATGACCCTCTCCCAGAGCTGCAGATTCAGTGCTGTCCTCTGAAATAAATTCTTTTAGGGGGAGGGGGAGGTGTACATGTAGTTGGGATTGGGGCCGGCCCCTCAGACCTCTCCACTGGTTTCCTACTCCCACCGGCATGCTGCATTCACATCTTGGAGCACCAGGTTGAAGCCTAGTCCCTCTTTCCCTGTGGAGATATAAAAATACCCTCCTCTTGGGTGGGTTATTGCCCTGGGCCCCCACTACCCATGTCTTTTTTTATTTCTTTTTTTCTTCCCCAAGCTCCTTTTGAGTTGGCTACCATAGGTATCCCTGGATTTGGTCTGGCCCCTGCCATTCTACCTGGTCCTCACCCCAGGAATGTTTGTCTACAGTAGTTTTTTCCCTCTGTTCCTTTTGCATTTTTTTAAAGCTTACCTCAGCGGATTCATGTTGTCCTTCCCCATTTTTGCTTGGCTTACTTCGCTTAGCATGATTTCCTCCAGTTCTTTCCATGCAACAATGTGCTTCATACGTTCATCACTGCTTTTTAGCGATGCATAGTACTCCATTGTGTGTTGGTACCACAGCTTTTAATCCACTCATCAGTTGATGGAAATTTAGGTTGTTGCCAACTCCTTGCAATTGTGAACTGCTCTGCAATGAACTTTAGAGCACAGATGTCTGGGCTTGGTTTGTTTCTTGCCTGTTCTGGGTATTTGCCCAGTAGGGGGATGGCTGGGTCATATGGTAGCTTGATTTCCATCTGTTTTAGATATTGGCAGATCAATTTCCATAGTGGCTGTACATAGTTACTGGTCCACCAGCAATGGATGAGAGTTCCTGTCTCCCCACAGCCCCTCCAACATTTGTTGTTTTCTGATTTTTTTGAATTGAGCTATCTTTGAGGTTGTTAGGTGCTACCTCATTGTTGTTTGAATTTGTATTTCTCTATTGGATAAAGATAAGGACCATTTTCTCATATGTTTGTTGGCCATTCAGATTAATGCTCCTGTGAAACTTCTGTTCAGATCCTTTGCCCACCTTCTCAGTGGGCAATAAGTTTTTTCTTTTTGGAAGCTAGCAGAGTATTGTAGATTTTAGTAAGAAGGCCTTTGTCTGATGTCATTGCTAAAGATGTTTTCCCAGTCAGTGGACTCTGTTATTACTCTCTTGGTGAATTCTTTTTATGTACACAGGTGTTTTATATTCAGTATATCCCATTTGTCAATTTGTGCCTCCTCTGTGTTTGTGTCCTTCCCTATTTCTGAGAGTCTGTGTGTTCCCTGTGCCAAAGTTCTCAAGTTGGTGCCAATTCTCTCATTGATGGCCCTAATAGTTTGGGGTTCAAAATCAAGATCTGTGATCCACCTTGAGTTTATTCTTGTGCATGGAGTGAGATAAGGGTCTTGCTTCATTTTTCTGCAGCTAAATATCCATTTTTTCTAGCACCACTTGTTAAAGGCATCTGCTTCCAATAGGATATTTTTTGGACCCTTATCAAAAATCGATAGTCTGTATGCTGATGATTTTATTTCTGGGTCTTCAGTTCTTTTCCATTGGTCTGAGTATGTCATTGTACTAATATCATGTGGTTTTGAACTGTGGCTGTATAGTATGTGCCAAAGTCAGGTAAAGCAAGCCCTCCCCGTGTCCTTCTTCTTGAGGAGTTCTCTGCTAATTCTGGGCTTCTTCCTTCTCCATATGAAGCTGGTAATCTGTATTTCCATTTCTTTGAAGAAAGATAAGGGTAATTGTATCAGGATTCCACAAAACTTATATAATGCCTTAGGCAGAACGGACATCTTTACTATATTGAGTCTTCCAATCCACGAGCATGGGATATTTTTCCATTTGTTGAGGTCACTCTTGGTTTCTTGTAATAGTGTTCTGTAGTTTTCCTCATACACATCTTTTGTTCTTTTTGTCAGGTATATACCTAGATATTTCAATTTGTGTTTGGCTATTGTGAAGGGTACCACCTTTTTTATCTCTTCTGTGGTCTTATCCAATGTATATAACAGTCCGATGGACTACTGTTTGTTGATTTTGCATCCTGCCACTCTGCCAAACTCCTCTTTGCTTCCAGTGCTCCCCTTGTGGAGCTTTTGGGATTTTCCATATATAAAATCATATCATCTGCAAATAAAAATAGTTTCACCTCTTCCTCTTCCTTCCCCAGATGAGTACATTTAATGTCTTTTCTTTGCCTTATGTTGTTAGCTAAAACCTCCAGCATGATACAAATTCAGAATGGGGACAGGGGGCATCCTTGTCTGGTCCCCCTTTTCAGTGAGATTGTGTTAGTCTTTTCTCCATTGACTACCACGTTGGCTGTTGGTTTTTCATATATAGCTTTTATTATCTTGAGGAATTTTCCTTCCATTCCTATCTTCTCAAATATCTTAAACAGGAATTAGTGTTGGATATTGTCAAATGCTTTTTCTGCATCTATCGATATTATCATGTGGTTCTTATAGTTTTTCATGTCATTGTGGCGAATGATACTAATGATCTTTCATATGTTGAACCATCCCTGCATCCCTGGTATGAATCCCACTTAGTCATGGTGAATTATTTGTTTTATATACTTTTGTATTCTATTGACCAATATTTTGTTAAGGATTTTTGCATCAATGTTCATTAGGGATATTGGTATGTAGTTCTCGATTCTTGTGGGATCCTTACCTGGTTTTGGTATCAGAGTTATACTTAGTTTCATAGAAGGAGTTTTGGAGTCTGTCATCTTTTTCTATGTTCTGGAAGAGTTTGTGGAGGATTGGTGTTAGTTCTTCCCTGAATGCTTGGCAGAATTCTCCAGTGAAGCCATCTGGTCCAGGGGATTTTGTTTTGGTGGTAATCCCTTGATACCCTTGTCTATTTCTTCTATTGCTATGGGTCTGTTGAGATTCTTGACATTCTTTGGGGACAGTCTAGGAAGGGACTGTTTTTCTAAGAATTTGTCCATGTCTTCCAACTTGTTGAACTCCTTGGAGTACAATCCTTCGTAGTACTGTGTAATTATTCTTTTGATTTCATTAGGGTTGTTGTAATGTCTGCTCTTTCATCCCTTATTCTTGCTATTTAAATTTGTTCCCTCCTTTCTTTGGTTAGGTTTACCAGTGGTCTGCCGATTCTGTTTATCCTTTCAAAGAACCAAAAAGCACAATTAATTTTGTCCATAATTTTCTTATTTTCTCTCTCCTGAATCTCAGCCCCGATTTGTATTATTTCTTTTCTATCATTAGGATTTCCCTGCTGACTCTGCTCTAGTTGTTGTAAATTTTGTGCAGCATACCAATCATGAGTCTCTCTTACTTTCTCAGTTGTGCATGTATTGCTACGAAATGTCCTCTGATAACTGCTTTTGCTGTGTCCCATAAGTTTGGGTACGTCTGTTCTCATTCTTGTTGCTTTCTAGAAATTTCCTTATTTCATCTCTGATCTGTGCCAATACGCACACCTTTTGCAACCGAGAGTTATTCATCCTCCAATTGTTTGTTCCTGTTTTCCTTGTCTTCCTTTTGTTGATTTCCAGCCTTATGGCACAGTAGTCAGAGAGAGAAGTCTGTATGATATCAGTGTGCTTAAGTTTAGGTAGATTCCCCTTATGCCCCAGCATGTGGTTTATCTTCAAATATGTGCCATGGGGTCTGGAAAAGAATGTGATATTTTGTTTGTGTTTGGATGAAAAGCTCTGTAAATACCTATCAGGTCAAATTGTCTAATTGAAGTGTTTAGATTTCTAGTCTCCTTGTTGAGTTTCTTTCCCTGTGAGCTATCTCAGAGAGTGGTGTATTGAAGTCACCCACTATATTTGTTGAGGCTGTGATATCTTTTTTCATCTTTTGGGGTGTTTGGTTGATGTATTCAGCCAGTCTCTCATTCAGGGAAGATATGTTTGCAATGCTTAGTGGTTCTTTGTCTACTGTTCCCCTGAGCATTATATAGTGTCCCTCCTTATCTCTTTTTATGGTTTCGACTTTGAGATCAATTTTATACGAGATTAGAATTGCAACCCCTTGTTTTTTGAATTGTTGTTTGCTTGATATGCCTTTCTCCAGTCTTTGATTCTCCGCCTATTTTTGTCTGTAGCCTTGAGGTGTGTTTCCTGTAGGCAGCAGATTGATGGGATGTGTTTTCTAAGGCAAACTGCTAGCCTCAGTATTTTAATACCTGAGTTTAGGCCATTGATATTCAGGGTTATTGTCTACATATGTGGACTCTTTGATATCATTTTATACCTTTTTAATTGTGTGTTTTCCTACTTTCCTTTCACATTAGTTTGTTGTGTGTGTGTGTGTGTGTGTGTGTGTGTGTGTGTGTGTGTGTATCATTCTTTACTTCTTCCCATCCTTTAGCCAATGCTATCTTGGGGCCTGTTTTCTCTTTGTTGTCCTCTGGGTGAGGTTGTTCTATGTGGTGGTCTCTTATTTATGCTTGGTGAATGTTGTTCTTCTGCTCATACTGGGTCGGCAAGGATCTTTTGTAGGGCTGGCTTTCTTCTAACGTATTCTTTGAGTTTTCCTTGCCTGGGAAAACTCTTACTTCTCCATCTATCTTGATCGATAATTTGGCTGGGTAGAGTATTCTTTGGTTTGCGTTGTTTTCCTTCAATTTTTGGAATATGCTACTCCACTCTCTCCTCTTCGTCATAGTTTCTACTGATAGGTCTGAGCATATTCTTATTTGGGAACCTTAATATGTGATTGCTTGTTCTTCCCTAGCTGGGCTCATTATTTTCTCTTCTTCCTAAATGTTGGATAGTTTAACTATTATATGGCTTGTTTACTTCTTGGGATTCAGTCTAGCTGGTGTTCTTTCAGACTCCTGAATGGGTCCCTGGTTTTCATTCATTAAGTTGGGGAAGTTTTCTTCCAAGAATTCTCTCACTATTGTTGCAGATGACTTCTTTGTGTGTTTTCCTCCAGTGATCCAATAATTCTAATGTTGTTCCTGTTCATAGCATCAGACATAGCTCTTATATTTTCTTCAGCTTCTCTGATGATCTTATTAGATTTTTGTTCACATTTGTCAAAGTCTGCTTGGCTGTCCTCCAAGTCACTTGTGTGGTTCTCTGCTTCCTCCAGACAATTCTCGAGGTCTGTGTGTCTGTTGCTGGTTTTTGTTATCTCCTCCCTAAGCTCTTGTATTTCCCTTTTGTGTATGGACTTTATCTCCTCTATCGTTTCATCCTTTTTCTGTATTGTTTACCTCATATCCTGTATGACTCCAAGCAGCATTCTGAAATTTTACTTCTGTGGTAGCTCAATGTCTGCTTCTTCTATGTATGTTGTTATGTTCAGGACATCTTCTGCCATTGACTTTTGTTTCTCCTGTTTTTTGGGTTTTTTTGTTGAAGTCGTTGAGACTGATGGCTGTTTTCATTGTGTTGTTTTAGAGGAGCCAGGTACCATTTTCCAGGGAGTCCAAGAGCACTGGCTCTCTCTCTGGAAGACTCGTAGGAATGCTTCTTAGAACTGCCTCCAGCTAATTTCACTATGGAATTAACCTACCACATTATCCTCCTGTGGTTTCCCTCTCAGGGGAGTGACCCAGAAGGCTGGTGGGATGCCTCTTGTGGAGGTTGGGCAGAGGTTCCTGCTGTAGCTTGGAACATTGGAGAGTGTTGGTTGAGCTGCCTTAAATCATGTGAGGCACTAAGGTAGATGGGAGGAAGTTCTCTCAGTCGTGTAGAACCACAGAGGACAAATAGGAGGTCCCTCAACCACACAGCCAAGAATTCCCAGTAAGAAGTTGGGCGGAGTATACCCTGATGAAGGTCTGGCAGGGCTTTCCCTAGCCTTGGGCAATACTGCACAGGGTAGAGCTCGCCTAACTGGGTCAGGGGAAGGCATAAATGCCCTAGGCTAAGGGGAGTTGGTCTGGAGGTCAGCAGTGGAGTGTGAAAGAACAGGAAAGAGACAACGAGGAGAAAAAAATTACAAATTAAGCCCGCTGAGACCATGAGAGTATAGAGAGAAGAGAGGGAAATAAAAGTAACAATGTTGCTGAACCCGGATCCATGCCCGTGGAGCTGCAAGGGTTTAGTCCATGGCTGAGCTGTGGCTGTATTGATATTAAGCTCCTGCGCTGGCCCCAAATGATCCCTGCTTGGGCGGAGACAGTGGCGGGGCTAAGGTCAAACCTTAGCGGGCTTCCTCGGTGGTAAGCCAAAAGCCCCCAGCCCCTCAAAACTTTGTGGATCTGTGCCTACTTATCTTTATGATGTTCCTCCTGTGATCCAGCAGTGTTGAATTTCCCTCTTAGTAAGTCTCCTGGGATGATATCTGCGGAGTCCCTCTGGTATCAAAAGATATATATTTTAAAGGATCTATACCCAAGAAATCTTTATACTTTTGTCGAAAGGACCTTGTTTTCCATTTGGTGACTCCTGGAGAAGAGATGAGATGATGTCTGTGTGAAACATGAAAGTGCTCATAGTGAGCATCCTGAGTAGGAGGTGGTTCTCTCTTTTGACATTTGACAAATGATAAGAAGGGCCATGATGACATCTGGTTCCTTCAATGATTAGATTTCTGCATTGTTCACTGACACTCTCAATAGTGCACTAGTCACAGTACCAGAAATAGAGTCAACTTTGATATTTAGAATGCCTGATGCAGCTTGCATATAATTTGTGCCTGATTAATATTTACTGCACTGAATTTAAATACTTCCAGATTCTCAATGATGGGAACTTGATTTAGTCTTATTCACTGTGAGAGTAAAGGAAAAAGTTTTCCTTGTCATCCTTCTTATTAACTTCCCTCAAGTCAGAACCAGGCCAGATTTTCAGCATGAGAGTGAGAATTGTATCATTAATTCCCTAATGCCCTCTTTGTAATCCTTAGGTAACCAGACACTTTAATTTGCCCATTCTTCTAGTTAACTGACGCTTTTCCTTCACAAAAGATAAGAGTGTCATGGGCTTTATGCCTGTTCCTCGGGTTATTTGGGGCTCTGATTCAGAAAATTGCATTGGATAAATTGCATAAGTTCTAGTTTCTTAGATATGGTATTTCACTATATTTTAAGCCATTAAGTTATACTAATTTATTAATATATCGTCCTAGTTATAAATCAGAAAAATTTAGACCTATAAATTATAGGATGAGACAAAAACCATAATAAATATTTGAAAAAGAGTGAGGTATTAAGGGACTTCCGTTGGAGGCTATCTATGGACTCGTGGTAGCTAGTTGGTTATATATTGAGCTGTAAGTCATAAGGCCAGTGGTTCGAACACATAAGTCACTCTCCAGCTCATAAGAAATATAAAAGCTTGGAAATTCAAAGGGGCAGATCTCCCCTATTCTATAATGTCACAGTGAGTGCGAGCTGAACAGAGGGCATTGAGTTTTTCCTTTGGGTCTGGGAGGTTGTGCAGTACACACAGAGGCTACAAGTTGGATACTGCAAAGCCAGAGCACAGCTTGAGAAGAGTGGAGAATTAAAAAATGAAAATGGAAAAGGCACAGAGATGGAAGGTCTGAGGACAACTTAAGGTGCCCAATGTATAAGACTTCATAGAAATGTTCATAACTATTTTGAAGATCTAAAATCTTCTTCTTCCAATTATGTGGTAAATCTCTCAGAACACATTTTAATATATAAAGCTCCGTAGATAATTTATGCTAAATGTTTCAGAGGTGAAGCTGGCTCCAAGCTTCTTCATGAGAAAAATTCTAAGTTTTCTTTTCAGAGACTAGAGCAGTTATTTATTACAAAAGGAGTTTGAACTCCGACAGGCCAATGTGGGGTTTCAGATCATTTGAATTTCTATTATATCAAGCTCACTGTCAGTCAGTTACCACTCATAGCCATCCTAAAGGACAGAGGAGAACTTCTCTTGTAGATTTCTGAGGCCATAAATCTTCAAGGAAGCAGACAATCTCATCTTGTTCTTACAGCGTAGCTGTGGGCTTGAATAACTGACTGTGTGGTTAGCCATCAAACACACAACCCACTACACCATCAGGGCTCGTTTTCTATCGTGCACTAACTTTTCTTTCTGCCCCCCCTTTAGGATAACAAATTGGAACCACCTGTTATTCAATTCCTAATAAAAGTGAAGTGGTACTTGGAGAAAACTCCAAGTTCATATCATTTGCATTGTTCAAATGTATCTTGCGTTCAACCATACAAAACATAACTTGACCTAATAGAAACTACTTTAATAAAGCAGCAGGCCATTCCTTTATCTCTGTCTAGTGAACACTACACCAAACTATCCTACTTTTTCATAAGCAAGCAGAGTGCAGAGTGGGGCATCACATATGTTCTGTATCTCGAAAACTAGAGCTGATGGGGAAACGGTGCCACTCTGGGAATCACCAGGTCAAATATGCCCAGAAACAAGTCTAACATTTGAGGCACCATAATGTGTGTGGGCCAGGGTAACTATTCATTCTGGATTTGTCCCACACTGATTGTGGTCTTGGGCAAGCTACTTAGCCTATAAGACTTTATCTTGCATTCTCATTTTTCATGGGAGAGATTCAGATTTGCTTCCCAGCCAATGCACCTCAGACACAGCCACCACCTTTTGTTAGTGGAGACATGAAGGGAGCAAATAGTTAAGGGTTTGTTTGCTAACTGAAAAGTTGGCAGCTCAAATCCACCCAATGGCTTTGTGGGACCAAGACCTGGCAATCTCCTTCTAGAAGGCCATCGGGCAGTTTAGTCTATCCTATGGTGTCACTCCTAGTCAAGAATACATACCAGCACCTCACAACAATGGTGCTGAACAAGTTTCAGCAGTCTCCATACTAAGATAGACTAGGACTAAAACCCTGGCAATCTACTAATGAAAATCAGCCAATGAAAACCCAATGGGACACAATGGTGCCCTCTGTAGCTGATAGAGCAGATGGTGCAGGACTGAGCAGTGTTTTGTTCCACTGGGCATGGGGTTGGCCGACTTGATGACAGTTGACAACAGCATTATCATGGAACTAGACAATATTATGATAAATACAGGAAAGACCGAGTTGTCAAGGTTTTAATTTTGGTTGGATCCACAAGCAATGGTCAGGGAAGCAGTAGTCAAGAAACAAAACTATGTATTGTACTGGGCAAGTCTGCAACTGAAGAGCCCTTTGAAGTGTTATGGAGCAAGGGCATCATTGTGAATACAAAGTTGTGCAAGTTCCACTTGCCTCATATGCATGTGAAAGTTGGACAGTGAGTCAGGAAGGTTGAAAGGAGATGATACGTTTGAATTATACTTTTAGCTAGCAATATTGTAAATACCATGGACTGTAAAGGATAAATAAATCTACCTTGGAAAAAGTACATCCCGTTGCTCTTTAGAAGTAGTAAAGACAGGACTTTATCTCACATACTTTGCATATGTTATCAGGAGAGACAGGTCCTTCGAAAAGGACAGTGTGCTGGATAAAGTAGGGAGACAGTGGAAAAGAGACCATTATGCAGATGGACTGAATGGTGGCTGCACCAATGAGCTCAAACATAAGAATTTATGAGGATGGCACAGGACAAGGCAGTGTTTGGTTTTGTTATACCTCATACCTCTATTAGTCAGAATCGACTCAATGGCACCTGATAACAACAGTGAAATTATGTGTGTAAAGCTTTCACCAGAATGGCTGGCAAATACCTGATTGATAAATATTCATTTTATTATTAAATATTAATCGGCTAGTGAATATTAGTTTCAATTATTATTAACTTGTCCTACCCCAAAGTTCCTTGTGATTTTCATCTGGTGCTCTGTTAGTAATTTATTCTAATAAGATGTACTGTGACAAGGACCTTCAACGATAATACATTCTTACAGCTTTTGAAATTGCTCTGTGCTAAAAATAAAGTCTTCAGGATTCATTTTCTTTGAATTCACAATCAAACTGTACTATGCAGAAAGCACAGTGGACTTTATTCTTTTTAAACAGAACCAGATTTCAAAGATGAAGGTCAAGGTGTCCAGGAAAACCGATCTGGTTGCCCCAACCAGAAAATTAACTTTCTAAAGGAAAATTTACAGGAAACTATTGAGTCTTTTACCTTTTGCTTTTTTTTTTTTTAACCTAAATGCTCTTGAACACTTGTCACCTGGTTCTGTTTTCATTCTAGACTTAACTCAGACATCATTGTTAAGGGACTTCCAAAATAGCTCAAACCAATCTAAATGGCTTTCCTCTTGACTGTAGCTACCATGGCATTTCTATGTCATGAGTTTAGCAATAATGACTTTCATTCAAAAACCTTATAATCAGAAAAACAAAAAAAACCCTTATAATCTTCTGTCACGCATTAGTTTATCTACAGTGATTCTGTGCCTTGATTTTGTAAGGTTCTTTAGGACGGGAAACAAAAGATTATACTCACAGTCCATATGATTAGTTAAAAAATGTTGTTGAACTGAATATTAAAGAAATATCTGAAGTTACGTTTTCAGGAGAAGAATAAATGCATTTGGATTATGGTACTGGAAAAGAATATTGAAAGTACCATGGACACAAACCTGTCTAAGAAGTAGAGGCAGAGTGCTCCTTAGAGGCAAGGATGGTGAGACTCCATCTTGCACACATTGGACTTGAGACTTCATCTTGCACACATTGGACACGTTGTCAGGAGAGAGCAGTCCCTGAAGAAGCGCGTCAGGCTTGGAAAAGTAGAGGGCCAGTGAAAGATAGGAAAGCCTTCGCTGAGGTGGGTAGACACAGTGACCATGACAATGGGCTTAGTTAGGCAAAAGAACAATTGTGAGGATGGCCTAGGGCTGAGCAGTGTTCTCTTCTGTTGTGCGTGGGGTCGTTATGGGTCAGAAATGGCTGATAGTACCTAGTAACATCTTTTCAGTGCCCCTAGGTGATTTTGCAGTCACATTTTGTTCTTTATGGAAATTTTCAAATTATCAGCCAAATATAACTTTTTCCCCCTGAGAGTTACTGAATAAACAGGAATTGGGTCTCAGGGGATGGGATGGAAGGAGTGAAGGAGAATGATCTGATTTGACTAAGTTGGATATAAATTCAGGCATGTTTTGAGAATATCATTTTCCCTGACTTCCTACTGGAAATGCATTGTTTTGAAATATAGATATTTGAACCCAGTGACTTAACTAGTAAGGTGATCTCTCAAACCATATGGGCCCCAGTGATCAAATGTTCACACAGCTCGTTAGGAAGATGAAATGTATCATTAGAAAGGTTCAAAACTATTATAGATGAATAATTAATTTTCCATAACCATCTAGCAAAGTGAATGTGAGATGATCCTTGCTTTGATAAGTATCTGCTAATAAACTCAAAACCAAAAGCACAATGTTCAATGGTACCATTGTATTTATCTAACCTTTCAATGACCAGACCATAGAGATTTAGAGTGGAGACCATCTCACCATCCTCCCTTGGATTTCCAGGATGCCTAAACAACCTTCAAAGGTAGTAAGAGACATTTATGATCCCTTATCGAATATTTTTTAAATGGTGAATGATGGTCATTAAAGTGAAATTTCCTGAAAACATTAATTTTATTGATATTACAATAGATAGAAGTTATCTCTTTCTCATCCTTCTGCTACAACTCGCCATTCGGGGCTCAGCTATGAACTAAGCATTCAAGAAGAGATACAATGAAGCTCTAGCATGTACAAACAAAACTTTCAGTAAACTGATTAAAACGCAATTTAAAAAAAATTATAAATAAAGCCTAATGTAAACAGCACTCTTCCAGGCAATGTGACTCTATAAGGTAACTTCACGTTCTAGGCGACTTTGTTTTGACTGGAATCATTCCCGGCTAATCAGAAACCACGATTGTTTCTAGGATTAAAGATAAAAATAATCGTATCACTTACAACACACAGTCCATTTGGCAAATCAAATCTTTCAACACAATGGGGCCACAAGGGGAAAATATTGAGAAGGGACATCTGTGTGGTGAGAAATTTAAAAATGAATATGCATGAGCACGAAGCTGAGCATGTGGTCAAGAGTCAATTTGCACTTTTCAATGAATGAATGAATGGGCCACTGTCCTCATTAGACAAATTTGAAAAAATGCAAGTTTAACCACTTACCACCCCACAACTACCATGAAACAAAGCAATTTTGAGAACCAGACCTTCTGTCTGTAAGAAAGCACAGTGGCCATGCTTTAAAGACCGTCTGGCGGGGATGGGAGACAAGAGACATATGTTTATTTTAATGAAAGCAAATACAGAAACACAAACTCATCAGCCTACTTTCTTCTTTAATAATAGAATAGCAAGTGGAATCTCTGGATGCTGTTTCCTTCCTTTTCTTTTCATTTTGGGGGATATCTTTGATAGGAAATATAACACCTTATTAAAGTCAAGTTCATTTGTGAGGCTCTTCCACTCCATGGAATCTAAATCACCACAGTAGGTTAATGAGAAAAGCAGGGGTCACCCTTCCTCACACTGTCCCTTGCCCTCGAAAACCCAGCATCAGCCATCAATGACTGCTGCCCTAAAAACCTGTGGAATGAATTGCCATAAAACCACAACTTCCATTAGGGAAACACATTTTCTGTGTGTATAATTAAGTTAATCGATAATAGAAGTTACAGGGATGGATCCCAATTCAGATAAGCCTGGATGCAGAGCCAGGCAGTGGAATCCTCTGATTTGAACATAAGCCAGGCAGAGGAATCCCTCTGCTTTGAACATAACACACTGATAACATCTATGTGTTGGCATTCCTTGCCTCCATCTCTGCCTCCTACTGACAGTGAATATGGTTGAGCTCCCTGCTGGGTATACAGAGGATGCTGAATTTCTGGAGGCGTAGTGATTATTTTAATAATAAGTTTCTAGTCATAGACAATAAGCATCTTAATATATTAAATTATATTTGCTGTACAAGTGTGTGATGGGTAATGAAGTGCATTAAGTTTGATAAGTTCATAGCATAATATATCATTCTTTTTTTCTATCCTCCCCACAAAAAACAACCAACATCTGATGCCTGTCACATCAATTAGTAATCATCCTGCAGGTCTACCAAAGATAGTATTCTCATAATGTTAACCTGCAAAGTTTTTTCTATGAGGAAAATCTCCTTAATCATCTCTATTTCCTTCTGTGGGAGCAAAAGCTGTTTTGCTTTTTATGGAAAATTAGCTTGCTTTCTCAATAACTGAATACCTGTAATTTAGCTCCATAGTAAATTAAGTCTTACTGTATGGGAGAACAAAATCAAAGATAAGAAATCCAGCTATATACAACGGATGGGATGATAGAAAAGGAGATCCAGAAGGTAACACCCTTCACAATAGCCAACCATAAATGAAAATTTCTAGAGATATACCTAACCCCCCCCAAAAAAATCTAACAGATCTGTACGAGTAAATCTACATAACATTAGGGACCTTCGCAAATGTATAAATATTCCCTACTTTTGGATTGGTAGACTCAATATTGTAAAGATGTCAGTCCTACCGAAGGCACTCACAATATGCCAGCCTGATACAAATACCAGCATCATTTATCAAAGAAATGGAAAAACTGATTACCAACTTGATATGGAAAGGGAAGAAACCCATAATTGTCAACAGTCTCCTCAAGAAGAAGACTAAAGTGTGTGTCTTTGGGGGTGGGGTTGGGGACTTATATTACCTGACTGTAAACCTTATACGGCCACAGTTGTCAAAACAGCATGGTACTGGTATAATGACAGCTACTTGGACCAAAGGATAAGAGCAGAAAATCTAGAGATGAAAACAGCAGCATACAGACAACTGATCTTTGATAATGCCCACCCCCCCCCAAAATCAAATGGGAAGCAGATGCACATTTTAACAAATGGAGCTGGAAAAACTGGATGTCAATGTGCAGAAGACTGAAACAAGACCTTTACCTCACCCCCTACTCAAGGACAAATTCAAGGTAGATCACAGACCTTGAGGTAAAACCCAAAACAGCAGACTCATCAACAACAAAAATAGGGACAAAGCTAAGAACCTTAATGCAGGGAAGATATGGGCTCCCAGCAAGAATGAAGAATGCTCGCCCATGAAGAAAGAGATATGTGGCACATATTAAAGAGAACACTGTGCGCACAGAGAGACTTCATCCAGAGTAATGAGAGAGCCCAGAGACTGGGAAAAGATATTTAGTAATGACATATCAGATGAAGATCTTATTTCTAAAATCTACAGAACCCTGCAACTTTACAATTAAAAAAAATGAATAGCCCACTGAGGAGGTGGACAAAATACTTGAACAGAAGATTCACCAAGGAGGAAACCCAAATGACCAGTAAACATATGAGAAAATGTTCCCGATCATTAGCCATCCGGGAAATGCAAATCAAAACAATGAGATATCACTTAATGCCCACAAGGATAGCCCAATTCAAGAAAACAGAATGCAACAAATATTGGAGGGGGTGTGGTGAGATAGGAACTCATCCAATGCTGGTGGTCTTGTAGCTAGAAGACCAAATTGCTTGTGGAAAGAGATTTGGTGATACCTAAAACAGATGGAAATAAAGTTACCATACAATTCCCAAATTCCACTGCTGGGCATAAACTCAGAATAAGAAACAGGCCATCTGAACATCTGAACTCCAATGCTCATCCCAGCACAGTTCACAATCGTAAAGAATTGGAAACAGCCTAAATTTCCATCAATAGAGAAATAGATGAAAAAACTCTGGCATAAATACACACAATGGAATACTACGCATCCCTGAAAAACAGTGATGAAATGATGACGCACCTCATCTTGTCGAAGACAGTTGGAGGATCTTGTGCTGAGCGAAGTTAGCCAAGCACAGAAGGATGAGCACACATAAGTCCACTGAGGTAAGTTCACTCAACAGAACGGGCATAGGGGAAAATGTCAATTTTGCACAGTTGCTGGGATGAGGACCAGACACTGGCAAAAGCCAGGCTAAACACAGTGATGCACATGTCTTCAAAAAAGAAGAGGGGAAAAATATTCAAGATGCAGATAGCACCTATGTGCTATAGACATCTCCTCCCCTCCCCCATACACCTTTATAGCCCACAGAAAGTTGGGGGAAGAAAAAAATATTGCAAGGGGGGAACAGAGCCCTGGTCCACCAAGGGGAGGGTATTGCTTATGTTTCCACGCGAAAGGGAGAGAGAGAGAGTAGACCTTATTCCAAGGCACCAAGCCTTAAGGACAACATTCTTGCTCAGAGCAGGTGGTCCACAGAGAGGACTGCAGGGCTGACCTCAGCTCAGAGGAAGCACAAAGATTCACTTCAGGAGGGCTGGTCTCACCACCCACATGGGAGCAAACTAAGGGGGGAGTGCAATAAACCAGTAATAGGAGCAAAGCCACAAAATCCCTGAGGTATCTCCATAGCAGACATCTGACTCAGGGTGCAGTGCTTGGTACCTCATCTGACCTGGTTGGAGGATGTCCACTGGGGATCACACTGAAAGTTAAAGATATAACAGGATGGGGTGGGTACTAGACTGCTCCAGCCTTTACTGTCAAATGAGCAATGGGGTCATGAAAAAGGTGCACTCCTCAGACTCAAAAGCTGAAGACTAAAAGGGTATAGGTGCTGTTAGATCAGCAGGTCCTGGGAGATGGAGCCTTGAAAGAAAGGGGAATGGACTGATGGATTTTATCAGGGTCTGCTCACTATTTAACAGAGAGAAGTTCATCTACTCAGGGTCAGAACAGTAATTATACTTGGAACTGCTTGTGTGGGCTACCCCCCCCTCCTTTTTTCTCTCTTCTCTTTTGGTGTCTACCTATATAAGATAGGTAGGATAAACAATCCCAAGGAGATGGCAATGGGACTGGAGGTTGGGGGAAGGGTGGTATGGGAGAGGAGAAGGTGGAGGAAGGGGAGCGATGAGTCAATAATCATAGGGAAAAAAGGAATAGCAAGGAATCTAAAACAGATGGTGAGGAGGGGAAGCGTTCCTGGTTGGGTTTGATCAATAGAAGTGTATCTGAGAGTGAACAATGGATAAACATGATAGGGGGGAGGAGGACAGAAGAAAAGAGGAAGTAATACGAAAGGAAAATGTATATATAGATATAGATATGTAATCTGTAAATATAAAAGATAGGTGTATTTGTCTATATATAGATAAATATATACATATATATGTAAATATCACAAGAAAGCAGATGGACTTTGGGCCTCTGCTTTAATCTTAACTCAGTAAAATAATAGTTTGTTCTAATAATGTGGCAATGTAAGATACTCACCTTGCCAGCAAGATTACTGAAGAGAAAATCGGTTCATAAGCAAATATAGTAAAGAAAGTTGATTGTGCCCAGCTATTAAAACACAAGGATCCACATGTGACCTCTTCCCTGGGAGAGGGACAGCAGAGAAGGGGGGAAGGGAGACTCCGGATAGGGCAAGATATGACAAAATAACGATGTATAAATTACCAAGGGCATATGAGGGAGGGGGGAATGGGAAGGGAGGGGGAAAAAAAAAGAGGACCTGATGCAAGGGGCTTAAGTGGAGAGCAAATGCCTTGAGAATGATTGGGGCAGGGAATGTATGGATGTGCTTTATACAATTGATGTATGTATATGTATGGATTGTGGTAAGAGTTGTATGAGTCCCTAATAAAATGTAAAAGAAGAAAAGAGAAAAAAATGATTAGGGCAAAGACTGTACAGATGTGCTTTATACAATTGATGTATGTATATGTATGAACTGTGAAAAGAATTGTATGAGCCCCAATAAATTGTTAAAAAAATAAATAAAAATACTGGGTAAAAAAAAACACATAGCATCTGGATCTTAAAGGTTTTAAGTTAAACAAGAGCCCATTTAGCAGAGAAGCAACAAAGCCCACATGGAAGAAGCACACCAGCCTGTGTGATCACGAGGTGTTGACAGGAATAGGGATCAGAGGTTTCAAATAAGCAACCAAATTGATGAGAAGGAGTGTAGGCAAAGTGGAAACCCCCAAAGCACCTGCAATATAATTGGACAGCCCTTCACAAAAGGGCCACACAGAAGAAATGATATATCAAGGGTGCAGTATAGCACTATTGAAACACATAACTATCCTCTAGTTTTTAATATTTTGTTCCCCTACTACTATGATCTTAGTTTTACTTCAGGAATCCTGTTAGATCTGCATATATTCATTTGTGTAATTAGGATCATTCAATGCATGAAATCCAAGACAGATAAACCCTTCAGAAATAGTAATGGGAATAATGATTCCCTGAGGGAACAGAAAGAAGGGAAGGGGCAAAAGGAGGAAGGGGAAACATAACAATGGTGACTATATAATCCCACTCAAGGGGAACAAATAGCAGAATGGTAGGTGAACAGATCCATTGGGTGGTGTAAGATATGGCCCAAAGAAAAGGGAATAATAATAATCATCATATTCAATATCATAACAAGGGTTCCTGGGGCAGGGGAAGGGGAGGTAGGGATAAAGGGGAGCTTATATCAAAGAGTACAAGAAGAATGAAAACGATGGTGGCAGCAATTGTACAACCATGCTTGATCTAATTGAACTATGGATTGTTATAATATCTGTAAGAGCTCCCGATACAATGGGGGTGGGGGAAAGAAATCCAACGTGAGAAGAAATAAAAGGAAGAGGCGTTGGATAAAGACCTAACACTACTTAAGAATGAGCCCGCATAATCCAATTCCCTGAGCACTGGTGGTGCTTTGGGGCAAGTGTTGGACTGATAATGCAAGGTTAGCGATTCAAACCCAGCATTTGCATGGCAAAAGCAAGATAAAGCTATCTGCTCCCATAAAGAATTACAGCTCCTATGTAGGGTCACTATGAATTGGACTATATTTGATGGCAGTAGAGGGTGATTGCCACATGTGAACCACCAGCGAGTACATCGCCACTATACCACCAGGCTCTTTGTGATTTGCCCAGCGACCCTACTTATACAGAAGAGAAGTGAAATTTGAGCCCGGTATTGTTTGAGTCCTAATGTTTTAACCTGTGTGTTCCACTTGTTGCACTGTTGTGTTTGTTTCCCAAAGAAAGAGCTAGTTTCCTGAAGTGATCTGTCTCTAAGTAACTGTGATATGACATGTTTACCTTAACATTTTGAAAGTAAAATCCAAGACAAGAAAAATAACTCTAGAGACTGCATCACTCAGATATAAATACTGTTAATATTTTGTCAAATTTTCCTCTGTTTTTCTCTTTTTGTGCCTAGTTACCTAAAAGCATCGAATGACTGCTGCAACACTGGGCTCAAAGTCATGGTAAGAATGGCCCAGGGCTGGGCAGTGTCTTCTTCTGTGCTCCATATGGTCACTATGAGTTGGAAATGACTTGATAGCACTCAAACAACGACGACAACAACAACAACAACATTTGCTTCTAGTCAAGATACCAGGAAAGAGATTGGTGCTTTTTCCAGGAGACTGAGTTAGTCTTGATAGACCAGAAAGAGATTGGTGCTTTGTCTAGGAGATTGAGCTAGTCTGGGTAGACCAGAAAGAGATTGGTGCTTTGTCCAGGAGACTGAGTTAGTCTGGGTAGACCAGAGAAACAAAATTCATAAACACTCATATTTAATGAGAGAGTTTTATTTAAAGGGTAATTGTATATTAAGCATCCCAACCCAGTTCAGTCCAAACACATAAGACCGACATTAGCCCAGATGTCTGACACTGATCTACAAAGTCCTCCTCAGACTCACAAAACACACACAATGCTAAGATAGACGCACACTGGTCCAACCACCGGCGACCAGAAAGGTAAGGCTCGCTGAGCTATTTATCTCTCAGCCCTTCAATTAATTCCACATGTGTTCATTGGCCAGGTTGGCACAATAAACCTTAACTATCAGAGAGACTTATCAGGGCCCTACAGGTGGCAGTTTATATACGTCACCACGTTGGGGATTGCAATGTTTGGAAATGAGTTTAAGCAAATAGGCTGAAGCATTTAGTTCTTATGCATAAGAAAACAAAGGAAGGTTTTATTTGTTTATCCAAGCATGAGAAAGAGCAGTTGAAAAAGAAATGGAGATGGGGGGGGGAGAGTCAAACTATCTGGCAGAGTAGCCTGGGGTCTTTTTACAAAGATATTCAATTTTCCAATTTGATCACTGACGTTCTGAGGTAAGGCTCTCTCTACCTCCCCCAGTTTGACATACAAGGACTTGTATGACTGGTCCTGTGTGGACAGCAAGCAAAGGAATTAGGTTCCATTTGTGATCCAAGGCAGGTATCATGGAAAATTGTACCCAAACATGGTCACCGCAGAGCATAAGTTATCTAAATATTCACATAAATCTTGGGGAAGGCACTATATTTCAATACAAAATTATATAGAATGGGGGCTTGAGTTAATATTATCCAGATTTTTAAAAGGCCGAATAACTGCTGAGAGTTATTCTATGGAAATAATAAGCTATTATTTATTATTATTATTTATATATTTTATATATATAATTATTTTTATAATATATATTATATTTATATATTATTTTTATAATAAGCTATTATTTATTATTATTATTTATAGGGCACCATTTGAGGCATTTATTTTGTGTCTAGATTTCATTATTATTAGTGGTAACAGCAAAGTAAGTATATTTACAGTAAAAACAGTAAAATAAGTATAATATTTACAGTAAAAACAGTAAAATAAGTATAATAACGATAATGAGATACCAAAGCACACCCTCCATATGACTAAAGTTAAATAGACTGGCAATTCAAAGGGTTCTTAAGGGTGTATAGGAACTGGAATGATCCTATATTGTTGCTTACATTATTCATTATTTTGTGACTATACTAAATTATATACTTTAAAGGCATGAATTGCACACTTGAATTTTGTGGTATGTAAATTGTCTCCATTTTAAAATATCATGTAAAAGCCTGAAGAATGAATAAAATATTACTTAAAGAGTAAAGAGAAAAAATCCAAGGACTGAGATCTGGAACTTTTCAATATGTAGTGAGCATAGAAATTAGTGGAACCATCAACTGAACTTCTGAGATTATTTTCAATTATGTTCAAAATTCATTCACACCCTCACTACAAAAGTGTGTTGGCCTGGCTTTAGCATCTCTTTAAATCCAACAAACTGTGATAGAAATGACCTTATGTGGCTTCGGAAGTGTGATAGTTAAGGTTTATTGTGCCAACCTGGCCAATGATCACATGTGGAATTAATTGAAGGGCTGAGCGATAAATGGTTTGGTGAGCCTTGCCTTTCTGGTCTCTGGTTCTCTGGTGGTTGGACCACTCACTGTGAGGCTGCCTTAGCTAGTTCTCTGCCTCAGCTGGCAAGACATCTCAACTTCCTGTGAGACATTCTTGAGGAGAAGCCACATCGACCAACCTGATGCAGCCCTGGGTGTGGAGACCCCTGGCAGCACTGAGATGCTTACATGCTCATTGATTCGGCTTTCCTTCTGCATTTGGCGTCATTGTGTGTGTTTTGTCAGATTGAGGAGGACTTTGTTCATTGGTGTCAGACGTATGGGCTAATGTCGGACTTATGCGCTTGGACAGCACTGGGTTGGGATGCTTTCTTATTATATGTGCTGCTGAAGCAAGCACCTTGGGATGCTTTCTTAATGTACACTTAGTCCTTATATAAAACTCTTTCTTATAAAATACAAGTGTCTATGAATTTTGTTTCTCTATTCTACCCAGACTAACAGAGGAAGCTAGGTTAGAAATGCTAATGAAGGTTCTTCATGGCTCTATGAGACATCCATCTTGGGAGCCCTGAACCAGTGAGCAAACAGCCCACTCAGAAGTGCCTACATTGGAGAGACAGTATAGAAGTGCTGTATAAAGGTAGGTAAGTACCGGAGTTCCTCAATGAGTGATTTTTCCCAATTCAAGTGCTGATGTGAGCGTGGACCACCTCTCAGATGACTCCAGTCTCCAGTTTGCAAGCTGCCACAGACAGTGCTGAGTGGAGCACCTACATGCCATCCCTACTCAACTCCACCAATATTGTGGAGTCACAAGTTAAATACGTGTCGCTATTTTAAGCCAGGGAAGTTTCACAGTGATTAGTTAGGTAGTATTAAATACTGAAAACCATCATATTCAGGTAAAAGAGACAGGCAGGAGAGTGTTGCTGGCAGTCAAGTGAAGAAAACAGTTTAGGCAGGAAGAAAAGGTCAACTGGGCCCAAAGTTGCTAGAATATAGGTGAGACAAACAGTGATAACCAGCCACTGGATTTAGACATTGGATGTGGATTTGACCTTAATCATTTGGAACCAAATTTGAGGTCATTAGTGACAGTGCCAAGAACACTATTGGGAGATAAATGGCGGGGGAGGAATTCCAAGGTGATACAGAAGTTGTATATGGCTGCTGGCCAAAAGGTTGCATCTTGAAGTCTACCCAAAGGTATCTTGGAAGAAAGGCCTGGTCACCTACTTCCCAAAATCCCCCTAAACTGAAAACCTTATGAAGCATAGTTTTACTCTGACACACATGAGGTCACCACGAATGTAAATCAACTCAATGGCAACCGGCTACTGGTAATGGAATGAGTACAGTTGAGGAATTGCAGTCGTTGACTTTAGGAAATTTTGAAAAGTTGGCTAGTAAAGAGAGCTAGTAATGTGATGGTAGCAGACTTGTATGTGTGACTTTTAAAAATATGAGTGAAATAATAAAAGCAAATGTGCAAGGTGATGTGAGTGAACCAGTAGAGAGAAAAATATATATTATCTCCTTCAAGCTCCTTCCTCCTCTCTACGCAAATCCTGCAAGTCAGCAGGCATCTACCCCTCCCCTACGCAGCTAGTAGCATTCTGCCTCCAAAGATGTACCTCATTCATTTGATTCAGTCACGATAACCTCATCAGTTTTTTTTTGCCAGGGGGTGGTGTAGACATAAGCATGCGATGTTCCCTGGAAGATTCTGGGACATTTTCCCCCTTTTTCATACTGCAAAAAATAAATGTCATAAATATAACAAGGATGTTTTATTAAAATTTTGCAACAACTGAAAGTAGGGGAAATGCACAAATAGACAAAAGAGATATATGGGTAATTTATTAAACAGGAAATTAAAATTTCAATAAAAATATCCTCTACATTACTAGCTATCAGAGAAATACACATTAAGACAATAAGACATTCTTCAATTTGGCAAAAACTTAACTCTGTCAATATCAAGTATTCCTGATGATCCACACAATATTTGTACTATTGTTGGTGAAGCTATAAGTGGATACAAGTCTATAGAAAAATTGGTCATTCTCTTCTAAAGTTGAATATGCATAACATACTGCCCACCAAGCCCATCCTGAGGTAAATCCTGAGATATCTTGCATAGATACAGAAGGAGATTTATGGAAGAATGATCATAGCATCCTTCCTGGATGCTCTTGTTGGGTAACATCAGGTCGGCTCTGACTCAAAATGACCCTGTGCACAACAGAATAAAGCCCTACCCTTTCCCACACCATCCTCAGAATTGCTGTAATGTTGGTGCTCATAGGTGAAGCCACTATGCTAATCCATCTTCTTCATGAGTTTTTCTTTTTCACTGACCCTTTCCCAATATGATGACCCTCTCCAAGGACTGGTATCTCCTGACATGTCCAAAGTACCTGTGAAAAAAGTCTCACCATACACCCATCTAAGGAGTGTTCCAGCTGCACTTTTTCCAAAACAGATTGCTCATGATCCTGGCAGTCCATGGTAATTTGAATATTCCTCACCAACACTATCTTCAAATGTATACAACCTTCTTTGGTCTTCCTTCTCCAATGTCCAACTTTCGCATGCATATGAGACTATTTAAAAGGCCATGGCTGAAGTCAGGTAGACCTTAGTCCTCAAAATGACATCCTTATTTTTTAGTACTTCAAAAAAGTTTTGTGTAGCAGATTTGCCCAATACAATATATCGTTTGAGAACTTAACTGGTGTGTTTCCATTAACTTCGATTGTGGATCAGAGAGAAATGAAATCCTGATAGCTTCAATCTTTTCTCCACTTATGATGATGCTATTGGTCTATTGTGAGTATTTTGTTTTTCTTTTCATTGAATTGAAATCCATACCGAAGGCTGTAGTCTTTGATTTTCATCAGCGAGTGTTTCAAGTCCTCACTTTCAGCAAGCAAAGTTGTATCATCTGCATATTGCAGATTGTTAATGAGCCTTCCTCCGATCTTGATGTCATGCTCATCTTCCTGTAGGATTTTACATGTATGATATTGTTCTGTAATTTGAGCATTTTATTGGGTCACCTTTCTTTGGAATAAGTACTAATATGAATCTCTTCCAGTCTGGTGGCCAGGTCCCTGTCTTCCAGATTTCTTGGCGGGAGTGAGCGAGTGCCTCCAGTTCTTCGTCAGCATGTTGCCTGAGTGGCAAAGCAGTTCCATGTCAGGCTGCAATCTGAAAGGTCAGCATTTCAAAACCACCAGCTGCTCCTCAGAGAAAGACAGGGCTTTCTGCCCCCCAAAAGAGTCACAGTCTTAGAAACTCATGTGGGCAGTTCTACCCCACCCTAGAGGGTTGCTACGAGTCAGAGTTGATTTGATGGCAATGGTTTTGTATCTACTAAATGTTGCTAAATATCATTCAGCAGTGATTGCAGAAGTACATTGACAGGAATCATCCAGAAATGCAAGCTGCAATATAAATCTGACCTGAAAAGAAGGATATCATTGCTGACATCAGTTGGATCTTGGCTGAAAGCAAAGAAAACAAAACAAAAGGGCTTATTTGTGTTTCACTAATTGTGCAAAAGCATTCAGCTTTGTGGATGATAACAAACGATGGATAGCCTTGAGAAGAATGGAAACTCCAGAAAGCCACTGTGCTCGTGGGGAGCCCGTATGTGAATCAAGAGGCAGTCACTGGAACAGGACAAGGGACTTCTTCATGGTTTCAAATCAAGAAAGGTGTGTATCGGGGCTGTGTCCTCTCACCATACTTCTTCAGCCTGTATGCTAACAAAATAACCCCAGAAGCTTGACTATATGAGGAAGAATGCAGCATCAGGATTGGAAAAGGTTTATTGACAACCTGTGTTATGCAAATGACACAACGGGCTTCCTGAATATTTGGAAACGTGAAGCATTTGCTGATGACAATCGAGGACTGCAGCCTTCAGTAGAGATGACAACTTGAGGTACAGAAAGCCCACTCCTCAAACTGCAGCAATAAGTGACATCAAGATAAACAGAGAAAAAATAGAAGATCTCCGTGAGTGTACCTTGCTCATATCCACAATCAATGCTCACGGAAGTAGCTGTAAAGAGACAACAACAAAAAAAGGTATTATATTGGGTAAATCTGCTGCGTAAGATCTCGAAGAGCAATAATGTCACTTTGAAGAAGAAGGTGCACCTGGTCCAAACCATGGTATTTTCAATCACGCCATATGCGTGTGAAAATTGGACATTGAAAAAGGAAGACTAGAGAAGATTCGATAAATTTCATTTATGGTGTTGACAGAGTATTGAAACTACCACGGACAGCCAAAAGAACAAAGAATTTTGCCTTGGAAAAAATACAGTCAGAATGTTTTTTTTTAAATCATTTTATTAGGGGCTCATACAACTCTTATCACACTCCATACATCCATTGTGTCAAGCACATTTGTGCATTTGCTGCCATCTTCATTCTCAAAACATTTTCTTTCTACATGAGCCCTTGGTATCAGCTCCTCATTTGTCCCTCCCTCCTCCACCATCCCTCCATCACAAACACATGATAATTTATAAATTATTTTTCTCATGTCTTACACTGTCTGAAGCAAGCATGGCAGACTCTAAACTCCCAGTAGTCTGTAGCATACAACCTGCGTCGCCAAGGCCTGGATAGAAACTACGTAGGTCAAAATGGCATGGCCCTACTCAGTGCTTGCCCTCATAGAGAGACCACTGAAGGTATGAGTGCTAAAGCAAAGTGTGCTGAAGAAATCAGATGGTGCCCAGCTGTCAGAAAGAATGATGTCTGGGGTTTTAAGGTGTAAGGGAGGTGTCAACTACATCCACATGGAAGAAACACACTGTGTGATCCTTGGGTTATAAATACATAGTCGCATGCGTTTGAATAGTCACCAAAAGAAAAGTAAACAGATTACTGGTGTTCTTTGCCGTCAGTCAAGAGTCATCTGATGGCAGCAGTGATATTCCTTATGACACATCCTCTTCTGAATCCATCTTGAATTTTTGCCTGCTCTCTATCAATATCCTGCTGAAACAGTCATTGAATGATCTTTACACATTTTACTTTAAGAGGATATTAATGTTATTGTCCCTAATAGCAACAAGCAAAACAAAACAAAACAAACAATAAGGAAACAAAGCCAACTATCCATACAGATACAAGCTAAACAGGGATTTCCATAATTATATCAGTAAAAATGAATGAAATATAACTACACATGATTGATTTTAGGCATATAATATTATAATGTATAAGGAAAAAGAAAATAACTGAGGACCACATATAATATAATCTCATTTTTATAGCACTTAAAAACCATTAGATCTCAGTAACATTAACAATATATGCTTATGTAGTAAAACTCAAAACTTTAGTCATGGACGATAAAGAAGAAGAAGGTAGGGGCACCAAAGGTATCTCCCAGATAATAATACAGCTAGAGTTCTCACATAGGGAAGTAGTTTTCTTTGTGTTTCATGACTCGCATATACATTACACATTTTATTTATTTGTATCAAGTGTTTTACATATTTTTAAACTCATTGAAAGAGAAAGATAATGCAGAGAGAAGGTAGCAACACAGGAAAGCTCTCTCTGCTATTGAACTATGACCATGGGGCCCAAATAGAAAATGTTGGAAAGGACCCGACTCTCCAGTGTTATGAGCCTTAGACCAGCCAACTCTCCTGCGTACTCTTCTCTGGACTTAGAGTTGTGTGAGTCAGTAAATCACTTGATAGCTTAAGCCCACTTGTAAGTAAGCCAGCTACATATTTTTCACAGCTGAAATCTTTCTGATACAATGGTCTTATTTCTTAAACTGGATGTTTATCTTTCCTTATAGATAGAAAAGAACAATTTTATATATTAAATGACATATAATTGTCATATACTCAAGTGTATTTTTCTTTCACTTTGCACATATATATATATATATATATATATATATATATATATATATATATAGAGAGAGAGAGAGAGAGAGAGAGAGAGAGAGAGAGAGAGAGAGAGAGAGTCTATGTGGAAAAATCTGCCAATCTCTACCTCTCTGCTTTCTGATTTACTTTTGTGTCCCATAATAAACTTCAGTCCCTGGACAGCCCTACTGCGGCCGGACTGCCCCGGCCTCCCCTGAAGCCTCCCCGCAGGGCTCAGTGACCTCGGAGCAGATGGAGAAAGAGCAGCCTGTGGACACCAAGAAGCAGCTGTGCCCTTACGCCACGGTGGACGAGTGCCGCTACGGGGAGAACTGTGTGTACCTCCACGGGGACTCGTGTGACCTGCGTGGCTGCAGGTGCTGCACCCCACGGACGCTGCCCAGCGCTCACAGCACGTCAGATCATGCATCGAGGCACACGAGGAGGGCATGGAGCTCTCCTTCGCCGTCCAGCGCAGCAAGGACATGGTGTGTGGCGTCTGCATGGAGGTGGTCTACGAGAAGGCCAACCCCAGCGAGCGCCACTTAGGGATCCTGTCCAACTGCAGTCACACCTACTGTCTCAAGTGCATCCGCAAGTGGAGGAGCGCCAAGCAGTTTGAGAGCAAGATCATAAAGTGAGGCTTCTCCCGGCCTGCCGGGGCGTTCTCTCTCGGGAAAGTGTGTTCTCGCCCCGGCCTCACCAGACGGACTGCGTTTTGAGTGCATGTGTTTTCTCTTGACCGGGAGCCTCTCCTGTGTGTCTCAGCTAGCTCCTAGGTCAGTTGGTCTGCCCACTGTAATTTGGAGGAGGAGACCCTGTGTATCCGTTAGTGGACTCCCTCGTCCTCTCTGAGGAGCATGTGTTCCTGGATTAGCCAGACAGGCCCAGGCAGCAGACCCGCGGTCTGAATGTGTGCTTCCTGGCGTTATCCATTTTCCCTGATATCCTCTTCTGTCCATTAAAGCTAGCCAACACTCCCCCTTCCCTTGAGAATGTTCTCGTTACTGAACAAAGCGGCATCCTCTAAACAGAGCAAAGTTGCAAGAAATAAATCTATTTAAACGAGAAAAAAAAAAGAAGAAACTTCAGTCTCCAAGTCACTTCTGCATTTTCCATCAACTCCTGCCTGGTTTCATGCATTTATATTGAATGCTGAGTTATTGGATCTTCAAAAAATTAAATATAAAATCATCATATGACCTAGAAAATCTACCCCTAGCCATGTACCCTAAAATTGAAAACTGATACTGAGTCATACACTCTGTTTGCAACAGCCAGAAGGTGGAAACAACCCAAATGTCTATCAATTGGTGAATGGGAAAACAAAAGGTGATGCGTCCATACAGCGGAATATGATTTTTCTCTAAAAGGATAGACATATTTATTCATGCCGCAATATGGATGAACCATGAAAACATTGTGCCAGTTGAAGGAAGTCAGACACAAACGACCGCGTTAATGATGCCATTCATGAGAAATCTTGAAAACCAGTAAAGCCATAGAAACAGAAGTCAAATTTGTAGTTGTCAAGGACTAGGGGAGATAGGAAAGAGAATGGTTGCCAACAGGTGTGGAGCTTCTCTTTGAGATGATAAGATTGTTCTAGTCTCATTTGATTTTCAAATTGTAAGTCAATTTTTTCAGCACCAGTTTTAAATAATTGTCCCTCATTTCACTGAATAGCTCTTTGTTATCCTTTGTAAAATGAGTACATAAGTGGTCTGTTTGGGAACTGTGGTTTTAGTCCACTGACAATGATATCACACTTCTCATTATTATAGATAAGTCATATTTGTCCCTTGTAAATATATAGATGCTACCAAATCCATAATCTTCTATCCTTAAAATGCAATGAAAATTTGACAAGTCTTTCTCGTGCTCAATTGTTATCTCCCTAAGCCAAACCACCATCAACCTGGGATTCTCCATAAGCCTGATGATTTATCACTCTTGGCACACTCTTATAATACGTCAGTCTACTGTGTGTGAATGTTAAAAAAAATAAACAAACATTAGGGACACTCCAACAGCTTCCCAGTGACTTCGACAATTAGAATAAAATCCACGATTCTCCCTACCTGACACACAAAACCCTAAATAATGTGCTCACCCCTCTGCTGCCCTCTTCATCTTCCTTTCCTGCCACTCTTTGGCTCCATTCTTCCATAGCACATTGGCTCGGTGCTTCCACTCTGACCCCACCATCTTTCCCACCTTTGCACTTCATTCCAGTCCTGATTCTATAGAGAAATACATGAAATAGTGACCTCTATGATGGCAATAAGCAAAGACCCACATAGTTTGCTGAAAGGGAGGAAGTATGGAAGCATTCAGTGATGAAGATCCAACACAACTTGAGGAAATACCAATGAATTGCTATAAAGTCATAGACCCCTTACTAAGTAAAAGTATCAAAAGTATCAAAGTATCATAGACCCCTTACTAAGTAAAAGTATCAAAAAAGTATCAAAATACAGTTTCCAACATATGCTTCTATGTAGGACGAGATTCTTGGGAGAAGGAGCTGCCAACACTTTGGCCATTCTTTGAAGAATTCTGCTCTCTTCGGTTGTTATCACATCAAAACAGCAGTTTGGGCATCCTTGGGGAAATCAAATTGTATCCCTTTGAAATGTTCTTTGAGTTTAGGCAACAAAATAAAGTCTGAAGGGGCAAGATCAGAGCTGTAGGCTTGGTGGAATAAGATTTCCCACGAAAATTCGCAGAGAAAGTCCTTGGCATCTTCAGAATTTTCATGATGGGGAAAAAAATTCCATTTCCCAACTTTTCTGACCTCTTCCATTAATGCAGTTTTCAACATTTTGAAAACTTCAAATCAAGCCCCCATGATTGCTCTGTATTCTTTGATGAAATTTAGCAAGACCGTCCCTTTGGGATCTCAGAAGACACTTATAATAACCTTCTGAGCTGATCTTTCAGCTTTGAATCTAACTGGTCCAACAAGTTTTTTTAGAAGCCATTGTGTTGATTGAACTTTTTTTTTTAAGGCACTTTACCAAAACCAAGACAATTGCATTACTGAGAGGACTTGTCCACAGCCTTCAACTGATCTCAGATAAATTTTTAATGACATCTGTTTGCGATAAATCCATCTTAAATGTAAGCTTCTTTATTTGTCCTTGGGCAGCCTCACTCAGTATGGATTACACCTCAAATAAATAATTTTTTTATAAATGGACTTATAGGCAACATCATAATGAGCAGAGAAAAGATTAAAGTTGTCATTTTACTTAGAACCATAATCAATACCCATGGAAGCAGCAATGAAGAAATCCAATGACACTTTTTTAAGGGGGTGGAATCAAATCTGTTGCAATAGACCTCTTTACTGTGTTAAAGAATGTCCTACTCCATACCACCTTGACCTTGCCAGATCTCCTCTGAAGTGTTCAGGAACAAAGATATCACTTTAAGAACTAAGATATCCAAGCCATTGTCTTTTCAGTGACTTCATATTCATGTGAAAGTTAGACAATGAAAAGACGATGGCTTAGATCACCTTAGTTCTTAAAGTAAAGTGTCATCTTTGTTCGTGAACATGTGACGATGGTACAGGACCAGGTATTTTCATTATGTTGTAGTTAGGGTCGCTGTGTGTCAGACTGACTCCATGGAACTGACACCACCACCATCAGGGTTGAGAGCCCTGGTGTTGTAGTGTCCTGGTGAAGATTAGATGATATTGTGCACACGGGGTGTTGTGCACACAATACATGTTCAACAAATGTTAACTCATTGTGTGAGAAGCAGTATAGCATTGTGTTGTGGAGAATACAATTTGAATTCAATTTGCCTGAGTTTGAATTTTAGGTCCAGTACTTCCTCACTATGTATCCTGAGACAAATGACTTAACATGTCTGTACCTTAGTTTATTCTACTGTCAAAGAGAATATTACTAAATTTTAATTTTAGTAAAGTGAAACATTCTGTAGAAGAAAACTCATAGAAAAAAACCTAAAGAATGAATACATTTGAATGATCATGTTGGCAAAGAATATTGAAATATACCTTGGATTTCCAGAAGAACAAGCTAATCTGTCTTGGAAACAGTACACTGGGATGTGCCTTGTTTTCAAGGATGATAAGACTTTGTGGCATGTACTTTGGACATGCTATCAGGAAAGATTAGTTCCTAGAACAAAACATCCTGCTTGGTAAAGTAGAGCATCAGAAAAAGAAAGACCTTCAATGAGGTGAATTTACACAAAACCTGAAACAAGGGATCTTTTCCAGTTGATTAGCCAGGTTGTCTTCCAATTTCTTGGCACAGGCAAAAAAAGTGCTTCTATGCTTCTTGAAACATTTTAATTGGTATTGTCAGTTCCTAGAATCTAGTTTTTTGCTAATGCCTTCAGTATCACTTGAATTTCTTCCTTCAGTACCATTGGTTCTTAATCATTACTTCCTGGAATGATAAAACATCAACCAATTATTTTGTGTACAGTGGCTTTGTATTCAACCTATCTTCTTCCTATGCTTCCTGTATCACTCATTTGTTTCCCCAAGATCCCTGCAATATCGTGACTCAAGTTGATTTTTTTGTCCTTCAGTTATTTCCACTGGAGAAGGCTGTGTGTTCTTATTCTTGGGTTTCTAACTTCAGGTCTTTGTACATTTCATTATAATACTTGGCCTTTCTGAGCTGCCCTTTGAAATTATTTTGTACAACTCTTTTACTTCATTATGTCTTCCATTTTCTTTAGCTACTTATACGATCAAGAGCAAGTTTCAGAGTCTCTTCTGACATCTCCTTTCATCTTTTTCTTTCCTGTTTTTTAACGACCTTTCGCTGTTTTCATATATGATGTTCTTGATGTCATCCCACTAATCTTCCATTAGTGTTCAATCAGTCAAACCTATTTTAAAATGTTCTTGAACTTCAAGTGGGATATATTTAAGGCTTTCATATATTTGTTTTAATTTTCAACTTTAATTTGAACTTAAGTATGAGTAATTGATGGTCTGTTCCACAGTCAGCTCCTGGCCTTGTTTTGACTGATGATATTGAGCTTCCTCAGCATGTCTTTACACAGTCTGGAAGCTCCACTGAAATCTGTTCACCTTGAGTGATCTTGCTTGTATTTGAAATACCAGTGACAGATCTTCCAGCATCACAGCCACAGGCAAGCCAGCATAGTACAACAAAGTTACAAGAGTTGATATGTCCATGTATATATATATAATCTCAAGAGAAAGGAATTTAGTTCAATAACTTGGTTCTACAATTGTGAGGGACAGTAAGTCCACAGTCTGTAGGTCAGGCAACAGGCTAAAGGATATTGCAAACTTGTGTCCCAACCTTCCCAGGTCAAGAGAGAGAAACACTGAACAAAGAGTTCTACCAAAAGGCTTATTTATTGTCTGGAAGCAGAATACAGTCTAAGGAAATGCTTTTGTTCTTAAAGTCTTCAATTGACTGATCATTTGATTACATTACTTTAGATTATATTTTGGTAAATGTGCTTACATATGATATATAAAAGTATATAATCTGTAATATATAATATATGTGCATATGTGTGTGTTTCTCACACAGACTCATCTTTCTCTGAGTAGGTGTGTATTAGACCAGTCTCTTTTCCAATATAAAAGAACAGATTTGAGTAATATATATTATCATATATCATATGACATATATATGTATATGAAAAGTAATCTGCTTTACTTAAGGCCAACTGATTTAATCACATATAATGTCTCCAAGGAGCCACATGAAGCTACTTTTGTTTCACACCAGTTTATTGCTATTTCAAATTCTCAGCAGGGGTCAAACTATAATTAATCAGTTCAAAACCCAGATATCTACTTTATAACGTGAACTAGATGGAGGTGGCCAGTCTCGAGGCCCTGGATGGCCAGCTTGAGAAGCTAAGTGCTACCCTTCAAAGGAGACAGAGAGAGAGCCCTCCCCCAGAACCAGTGACCCAAATTCAGACTCAGAATTTAACTTTTGTCTACTATGGGTTGGAATCTACTCAGTGGCAGAGGGTTTGGTTTTGAATTTTTTTGAGCAGGAAATATCCAAGATATTTAAAGGTGCATTTTTGCTGTTGTGAACATGTGCAATATCAAATTTTAATGAAAAAGCCATCTCAGCACAAGATATTTAAGAAATTCCAACCCAACTAAGTTACTACTGTGGAGATTAGTAGCCCAACATGATAAAAATTAAGAAGCATTTCTTGAAATTTTCTGGAATTCTATAAAAAGGATCTTACTTCTAAACTATATATTTCAACAAGTAATTTGTTATTCATTACATAACATTATGTAAGATAAGATAGAGCTTGGCTCTTATCTTACAAATTGAGCAGGTTGGAGAGGGTACACTCTGAAATGAGAACACTTAAAGACAAAAAGAGATGCAGTTGGGGCATGGGGGACCCTGCAGTATACACTCTCCAGGGCCCCCAACTTTATCAGAGGCAGCTTAAATACCTTTCCTGCATGAAGCCTGCACTTTGTGACAGGATTGCACAAGGGAGCAATTCACAATTCCTTGAAGGTTTACAAAGAAGCCACATTATTCACAGGCAGGAGGAGAGGATAAGGCAGGGAACATGAAGTAGCTGATAAGTTTGCAGACTGCGTCCTTCTGCAGCTTCAGTCTGGGAACAGGAGACAAATGTGCTTTTACCTCAAGTGGAGAGACAGGCCAGCCCTTCCTTCATCAGCTTCCACAGCTGAGCCGTCAGCGTCCTCCCACAGGCCATGAACTGTGGAAAGTGCTGGCCAGGCCTGCCTGGCGTATTTGCTTAAGGAGCAAACAACTTCACCCTCACAACAAGATTGCCTTCTAATTGAGTGATTCTGCTTGGATCCCACACCGGCACCATGTTTCCTACCCTAAAAAATATCCTGATCTTCTCTGCATCCTTGATGGGGAAGCGAACCACAGGACGATGCATGAAGTCAAGGGCTGCATCTTCTTTCTTTCTCTCTTTTCAAAAACCATTTTATTGGGGGCTCCTACAGCTCTTACAACTCCCACACATCAATTGTATCAAGCATATTTGTACAGATGTTGCCATCATTTCCAAAACATTTTTTACTTAAGCCCTTGGTATCAACTCCTCTTTTTACTCCTCCCTCTCCCACCTTCCCATCTTCGTGAATCCTTGATTGGTTATATATTACTATTATTTCATATCTTACACTATCTGTTGGCTCCCTTCACCTACATTTCTGTTATTCATCCCCTTAGGGGAGGGTGGATAATATATCCAACCTGGTGATTATCTCTTATAGCAGATGCCTGCCCATAAAAGTCTTCCCAACAAACATCTCTTTGCTCTGAGTTACTTACCCCACAGTCAAAAGTGACTGAACAGCCATGTTTAGACTACATGACACTGGCTTCCTGACCATAGCTGACTGGGCAGGAGTGGGCTGTTAGCCCTAGCTAGAAAAGTAAAATAGAACTTCAAGCATCAAAGATTTACATTAGTGAATCTTGGTGAGTTATTTCAAGACATGTAAACCCATCAGTCCAGTGGGGACCTTCCTCCACCAGGAAGACAGAGAAGCAGAGAAAGCTAGTCATGATGAACAGCTAGTCATTAAAGAAAAGAAAGAGAGGAAGAGCTATGCAGAGAAAAACTTATGAAAAATCTATTTGGAAACAGGGAGATGGCTCTTGCTAACATTCTGCTGAACGTCTTGCCCTCAGACTCCAGGACTGACCTTGAAGCCCAGGCCTTTGTGGCTGTGTTTTCTTTAAAGACAGTTGAGCAGGTTTCCATTCCATAAAGGTAAGTGTTCCCTGATAACAAGTGCCATCCATCCAGGTCCATGTAAGAAAAACTCACAAGGTCCAAACGGGGGGATTTGAGAAGGCTTTCAGAAAGGAGCCATTTAGAGAGACGGGAGCAGGCTTTGGGAAAGCAACCAGGAAAACTGCAATGCCTTGGGGGTGGTAATAATTTGATCATCCTTAGACCGGAAATGGTGAGAGGAGGGGGCTTGATGGAGATGAAAGGTGCTCTCACCTATGATTGAGAGAGAGGCATCCTTGGAAAAGCCACAAAGAGGGAGTCAGGAGTTAAGAATCCTGACCTCTTTCTCTTCCCTCCCTCATTAGTCTTTTGGCCATTGCTTTCTGTGAGCCAAATTAATCTGAAAGTCAAAGCCAGAGAACTCTTCTGCGCAGGCCCCTGGAGGGCAAGGTGCAGAGGGTGAGAGGGCGGCGTGGGACCGACGAAGGGAAAGGCCCGCACAGGTGTCTTCCTCCCAGGCCAGATCCATTTCTATTGCTCCGTGCTGCTCCTCGCAACGATAAGGTTGCCATGGTCACAGAAATTACTGTTATTTTTAACTTAACAAATATTTATTTAGTGACTTCGACTTGCTGGGTGTTACATAGATCTGAGAATACAGTGATTTTAAGAAAAACAAGGTTCCCGTTCATAGGGCGACATCGATTCCTACTTCTAACACAGTGGTTCTCAACCTTCCTGATGCTGCGAACCTTGAATACAGTTCCTCATGTGGTGGTGACCCCCCCAATCATAAAATTATTTTCACTACTATTTCATCACTATAATTTTGCTACTGTTATGAATTGTCATGTAAATATCTGATATGCAGGATGTATTTTCATTGTTACAAATTGAACATAATTAAACATAATTAAAGCATAGTGATTAATAACAAAGCTATGTAATTACATATTGTGAAATATTTATGTGTTTTCCGATGATCTTCGGAGACCCCTGTGAAAGGGTCGTTCAACAACCCCCACCCCCAGGGGTCGTGAGGGTCGTGACCCACAGGTTGAGAACCCCTGTTCTAAGGGAATAGCTGTTTTTGCTCATTTCTTTGTGCATCTATCCTTTACAACTTATCTTTATGGCTAAACACCCTCTGAGGACAATAGGTTTGTTGAAATTATTTTCAACACCAAGGATATGACATATGATTCGATTTGTTCAATGGAAACTTTTATCTCCCAGTGAAAAAGGCAAACAGAAACTTGTCGTTTAAATGCAAAAAAAAATAAAATAAAATCCTAAAGCGTCTGTTAGCAGAAACCAAAAGTCAAACGCACTGCCATTAAGTCAGAAGCACACAAAAATTTACATCTGGATTACCTCAAATAAAACCCATGGCAATGTAATATTTACTAGATAGTTTGCATGCAAGCTGTCTTTCTCATGATGGGTGCTTAAAACAAGAAACACTCCTAAACACTTTATATGTTAGGGATTTTCCTAGGTATTGTCTTCTGTACAAGGTCTATCTAAGTCAAGAAACCTCGGCTTAGCTTAAAGAAATCTTTTACCTCAGTTTTGTCACAAACTAGTTGTGCAGCTTCTTCTATACATTTATGCACATATCTATTTATACATACATCTACCCACCTGAAACTCATTAATTTATTTACTCATCTAACATTCATTGTTTATGGACCATACGCTAGAAACTCAACAAAGATCTGGAATTTTAAAAACTATGATTAACACCCTTAAGAAACTCCAACTGGGGAGAGCAGCATGTTAAACCGGTAAAATAATACACTATTACAGGAGTCATAAAAGAGCTGTGTACAGAGTTTTTGGAACCCTGACAGAAAAAATAAGTTATCCCATCTTTGAACAATTGGAGAACAAGTCATAGAGGTATTAATGTTAGCCAAACTGCTTAGTTTCTGTTTCTAGGTAAATTCATTCCCAGACAGTCTATTTGCTCACCACCCACTAGAAAGGGCACGAGCTCCAGAAATCAGACATCTGTATTCTGAACCTTGGCTCTCCCACTGCATGTGGCCCAGCAACTTGCATAATGTTTCATGTTACAGTGTTCTCACTTGTAAAGACGGAAATAAGTAAAATAATTTGGGGAAAATATTTGTGTCCACAGAAGTGTTCTCAGATATAAGATAATATATTGTTTCATTAAGCTCCCAGTATAAGGGTCCTCGTGTGGATTAGGACCCCAGTGAATCCCCTCTGAGCACAGTCCAGGGATGTGACAGCCTTGCTCTCAGACAGAGAACATTGTAAGTCAGTTATGGCTGATGCAGCTGAGTTACAATGTAACACCTTGACATTTTATCTCCTCTTTGGACCCATTTCAAAGTTGTGTCAGTTTTTAATATTTTCTGCATTCTTTTCTATTGAGGGTTTCCCATTTTGTGGTGTCAGTGTTGCTGGGATTTGTTTGTTTTTTGTTTTGTATGATTGTCTGCAACTGGATTAACAATTACCTAGGGGCAGGAAGGGGAGGCTGTGAGGCATGGGAAACTAACAACAAGGAGTATAAGAAGAAAATGTTTTGAAATTGATTATGGTTATGAATATATAACTCTTATTATGATTGAAATGTTTACTGTATTATAAGTGAATTATATGCCAATAATTATATTAAATAACTTTAAAACTCCTTGATAATTCCTGTCATAAAGTAGATTAAATTTTATTAATTGTCGTTGAGTTGACGCTAACTCCTAATAACCCTGTAGGGCAGAATGGAACTACCTCAGAGGGTTTTGAAGTCTATAGTATGTTTTAATGGTTTTATGTACATATCATATCATACATTTAAACAGCATATAGCATACAATTTAATCATTCAAACATATTAAGGTTTGTGCAGTCACCACCACAATCAAGTTCAGAACATTTTCTTCTCAGATTCATTGTTGTTAGCTCTGTATGTCTTCCCATCCTCCCCTGCCACACCCATGTACAGTTACTATCTCTGTAGAGCAGTGGTTCTCAACCTTCCTCATGCCACGACCCTTTTATACAGTTCCTCATGTTGTGGTGACCCCCCCAACCATAACATTATTCTCATTGCTACTTCTAACTGTAATTTTGCTGCTGTTATGACTTGGGCAACACCTGTGAAAGGGTTGTTCAACCCCTAAGGGGTCACGACCCACAGGTTGAGAACTACTGCTATAGAGCTACCTATCTTGGATTTCATATACAGAAAATAATACAAAATACAAACAGGAAACAAACACACACAAAAGCAAACCAACCAACCACAATGTCTCATCAAAACATTAAAAAAAAAAAAAAAGAAACCTCTATCGAAGAGAAAGCAAAAATAGTAAAAACTGAAGCAACTTTCAAATGGGCCCAAAGGGGAGAAAGTGATGGACGTGCCGAGGGACCTGGGGTGCTCCCAGGTCTTGCAGCCTGCACAGGGAGAAACCAAACCATTGGCGGTAGCACCTTACACTGTTCTGAGCATTTGGTAGGATGCAAGCTTGAGGACTTGTCCATTAGCCAAACTCCATGGCCTGGTGGCAGCAAACAGGTTGTTCCTGGCAGGTCAGCATCACGAGGTGACTCGGAGTCTGAGGGTCAGCCATTTGTCCAAGGTTGCCCAGTTGGTGACAGAGCCAGAAAGAAAAACAGTGCTCCTCACTCTCCCAGCTGACCAAATCTTCTCTGCAATATTCCAAGTCAAGAGTCACAGAATTGAGCACCTTTCAGGTGCCTGGGAGGATGGAGTGATGGGAAAGTAAGAGAGTAACAGGAAGAAGAGCCACACTCCACAACCAGTGGCCAAGATGCTTTCAGTGGCCCTGTAGATGCCGCTGCAGTTGAGCAATGTAGATCTAACGCTTGTCACAGCACAGAGGTAATTCTCCATGATCTGAACCACATTGAGCACTTGGCCTATAAATCGATCCCTGTATCACAGAGCTGTGACCTGTCGCAAAGGGTTCCTGAAGGTGGGGGAAGGGACAGCAAGAGGAGGCTTACCCACAGGCCTTCGCCCCACCGTCCAGGCCAGTATATCCTCCCACCATTTTTGACCTGTTAGAGTATCCTACTTTCACTTGGGCAATCCATCTTCTCTCCCTGTCATAGGACACCACTAGTGCAATCTTTCACTCGCTTCATCTGCCTCCCATGCACACGGAGACTTCAAGAAGCTCACAGAAAAACGGAGTGAACGAGAATGGCAAATTTCCAGGAACTTGCTGAAGACTCCTATATTTCCGGGTCCCCTTTTCCTTTAGAGAGGTAGTCTCCAGTGCCCCTAATTTCAAAGCTTTTGTAAGTCTGAAGTTCTTCATGAGATCTTTACTCCCTAAGTTGAATTTTCCCACATTTCTAAATTTCATTAACCCGGAATTAGAATATAACTTTCTTTTAAAATACTCGGTGTTGTCAATTGTGAATATTAAATTTTCACTTGTCTTGAGAAATACATGGAGTATTCAGGAAAAAAATAATATAATGGATCAAAAAGGAAATCAGATGTCTGCCATAATCAACTTTACAATGTTCTCTGTCTGATAACAAGGCTCTTCACATCCTTCAGCTATGGTCAGAGGGAGTCACTGGAGACTTAATCCCTGTGAGGATTATGCAAATGGATTTTGGGCTTCCACTGTCATTCATAGTTTTCTGCAAGCCAGGTGTGCACAATGTGTCTCATCCCACTCCCTCGAAGCCTCCTGCCACATCTCTCCCCAATAGAGCAGCTATTGGACTCAAACCTTTTCATTGACAAAACCATTGACTTTTTAGTTAGCAGGACTTTTCGTTGCTCCTAACCACTAAGCCACCAGAGCTTCTTTGCATAAAAACGATATTCAATAAATGTCTTTTCTCTTTCCTGCTCCCAACCCATGTCCTCTCTTCCGACTCAATGGCAATCTTTTGAGACTAAAGTAACACATAAGTATAAAACTTTGGTTTAAATATTTGGGAAGTTTAAATCTACTTCATAACCCTAAGTCATTTAAACACTGCTCTTTAGACCAACTCTGCTTTATCTTAAGGGTGTGTTTGTTTCTTCCTTGAAACTGTAAGTTCTTTGGAGGGCCCTGAGCCATCTCTCGCTGCTTCTTTCCGAATACCTAGTGCAATATAGATGGTGGGTGTTTAGACAGTACACCTGAATGTGAATTCAACTTTGAATAGAACTTTCCAAAATAGGATCTCTTTTCCTAACCTTCAGAGGATCTATTATTTCCTTGAACTATGTAAAACTTTCGGGTCAAGCTCACCTAGAAGCCTAATGGTAAATGAAGCCCATCACATTCGTCGAATGTGCAAAACTCTGTCCCCAAAAGTCATTAAACTTTGGTGGTTCCTGAGTAGGTATCTATGAAGTAAGAAGTGAAGTCCTCAGCCCAATGGAAAGCTTGTCTTTGCAGAATGGCAATGAGTATGTTTTGTTGACAGTAATGTCAGAGAGACCCCTGTTTTATTATGTGGTGATGTCTTTGCCTCCATCTCAGGCAGACTCCAAGGAATTACACATAAATTAATAGACCTCTAACCTAAGCTATAAACATCTCATTTAAGATATAATCCTTGTCTAGATTTGCTTATATACTAAACACATAAAGTCTTTATTATTATATTTTATTTTATTTGTTGTTGTTGTTTAAATCATTTTATTAGGGGCACATACAACTCTTATCACAATCCATCCATACATCAATTGTGTAAAGCACATTTGCACATTCATTGTCCTCATCATTCTCAAACATTTGCTCTCCACTTAAGCCCTTGGTATCAGCTCATTTTCCCCCTTCCCTCTCTGCTTCCCCCTCCCTCATAAACCCTTGATAATTTATAAATTATTATTCTGTCATATCTTACACTGTCCGACATCTCCCTTCGCCCACTTTTCTGTTGTCCATCTCCCAGGGAGATTATGTGTAGATCTTTGTAATTGGCTCCCCTTTTCCAACCCACCCTCCCAGTATCGCCACTCTCGGCACTGGTCTTGAAGGGGTCATCTGCCTGGATTCCCTGTGTTTCCAGTTCCTATCTGTACCAGTGTTATAGAAAATGCCACACCCCCAAAGAGGCATCATCAGGCTGTGACCTGACTGAGAGGTTGGACTCCACGCTCACCTCCCCACAGGTGCATGTTGACATGAACCTATCTACCACCAGCATGAAGAACATAGTGCCACTGAATTATAGGCGGAGACTTTTAAAATTTGTGGTAAAATCCTATTATATTTGCCATAAACTTTTTGAAGCCTCTTCATATGCATATATAATTTTTCATTGGAGAATGATCAAATATCACAATAAAAATAACAAAAGAAACAACGCCCTCAGAAATTAGAAATCCATTAAAAGAGCGTAGGCAAACTGTGAGCAGATTGAGTCAAAGAGTCCACAAAGGGAGCAATCAGTCCCAGCACTGGAAGAACCAGGGGTAAGCTGGGCTTCAGGTCCAATGGGAACCACCAACTCCAGCATTCTGCCTCTTAATTCTGCTTGGCATGCCATTTTCATTCTTTCTCACAGCAGCTGGGCATCTTCCTCAGGGAGGGCACAGGGACTTACCATGGCAGACATGCATTTTTTTTCCCCACAAAGAAAATTATTTAAGTCTTAACTAAACCAATTTAGTGGCTCCATGGGAGAGAAGCCCTGTCAATCTGCTCCCATTAAGATCGCCCCAAATCAAACCAGCCATGCTGGCACCAACTCAGAGACACGTTACATAGGTTTCCAAGTTTGTAAATCTTTACATGAACAGACAGTCTCATTTGTCTCCCGAGGAGCAGCCAACTTTGTGTTTAGCAATCAGCGCTTACCCACCAGGGCTGCTCTAAAAAGATTCCAAAAACCTAAACAAACTCACTGCCCTTGAGTCATATTCTGACTCATAGCAACTCTATGAGGATTACAACCTAGGACATCACATGGGGACATCCTAACACCATATATGGTCACTGTGAGTCAAAATCAACTTGATGGCAGCAAAGAGGTATCGTGTGCCTATGCACCAGGATATATAAGGTTAAAGACCTATTAGATCTCCCAAAATGATAAAATCCATAGAATGGGTCTAAAAGGCCCAGCCCTCAAGAGCATGCATACTAGTTGAGCAAATAAACCTTAAAGACATAACAGGTGATTTCAGGTTATTAAAGGCATGATAAAAATAGATAGGATCATGTGGCAGAGAGAAAACGGATGCATGTGGTGGTGCTGTTTATAGATGGGCTAGTTAGAGTTAGGCTGTTTTGACAGGTCCTATTGAAACTGACATTTGAAAACAGGAGCCAGGCAATACACCAATAAGCGCAAAGTCCTAAAGAAAAAGATTGGAGTAGTAATTGGTCTAGAGTGGCTAGGTTGCGAACAGAGTGTAAGGTGAGCTTAGAAGTACGCACAGGGGCCACAGCATGGACACTACCATTTTTATTCTAAATATAGTGGAAAGCCATTTATGCTTTTTGACTACTTTTATTGAGATGAAATTCATATAACAGAATTTTAAAGTATAAAAAGTGAGTGCCCCTTAACATGTTGTGGGCAGTTCACTGTTATACAGCCACCATCTCTATCTAGTACCCAACATCTTCATCACCTTACATGAAAGCACTATACCTATTAAACAATCATTCTTCATTCTACCTACCAGCCACCTTCCCTGACAACCGCCAATTTGCTATCTGCTTCTATGGCTTTACCTAGTCCCAATATGCAATGTAAGTTGAACCATGAGATATGAAACTTTGTGTCTGGTTTCTTCACCAAACAAAATCAAAGCACTTCAATTCCAATTCACAGTGACCCTCTAGGAGAGGGAAGAACTGCCCCTTGGGGTTTCTGGGCCTTTACATCTTTACGGAAGTTTGCTTATCACTCTTCCATAAAGCATTAGTGGTTTAGAGCCGCTCACATGCTCTCCTGAGCATACGGGTTGGGCGGGGGGGAGGGCGTCATCATTTTTGGATATGAAATCAGTAGCATCACTCCGTTTTAGAGCTGAATACTATTTAATTGAGTGGCTATAAAACATTTTGTTTATCTAGTCATCCTTTCACTAGTGTTGTTTTGAATATCTGTGACTATTGAGGATTTAAGCAGAAGAACAGACTGATCATACTTTCATGTTTAAAATATCACTGTTGATTTCATGGAAAGTGGATTTTGGTTGGGCAAGAATAAGCACAAGGCAGCCAGTTAGGGAGGCTCCAGGTGGGAGGTGATGGTGCCCTGAAATCAGTGTAGTGGCCTAGAGGGGAGAAGATGACATTTTAGGAGGGACTCGATGGAACTTGCTGATGAATTGGAGGAAGGATGAGGAAAAGGGAGGGAATGATAATAGCTTCTAAGTATTTGGGGATTTCAGAACTGGAAAAGGACAGCATCCTCCTGCACCAAGACAGCATTCGGCCTCCCATGCAGCTGGCTGTGAAATGAGTTCAAGCCAGAGGATGAAGAACCCATAGCAAATACGCTCTACTCCGCCTAGAAGCTGGAAGAAAAATATTCCTAAGCTTCAAACCTTCGTAAGCAGACAGCAGAGTCACAAGATGTGTCCCTCAATCACCGTACGAAAGAAAAGCTATTTATACCAGGCTGTTACATGAAAAAAAAAAAACCTTCTGTTGTATTAAGCCAATAGAAGTATGAACCATGTTTTCATAGTTAGCATCATTTTAAATGACATATAACCGAACAGAGTACACAAGAGATGCACCAGTAGGGCGTGACAAAGGGGGATTGCAAAGGGAGTCCCCCGGGGACTGCATAGGGAGGCTCAGAGGTTACTGTGGGGTATGTGGTTGAGAGAGCAACTCAATCCCAATTACAGCACACTCACGTGGTTTTTAGGAGGGATTTTGTTAGTGGATAGGTGCCATTGAGTCAGGTCCAACTCACAGGGACCATCTGTCTAACAGAACGGAGCACTGCCTAGTCCTGTTCCAGGCTCACAATCGCTGCTAGGTTTGAACATGTACTGTGGCCACTTGGTCAGTACATCTTGCTGAGGATCTTCTTCTTTGTTGTTGCCCTCCTCCTTTACCAGGAACTGGTCTCTCCTGGTGAGAAGCATGGGAGACGAAATTTCGCCATCATTCCTCCCAAGGAGCATTCTGGCTGCAGTTCTTTTAGCCATCCTTGGCATTTTCAGTGTTCTTCACCAGCACCATACCTCAAATTAATCCATTTTTCTTCGACCTTGCTTATTCAGGGTCCAACTTTCATAGGTCTACGAGGTGATTTCACATACCATGGCTTGGATCTTGTGCACTTTCATCCTCCAGTAACATCCTTGCATTTAACAGCGGCAGATTTACCCCAGGGCAATGAGTCCTTTGATCTTTTGACTGCTGCGTCCATGAGCATTAATTGTGGATCCAAGCAAGATGAAATCCTTGATAACATCGGTTTTTCCTCCCTCTAGCATCATATTACCTATTGATCCAGTTTTGAAGATTTTGGTCGTCTTTACAATGAGTTATGTTGTTAGTCTGGGTAGACTAGAAAAACAAATTCATAGAAACTCATATGTGTATAAGAAAGAGCTTTATATTCAAGAGCAATTGAATATTGAGAAAACATCCAGATCAAGTCCATAAATATGATATCAGCCCATATGCCCAATACTACTCCATAAATTTCTCTTTAGACTCATGCAGTCATGCATGAATACCAAATGCATGCAGATCACAGGCCTGTGGGTGAAGAGTCCTGTGGACCCAGGGGCAATAGAAACATCTCAGTGCTGGTAGGGGTCTCTGTGTGGCTCCTTCAATGCCATAACTCTAGCATAGCTCCATGTGTCTTCTCAATAGGAATGTCTTGCAGGGATTGAGCATGCGCCTTGCCTCCAGCGAGCTATTTATCTCCTTAGCACCTCCAAATGAGGTCATCAAGCTGCAACCTGATTGACAGGCTAAACTCCACCCCTTCACTCTTACAGTAAATCTCAAATTGACAGCAGTGTGGTGTATAACTACCACAGTTGTAATCCATACTGAAGACTGAAAACCTTGATCTTCATCAGCAAGTGCTTCAAGTCCCACTCACTGTGAGCAAGCAAGGTTTTGTAACACAGGTTATTAATAAGCCTTCCTCCAGTCCTGATGCCACATTTTTCTTATAATCCAGCTTCTGATTATTTGCTCATCATAGAGATTTAATAAGTATGGTGATAGGACACAATTCTGATGCATACCTTTTCTGATTTTAAACTACGCAGTATTCCCTAATTCTGTTCCCACAACTGCCTACTGATCCAGGTCCACCTTCTGCCTGAGCACTATGAAGTGTTCTGAAATTCCCATTCTTCTCAAGGCTACCAACAGTTGGTTATGGTCTACACAGTCTTTACATAGTCAATAAAATGCAAGTAAAACGATTTGTCTGGTATTCTTTGCTGGGTGGGGAACAACATTTTTTTAAAGTTGACAAGACAATGTATGTGAACTACTTGGAAAATTGATAAACAATTTGAGAGAAAGTGCAGTGTAGTGGAATTTGAATTATAGCCACAATATTACACACACTGAATTGGAATCTAACCAAAAATGTCTTCAATTCTAATGTGAGGTTACATGTATGTGAAGACAAATGACATGAAAATACTAATTCCTCCATTTCCACGGTAAGAACACAAGACTGTGTTTAGAAAAATAACAAAAGGAAGACTTTAAGTGACTGCTTCTAAAAAGCAGCCGTATAGGACACACAGGAAATGCTATTTTCAGTGTAAACATTTTACTACTAATGTTTTTAAACTATGGACTATGTTGATTTTTAAAAAGTTATTTAAAGAAACAACATAAACAGAATCTGCTTACATCAGGCATTTTTAATTCTCAACTCAAATGCGCCTCACTGTTCAAATGACTCATATTTAAGAGAGGGATACAGTTACCTGGAGCTCAGGAGTAAAATTAAAGTGTCCTCACATTTCTCTTTGCTGTTTGCAGAGTCAAATAATTCTTTCAGGTTTCCCCCCCTTATATGAAAAAATAATAATTTATAAATTATCAAGGGTTTATGACGGAGGGAGAGTGGGGAAGGAGGGGGAAAATGAGGAGCTGATGCTAGAGGCTTAGATGGAGAGTAAATGTTTTGAGAATGATGAGAGCAATGAATGTACAAATGTGCTTTACAAAATTGATGTATGTATGGATTGTGATAAGAGTTGTATATTTAAATATATATAAATGAACATGAACATAAACATACGCTTATTTATATATTCATAAAACCAAACTCACTGGTATTTGGCTGATTTCAGCTCATTGTGACCCTACAGGACAGTGCAGAACTGCCTCTGTGGGTTTCTGAGACTGTACCTCTTTCCAGCAGCAGAAAGCCTCCTCTTTCTCCTGAAGATTGGTTGATTCATATATATATGTGTGTGTGTGTGTGTGTGTGTTGATTCATATATATATATATATGAATATAGATTGGTTGATTCATATATATATATGAATAAGAGAAGACAATTTGCTAAATGTTGACTAATCATTTAAGATGGGTCTGTAATCTAACGATTAAGCACTTTAGACAGCGAACAGTAAAGTAATAGTTGAGTTATAAATAAACTAGCAAGTATGTGATGCAATAATTTGATGCCTGTAAGAACCTTTTTCTATATAAACCTCTCCAGGGGACACCTTTTAACTGACTCCAATCCACAACTGTAGTGAAAACTATTCATAATTTACACACAATTCATCCCTCCTACAGAAGGGGAATGAGTGAAGTGAAGTGAAGTGAAGTGAAGGTCATTTTCTGGACAAGTCTTTTGTAGGGTATCAGGGGGCTGATTCTAATTCATAGCAACCCCATGTGCTAGAGGGAGACTGGCAGCCACACCCTTAACCATTGAACCGCCGGCTTCCTTTTGACAGCCCCAGGTCCTCTGTTTCCCCAACTCCAAGCATCCTCTCTAGTGTCAGGTCAAAGGAGCCCTACTGTGGTGACCTCCTAGGTTAGGAGTTGGGCTGTTAACTTCAAGATTAGCAGTTGAACCCCACCAACTGCTCCATGGGAAGCCCTTCGGGACAGTTCTTCTCTGTCCTGTGAAGTTGCTATGAGTTGGAATCAACTTAATGGGAGTTGTTGTTGTTGTTCACTGTCATCCCATAAATTTGACTCTGTCCAAGTTGTCATTTCAGAAAACATGACTTTATGGCAGTGAGGAAAGGAATTATCCGGGCATTACTACATCAATATGTTGCTCAAAGTCTCCTCTTAACAGTTTTTCTCTTGTCTGTCACCTTCTTTCTCTTTTATGATGATATCCAACTCTTTCTTTTCTCACACCTGCATCCAGCCCAGATGACAATCCACTGGCAAGAGAGTTCTAGAAGGTTAAAGGCCGCTCTTCCTTTTCATCTCTATCTCCATCCTCACCCCACCTTACCCCACCCCCTGCCCTGCCACTCTCCCACCTCCAACCCTAATACCAATATTGCTCCCAGAAAGAAAATTTGATAAGCTTACCTGAAAATGAATATCTTTATTGCTTTCTGGAAAAGTCAGCCAGTTAACCCCAGGCAATGGTTGGCAAATGCTCAGTGCTGTTTTTGAAATTGGGTTGTGCTGGCCCCCAACCTCAGCAAAGTCAGTGGGATGAAAGAGGAAAGTTTGCAAAAACCTTTCAGGAGCTGTCGACAGTGTGATTTGCAAGGGTCACCTCAAAGTCAAAGACAAAATAGCAGCACTCAATTCCTGATTCCGGCTTGAGCCAGCACACCTTGGCAATGAGTGAGTAGTCACCCAATGGAGGAAAATCTTACATGATGAAATCAGAGAAACTATCAAATCACAGAGAGAAGAGCTCTTGCCTTCCTATTTGGGGTGTTTTGCTTTTTCACTTGTAGAAGTGAATTTGCTAAGAAAAAGTCAATGGAAGTGATTGCTCAAATCTAATAGTCTAGAGTTACAAGAGGCGACAATACCAAAATTGTGTGAATAAGCTATAAAACAGTGAAAGTAGCATTTAAAAATGTGAGCTTATGATATGAGATCTATATCTCAACAAAAATTAAAATATTTGTTCTGTAAAAGTAGAAGGAAAAATGGCGATGTGTAAGGCAACATGATTCCTAAAAGATGTTGTGGGTTCTGACTCATCGCAGCTACAAGTCTGCAAAGTAGAATTGCACCATTCGGTGCCCCACGACTGAGACGTCTAGAATCTAAGCAGGTGTCAGGAATACCTTTGGAGAAGCCTCTGGGTGGGTTCAAACCACCAAACTTTGGGTTGCTACTTGAACACTTAACCATGTGTGAGACCCAGAAATACTCTAAAGAATGGGGGGATTAATGTTGAATTGTATGATATGTAAACAATGTGCCAATAACACTGTTGGGGTGGGAATAAGGAACAATGGAAAGATTATTATTAAAATATGTGGAGGGTGAGAGTAGAATAAGAAGATATCAATGATGTTGTCCCATAATTTGAGCATTCTGTTGGGTTATCTTTCTTTAGAATGGGCACAAAAATCTATCTCTTCCAGTCAGTCGAATAGCTGTTTTCAAAATTTCCTGGCATAGACAAGTGAGTGCCCCAGTGCTTCATCAGCTTGTTGAAATATTTCAATTGGTGTTCCATCAATTCCTGGGGGCTTATTTTTGATGAATGTTTTCATTGCTGCTTGAATTTCTTCCGTCGTACCACTGGCTCTCGCTCATATAAAATGGACTAATTTTGGAAAGTCAACTATTTTTTTTGACACAATGACTTTGTATATTCTTTCCATCTTCTTTTTTTAAAAAATCATTGTATTGTGGGATCATACAACTCTAATCACAATCCATACATCAATTGTATAAAGCACATTTGTACATTTGCTGCCCTCATCATTCTCAAAATATTTGTTCTCCACTTAAGCCCTTGGTATCAGCTCCTGGTTTTTCCCTCTCCCTCCCCGCTTCCCTTCTCATTAACCCTTTATAATTTATAAATTATTATTATTTTGTCATGTGTTACACTGTCTGACGTCTCCCTTCACCCACTTTTCTGTTGTTTGTCCCCCAGAGAGGTTATAAGTAGATCATTATAATGGGTTCCCCCTTTCTACCCCACCTTCCCTCCACCCTCCGGTTTTACCACTCTCACCACTGGTCCTGAAGGGATCATCCGCCCTGGATTTCCTGTGTTTCCAGTTCCTATCTGTACCAGTGCACATCCTCTGGTCTAGCAGGATTTGTAAGGTAGAATTGGGCTCACGATAGTGGAGAGGAGGAAGCATTTAAGAATTAGAGGAAAGTTGTATGTTTCATTGTTGCTACACTGCACCATGACTGGCTCGTCTCCCTGTGACCCTTCTGTAAGGGGGTGTTCTGTTACCTACAGATGGACTTTGGGTCTCCACTCTGCACTCCCTCTCATTTACAATGATATGATTTTTTTGTTCTTTAATGCCCGATACCTCATCCCTTCAACACCTCTTTTGATGCTTCCTAATTCCTTCAATATTTTTGTCCATGAGGTCTTTCAATATTGCAGCGTTAGACTTGAATTTTTTTTTCTTGAGTTCTTTCAGTTTAAGATGTACTGAGCATGTTCTTTTTTTTGGTTTTCTAACTTGAGGGTTGAGCACATTTCATTATAATATTTTATGTTGTCTTCTCAAGTTGCCCTTTGAAATTTTCTGTTGAGCTCTTCCATGGCATCATTTCTTCCATGTGCCTCAGCTACTCTACAATTAAGAGTCCGTTTCAGAGTCTTGTCTAACATCCACTTTTACCTTCTTTCTGCTTTCTTTTTAATGACCTTTGGCTTTCTTCATGTAAAATGTTCTTGATGTCCTCCCACAGTTCACCAGGTCTTCCGTTTTAGAGTCAAATATGTCCTTGAGTTCTTCTCAAAGTTCAAGTGGATAGATTCAAGGTCATATTTTGGCTCTTGTGGAACTTTTTCATTTTCTTCAGCTTTGACCTGAACTTAAATATGAGGACTTTGGTAGTCTGTTATGAGATCAGGCTGGCCCCTGATCTCCTTTATGCTGCTGACATTGAGCTGCTCTATGGTCTCTTCCCACAGTTGTAGTCAATTTAATTTTTGTGTATTCCATCTGGAGAAGTCCATGGGTATAGTCTGTTTTTGTGGTTGAAAGAAAATATGTGCTAGGAAGAAGTCATTGGTCTTGCAAAATTCTATCATGTGATCTCCAGCTTCGTTTCCATTACCAAGACCATATATCGCAAGTACTGTTCCTTCCTTTTTGTTTCAATACAGCTTAATGATAATTGTGTATTATGCATATTATAGAGTACATATGTATTATTTGTGTATGTATATGTAAAGAGTACTGTGATAACAGTATCATTTTCTTTATTCAAGAGAAAATTAGTATAAAGATCCCTGCTTACACAACAAGCAAAACAAAATCAAAACAAACTCCCTGTCATTGAGTCCATGGCAACTCAGAGCAGCCCTGTTAAGCACAAATTAGAACTGCCCCCTCAGGTTTGTGAGGCTATAAATCTGTCGGAGAATTGACAGCCTCATCTTTCTCCTACAGTCCGGTTGGTGGGTTCAAATTGCTGACCTTCCAGTTAGCAGCCTGATGTGTAATGCACTACTCCACCCACCAATGCTCCTCATTTGCCAGGAAATGACAGGTGCAATTAAGGCAGAAATGGCATCTCGGTTGATTTCTATGGTAGTTCTGTCAGAGGGAGCTGTGATCTGAACACCATCAACAACCCTACAATCCATAGAGCAGCGAAGCAAGGACTTCAGTCATAGACCATTCTGTAAGAGATGATAACAGCTTCTCCTGCCTATTTTAAATAGAGAGAATTTAAACACATGACTGTTTACAACTTTATAACTGTGGGGGGCTGGGCTGCTTAAGGAGTGAATATTGAAATTCTAGGAGTTCAATTTCACTAGAGGTCCTTCAAGTTGTCACTTCACTGGAGTCCCCCGCACTTGCCCACCTTGGCATGTTTTTACAACTTTCCCAACAAAATCTAAATTAGGTTCCCTTTGAGGAAACTATACAGAAAGCAGTAAGAACCAGGAGCAGTTAGATTTTTTTTTATTGCCAGGAAATATCAGCACAAATTATAAAATAAGAATTGCATATGCAATGACTAATCTCTTGTGGGAACATTTCTATGGATGGACTTCCCACATATTTAGTTTCTTTTAAAGTGAGACTTCAGCATCTTTCCCAGGAAATTGTTCCTGGGGGAGTATGATTGCTGAATCTATTTTGACTTAATCATTTCTGTAATAATACGTGGCTAAAGAAAGACTTTGAAAGCCTCATGGAATAGTTACAAACCCACCAGAAGCGTCAGGTGACCTATAATTGTCATTCACTCCATCTCATTAAATGATTGTTAAATTAGTAAACCTAAAGCTTGTGACCCAAGTCAAGATGTTAAGAAGCAATGGACTCTCATTGTTTCTTCTCTAATATTACATGTATTCATTGTGTTGTCAAAAGGTAACCTTCACGGTATGATTTTGCTCAGCTGTAATTTTCTTTCAATCCTATGATTTATAACCTCCTCCAAAAATGATGAATATTTTACTTACTTTCACATCAGTTACCTTCCTCTTTAAATATATAATAGGCATTTTACTACAAATTAAACTATAATTTTCAAATTACATTTGAGCATATTATTTCTCATTTAAAGTGTAGACATGACAAGTAGAGAATAAGCCTAAATAGGATGTGGATGAGTGAGTCCTGCATGGGGTGGCGGGGCGGAGATGGGGATCAGCTTGGCTCCATCACTAAATAAGAAACTCACAGGCCAGCTTCACTTCACACTGGATTCAGATTCGCACCTTAGCAGACTAAGTATTACAAATCATAGACTGCAGAAGCACATCGAAGAACATATAATGCCTTGGGTGTGCTGTGCATTGCATTAGACACAGACATCAAAGCCATACTCTGGACTTTCCAATACCCAGTAAAGTGCCTACTAGCAGTGGAGCTAGCATATAGGTTTATTTAGGGGCCTGCAGAGCCTATCATTCCCCAGCCTTATGGAGAAGGACAGAGGGTGGAGACTGGAAAAGCTGGACAAGAGGTAGGCATGCCTGAGAGGGATTTCTCTCTTTTCTTCTTCTCTGTTTCTCCAAATGCTACCCTTTCTTTTCCCTCCTCCTTCCTTTTCTATTTTTCCCGACTCCCACTGGTCTCTTTCTTTCCCCCTTGCCTTGTTCTCTTCTTTGTCTTTCTTCTCCTCAGTTGCTCAGTCTTTGGTTATAGTCTCTGTCCACAGCAACTCAATGGGTTCAACATTGCATTTCTCAATATTTCCAGAAAATAAGGACTATGTGTTGTCTAAGGTCTGCATTTTCACACATGTTGTTCCCTCTGGCTTGTTTGCTCTCTTCTTTCCAATTTATGAAACAGATTTAAACTCATCTCCTTTCTAGATAAAGCTCATCCTGATTCAACTTCGGGTGGCCCCTTACCCAACAGAAACCCAGCCATTGTCATGCCTGTGGTCTTCCCTGGCTGAGTTTCAGGAACAGATCCTCGGGTTTCTCTTCCTCATCTGTCTTCATCGGGAAGCTCCACTGGGGCCTCTTCAGAATCACAGCCACACAAAACCTCCCACTGGCAAATTGGTGGTGATTTTCATCAGGTGGATTGGTCAGGAATTACATCTTATTCTCTCGCAAAAAAAATAAAAGAGAATCCCACTAGTGAGCCTCCCTTGTCTCTGCAAGGACTGTAGCTTATCCTTTGGTCTTTTTAAGGCATTATATCTTTCTCATTGTTGCACCTATGTCTGCAGAGAGTCAGTATCAATCGTTCCACTCCACAGATGTGGAGCCTGGAACATAAGTACGTGACTTTTCTAGACTCAGTCAGGCCAAGTCTCAAGAATTTTCTGAGATCTTTGCCCCTACACCTCATCATGACGATAAAAATAAGGAAGTGCAGTGTGAGATGATGGAGCAATGGAAGATGAAGAGAATGGTAGGTTGGGCAAAAATCAGGGTTAATGGATGAATTTTTAAAAGGCAAGAGATAACAAAGGGGGTCAAACTAAGCTTGGCAAACACCCTAGGAAAAGACTCATTAACTATCAGAGAAAAAGAAATATGTTAATTTAATTTGACTCATACATAGTCTAGCACACATGTTCTAGAAATGCAGAGCTATAATAATAATGTGAGACTTAGAAATTCGTATCAGTTTCATCAATTCCAAATTGACATAGTAAGGAATAAGATAAGGTAAGGGGATTTTTTAAAATTATGTTTATGTCTGAAATATTCACTGCTAAAGACTATAAGCAAAAATGTTTTAGTAGAACTGTCATATACTGGATATTAATGAGATTTCAGGAAAACAGCCAAAATGGGATTTTGCAGATTTAAAGATTTCATTAAGCATATAGACCATTGTTTGGAGACCAATAGAAATTAATTGCCTGTTCTTTGGCAGTACTCACAGTGTTGGCATTCTGGATGGCACAGTTCACATTGCAAATAATGCTTTTACAGCATCAAAACTTTAAAAAAAAGGCAACTGTTAGGGAAATGGGAAAAAAAACACAAAAAAGGAGAAGAAAATTCAAATCCTATTTTTATGGAGTTTTTGTCTAGAATATAAATTATCTTACAATTCAACTATTTGTATTAAAATTCAAATGAGAAAGATATCTGAATAGATATTTTCTAAAGGAAATATACAAATGATCAATAAACATAAAATATGCTCAGCATCATTAGTCATCAGGGAATATAACCCCAGACCAAATGAGATTCCTTAATAAAGAACAAGCTTGAGAGAAGAATTTGACTCATTAGCTATAAAGCTAGATGAGGGGTGAACATATGAAATTAGAAGGCATCATCTCTAGTCTCAGTCATCATTTTATTTGCTTTTAAGTCAAATGTTGAATAACAGAAATAAAGCCGATGTATTATTTGATGAAAAATGCAAAGCAAGAATGACCTGCACTCTGTCTAATTGTTATCATATCGGCCTCTTGTATGGCAGTCAACTCTTGTTAGAGATTCTCAGTTACATTTTTCACCAACAAATAAAAAACTTTATACCTCAAGGAGACAATCTCATTCCATCCATCCAAAACTGAATGCTGTAAATCGTGTATGGGCAGAGTCAGAGCTATCTATAGCTAATTCTCCATCTCAAATGAGCAAAGGCCTGAACAACACATAAAGTTGGGGTTGGATGTATGGTCAGCACTACACTTGTCTTCTATGGGTTGTGATTTGTGGAATAGAGAGGTCACCTTGGAAGATATTAAGACAGAAACCCATCTACAAGGGCTAGACATCGAAGGAGATTCTCAATATGAAGGTCGGGTGAGAAACAAGAGATGGGAGTGATAGTAGATAAGGGACTAGACTCAGAAGTTAGATTGCCTAGGGTTTCAGCCTAGCTCTGCCTCTTCTTGTAGCAGAAATTTGGATTGTTAACCTTTCTGAGCCTCATTTTTCTTATCTGTTGACATGAGATAGGAATATAGATAACATTTACCTCAAAACCTTTATGTGAAACTTAAAGTAGTCACCAGGACCACTTAGAATGAAACAGAGAAAGTAAACAAAAAATGATTATTATGCTAATCAGTAATCTGCTACAGAGTTCTCTAAATTTACTCCAAAACTTTATCCATAAAGTTATCTATTCTTTGCCATCAGAATATACAGGTGTACACTAGGACTAAAGTTGTTGGAATAAAATATGAAATGTTTCATTTTTGCTATTTTGAGAACCAGTTGGAAGATAGTCTTATGAATGCTCAAGCCATAGGAAATTTTAGTGGTTTAAACTCAATTTATTCATTTGCAAATGAGGATAATGAACTCAGGAAGGTTGTGTGAATTGTCCAAAATCACGCAGCTGTTCGTGCATTACAACCTGATGCTTACTGTAATATTTTGTCTCTTGCACCATAATCTAGATGTAGATCTGAAGGACTTGGCCTTGTACCTGCCCAGTCATTGAGAGAGAAGGGTGCAGTCTGAGAAATTAGAGAATCACTTAGTAGCCTGGGCAATTCATTCCCCCAGATCCTCATTCGTCAGCTTGTGATCTCCAGGATGGCAAAGATCTAAATTGAATAACCTTTCTTGGGAACATAAAGGATTCCACTACTTGCTTGTGCTGCCATGTGAGCTTGGAGGCACAAGCCCAACGAGGCCCGTCACCCCAGTACCTTCAACAACTCCAGGCAAAAGAGTTGAAGCAAGGAGTAAAGGAAAACCACCAAGCAAAACGGGAAGTTTCCATTGGAAATAGCATAGTCCTCAGCAAGTGCCTCTCAACTTGACGAATTCCAGAGAGGAGACCACTCTCAAATGTTGCATCCATCACCCTGGTTACCACTGCATAGCAGGACAAGGATGACTGCTTTTTTCCAGTCTTCTGAAGGTACACTATGCTTCCCTCAGGGACCTATCAAGTGACAGATCAAACTGAGAATTTTTTTTGCAAACTTCACCCTAAAAATCATGCCAGTAAGTGCCTGGGGATGTTGTGCTTTGGAAGCTTAAGTGCCCTCTGGAATAGAATAAGTGGATTTCGTGAACCCTTGACAGATCGTCAAGGAGAGATAGGGGGTCAAGTTTAAATTTGGAACTTGCTATTTGACTTTTTAAAGGCACTTGCATAGCAACAAAGGTTTCTCTTCTGTTAAAACAATTAGAGGCAAGAATTTAATGCTTCAATCCAATTTTACATATCAACAGCCGCCCTATTTCTACCTCTTCATCAGAAGGAATAATCTTAATTTTGAAAATTTGTCTTGAAGGTTTGTTTCATTTCAGGTCCTTTGGGAATGAATCAGCACACATTCTGATTGTAAAAGAGCTAGTGATTGAGCACCAGCTAAGCTTCCACACAGTTGTAGCAGAGAGGTCTTGCTTTTCCCAGTTACCAGCAGACAACCTGGCTTGTAAACTCAAAGTCCACGTTTTCTTGATAGAAGTCTTGAAAAATTACAAAAAGTCTCCGTGCCTCCAAATTACCATGTATAGACAACCTACTTACATTTACAAAGGACTTTAAGCAAAGAAATTACCAGTTAGAGCTTTAAACCCAAACTCTAGGATTGGTTCATAACCTTAAAGATCACAGACCTCTTTAAAATTAATGTAAAGTCAAAAATTATGTGGCCTGTATTTAAGTACTAGAAATTAAAACTTAAAAGATTTTAATTTTTTACTTGTTAATTTTTTTTAACTTTCTCTGGATTTGATATAAGGAAAGACTAGACCCTGCAAAAAGACATGAGGCTAGGTAAAGTAGAGGAACAGCGGAAAAAGGGGAAGGCCCTCAAAGAGATGGATGGGCACAGCAGCTGCAACAATGCGCTCAAGCGTACGACAAGGGTGACAATGGTACAGGATCAGGAAGTTATTTCATCCTATTGTTCATAGGGTTGCTTTGAGTCAGACCCAATTCAATGGTGCCTAACAGCAACAACAACCATTTATCTTAAATAGCAATAATAAGCCTATTCAAGGTTAACCAATATAACATACTTTTATGAACTATGATTAGAGTTTCTAAACAAAATCATGAAAACAGCGGCGGCATCGTTTTACATTTTTGTGAATCTATTCATTTGCTTTTAAGATGACTGGTTTATCATTTCTACATTATATTTAATATGTTGCAATATATTGGTTTGAACAAAGTATGTGAAGAAAATATCACTTCACCCAGATATTCAGTTGCAAAGTAGAAAATATTTCCATAGTCTTTTCAGATAATGGTAAATATTTGCAAAGTGAAAGCTGAAATTGTGTCAATAAACTGTTCAATGATATAACTTAAAATGCACTGGTCTATTTACTCTTGCATGATCGTGTGACATTAGGCACAGGTCCTTTGGAAAATGGATTCCCTTAGTTACCCAAATGTTGACACATTTCAATATCACAATATTTTTAAAAATCACATTTATTAGCATCACCATTGATCTTACCAAAAATAGATTTTAAATTGGGAAATAACCAAGCTAGCGGTGATGAATGCAAGTTTCTCAAAATGGTAATTTTTTAACATTTAATTTTCTCATAGCAAGGCCAATAAGAAACATCATTACAAATTGAGAAAAAATTGATATTGTCAAGGTTTCATTTTACATGATTCACAATCAAAACCCATAGAGGCAGTAGTCAGAAAATAAAATGAGGTATTGCACTGAAGAAATCTGTTGCAAAAGAATTCCTACGAAGGTTGTAAAGCAAAGATATCACTATAAAGACTATGGTGTGTCTGACCTAAGCCATGGTCTTCTCAGCAGCCTCATATGCATAGGAAAACTAGATAGTTTATAAAGAAGACCCCAGAGTAATCGATGCTTTGCATTATGGTGCTGCTGCTGTTAAGCGGCATCGAATGATCCTGTGCACAGCAGAACACAACACTGCCTGGTTCGGAGCCATCATCACAAGTGTTCCTGTACTTGAGGGCATTGTTGCAGCCACAGTGCCAAGACATATCCTAGAGGGCCTCCCACCCTTCTGTCCCTCTACTTTACCATGCGTGATGTCTTTCTACAGCAGTGGTTCTCAACCTGTGGGTCGCGACCCCTTTCACAGGGGTCGCCTAAGCCCATTGGAAAACACATATTTCCAATGGTTTTAGGAACCAAGACACCATTCCTCTACCTTTCTACAGGCGGGTCCACCCACATACAGATATGCCCACATATGAGTACCTGGTGTGATGACATTATTGTGCCAACCCCATCACATACCCTCTGCCCCCCCCCCCCCCATACAAATACAGGTGTATGTAACAGTGTTGTGCCATAATGTACTTATGCAGGCAAATCATACATGTGTGGAGAGTAACTACTGTGTAGAAAGCAGCTGCTGTGTTAAAAGCAGCTACTTTGTTGAAAGCAGCTGTATTCAAGGTAAAACAATACTTCATGAATTATAATTACTGGGTTGATGTAAAATCAGCAACTAGTGTAAATATATATATATATATATATATATATATATATATATATATATATATATATATATATATATATATATACCATGAGAACTTAAACTGGATGCTGATTGGTCTTTTTATATTCAGCTGTGGGTTATGTGAATACTACCCCCTTGTGATAGAAACAGGTATGTAAAAAGAACAACGCAGAGAATGGTAAATCATAGGAAACTTTAATGAACTGTATAGACTGAACTGTGCCATATATCATCTTTTATATTATTAAAGCTATGGTTATATATTATTTTCATTAGCAAACCATCCCATGACAATGGATTGTGTAGAGAACATTAAGGAAAGAAAATATAGTGTGGATTGTTTTACAGTATGGTTTTACCTCAATAATTACAGCAGGAATTCAGAAACCACAATGTGCTATTTGTGGTGAGGTTCTATCACCCAAATCTATGAAGCTGAACAAACTAAAATGCCATTTTGATAGCAAGCATTGAGCCTTGCCAGCAAGGATACCAACTATTTTAGAAGCAACGCTGGCTGACTCAAGAAAGCCAGACTTGGCACTGGTTGCAAGCACCACAAACAAAACATGGCAGCCATTGAAGCTTCCTATTTGGTGGCACTCAGAATTGCCAGAGCTCTGAAACCTCACACCATTGCTGAGGATTTACTGTTGCCACTGGCCAAAGACAATGTTCAAGTTATGATCAGAGATGAATTTGTTACGAGACTGAGTGCAATTTCCTTATCTAACAACACTGTCCTCAGAAGAATAGATGACATGTCTGCTGATATTCTTGATCAGGTAATCCAGGAAATTAAATCTGCTCCACTTCCAATATTTAGCATCCAGCTTGATGAATCTACAGATGTTGCCAACTGTTCACAGTTTCTGGTTTACGTGAGGTCTATAAATGATGGCGACTTTAAAGATGAGCTTTTTGCAAATCTCTGGAAATGACAGCTTTAGCACATGATGTATTTGACACAGTTGGTTCATTTCTGAGAGAGCATAAAATCTCTTGGGAAAAGGTTTGTGGAGTGTGCACAGATGGTGCTCCAGCTATGCTAGGATGTCGATCTGGACTTCAACGTTTGGTGCTGAACGAGTCACCAAAGTCTCCGGGACTCACTGTGTGATTCCTCGGCAAATGTTAGCGATGAAGACGCTGTCACAAGAGTCGCAAGAGGTAATGAAAAGCGTCATAAGTTCTGTCAGTTTTGTAAAGGAGAGCACTTTAAACCGTCGACTGTTTTCACAACTGGGCAATGAGTTGGATGCGCCAAACAGTGATCTGCTTTCTCACACTGAAGTGAGATGGTTGTCAAGAGGAAAGTTGTAAAACATGTTTTTGAGCTTCGTGATGAACTCAAAACGTTTTTGAGTCAGAAAGCAAGACCGCAGCTCAAAGCACTTTTCAGCGATTAAAGTGAACTGCAGAAAATAGCTGACTTGGTTGACATCTTTGCCATCTTGAATGAGTTAAATTTATCACTGAAAGGACCAGATGCAACATACCTTGATTTGCCTGAAAAGATCCGATCATTCCAAATGAAACTTCAGTTTTGGCCACAAAAAAAATTAGATGAATATAAAATTTACATGCTGCCTACCTTATCTGCTTTCTTTGAGGACCGTGACATTGAACCAGACAAAAGGATTACAATGATAATGTCTATGAAAGAACACTTGCACATGCTTGCAGACGAACTTTCATCATACTTTCCAAATCTACCTGACACCCTATTTGCACTTGCCAGAAGCCTATTCACAAAGTTGAAGACATTCCTGAGATAGCACATTGAACTTATTAACAGCGAAGCAACAAGGACTGATTTCCCTACAATGCCAGTTACAAAATTCTGTATCAAGTGTTTGCAGTCATATCCTGTTCTGTCTGAGACTATGTAGCACCTTCATCTTCCATTTCCAACAACATATCTTTGTGGAATGGGGTTTTCCAGCTTGTTGGTTATCAAGTCTAAATACAGAAGTAGACTTGTGGAAAATGATCTTCATTGCGCTCTTTCGAAGACTGCCCTGAGAATTTCTGATCTGGTGAGAAAGAAGCTGTCTCAAACTTGGCCCTGACATTGGCTTTTAACTCATACTGTTGCAAAATATAGCAATGTAGTTTACTGTTGTTATATTAAATCTGTTACTCATGCTACACCATGCTTCAAGACAAAATTTCATTTCTTTTCAATTAGAAATAATATTTCACAATATATAATTACATATTATTTTGTGATTAATAACTATGCTTTAATTTTGTTCAATTTGTTATAATGAAAATACATCCTGCATATCAGATATATATATTATGATTCATAACACAGTGATAAAGTAGCAACAAAAATAATTTTATGGTTGGGGGTCACCACAACAGGAGGAACTGTATTAAAGGGTCTCAGCATTAGGAAAATTCAGAACTACATGGAGGTATCTCTCCTGAATACATGTCCCAAACAGGTAAGACGACATCTCCCCATCCTTGCCTCTAAAGAGCAGTCTGGCTGTACTTCTTCCAAAACAGATTTGTTTCTCCTTCCAGCAGTCCATGCTAGCTTCAACTCATAGTGACCCTATAAAATGGGGTAGAACTGCCCCTGTGGGTCTCCTAGATGGTAATTTCTACAGAAGTAGAACGTCTCCTCTTGTGATTCCCATTTCTGATGGGAATACAAAACCATACAGTGGCTTTGGATAACAATTTGACAATAGTGACATAGTGTGTTACACATTGAGCTGCTAACCACAAGGTCAGCAGTTCAAAACTACAAGCTTCTCCATGGGAGAAAGAGAAGGATTTCTACTCCCCTAATGAGTTACAGTCTCAGAAACCCACAGGACAGGTCAGTCATACCCTATCCTATAAGGTCACTATGAGTCAGAACTGACACAATGGCACTAAGTTTGGGTTGTTTTTGTTTTGCTTTGTTTTTCACATTCATCTTCTTAATCTACTTATTCATTTTTACAAGACTCTTCCTTGTGATAGTACCAGGTTTATATTGTATAAGAACAGGATACATACAATGACAGGCTTTCCCATACTCAGTGATGTTCATTGATCAGTGAATTCTGAAGACAGCAGATTCCTCCCACTATAAAGCTCCCATCAACCTTGTATTCAGTGTTTCATCTCCTGGTGATCACTAGCAGTTGCAAAGTGGTGATTTTACAATCCAATCACTTCCTTCACACATTTTAGTTGGAATTCTTCTTGAACAAAGAACTCGCTCCTCTATTGCAGGGCTTTCCAAAAACCATGAAACATGGCTTATAAAGGAAGATAAAATGTGTAATTCTTTCCTCTCACATTCCAATTTTCACAGTTAGTGAAGTAAGCTTTTCCCAGTGGTCCAAAAGTTTTCTTTTTAAACAATATCATTTTAGAGCTCTTGGGTCTGTATATGGTCAGTGTGCTTCAAGCAATTGCATTTATTATTTTACTTGGTATCTTAATAGTCACACATTTGGCCAATAAGTGAGATGGCCAGGATGTCTGATACAATAGCACATTCTATATTTATCTTATATTTTCCTTTTCCTCACCTGGATACAATTTTTCTTCAAGGATCATTGGTTATTTTTAATATTTTTAGTAAATTTTTAGAGACCAAAGTCTAAATCAGTAGTGTGTGTCATTGACTATAGGTTACTGCTTTCAATCTTTTGCATGAACAGGTGCAGAAAATAAGTATGCTTTGAATACAAACTTTGGATATTTGAGTATAATATATTTCCTAATATTCTTTTATTTTGTACTTCTATCTCCTTTACACTGACATTAATATGTTTAAATATTATTAGCATAAATATTAACATGTATTAGTTTAAAATATATTTAAATTATATAGCAATTACTCATTCTAATACCACTATTTGTTACCGATAACATTTTATCCCCCCAAATATATACTCAAGTTCTGGCCCCTCAGTGCAGATATGTGATCTTATTTTGAAACAGTGGTTTCCTTTGTTATATTACTGAAGCTATTCCAGTGTAATATGATAATACACCTAATCATTTCTAAACTATAAAATGAGCAGAATAGACCAGCACACACTAGGTAAGGGCAGACATTGCAGATGTAACTACAAGCCCAAGAATGCTAAGAATTGTTGAAAGTTATAAGATAAAATAGACAAAGAGGGACATACCTAGAGCCATAAGTTAAATTCAGACTTGTAGTCTCATGAACTGTGAGGAAATAAATTTACATTATTTAAAGTCCCTGTCTAAGGCTGAGTTCACTAGAGAAACAAAGTCAATGATGCTTATATGGTGCAGCTGTCAACCATTCTTACCATTCCTGGCCTTGTAGTTAGAGCTGCAAAGTATACCAATATATATAAAGAGAGAGAATAATATCAAGACAATGACTTACAACTGTTGAAAATGCACAATTGTTGACTCAGGCAAGTCTAATTCCAAGCAAGTTCCAAGTGTGTGGATTAACTGTTAGGCTTTAGGGGCAGATGAACCCAAGGAAGACCAACACAGGCTGGTTGGCTGCAGAAGCCACTGAATCCAAGATCTGCTGGTAGCAGACGAATGACAACCACCAGCATCAGTGTGTAATATTACATGCCATTAGCTCAAGTGCAAAGGTCCAGGTGTTGATGGTCCACATACAGACCCAACCCAGCAAAAAGCCAGTAAGCATTTCTACAATGATGATGTGCATCTATTGGAAACAAGCCACACCCCAGAGGAAACATTCCTTCAATTGTTTGCATCAAGGCTGTGATGTGATTAAGGGGATTGCATTCCACCTTAATCATCTTACAACTTTGATTGCATTGTGTTAGGGCCATGGGGATTACTAGGTCTTAACTGCATATCTAGCAAACCCTGGCAAATCCCAGTCCAGATACACTTGACAGGACTATCAGAGCTGCCCATCTGAGGTACCTTTGTTATGACAGCACTGGGTCACGGAGATAAGACTGAAAAGAACTTAAACTTTTGCATTTTTATATGTCTTTATTATATTTCTACTGAAAAATGTTCCATCTATAGCTAAGCTGTAAGATACTTGAAGCTATTCTTTTCTGCCTGTGGTCTGTTTTTTCTTTTAAAAAAACAACATATAGAGCTTTCAACATATTAATTTTAGCTTGTTTTCCTATTTTCAGAAATGTTCGCTTATTTAATTGACTTTTTAAGTATGTAAATCATTTATAAATTTCCAAAGCCAAAATTATAGAACAAAAGATATACTGAGAGACTTCTCATCTCCAATTCTATCCCCATAACTGCATTACCTATAGGCTTCTTAATATTTAGCTTATGGTTATAGTGTTTCTATTGTGCATAGGCAATAAGGAAATAAATACATTTTCCACTCACCTTTTCTCACTCAAATGTTTATGTATATATTTCTAGACTTTGTTTTCATTTTATATGTAAACCTTCAGTCACCTTATATTATTTTTTCTTACTTTTATTGGAGACTCATACATCTTTTATCAAAATCCATACACTCATCCAGTGTGTCAAGCACATTTGCACATATGCTCCCATCATCATTTTCAAAGCATTCTCTTCCCACTTGAGCCCCTGATATCAGCTCCCCATTTCTCCTCCTCCCTCCCCCATCCGCCCTCTCTCACGAACCCTTGATAAGTTATAGTTTATTATGTTCATGTCTTATATCATCCTCCGTTGCCTCTTACTCACTTATCCATTATCCATCCCCGTGGGAGGGGGCTATAGTTGATCCTTGTGATTGATTACCACTCTCTCCCCCCATGCTCCCCTAATCCTCCTGGAATCTCTACTTTCATTGTTTCCCCTGAGGGGCTTATCTATCCTGGATTCCTGTGTTGTGGGCTCTTATCTGTAGCTCTTATCTGTAGCAGTGTACATGTTCTGATCTAATCCGATGTGTAAGGCAGAACTGAGGTCATGATAGTGGAGAGAAGGAATCACCAAAAAACTAGAGGAAAGTTGTGTGTTTCATCAGTACTATACTGCCCCCTGACTGGCTAATGTCTTCCCTGTAACCCCTCTGTGAGGGGATGTCCAATTGTCTACAGATGGACATTGGGTCTCCACTCCATGGTCCCCTCCTCATTCACATTGGGTATGATTTTGTTCTGAGTATTAGATGCCTGATACCTGATCCCTTTGGCACCTCATGATCACACAGGCTGGTGTGCTTCTACTGTGTGGGCTTTGTTGATAGCCAGGCACCATCAGCTTTCTTCACCACATTTGCTTATGCACCCATTTTGTCTTCAGCGATTGTGTTGGTAAGGTGAGCATTATTGAAATCCAGATTGTTAGAGCAAAGTGTTCTTACATTGAGGGAATACTTGAGTGAAGGTGCAATGTCCATCTGCAACCTTAATTCTTAAGATATAGATATGAGTTCATAGTTCTATTCCTCTCTTATTATATATATATATATATATATATATATATATATATATATATATATATATATATATACAAATGTGCATGCCTACATTTAGACCTCTATAACTGTCCTTTGCCTCCTGGTTCTTTCCTCCATTCCCTTTTACTTTCCTCTTGCCCAACCATCATGTTCAGCTTTCATTCAGGTTTAGTAATTCCTAGTTGCTACATTGCCCTTGATTAAGCCCTACTAGGCATCCTATGCCCGTCTTTCCATTGATTTTAGTTCACTTGTTATTCCCTTGTCCCTGGGTTGGTTCCCTACCCTCTTCCTTTCTCCCACCTCCCCTTCTGCCACATCCCCCTGGAAACATTGGTCCTATTCTTTTCATCTCTGAATTATTTATCTTGCCTAACTTATCTAGATAGACATGCAGATACATTAATAAGCTCAAAACCAAATAAAACAACAATGGAAGTCAAAACCAACAAAACAATGACAAAAACCAAAAAACCCACGAAAACAATAACAAAAAGAAAGCCCCTGACAAAAATGGAAAAGCCTATAAATAGTTGAAGGTCTGTTTGTTGGTCAGAACAATGGAAAAGAGCTGAAACCCAGCAATAAAAAAATATCAGCAAAGAAAACAACTGATTTTTTATAAGGGCCCCAAAAATATCAAATGGGAAGCAGATGCCCTCTTTATTAAAGGGTGCTGGGAAAAAAATGGATATCATACCTGCATAAAAATGAAGCAAGACTCTTACTTCACCCATGCACAAGGATAAACTCAAGGTGGATCACGGACCTTGAGGTAAAACTCCAAACTATTAGGGCCATTAATGAGGGAATTGGGACAAACTTGAGAACCTTGGCACAGGGAATATACAGGCTATCAGAAATAGGGAAGGATTGAAATACAGAGGAGTCACAAATTGACAAGTGGGATATACTGAAGATAAATCACCTGTGTACATCGAAAGAATTCTCCAAGAGAGTAATAAGAGAGCCCACAGATTGGAAAACATCTTTAGCAATGACACATCAGACAAAGGCCTTATTACTAAAATCTATAATACTTTGCAAGCTTCCAACAAGAAAAAAACTAACTGCCCACTACGGAGGTGAGCAAAGGACCTGAACAGAAGTTTCACAGAGGCAGAGATCCAAATGGCCAATAAACATATGAGAAAATTTTCCTGATAATTAGCCACAAGAGAAATGCAAATTAAAACAACTATGAGATATCATCTAACACCCTCAAAGATAGCCCAATTCAAAAAATCAGACAGCAACAAGTGTTGGAGGGACGGGGAGTAGATAGGAACTCTCGTCCCCTGCTGGTGGACCTGTAGGTACATACAGCCATTATTGAAATCAATATGGATATCTAAAATGGGTAGAGATTGAGCTACCAAACAGCCCAGCAATCCCCCTACTGGGCATATACCCAGAAGAGGCAAGAAACAAACCACAACCAGACATCTGTGCTCCAGTGTTTATCGCAATACAGTTCACAATTGCAAGGAGTTGGACACAACTAAAATGTCCATCAACAGACAAATGGATCAAAAAACAGTAGTGCATACATACAATGGAACACTATACAACCCTAAAAAGCAGTGATGAATGCATGATGTACATTGCTACCTGGGAAGAACTGGAGGAAATCATGCTTAGTGAAGTACGCCAAGCACAAAAAGACAAGTACAACATGAGTCCACTGAGGTAAGCTTAAAAATAAAACATCAACAACAACAAAAACATGAGGCATAGGGGAAAAGCTACTATATACATACATCCCTGGGTTGAGGTCCAGAAACTATGGCAGGGGCAAAACCCAATCCTGGGATACATACAGCAGCCAACTAAATAATAGGGGCAGCAGGGAGAGGAAAAAAAGACATGGGTAGGGAGGGAGCAGGGCACTAACCCACCCAAGGGGAGGGTATTGTTTATATCTCCACAGGAGAGGGAGAGAGAGACCAGGCTTTAACCCGATGCGCCAAGATGTGAATACAATATACCTGCATGTACCAGAGGCCCCAATCACAAATATGTGGACCCCTCCCCACTCAGAAGAATGCACTTCAGAGGCCAGCACTGGGGCTACAGTTCTGAGAGAGGGGCATGTCAGATTGGAGCATGTGGGAAAAACAAAAAGGGGTGGAGAGGGAGGGGGGGACAGCCTAACCCACCAAGCCCTGAGGACAATATTCCTGCGCAGAGCAGACAACTCACAGAGAGGACCATAGGCCCAGCCTCACCATGAGACACAATGTCCCTCACAAACTGTAGTGCTGTGAAGGATACACTGGAGACACAGTGTGGAAATAGTGCACAATCTGACCCCATCACACTGGGGTGAAATACTAAAGGCGTGCAACAGAGCAGCAAGGGAAGCAAAGTAAGAAATCCCCAGGGAATACCAAAAATACCACATATACTCGAATATAATCTAACCCGAGTATAAGCTGAGGTACCTAATTATTACCTGGGAAACCAGAAAAACTGATTGACTCGAGTATAAGCCTAGGGTGGAAAATGAAGACGCTACTGATGAGATTCAATAATCAAAACAAATGAAAATAAAATTACTGAAAATTGAGACATCAGTGGGATAATGTATTTAAATACTTATTTTAAATAAAAACAAATAAAAGGACAAGTCATTTAACATTAGTAAACCAGCACAGTAAGTGGAAAATAGGTTCAACAAAAACAACAAGGTATCAACAATGATACCTTAAGAGTACTATTCCCTGAGCTCAATCAGTAACCAAGCTAAAATGTAAAGAGTTAAAATCCTTTAAAACTGGATTCCTCACCATCATCCGTATCCCAATGCAGAGCTTCAGCTGGTGTGAGGTCATCATAGACGCTGTCCTCACTGAGATCGCCGTCATCACCATCACTGCTGTCATTTTCATACAAATCGCAGACTTCACTGCCATCCAGAGCATTACTAATACTACATTTCTGGAAGGCACGTTGCACCATGTCTTCTGCAATGTCTTCCCATGCATCTCGAACCCACTTTGCTATTAACTCTATGTCAGGCTTCATGAGATTTCTTCCTTTTGTTAGTCAGGCTTGAGCAGATGACATCCATTCATGCCACATCCTTTGCACACGGTCTTTAAAAGGCTTATTCAAAGATACACATCATAGGATGGCTCTGATTGGTTAGATGTGAGTAAACAAACATTCAAAGCCCTGAAGTGTCAGCAGGGCTTTGACTGAACAGCGGAGGAACAGCAATCACCTGTGAGATAATGGGCACTCATTCTGTTACCTCAGGGGTTGGGGGTGAGGGAGCAGCGAGATGTTACACCTCGCTGGAGTACCACTGTCCCGTGTATAAGCCAAACCCGTTTTCAGCACAAAAATTTTTGCTGATAAACTTGGCTTATACACGAGTATATACGGTAGGCTTTGGAGGCAGAGTGTGGCAACCTTTCAGAATCAACTGGAAAACACTTGTAAACACCTTAGATTATTTTATAGAGATCATATTAATCCCTTTTTAAGTATTCCATGGATATGCCTTTCCTAATTGAACTTGCCCTCTGTGTTTCTATTCTTCTCATATTACAAATTGTGTTGTCATGAGCAAACTTATGCATTAGTTATAGCTTTGAGCATGTGTGGTAGCTACATAATCTGGTGTCAGTTTGGGACTTCAGAAGATTAAGAGCGAAGGGGTGGAGTCTAGTCTGTCAATCAGATCATAGCCAATGGGGCTTCTGTGTGGGCATGGCCTTCTCCTGAGAATTCTGGGAACTCCTGTCTTTTACTCCTTGGAGTTGGGAGACAGACTCTCTCTCTGATCACTCCCTGAGACAATGCTCTACTAACAAGACACATGACACTATGATGATAGACCCCATGCTCTGGGAACTGGAGAAGCCACATGCAAATCGCTGCCAGCGCTGAGATGCTTACAACGCCACTGGATCCAAAGACTTTTTACCTACTGACCTGCGATCGTCCTTTATTCGATGTCATTGCATGTGTTTTGTGAGTCTGAAGAGGACTTCATAGATTGGTATTGGACATGTGGGCTAATGTCAGACTTATGGTTTTGGACTGGACTGGGTTGGGATGCTTTGTTAATGTACATTTTTGCTTTATATAAAACTCCTTCTTATACACATATGAGTCTTTATGAACTTGTGTCTCTAGTCTACACAGACTAACACAGCTTGCAAATTTAGGATAGTTATAGAAGTTAAAATGTAAATTCAAAAAATTTCAGGGTAAACAAGCCCCTAATACATCATCACAGGTCTGGTAGGCGCAACTGTATAGCGATAATAAGTAAAGATTATAGTAGTGTCATAGAGAGCATGAGAGATAGAAGAGAGATTGAAATAATGGAGTCAGACACATTTCATGGTAGCAATGCTCACCTCAGCCTCACTTGGTGGTCCATGTTGAGAGAGAGAGAGATTTATTGTTAACCAAGACTTTTACATTCTCTGAGGACATGCAAGCCCCCTAATTACAGGTGAAGACATACAGGGTTGTGCTTTAGGTAATGCAGTAGTGGGAGGGGGTGATCTAGGGGTATACATGCAATAGGAAGAGGAGGGATTGTGGGCATTCATGGGACCAGATGGGCGGATCCTAGATTCAGGATGGCGGTTTAACTTTGAGCCGGCTTGACCTGTTCTCTAGCTCATGATAGAGACCATTATCAGTAGGGTGTAAATCAACCTACAGGAACCAAGCTAACTGTCCCAAGCCTTTAGGGAAAAGTATCCCATTGTCCTTAACAGCAGGGAGCAAGGCCTCCCTGTGGTGGGACCAGACCTTAGTCTGGCAACTGACTGACTCCAGGGAGGTAACTTGATAATCATTTACCCTTAGCTGCCAGCAGTGTCCTAAGTCTAAGATAATTGGAGGGGATGACTCAGGAGAAATCTTTTGTTTCCCACACAAAAGCATTGTTACTTTGATATTATCAAATTCCCTTCCATGGGATTTATAACTTCTTGTACCCCATCAGTGTTGGCCTAGACTTCCTATTACTCTATCACTTACCAACATCAACATCAAACTACAATTATTTTTTAGCACTTTGTGATCTTATTGGTGAGGAGAGGTGCCTGGGATGGTTTTCAATTTGTATATATTTTGTGTTGATCAAATTGTGCTTTTCTTTCTTATTTTTAAGCACCATATTCATTTCTTCTTCTGTAAATTATCTGTGTATAACTTTTGCTCATTTCCCAAAAGCTCTTTTAAAAATATCTAATAATAATACCGCTTAAATTAATCTCCAAATCATATTATTCCTTAGACCAAGAAAACTGTATATAGCCTATTTCTATCCTAAAGTGTCATCACTAGATTGTCCAATAAAGGGAAAAAGATGGGCTTGTACTAATTGTACCATTGCAACCCCAAAACACAATATAAACAATTGAAAATGTCCACTCTATTAAATTAAATTCTCCAAACAACTCCATGAAGCAAATCTTAAAATACTTCCATAACAAGTTGAGGAAATTAAGCTTTCAAGATATTAAATAACACATCCAAGATTATACAGCTGATAAAGGACAGAACCAAGACTCAAATTCACTTCAGTTTTATGCCAAATCCTAAGATCTTTATTACTACAGGCTGTATTGTATCATCTTCTTCATTATTGTTTTAAACTTCCTTTGATGGTTCTACTGTCTAAAAGTCTTAATATGTTTTTATGTATATCCCCAACTAGATTATAATCCCCAGGACTTGTTGTTTTACACATGTAGTTGCTTAGTTTTATTGATTGAGTTCATAGTCCATAAAGCTGGAGACTATATTTCTCTGTAGGTAGATATTAATATTCTGGCTATTCTATTAAGTATGTACCTAGAACATGTGTAGTATTGATTATAGTTTTCATCAAGTGGATTCCTAGTCATGATAACCCATAAACACATAGGAACACTGATATGGATTATAATCTAGTTGGAGAAATAAGTTTACATTAAATTGTGCTCCTTTTAAATGTTTGAAATGAAATTTCCATTTTTCATAATACTAGCCAAGTTTGTTATGATCCACACAGTTAAGTGCTTTTGCGTGATCAGAAAGACACAGGTAAACATCTTTCTGGTACTCCCTACTTTCAGGCAAGATCTATTTGTCTGTCATCAGCAATGCTGTCCCTTGTTGCACATTCTCTTCTGAACCTGGCTTGAGTTTCTGGCTGTTCTCTGTCAATATACTGCTGCAACTTGTTTTGAATTATCCTTAGCAAAATCTTACTTTTGTGTGTTATAAATGATATTGCTTATAATTTCTACATTTTGTTGGTTTACCATATTTTCCAAAATGTACAAATATACAGCTCTTCCCACTCACTGGCCAGCTAGCGGTCTTCCAAATTTGGAGGACAAAGAAGTGAGCCCTTCAGGAGTTTCAAGATAGCGCCAAGGTAACCAGCCCATATGGGGAACATTGCAGAGACCAGTGAGACTGGTGTCCAGGAGATCAACTTAGAGGATTCTGATGAGTAGAAAACTCCCCATGAAGACCTGAGGGACCCTCCCTGTCTGGGAGGTGGCCTTAGCCCACATCTGCTTTGCTCCAAAGCCCTGGATCCATGTACCAGGGACTGCCCGCCAGCTGTGTGACTTCTGGGTACCTCAGACACCACCCACCTGTGCCCTCCCCCATCTGGCCTGGTCACCACCCCAGGAACTGGACTGCTGTCATGTTGAGATCCCCAAAGCTGCAGCTTGACCACCACATAGCAGCTGTCCACTCTTGGCTCCCACAGCTGCGTCCCTCTCCCACAGTTCCACGAGGTAAGGCAGCGATTCCATCAACAAGCTCTGGTCCCATGCACCAGCCACCCAGGGTCGCAGGGCCTGACCTGCAGCAAGTTTGACTACCTGAGGCTGGGGGCACCAGGCACCAGTACCTGAGACACCTCCACTCCTGCGTGGTTGTGTCTGCCATGTCAAATGGAGCCCACCATTCCTGCCCACCATTTCATTGGCACCACAGCTCCTAGTGGCCCCCAGCCTTCCCAGTCTGTGCATTGCAGCTACTTCCCCCATTGCAGCTACCGTCACTGCCCAGGTCTCCTGAGGCTGGCTGGGTGAGTGCCCCTCCCCAAGGGGCACAGGTCATTGCTGCCTGGTTGTTCCTCCCTACAAAGGCACCAATCATCACTGCCCAGGTATTCCCAGGCCCACACAAAGATCGCCCCTCACCACAGAGGCACAAAACGTCACTACCCTGTCCCTCCCAGTCTGTGCAAAAGGAACAGTGGAGAGTACATCCCTGGTCCAGAGGCCATCCTTCCCCTAAATCTAGCCTAGCTCTGGAACCCAGGGGATCAGCAACCTGTTTCTGAGAGCTCCCCGGCCCACACCAGCCATACCACCTTAGACCCTAACCCAACCATTGGCCCCTATGGCTCTCTCACTGTACCTGGAGTTATCTACCAGTCATACTGAGTTCCCCACAGCTGTCCCCACAAGTGCCAGTAACCTCTACCCTGTGGAGGCTTCCCCCTCACCCCACCCCTGGCAAATGCACCAGTGGCAGTGGGGTTGTTCCCACCTTCACTCCACATCCCTTCCCATGGCAGTGAGGCCTCCCCACCATTTTCCTCTATTAGGTGCTTATCAATTAAAAAATAATTTTATGAAAATGCTGTAAATTGGGCCCTGACAGCCAAGATCAACTCAGACCAGGGGCATACATACAGTCAACACCCTCACTCCAGTCTCCGAGTCCCCTAATCGCTGTTGACCACTGAGTCGTCATGGCACCTTCCTACACAGCAGTCAAACCCACCTCCACAGTAGGCCACAGGCATTCCTTGAAAACACTGTTGCCAGTCACACAGAGAAAGTTTGCAGGGCGCCTTGGTCTCCCAGAAATATGGTGCCCAGCTCTTCAAAATCATCATGTAAACAACAGCATCACTCCAAAAAGCAAACAAGAAAGACAAACCACATCAGCAGAGCTAACGACGCTCATAGAAGAATCTAACATGGATCTGCCACAAAAAGAAAATTTCATAAAGCATCCTGCAGTAATACAGGAGATGAGGGAAGCTACGGAGAACAAGGATGCAGTGTTAGAAGAGATGAAGTTCATGATAGTGGGGATGAAGTCCATGCATCAAAGGGAAATACAGGAACTAACCAATGAAGTAACAGAAGCTACACACAAGATCATGGATCTCACAAAGAGACTAGAGGAGGCTGAGAATTGTGTCAGTTATCTTGAAGACAATCAGGCAGACCTAACCAAACAAGAAAGACAGTCAAACAAGATAATGAAAGAGGTGGAAGAAAACCTGACATCAGTGAGAGATACTATGAGGAGAAATAACATCCAAATTATTGACCTACCAGAACAAGACACAGCAAAGAAGTCAACAACTAAAGTAATGAGGGAATTTCTGGAAGAAAACTTCTCCACCTTAATGAATGAGAACCAGACACTCATACAGCAAGCATAGAGGACACAAATTAGACTAAATCCCAGGAATCACTCACCAAGGCATATAAAAGTTAAATTATCCAGCTTTGAGGAAAAAGAGAAAATTCTAAGAGCAAGAGAAAGGAAGACAGTCACATACAATGGCTTTCAGTAAGAATATGCTCAGACCCATCAACATAAACCATGAAGAGGAAAGAAAGTGGAGTAACATCCTCCAAAGGCTGAAAGAAAAAAACACCTTCCCAAGAATCTTCTACCCTGCCAAATAATCTATTAAGATAGAAGGAGAGATAAGGGTCTTACAGGATAAGGAAAAACTCAAAGAACAAGCCATAAGGCAACCAACTCTATGGAAGATCCTTGCCAACTCATTATGGCCAGAAGACCAACATCCACCAAGCACAAATAAGAGAACACCATATAGCCCCAATCAACCAGAAGCCAATGAGTCAATAACAATCACCTAGATAACATGGCCTCAGAGGGAAAAGAAGGAAATAAAGAAACCCCCCACCCCCCACAAAGACACAGTACAATGACATGAAGGGTGATAGGAAAAACCCTAAACAAAAGACACGAGATGTCAACAATGAATGCACAGATCGAGATAACAACTCTAAATATCAACAGTCTCAATCCCTACACTGAAATATAAAGGCTTGCAGACTTAATTGGAAAATAACCCACATCCTCCTATATATATTTGCATGGGCAAGATATGACAAAATAACGAGGTATAAATTACCAAGGGCACATGAGGGAGGGGGGAATGGGGAGGGAGGGGACAAAAAAAAGAGGACCTGATGCAAGGGGCTTAAGTGGAGAGCAAATGCCTTGAGAATGATTGGGGCAGGGAATGTATGGATGTGCTTTATACAATTGATGTGTGTATATGTATGGATTGTGATAAGAGTTGTTTGAGTCCCTAATAAAATGTAAAAAAAGAAGAGGAGAAAAAAATGATTAGGGCAAAGACTGTACAGATGTGCTTTATACAATTGATGTATGTATATGTATGAACTGTGATAAGAATTGTATGAGCCCCAATAAATTGTTAAAATTTTTTTAAAAAGAAATAAATATTTCACAATTTAAAAAAAAAAACAACCCACAACTCGGTTGCATGCAAGAGACACATCTTAAGCTTGCAGACAAGAATAATCTAAGAATAAAAGACTGGCGGAAAATATGCCAGGCAAACAGCAACTGAAGCAGGCATGGCAATCCTAATCTCAGACAAAATTGATCTTAAGGTTCAAACCATAAAAAGAGATAAGGAGGGGCACTATATAATGCTCAAAGGATCACTTAACCAGGAACCAGTGAGCATACTAAATACATATGCACCTAATGAAAGAACCACAAAATTTGTCCAACAAAGTATTAAAAAGATGAAAAAAGATATCACAGAGGCAACAATTATAGTAGGTGACTTTAATATAACGCTTTCAGAAAAAGATAGCTCATTGGGAAGGAAGCTCAGCAAAGATGCTATAAAGCTAAACACTACAATTAGGCAAATGGATCTGATAGACACATAGAGAGCTTTCCATCCAAACACACACAAAAAAGTCACATTCTTCTTAAGAGTGCATGACTCATTCTCAGAAATAGACCCACAACCTGGGATACAAGTCAAGCCTGAATAAATTCAAACACATAGACATTACTCAGACATCCTTCTTGGATCACCATGCCATAAAGCTGGAGATCAATAAAAGGATGACCAGAGAAACAAGGGCAAACAATTGGAGGATGAATAATGATCTTCTGTGACATGAGTGGGTACTGACGCAGATGAGAGAAGAGTTTAGAAAATTTTAGAAGCTAATGTAAATGAGAACACAAGGTATCAAAACTTATGGGATACGACGAAAGTAGTCATCACTTGTAGTTTGACATCTATAAGTGCATATAGGAAAGGGAAGAGAGACTTATGACTAATGCACTGTCACAAAATCTCCAGCAACTAGAACAGAGTCAACAGAACAACCCCTCCTACAGCAAAAGAAAATAAATTATTAAAATCAGAGCAGAGTTGAACCCGTGGGAAGACAAAGGAATGATGCTGAAGGTTAATGCAGCACAAAGCTGATTCTTTGAAAGGATCAACAGACTGCTGGCAAACCTAACCAAAGGAAGGAAAAAGCAAACAATAGCCAGGATAATGAATGAAACAGGAAGAATCACAACAGAACCTAATGAGATTAAAAGGATAATCACAAAGTACTATGAAAGTCTGTATTCTGATGAATTCAACGATGTGGAAGACATGAACAAATACTTGGAATCCCTCCCTAAACTATCCCAGATAGCAGTCAAGAACCTAACAAACCCATAGCAAAAGAAGAAATAGATATGGTTATCAAGAAGCTACCAAGATAAAAAGCCCCTGAACCAGACATCTTCACAGGAGAATTCTACCAAGCATTCAGGCAAGAGCCAACACCAACCCTTCACAAAGTATTCCAGAGTGTAGAAAAGGATGGCAAACTCCCAAACTCATTTTACGAAGCCAGTATAACTGTGATACTCAAACAGGGCAAGGATCCCACAAGAATAGAGAACTATAGACTGATACTTCAAATGAACATAGGTTTTGTGAGCCAATAGAATACAAAACGTCATCTACCATGATCAGGTAGGATTCCTCTCAGACATGCAGGGATAGTTTAACATCTGAAAATCCATCAATATTATACATCACATTGATAAGAAAAGGTCTAAGAATCAGATGATAATATTGATACATGCAGAGAGCATTTAACAACATTGAACACCCATTCCTAATAAAGACACTCAAGAAGATAGGAATGGAAGGCCAATTCCTCAAGTTCAGGGGTGCTCAATACGTCGATCATGATCTACTAGTCGATCACAAATGTAGTGTGGGTAGATCGCATGGCATTAAAAAAATAGACATAAGCTTATCATCAATCCCGTCACTTAATTGATATACAGCACAGCCAATCAGATGCAATCTTAGGTGTCAAACGCATGCGCAAACAACTTTGCTAAGTGCAGCAAAACTGACAAGCTAAATTATCGTCAATTTTTAGACCTTGTTTTTTTCTCTTAAACGTAAGAAAGGGTATTAAAATGAGTTGGGGAGCTGGACCAAGTAAGAAGACAAAAACGTATCACTTTCATAAGGAATGGGAGATTTTGACACTACAAACTGACATTCAGCGGAAGTCCAGAGCACATGAACAGTTCTGGAACTTACTCACAGAGGGAAAGTATCCAAACATGAGAAAATGTGCTACCTCCTTGACTGCATTATTCAGTTCTACTTATTTATGTGATTCAGCATTTTCCCACATAAAGATCATTAAGTCTGAGCACCATTCCACCATGACTAATGATCATTTGGAAGTATGTTTGAGGCTGGCTGTCAGCAGCTACTGTCCATACTATGCATCCCTGGCTTATTCCATTCAGTGCAAGTTACCAGAGTAAACTCAGGTCATGACAAAAAATGTACATAATTAATTGTATTGTGTTTTGTTGTGCAATATGGACTCATGCGGTTCCACAAGGTACATAAACATACATTATACATATAAAGAAATCTCAATTAATTTATGAATAAATGTAATAAATAAAATTAAAATATGTTTTGTATTTTTATAGGTGGTAGATCATTGTGACTTGATCATTTTATAAGTAGCTCACATGCTGAAGTGTGACCACCGCTGCTCAAGTTAATACATGCTATCTACAAAAAACTGACAGTCAAAATAGTCAATGAGAAAAGACTAAATCAATCCCACTTGTCCCCACTTGTATTCAATGTTGTACTGGAGGTCCTAGCTAACAACATAAGACAACAGGACATCAAAGGTATCCCAATGAGAGAGGAGGAGGTGATATTATCACTATTTGCAGATGACATGATTCTGTACATGGAAAATACCCAAAGCTCCACAATCAGAGTACTGACAGTGATAGAGGAATATGGAAGAGTGGCAGGATAAAAGATCAACAAACAGAACTCGATTGGTTTGCTATATTCATTGGATAAGACCATGGAAGGTGAGATGAAGAACACAGTAGTACCCTTCACAATAGCCAAAAACAAATTAAAATACCTAGGAATTTATTTAACAAACAAAAAGCCCTATACAAGGAAAACTACAAGGCCCTACTACAGGATACCAAAAGTGACTTCCAAAAATAAAAAAGTATCCCATGCTCATGGATTGGAAGACTCAATATAGTAAAGATATCTATCCTACCCAAGGCACTTTATAGGTTTAATGCTATACGAATTCAAATATCAACAACCTTCTTCAAATAATTGGGAAAAAAACTGACCACCAATTTCATAGGGAGGGGGAAGAAGCCCAGAATTAACCGAGCACTCCTCAAGAAGATAGACAAAGTCAGAGGGCTCACTTTACCTGACTTTAACGCCAACTACACAGTCATAGTTGTCAAAACAGTGTGGTACTGGCATAACAACAGATACTCAGGCCAATGGAAAAGAACAGAAACCGCAGCGATAAAACCATCAGCATATAGACAACTGATCTTTGACAAGGACCCCAAAAGCATTAAATGGGAGAGGGATGCCTTATTTAACAAGTGGTCCTGGAAAAACGGATTTACACATGTAGAAAAATGAAACAAGATGTCTACCTGACCCACGCACAAGAACAAACTCAACGTGGATCATGGACCTAGAAGTAAAACCCAAACCATCAGGACAAACCTAAGAACTTTGGCCAAGGGAATACATAGGCTAACTGCAATAGGGTAGGGTACACACACAGGGGAAGCTGAAATTGAGAAGTGGGATTTACTAAGGATAAAACACCTTTGTACATCAAAAGACTTTATTTACCAAGAGAGTAACAAGACAGCTCACAGACTGGGAGAGGATTTTTTAGCAGTGACACAACAAAGGGCTTATTATGAAAATCTACAATACCCTCCTTGCCTGCAAAAACAGGAAAACATCTAAGTGGGCAGCACCATAGTCAGGGGAACAACTAGGGACTGAGAGTCAACAACAAGGAGGATATAGAGATGGGGAGTGGGTGTCAGAGCAACAGCTAACTAGCTAAGAGGAAGTACCAAGAGGCGAAAATAGGGGGAAAGTGATGGTGGGGTAGGAGGAAGGTAAAAGGAAACAGAGGAAGGAGCTAGGAAGTAAAGCAATGGATAGACTTACAAGCATAGATATGCAAACACATTAATCCACAAAAATAGAGGTATTGGCCTATGTAGATATATCTATATGGCAATACACTGAGGTAGTAGAGAGGCTTCAGGTCTCTGTTCATAACCTCCCTCAATACAAGAATACTTTGTTCTAACAAATTGGTAGTCTAGATGTTCACCCTCCTGACACAATCGCTGAAGACAAAACAGGTGCATAAACAAATGTGGTGAAGAAGGCAGATGGTGCCCAGCTATTAAAAGATATAGCATCTGGGATCTTAAAGGCTTGAAGTTACACAAGTTGCCATTCAGCAGTGAAGCAACAAGACCACATAGAAGAAGTACACCGTTGGTGCGATCAAGAGGAGTCATAGGGACTGGGTAATAGGCATCAGAAGACACGTAACAAACAAACAAGCAAAAACATATTGTTAAGAATGAGGGGGGTTGGAATAGAGACACAAAGCTCATCTGTAGACAATGTAACAATCCCCCAAGAGAGGGACCACAGGGAAGGGATGAGTCAACTTGGGTGCAGTAAAGCATCGATGAAACACACTATATTCCTTTGGTTCCTTGAGGCTTCCTCACCTGCCACTACCATGACCCCAGTGCTGCTTCTCAATTCAGACTAAACCAGAGCATGTACACAGATATAGATAAGAGATGGGTGCTCAAAACACACAGAATCCAGGAACAGGAGTGGGAATAGTGACACCAGAAAGGTAGGGGAAGTGGGGCGGGTGGTGAGAAGAAGGGAGACAGGGGGGAATTGATTGCAATGATCAATACATAACCATATACTCCTCTCTAGGGGGAAGAGCAACATAAAACATGGGGAAGGGAGAAAACAGTCGGTGTGAGAGGTGAAAACAATAATTTATAATCTATGAAGGAGTTGTGAGGATGGGATGTGAGGAAGGGAAAAAATGAGGAACTGATACCAAGGGCTCAATGGAAAGTAAATGTCTAGAAAAGAATGAAGGCAACACATGTACAAACACATCTGATGCAATCGATGTATTGATAATAAGAGTTGCAAAAATCCCCAATAAAATCATCTTTTAATAACAAAATAAGAAGAGACACATTTTAGGCTTTAAGTATTTCACAAAACAATTCTTTCAGAAATGGGATACCTACTGATTTCTTTACATGCATCTCAAAATATAAGATATTGTCCTCCAAATCCAAAATTCTGATATCCAGTTCAAAATTGAACCTTGAAAATTATAAAGTGGTCTGTGATGCCATCAAAGCTGTGATTCCATTATTGAGCCCGTGTGAACTGTCTATGATTTCCTTTGTGAATTCCATCCAGTTTGGAATTAGGATGATTAAAATGAAGATATTCTCATAGTTATGAGATGCTCTCATAATTTTCTGTCTCAGATACACTTTAAAGAGCATGTAAGTTATCTGGTTTTTTTTTATAATCTTTTAGTAGCAAGCATTAAGTCCTACAAGGAGTACTTTATAGAGGTGTGTTTTAATAAACTTCGATTTATTTTTTAAAAAAAGAAGAAGTGCATCCTTCCTGCTTTGCATCTATTTGTTGAAACATTCCTGCTGCGATTCCATCAATTCCTGGAGTGTTGTTTCTTTCCAGTGTCTTCAGTGTACCTTGGTCTTCCTCCTTTAATACTATTATTGCTTATTGATCATGCACTACTTAGTTGGTTGCACATACACCAATTTTTTGGGGTACAGCTACTTTGTATATTCCTTACATCTTCTTTTAATGCTTCCTGCATCATTCAATATTTTGTCCATAGAATTCTTCAGTATTTCAACTCAAGGCTTAAATTTTTCCTTTAGTTCTTTTACCCTGAGAAATGTCAAGCTTTTTCTGCCGCCCTTTTAATAGGAAATATTATGGTAGTATGTTTCAAAACGATCAGCCCATTAGCCAGATAGTTTTACAATTTCTGTGCAGTAATAATTCTTCCAATAATTTATCCTAAAAAGATTCATCATGAATATATACAAATGCCTTGCCATCATAAGTAAATATTTTGTCATTGCTTTTGTATTAGCTATATAAACAAATAAATCTGTAATACATTTTTCAAGAAAGAAATTATGGTCAAATAATAGCTCAATTAATTATGACATATTCTTGCAATTGAATATTAATACATCCATTTGTTGTAGAAGAATATTTAGTGACCTGGGAAGATATTAATGTTTCCAATGAAAACAAAGATTACAAAATAATATATGCAGAAAGAAAGGTTTTATTAAATATATATGAAAAAATATATATGTATGCCTAGAACAAAGATTAAAAAGATATCCAGCAAAATGCTACCAACTTTCATGCAAATAATAGGATTTATTTTTAGTTTCTTCACTTTTGCTTATCTGTATTTGCTAAATTACCAATCATAAAATTTTCTAATATGTCAAGGAAAAGTAACCTTAACATTTTAAAATAATTTTTTTAAGTTCTTTCCTAAAGGTATAACAGTCTCATAGTGGGAGTCTCATTTCACCAGTTGGCTAGAAAGATATTCTTAGGTTAAGGAATTCACAATGTTTTTGTCTTCTGAAAAAAAAAAATAGACATTAAAAACAAAAAAGATTCCTATTCTCCAGGGATTTTTGTGAGCGCACCTCTAACTTTTAGAATCTTGATTTTCCTTGAGATTTATCTTTGAACTCTTGTGTTTACAGCATGAATTAAATATGAGTTTTACTCCAATTCTATCCTGTGAGTCTGATATCCACACTTGTAAAAGTTAACTTTACAAGGAAATTGATCAACATCCAGCTTGTCCTTTAGATGTGCGCCCTGTTGATGAAGTTCTCTAGTCCAAGGCTTGCTTAGTCTTTGGCTGCTTCTGTTTGAAGCCTGCAACACTTGTTAAGTGTTTCCTCTGCCATGTCTCTCCTCATAGAACTTACCTCCACTTAGTGCATTGCTGTCATTGTTACTTGCTATAGGATTGTGTTTGACTGACAGCACAAGCAGTCAGCAGAATGAAACATTGTCCAATACTGCACCATCTTCAAGGTCGTTGCTATACTCCCTTCCACTGTTGGAACTGTTGTGTATTTTGAGTACTTTCCAACCTGAGGAGTTAATCTTCCACCACTGTGTTGGAAAATGTCTGTTGGGATCCAGCGGATTTTCATTGGTGAATGTTCAAAGTCACTATACCAAAAAGAATTGGCCAGTCCAAACTGCACTAAAAGCTTTTATGAAAAAGAAGCCTTCAGAAATGGACAGAATATCACTTGAAATGACTCAACAAATTGATGTAGCCCTAGAGATGCTCACTTGTTTGTGCCATAATATTTGGAAGTTAATGAACCGGAAGAGATTCATATTCATACCCATTCAAAAAATGTTTAAGTGTTCTAATAATGTTGTTAACAGAACAAGTATAATTTTGTTGAAAGTAATTGTGTTCGTCTGGGTACATTAGAGAAACAAATCCAAAGAAACTCATATGTATAAAAGAGAGTTTTATATAAAGTGTAAGGGCACATAAAGAAAATATCCCAACCCAGTGCTGCCCAAGTCCCCAAGTCCATCATTAGCCCATATGTCTGACACAAATCCACAAAGTCCTCCCCCATCTCACAAAGCACACATTATGATGCCAACTGCAGGAGGAAAGTCGAGTCAGTGAATGTGTAAGCATCTCAGCACTGGCAAGGGTCTCCAAACCCAGGGCTGCATCGGGATAAGTCCATGTGGCTTCTCCTCAGAGATGTCTTGCAGGAAGTGGGCCTTGCCAGCTGAAGCAGGGAATTGGCTAAGGCAGTTGCACCCTGGGAAGACCATCAGAAAGCAAGAGACCCAAGAAATAGAAAGGTGAGGCTAATTGAGTCATATATCAGTTCCGCCTTTCAATTAACCTCACATGTGTTTATTGGCCAGGTTAGCACAATAAACTTTATCTCAATAATTCAAAAGTACTTTGGATTACATCTCAAAATAAAGATTTTTTAAAAAATCCTTGTAACTGGACCAATAAACAACATCATGATTAGGTAAAACTTGTCAAGAATTTCATTTTACTTAGATTCACAATCAATGCCCATGGAAGCAGCAGTCAAGGCATCAATATGTTAACTTGGGTGAAGAGGAAGTTAATTTGCGATAAAAGGTCAGTAAAAAAATGGAGGAGGCAGGAGAAGACACTGGGAGGTGTAAAAGAGTTAAAGGTAAGAAAGGTAAATGCTGTTTCATACACAATACTGTAGTAATGGTGATCTACATTACATTTGTGGATAGATCCTCAGACTGAATAGATAGATGTTAGAAGCATATACATGAAGACTCAACTATTTGACAAAGGACATTTGTACATGTATATTCACCTTCACTGCCAATACATCCATGAGTGTGGCGAGATATTCAAGGGTCAAAGCTTTACATATGTCTTAGATATAACCAGTTCTTTAAAGGAATAGATCACAGAGCCTAGTCCCTAGAAATAGATCACAGAGTCAACTGGCATAGCATAGTCCACAAAGATAATGTTATACATCCTAATTTGTGAGTCTTAAAAGCTGTAGCCATCCAAGGCGCAACAATTGGTCTCTCCCTATCCATAAGAAAAATGGGTGATGAAAACTGATAATACATGGAAATAATTACTCCAACAAACTAATAGATCAAATTATAGTCTCCAAGATCCTGGTAGAGCTAGATGCCACCACTACCAATTGCTTTGAAAGGTACTACATTGGAAGGTTCTGGACAGAGTGGGAGAAAATATGGAACATAACCCAAAATAATTTTTAAAAGTACAAGGCTTACTGGTCAGATACTGGTGGAATCTCTGCACCTATGGTTCCTTAGTTAGATCCTTTCAAATCTGGAAGTAAACTCAGTCCCATGGCTCAGTTCTCTGCCAAACAATACACAGGTTTATAAGGAGCAAAATAATGCTGGGGATGTAGGCACCCTTTAGCATTATCCATTATTTGAGAGCAAAAGCAAAGTATTTGCCCAAAGAGAAAATCCAGAAGGGTTAGGTAAGGAGAAATGGAAGCATAAAACAAAGGGGGAAAATCAATTAATTAATGTTACATTGTAGGAATTGCAATCAATGATAAAAACAAAAATGTATTAAAACTGATGAATGGAAAACTAATCTGCTTTGTAAACCTTCACCCAATTCACAATAAAAAGTAAAAAAAGAAATCAAATGATGTATCACATTGCAAATCTACTACAAAACATCTCTTTAGCATATTAAAGAACAAAGATGTCACTTGACCGCTAAGGTGTGTTTAATCATCTCATATGAATGTGAAAGCTGGACAATGAATATAGAAAACTAGAGAAGAATTGATGCATTTAAATTATAGTGTTCATGAAGAATATTGAATTTAACATGGACTGCCAGAAGAACAAACAAATCTTTCTTGGCAGAAGTACAACTCCTTACAAGCAACGATGGCATAAATATCTCACATACTTATGACATTATCAAGAAAGACAAGTCCCTGGAGGAGGATATCATGCTGGTAAAGTAGGAGGTGAGTGTCAAAGAAGCCCCTCAAAATGATGGATCGACATCCACCATGGCTGTAACCACGGGTTCAAACCTAGTCATGGTGAAGATGGTGCAGGACTGATCAGTGTTTCATCTTGTCGTACCTAGGGTTACTATGAATCAAAATCAACCATAAGGCACTTAAAAACAACAATAACAAGTTAAATCAATGCCAAGAGAAGCAACAGTCAAGAAACTAAAGAACTTATTGCATTTGGAAAACCTCTTAGAGAGGACCTTTTAGTAGTATTAGAAAGAAAGTATGCTACTTTGAGGACTTAGGCACACCTGAACCAAGTCATAACATTTTTCCATTACCTCTGATGCATGCAAAAAACTGGACAATTTATAAAACAGACCAGAGAAGAAATTGTGCATTTGAATTATGGTGTTGGCAACAAATATTGAATATACAGGCAGCCCCTAGAGTTGTGAGTGCAATTTACATTCAATCAATAGTTAAGAACCAATTGCCTATTATATTAAAATTCTAAGGTACATACCATGGTACCACAATTTTTAATAACAAACAGGTACTACTTTGTGATGTGCATGGTAACATGTTTATTAGTATTATAGTATTAGTATATTAAAGATGTTTTAGTGAATCTAGAAATATTTCTTTCTATGCATAGAATGGTACACTATATATCCTATCATAAGACAAATATTTGGTTAACTGAATATGAATCATTCTGACTTGTGCACAAATTAGACAAATTTAGGACCAGAACTTTATAATTCAGGGAGTTCCTATTCCAAATATGCTGATAGGAGTACAGTCAGAATGCTCCTTAGAAGTTAGGATGGTGAGACGCCGCCTTATGTATTTGGGATATGTGATCAGGAGTGTCCAATTCCTGAAGAAATATATAATTTTTCGCACAGTAGAGGATCAGTGACACAGAGGAAACTCCTCAAAAAGATGGATTGACACAATGGCAGCAACAATGGGCTTAAATATAGCAACAATTGTGAGGATGGCACAAAATGGGGCAGTGTTTAATTCTGTTATACATAGATAGAATCGTTATGAATGGAGCAGTTGATGGAACCTAATAGCAACAATAAATTTCTATTTATATTAATATTGCTGTAGATTAGGTTTAAATTCAGCGTCTTGCTATTACTTTTGTATATGTTCCATCTGTTCTTCATTCCTCGCTTTCTGCTTTTTGCTTTCTTTAGAAACAAATGGAATATTTCTATTAGTCCATCTTATTTTCTTTGTTGGCTTATTATATATAATTCTTGATTTTAGTATTGAAGTGGTTGCATCAAAGTCTTAATTATACATCTTTAATTATCATCTTTAATACACCAGGCATAGTATAAACATTATGTTTCACTTCTTCCTCCCAGGGTTTGTACTATGGTTGACATATATTTAACTTATATATATAATAATAATTCATTATTATCATTATATTTTGAAGAGATGTAACATATTTTAATATCATACACATAACCACATATTTACCATTTCTGATCTTTTCAAATTTTTAAGTCCATATTTCCATCTCGTATCATTTTCCTGTTGCCTGAAGAACTTTTTTAAACAAAGCTTAGAGTAAACATTGGTATGAGCCCTTTCAGCATGTGTATGTCTGAAAAAGTCTGTCTTTCATTTTGCTTTTAAGGGAATATACCCTAAACTGGTCATTTTGTTTGTTGCTTAAGTACTTTAAAGATATTGACCCCTATCTTCTGGACTGTATTATTTACAAGATGTCTTCTGTTGTCCCTATTTTTGTCCCATTACATGGAATATAAGGAACCCTGGTAGTGCTGTGAGTCAGGCTTCAGGCTGCTAACTGCAAGGCTGACAGTTCAAACCCACTAGTCCCGCAGTGGAAAATGATGAGGCTGTCTGTCCTGTAAAATAGTCTCAGAAACTTTATGAGTCAGGATCAACTTGACAGTTGATTTGATTTGGGATTGCTTTTTATTGTGATCCCCACCTAGCCACCCCAGATGATTTTAAGACTTTCTCTTTAATATTATTGTAACCTAAACCTTCATTTTAGGATACAGTTAAATGACTTTAAATCGTCTGATCTAAACTTTGTTGGAGGCAGTGTTTGACTATGGCTAATTTTATCCCACTAATAAAAACATGGCGAGGTCAATGGTTAAAAACCATCAGCCTCTCCACAGAAGAAAGCTGGGCTTTCTAGTCCCATAAAAAGTTAGAGTGTCAGAAACTCACAGAGAGAGGTCTGCTCTGCTGTATAGGGTCACCAAGAGTAAGAATCGACTCAAAGTCAGTGAGTTTAATAAGCACAGCAGTGGCACAATGGCTCGGCACAAAGCTACTGACAGAGAGGTTAGCAGTTGACAGCAGCTTTGCAAAAGAAAAGACCTGGCTGCCTGCCACTGTCTAGATTAGCACCTGGAACCCTGTGAGGGAATTCTACTCTTGTCCTATGAAGTCACGATGAATCTGAATCAATTTGATGGCACACAATAATATCAAATTAAAGAAATACCCTCTAGATTATTCTACGGGTGGTCTAATTAATGATTGAGGGGTCTTTTGTTAAAATAAAAATCATATTAAGCCAATAATAGAAATTTATGGGTGTTTATTTAATATATAATTTACAAACCAGGGTAACATTTTAACTAAAACGTTAAAAAAAATGTTCTGAAGCAGAAAAAGAACTTTCAAACTTCTTATACCACATGTTATCAGCATTGTCATGGAAACAGGACACCAGAACACTGCTTATATAATAAGAATTACCATAAAACACAGTGTCTGATCCTGGAGTTCTTTTTCTTTAAACTGATTAAGATGACCTACCCACTGCCACCTCAGAGACCATATATAGGTTTACTGAGGCTGTAAGCCTTCATGGTAGCAGGCAGCCTCATGTTTCTTCCTTGGAGAGTCTAGTGGGTTTGAGCTACCAACCTTGAGATTAGCATTCAATCAGACAAAGCCAACAGCGCTCCTTTGAAACTGCCTACACATAAATACACAGCATCTTCAATATTGGGCTCAAATCTAACAATTGTGAGGATGGTGCAGAACTGGGCAGTGTTTTATTCTGATGTTCATTTGGTTTCCATGACTTGGAACAAAGTCTACTCAACAGTGCCTCCTTCAAAGCAGGAGATCAAATCAGTTCTCTGTACTCCAGCTTGACCAAAGAGGGAAGTTTTCTGTCTTTAATTCATGATCCAGTGCCCTCAAGAATAATGTGTGTGTGTATGCCCAGATCAAGGATTGCATCTTTAAGTATGGATCACAACTCAATGTATATGCATACATAACTATGTAAACACAGAGCAATTCACTGTACCAAAAAGATCGATGAGTTATAGGAGGATATCACAAACATTATGAAGAAAGTAAAAGGTAATTAGAAAGACAAGAAAGAAAGAAAAGATCAAAGTGGAAGTCAGAAAACAAAGAGAGAAAGAAAAACTCACTGCTACTGAGTAGAGTTTGATTCAAAGAAACCCTATAAAACAGAGTAGAACTTCCCCTGTGGGTTTCTGAGATTGAAACCCTTTAAGAGTGTAGAAAGCCTCACTTTTCTCCCATGGAGTGGCTGGTAGTTACTAAATGCTGACCTTTTGGTTAGTAGACGAATGCATCACCACTACACCACCAGGGCTCCTCAGAGTCGCTAAGGCAAATGGGAAAAATTATGAAGTCGAAAAGCTGAATAGAAAATTTCAAAGGACAGCTCGAGAAGGCAAAGCAGAAGACACAGCCCATTGATCTGTTGTCTGCAGGAGACACATCTCAAGATTACAGACAAAAAAAAAAAATAGGCTGAGAATCAAAGGTTGGAGAAAAACATACCAAGCAAATGGCAATTCAAAAAACTGCAAGGGTTGCAATCCTAATCATGGACAAAATTTATCTCAAGGTTCAAGCCATAACAAGACCTAAATAGGGGCACTATATAATGCTCAATGGAACAATAGAACAAGAACCAGTGAGCATAATAAATATATAGATGCCCTAACAAGAGACTCAAAAAATTCATCAAACACTCCAAAAGATGAAAAAAGAAAGCAAAGGCTCAACAATTATACTAGGAGTCTTTAATACACCACTCTCCAAGAAAGATAGTTCACAGGGAAGAAGCTTAACAAGGAGGCTATAAAGCTAAACTCTACAATTAGGTAAATTGGCCTGATAGATATTTTCAGAGCTCGCCATCCAAATTAATTCTTCGCAAGTCAACATGGCACATACTCAAAGATATACCACATGCTGGGCCACAAGTTGAGTCTGTAAATCCAAACATGCCCAGAGATCAGACAGTCTTCCTTCTTGAACCATTATGCCGTAAGACTGGAAATCAACCAAAGGATGAGTAAGAAAACAAGCAAAGGCAAACAATTGGAGTATGAATAACTTTCTATTGCAAAAGGAGTGGGCACTGGCTCAGATCAGAGATGAAATGAGGAAGTTTCTAGAAGTCAACAAGAATGAGATACAAAGTATCAAAACCTTTGGGACACAGCAAAAGCAGTTTTCAATTCATAAAGGTCAACAGACAGACTTGGAACTATTTATAGATTTTTCTTTTTTTGCTGTTGGTTTTGTTCTTGTTATTTTTGTTTTCTTTTGTTATGTTTCACTTTGCGTTGTTTTTATGCTTATTACTGTCTCTACACATCTATCTAGATAAAATAGGTGGGGTAAGGAGGAGGGTGCCAACACACCCAGGGATAGGGAAGAACAAGTCATCTGTAATCGATGTTGAGGAGAGGAAAGATGCCTGGGGGTAGGGGAGCTTGATTAAGGACAACGTAGCCAAAAGGAATTATGAAACTTGAATGAAGACGCAACATGATACTGGGACAAGAGGAAAGTAAAAGGAAATAGGGGAACTAGGAGGCAAAGGACATTTATAGAGGTCTAAATACAGGTATGTACATATGTAAATATATTTACATATGATCTTAGGGAAAGGGATCCAGGTACCTATATTTAGGTAGTAGATGGACATTGGGTCTCCACTCGAGTACTCCCTCAATGCAAGAACACTTTGTTCTACTAAGTGATGTTCACCTTCCCTGACATGATCACTGAAGACAAAATGGGTGCATAAGCAAATGTGGTGAAGAAAGCTGATGATGCCTAGCTATTAAAAGATATAGCATCTGGGGTCTTAAAGTCTTGAAGATTAACAAGAAGCCATCTATCTGAGAAGCAACAAAGCCCACATGGATGAAGCACACCAGCCTGTATGATTAGATCAGGTGTCGGGCATCCAAGACCCAAAAAAACCATATCAATGTGAATGAGGGGGAGGGCAAAGTGGAGACCAAAAGTCCATCTGTATTCAATTGTATATCCCCTTACAGAAGGGACACAAGGAAAAGATGAGCCAATCAGGGTGTAGATAGCGCCAATGAAACATAAAATTTTCCTCTAGTTCTTTAATGCACCCTTCATGCCCCCCCCCACATCATGACCTCAAATCTATCCTACAAATCCAACTAGAACAGAACATGTACCCTGGTGCAGATAAGAGCTCAAAACACAGGGAATCTAAGACAGATAACCCCCTCAGGACCAATAATGAGAGTAGTGACACTAGGAGGGTAAGAGAATATGGAGGAGGAAAGGGGGAACCAATCACAATAATTGACATATAACCCTCTCCCAGGGGGGTGGACAACAGAAAAGTGGTTGAAGGGAGAGAGCAGTTGGTGGAAGACATGAAAAAAATAATTTATACATTGTTAAGGTAAGGGTTCATGAGGGAAGGAGGGTGCAGAAGGGAGGTTAAAATGAAGAGTTGATACCAAGGGCATGGGTAGAAAAAAATGATGTTTTGAAAACGATGATGGCAACATATGTACAAATGTGCTTGACACAATTGATATATTAATGGATTGTGATAAGAGCTGTAAGATCCCCCAATAATATGATTTTTTAAAGCAGTTATCACAGGAACTTTGATAGCAATACATGCACACATGAAAAAGAAATAAAGACTTATGACTGACATGCTGGCAAAAAACCTACAGCACGTAGAGCAGAGTCAACAGGACAATCCTACTAATAACAAAAGAAAAGAAATAATAAAAATCAGGGCTAAGATACATGAGAGGGAAAACAAGACAATGTTGGAAAAAATTAATGTAGCAAAACGTTGGCTCTATGAAAGGATTAACAGAATCCACAGACCATTGACAAACCTACCCAAGAAAGGAAGGAACAATTTCAATAGCCAGGCTGAGGGATGAAACAATGGACATTACCACACGTCCTAATCAAATTAAAGAATAATTACACAGTACTATGAAGGCCTTTACTCCAATGAATTCAACAACTTGGAAGACATAGACAAATTCTTGGAAAAATAATCCCTCCCTAGACTATCCCAGATGGATGCCAAGAATCTCAACAGACCCATAGAAATAGAAGAACTAGATAAGGTTATCATGGGATTACCAACAAAAAAAATCCCCCGGCCAGATGGCTTCAAAGGAGAATTCTACCAAACATTCAGGGAAGAACTGACACCAATTCTACACAAACTCTTCTAGAACATAGAAGGAAGGACAAAGAAAGAGACCGTGGAACACACCTGGCCCACCAAGCCCTGAGGACAATATTCCTGCTCAGAGGAGCCAATACACAGAAAGGACCATAGGGCTGGCCCCATCAGGAAACATGGCATCCCCTCACTGACCCATAGTGCTATAGGGAACAACACTGGAGACAGTGCGGGCATTGTGCCTGATCTGACCCCACCACAGCGGGGCAAAACATGAAGGGCGTGCAACAGAGCAGCAAGGAGAGCAAAGCAATGAAGTTCATGAGGAATCCCCAAAACTTAGACTTTGTGAGCAGGGCATGACACATCATCTAACTCCACTGGAAAATATTCAGAAAGGTCAATTGACAGACCTGGAATTATGTATGCTGTTTCTTTGTTGTTGTTGTTTTTTGTTTTGTTTTTTCATGTCTATCTAGATGAGATAGGCAGTATAAACACATCTAAGGAGAAAATAAGGGGATGGATGGTGAGGTAGTTAGTTTATTGTGCCAACCTGGCTGAAAAACACATGTAGGTTTAATTGAAGGGCAGAGAGATAAATGGCTAGGCAAGCCTCGCCTTTCTTGTCTTTTGCTCTTTAATCATCAGACCAGTGTAAGGTTGCCTTGCTTGTTCTGTGCCTCAATTTGCAAGCTACACTACCTGTGGGACACCTAACCTGTGGACTGTGTCGCTGTAATTTGAGGTTCCTTCTAGACCTGCTTCGCCACACAATTGGAATTTACATCTCTTGAGCTGGGGACTGTCAGAATCTGTCATCTCACTGACTGTTGGTGACCTGCCTTGCTGTTTCCTGCCTGTTCCCAGATACCCTGAATTGTTCCACAGCTCTCAAGACTTTAAGTTCTGCCATTGTCTCACAACTGTCTCACGGGAGTGAGTTTCACTGAACCATTTGTACTGCCTTATAATTTAACTGTTTATTTCTTGTGTTACATATCTATCTATCTCTATAAATATATATATAATGATTAGCAATCTGGTTTTGTCTCTCTAGAGAACCCTGTTTAACACAAATGGAGACAAATCTGAGGAGAAAACACTGACCCCATGGGAGAGGGGAGGTGGGGGAAACAAAGAGGGGAGCCAAACACAAAAAAACAACAAGTAATCTAAAATTGATGGCAAGGAGGGTATAGGATGTTGATGACGCTGAGAGAAATTACTGGGAACCAAATGAAGGTCAAGCATAATAGTGGAATAGGAAGAAAGTAAAAGGAAATAGTGAAAAGAACTAGAAGCCAAAAGATATTTACAGAGGTATAAATACAGGCAGGTACATACATAAATGTATTTTTATATAATGATAGAGACATAGTTCAATGTGCATATATTAGCCATTGGGCCTCTACTCAAACACCCCCTCAATGCAAGAACGCTTTCTTCTAACAACTTATCATTCTGTGATGCTCATCTTCCCAACACGATCACTGAATAAAAAAATGGGTGCATAAGCAAATGTCGTGAAGAAAGCTGATGGTGCCCGGCTATCAAAACATACAGTATCTGGGGTCTTAAAGCTTGATGATAGCATGCAGCCATGTAGCTGAGAAGCAACAAAGCCCATATCAAAGAAGCACACCAGCCTGTGTGATCACGAGGTGTCAAAGGGATCAGTTATCAGGCATCATCAGAACAAAAAATCTTATAATAGTTAATTGGGGGGGAGAGTGCAGGTGGAGACCCAAAGCCCATTTTTAGGCCACTGGACATCCCCTTGCAGAAGGGTATTGGGGAGATGAGCCAGTCAGGGTGCAATGTAGCAATAATGAGAAATACAATTATCCTCTAGTTCCTAAATGCTTCTCCCCCCCCCACCCACACACACATATACACACTATCATGATCCCAATTCTACCTTGCAAGTCTGGCTAGACCAGAGGATGTACACTGATATAGAACAGGAACTGGAAACACAGGGAATACAGGGCGGATGATACCGTCAGGACCAGTGGTGTGAGTGGCAATACTGAGAGGACAGATGGAGGGTGGGTTGGAAAGGGGGAACCAATTACAAGGATCTACATGTGACCTCCTCCATGGGGGATGGACAACAGAAAAGTGGGTGAAGGGAGACGTCGGACAGGGCAAAATAATAATTTATAAATTATAAAGGATTCATGAGGGAGGCGGGAACAGGGAGGGAGGGGCAAAAATGAGGAGCTGATACCAGCAACTTAAGTGGAGAGCAAATGTTTTGAGAATGATGAGGGCAATGAATGGACAAACGTGCTTTACACAATTGATGTATGTATGGATTGTGATAAGAGTTGTATGAACCTCCAATAAAACAATTTTTAAAAAACATATCAATGTGAATGGTGGGGGGGTCAGAGTGGCGACCCAAAGCCCATCTGTAGACAAATGGACATCCCCTTACAGAAGGGTCACAGGAAGAGATAAGCCAGTCAGGGTATAGTATAGCATTGATAAAACATATAACTTTCCTCCAGTTCTTTAATGCTTCCTTCCCACCACCCCCAATATCATGACCTCAATTCTACCTTACAAATCTGATTAGACCAGAGGATATATACTGGTACAGATCCTAGCTGGAAACACAGGGAATCTAGGACAGATAAATTCCTCAGGACCAATAATGAGAGTAGCAATACGAGGAGGGTAAGGGGGAAGATCAGGGGAGAAAGGAGGAACCAATCACAAGGATCTACTTATAACCCTTCTCTGGGGGATGGCCAACAGAAAAGTAGGTGAATAGAGACATTGGTCCGTGTGTGACATGAAATAATAATAATAATTAAGAAATCATCAAGGGTTTGTGAGGGAGTGCAGGTGGGAGAGGGAGGGGCAAATGAGGAGCTGATACCAAGGGCTCAAGTAGAAAGCAAATGTTCTGAAAACGATGATGGCAACAAAAGTACAAATGTGCTTGATACAATGGATGGATGTATGCATTGTGATAAAAGCTGTATGAACCCCCAATAAAATGATTTTAAAAACACATTATATCCAGAAAGATATGAAAATAAAAATAATTTATAACTTTTTCAAGGGCTCATGAGGGAGGTGGGGTAAGGGAGGGAGGGAAAAAGTGAGGAGCTGATACCAAGAGCTCAAGTAGAATGAAAATGCTTTGAAAAGGATGATGGCAACATATGTAAAAATGTATTTGACACAATGGATGTATGGATCCTTATAAGAGTTGTAAGAGCCACAATAAAATGATTTCATAGAAGAAGAAGAGAAAGCAGAATACTAGAATGAAATGTGAAGAGACCTAGAGTTAGAAACCAAAAAGGTGGAACATTCTCAGCATATGCTAAACTGAAAGAATCAAGTAAAACTTCAAGCCTAGAGGTACAACATTGAACAATTCTGTGAGCAAAATATTAAATGATGCAGGAAGCATCCAGAGAAGGTGGCACGAAAACACAGAGTCACTGCACCAAAAAGAACTAGTCTATATTCCACCATTTCAGGAGGTAGCATATAAGCAGAAACCAATGGTGCTGCAGGAAGATGTTCAGGCTGCACTGAAAGCATTGGCCATGGACAGGAGTTGAGAGAACAGCAACTGAAATGTTTCAACAAGCTGATGAAGCACTGGAAGCACTCACTCATCTTATCAGGAAACTTGGAAGACAGCTACTTAACTGGAAGAGTTCCATATTTGTATGCATCCCGAAGAAAGGTGATCTATCAGAAGGCTCAAATTACAGAACAATATCACTGATATCACATGCAAGTACAATATTGCTGACGATCATCCAACAGTGGTTGCAGCTTAACATTGACAGAGAGCTGCCAGAGATACAGGGCAGATTCAAAAAAGGACATGAAACAAGGGTTATCATTGCTGATGTTAGATGGGTCTCGGTTCAAAGCAGAGACTATCAGAAAGATGTTTACTTGTGTTATATTGACTTAGGCATTCGATTTTGTGGGTCATAACAAACTATGGATAGCCTTAAGAAGAATGGAAATTCCGTGAAAGTTGATTGTGTTGATGCTGGACGTGTACATGGATTAAGAAGCAGTTGCATAAACAGAACAAGGTTATAGCGCATGGTTTAAAATAAGGAAAGGCTCGTGTCAGGGTTGTATCCTCTCACCATACTTATTCAATCTGTATTGTGAGCAAACCATCAGAGAATGTGGATTATATGAAGAACGTGGCATCAGGATTGGAGATTAGTTACTATTATTTGCCATATCTTATACTGTCCAGTGTATCCATTCCCCTACAATTAATTGTTACTCGTTCCCCTCTAGTGGGGTTATCAGTCATCTTTTCTATAAGTTCCCTTTTCTCCTCTTCTCTTCCCATACCTCCAGGGAATCATTGCTCCCATTATTATTTTTGAGGGGTTTACCTATCTGGGATGATCTAATTGAATTATAGATTGTTATAATATCTCTATGAGCTTCCAATAAAATTATTTTTTAAACCCTGCAATATACAGATGACATAAAACCTTGCTTTCCAAAAGTGAGGTTGACTTGAGGTATTTGCTGATGAAGATCAAGAATTGCAGCCTTCCACATGGATTTCAAGTCAATGTAAAGAATACTTTGAGGACTAAAGTGAGCCTGACCCAAGCTATGGTATTTTCATTTCCTTCACATGCATGTGACCCTTGGACATTGAATAAGGAAGACTGAAGAGGAATTGATGCCTTCAAATATTGGTGCTGGTGAAGAATATTGAGCATATCATGGACTTCCAAAAGTCTGTCTTGGAAGAAGTGTGGCCAGAACTCTTCTTAGGGGCAAAGATGGCAAGATGGAGTGGTACCTGCTTTGCACATAATGTCAGGAGAAGTTAGTCCCTGAAAAAAGACATCAGGCTGGTAACCTTGGGGGGCAGTTAAGGAAAGGAAAGCCCTCACCAAGATGGATTGACACCGCGGCTGCAATAATGGGCTCAAGCATGGGAACAGTTGTGAAGGTGGCGCGGGGCTGGACACTGTTGCAGTTTGTTGTACATGGTTGCTAAGGGTTGGAACCTACTCAGGGGCTGGACACTGTTGCAGTTTGTTGTACATGGTTGCTAAGGGTTGGAACCTACTCAGGGGCTGGACACTGTTGCAGTTTGTTGTACATGGTTGCTAAGGGTTGGAACCTACTCCATGGCACCTACAACAACAACAACGTTCTGTTTCTATGGGAAGAGTTTGTGCTGGGTTTGAAGTTCCCCATCTCAGTCACCATAGTAGCCCTTCCTCATCTTATGAAGTGCAACTACCCAGTTACTGCCACAACTTCAACATATTAAAGCTCCTACGATTTATTTTATCTATTTCCCACTAAATCCAATAATCAAGGATTTTATTAATCCCATATTTTTCTCTCTGTTATCAGTCTCAACACATAGTTACTATAAAAAAGATAATCACATTATCCTCTTAAACACCAACCTCTGATGTTCGTGCATCCTTACTTTTCCCATGAACTTTCCCATTGAACTTTTTAACATCTCTTTTTAAAATACTTCATATCAGTACTCTTAGTTATCCTATATGATATTTCTAATCTTTATGTTCTTTGCCTCTTCATTCATTTGTATATAACTTTCAGTTAGTTATATGAAGCTCTCTCCTCCCATAAAGATTTACAGCCATGGAAACCCTAAGAGGTCATTCCACTCTGTCCTATATGGTTCGTTATCTGTTGACAGTTGGGGTTTTTGTTTTTGTAATTATAGGTATTATTTATACTACCATCTCTGTTACCACGAAATAATTCCAGCATATGAACCAATTCCCAAGTTCCCTGACATCATCCCCATGACTAGCAATCACTTGAGTGGGAAGATGAAACATATCCTATTCCCACCAATCCTAGAAAGCAAGCCATGCTTATTCACTTGGGACTTTTTCGCACATGATTTATAGCTATTTTCAGTTACCTGTCAGTTTCCAAGATTAACGGTCTCAGAAACCCTAGCTGGGTCACTGGGAGTAGGAAAGAACTCAATTAGAGTAGGTGATAGTTACCCTCCATTACGAGGCCCCTGTCTTGATAGACACCTCATCTGCTAAACTTGTATCTCAAATAATAGTTCTTCCTAGATGGGGCAAAAGAGAGCCCCAAACCCAGCCCTAAACAACTGTATTCATTTCCTTAAGACATTGGAGGAAAAAGAACATGATAGTATGAACGGAGGGTCCCTGATGGTATGCTATGGGTTAGGTATTGGGTGCTTATTCTCGAAGCTAGTGGTTCAAACTCACCCGCTGCTCCTGCAGAGATGAATGTGGTTGTCTGCTTTTAAAGTGTGCAGCCTCGGAAACCCTGCTGTGAATTGGAATCCACTGGATGCTGGTGGTAGTGGGTTTAATCCAAGCTGGGTTTGGGCTAAGTCACTGTTTATATTTCTATACATTGATAAATTCATTTGGGCCACATTTAATTGGAAAGAACTTATTTTCACCTAACTCATGGACAAGAATTTTGAAAGAACTGTGGATTGCCAAGAGAGCAAACAAATCTGTCTCAGAAGAAATAAAACCAGATGCTCCATAGAAAAAAAGTGGCAAAAAATTGTAATGTATTTTGGACAAGTTATCAGGAGAGACTACTCTCCAAAAGAGGCCATCATGCTTGGTCAAGTTGAGGATCATTAATAAAGAAGAAGACTTTCAACGAAATGGAGCAGCAGTGGTGAGGATGGTGCAACTCCAGGCAGTGTTTCCTTCTGTTCTATCACTGTGAGTCAGAGCCATAGGGAGGGCACCTAACAAAAACTGCATACACAAGCTTCTTGTCTGCCTCAAGACTCCTTTCCTTTGAGCCCTACATTGAAAGTAATCACGGCTGCATTGCCATCTTGTAGGGGGGTGGGGGGAGTCGGGGAGGGGGCAGGATAGTGAGGCAGTAACAAGCCATGCTACATTTGCCAACGTAGAAACAAATGAACGTGGGCAACGAACTCATGAAAATCAACAGAGCAATTCCAAATGAGGCTTCCTGACTTTTCCTCTCTGAGAGCATCAGTTTATAATTCAAAGGCCCAACGATACTCCTTCCGGTGTCTCTACTGTAGGCACTGCAGACAGTTAGTTCCCAGGATGAGAGGGAGGGTGCACTGCAGGAGGAAACCTGCCCCCCCCCCAATGTTTCTTAGGGCCAAAGTTTTATTGGACATGTCTCTGATACTTCTTTTTTTCCTCCTTTCATTTCCTCTATTCCCCTCTCTCTACTGTCCTGAAAAATATAACAAGAGCCCAAAGCAGCATAGTCTTTAGGGATAGCCCAAAGGTTTGTTTTCAACAATAAAGCAGGTAGGAGCTAAAGAAAAAAAAGAGGAGGAAGAAGGTAAACAGAGAAAGAGCAAGAAAAGGAAAGAGAGACAAGGCATGAAGGAATGAAGGACAGAAGAAAGCCAGCATTCCTGGGAGACTAATGATTCCTAAAATGAACTGGGAGCTTTACATATATTATGTAATTCATGCTCAATGAACCCTGGTAGATCTGTTGGTTAGGTATTAGCCTTCTAACTGCGAGGCAGTCAGTTCAAACCCACCAGCTGTTCCATGGACGAAAGATGAGACTATCTAATACCATAAAGATCTAAAAAACCCTGTACAGAGTCACAATCAGTCAGAATCAACCAGATATCAGAGGGTTTGGCTTGGAGTATAACCCTATAAAATATTCTTTTTATTCCCATGCTATAGAGGAGGCAACTTTGACTCAAAACAAACAAACAAAAACTAATAATGATTTTGATGATACCAAGCAAATATTCATGCAAGGCCAAACAATGGCAGAAGGTGATATATAAATAAGTGATTCTTGATAAGGGAAATAGTAATATGGGAAAGGAAATGGGAGGGGAAATCTCAGAAATTTAAATCCTTGCAGCACTTTAAGAGATAAGAGCAGAGAAGCAACAATGTTAGTAACTCACAGGGCACACAGGTCCCTTGAGACTGGAGATGCGAGCTCAGAGTCAGTCAGTGGAATCCAAAGTAATCCTGTGGTAGATATACAATTTCATGTCAATTTGGTAAAAGAATGAAGGGGTAGCGTCTAGCCTGTCAATCAGGTCACAGCCTGAGGATCCCTCCCGGGGGGCGTGGTCTTCTCATGAGGATTCTAGGCATTTCCTCTCTTCCTCCCTGGAGGAGGGACACACTCTCAATCCTCTTCATTTTCCTGTTGACAAGCCACATGGAGCCACGCTGATGGCAGCCAGAGCCCTGGAGATGCTTCCACTGCCATCTGGTCCACAAGACTTCACCCACCAGCCTGTGATCTTCCTGCACTCGGTATCATTGCATGTTCTGTGTGAGTTTGAAAAGGAATGTATGGACTAGCATCAGACATATGGGCTAAGATCAGACTTATGGTCTTGGTCTGGACTGGGCTGGGATATTTCTCAATTTACAATTGCTCTTTTATATAAAGCTCTCTCTTATACCCATAAGAGTGTCTGGATTAGGGTGGATGATACCTTCAGGACTAAGGGTGTGAGGGGCGATGCTGGGAGAGTGGAGGGTGAGTGGGTTGGAAAGGGGGAACTGATTACAAGGATCCACATGTGACCTCCTCCCTGGGAGAGGGACGGCAGAGAAGGGGGGTAAGGGAGACTCCGGATAGGGCAAGATATGACAAAATAATTATGTATAAATTACCAAGGGCACATGAGGGAGGGGGGAGTGGGGAGGGAGGGGAAAAAAAGAGGACCTGATGCAAAGGGCTTAAGTGGAGAGCAAATGCTTTGAGAATGATTGGGGCGGGGAATGTATGGATGTGCTTTATACAATTGATGTATGTATATGTATGGATTGTGATAAGAGTTGTATGAGTCCCTAATAAAATGTAAAAAAAAGAAAAGAGGAGGAAAAAAAAGAAAATGATTAGGGCAAAAAATGTACAGATGTGCTTTATACAATTGATGTATGTATATGTATGGACTGTGATAAGAGTTGTATAAGCCCCTAATAAATTGTTTAAAAAAAAAAAAAAAGAGTGTCTAGATTTGTTTCTCTAGTCAACCCGGACGACTACAAATCCTGCGTCAGGAAATAGATGACTGGGACCAAAGTAAATGTAAAGGAAAATGGAAGAGTCACCAATGAAGGTTGAAAGAAAAATGTTTACTTTGCCAAAGACCAAATGAAAGAAGATACATATAGCCTTAGACTGAAGAGAGGGACTTACATTAAATGTAACAGATAGATGCAATGATTTAGTTAATCCATTAATATTTAGTGCTGATGTAACAATATGTTCTGGACAGCATGCATAATAAAGTGAGTGATATATGTAACCCATCTAATTAGAGAATGAAATAGTTAATGGTGTTAGGTGTCCTCTAGTTGGTTCCAACCCATAGCAACGCTATGCACAGAAGGAAACACTGCCCAGTCCGGCACCATCCCCACAATTGTTCCTCTGCTTGAGCCCATTCTTGCAGCCACTGTGTCCATCCACCTCATGGAGGGCCTTCTGCTCTTTCACTTCCTGTCTACTTTACCAACCGTGATGCCGTTCTCCACTGACCGCATGTCCAAAGTATATGAAATGAAGTCTCCCCATCCATGCCAGTCTAGTCTAAGGAGCGCTCTGGCTGTACTCTTTCCAAGACAGACTTGTTTATCCTTTTGGCAGTCCATGGCACTTTGAATATTCTTCAGCAACAACACAATTCAAAGGCATTGACATTCTTTGGTCTTCCTTATTCAACATCCAACTTTCACATGCATATGAGGGAATTGAAAATACCGTTGCTTGTATCCAGCACCCTTACTCCTGGCAGTAACATCCTTGCTTTTCAAAACTCTAAAACGGTCTTGTGCCGCAGATTTACCCAATGTAATGTGCCAGGATGAGGGGGTGAGGGGTCTAAAATGCAGAGAGAAGACCAGGAACACACGCCTGCCACATAACAAGCAAGAGAAGATCTCCTCAGAAACTACCAGAGAGGCTTTAGTTTGAGACAAGGCCTGGGCTCCCTGAACTCCAGAAAATAACTTAAAAGTGAAGTCTGCCAAAGTTTCTTAAAGTCAGAGATCAGCAAAGCCTGTGATTCTTATTGACTCCCCTGCACCACCTGCCAGCAGCAGAGCTGCTTCTGTGCCCTCGGCCTCCCTGGCGCAAGCACATCCTTCTCTGCCCGTTTCAGCTCCCCCAGCCCCTCTGAGGGACTGGTTGGATATTAGACCACATGGAAAGCTTGGAGCAGGCACAGTCACTACCAAAACAACACTTACCTCATTTTTTCTTATTTTCTCCTTCTCTGTTGCCCCTCCCCACACATCACCTTCCCTCTCACTGCAGACAGGTGCACAAAGGATTAGAAATCTCCATTCAAACTGAGACTTTATTTTATACTAGTTTTTAATTTAATTCCTTTTTGACTGTTACTTCCTCTTACCTTACCCCACCATCCTGCTGATATGTGTACCTCCCAAACAGATGTAGGCAAGCTACAGTCATTCAATCCAGGGGGGTTTGTTTGATTCTGCTTCTCAAGCTAGACGGTGTTTACCTTTTCCCTAAGGGCAGAGACCCACCCACTTTCACAGGGTCCTAGCAACAGAGCTCCACATCCACACCCAAGCCATAACCCTGTCCTTGGTTTTTTTTTTCCTCCCCTGTCTCTCTTTAATTTTTTTGGTTTGTTTATTTATTATCATACATAGTGATTCATTTTTGCTGTTGCTGGGGGTCACATGGGCTGTATTTCTTATGTTTGAGGTTGGGAGGGGATATGCAAGGGCGGGCAGATTGTCCACTCTGCTGCCATTGGCTGAGAATGGCCTTGGAAACTGACTGAGCTCTGTATCATCAGCCAAGGGAAGACAAGAGCTCTCTCTTCCGGATCTCCTGGATACTCCGGGTGGATCTCCAGCCCTGTCGTTTATTTTTCCCCTTCTGCTATTTGCTGCACATAAACATTTTTCTCTTGTCTTTCTTTCTTCCTTCCCCCTTCTTCCTCTTTCCTGCCTTCTCTCATTTATTTATTTTTCCCTAGTCTTTTTAATTCTACTTCTTCTAAATATATAGACACATAAATCCTCTTCTTCTGGTTTTATTATTTGTTTATTCTTTTCTCCTGCTCCACCCATTATCTCTTTCTGCTCTCCTTTTTCTAGTAAAATATACTTCCACAATACCTATTAAGTCATATTACCCTTTTAAAATACATTTTCTCATTATGTTTATAAATATTTTGATCTATCTACCTGGCCTCTTATTATTGCTACTATTACTTTTATTTTATTTTAACTCTCCGACCCCCACCACCATCTTCCTCACTTACCCACCTTGATCCCCTTTTCTCCACTTCCCAACTATTTGTTTTCTAACCCCTATTGAACTTCTCCCCATAACTCAAGAGTCAAATGTTCCCACATGGCCGAGCAGCCCACACACCACTAATCGCGGTACCATGATGCCATGGAAACAACAGCCAACTGCAGCACACACACACAATTGAGAAAAACAAACTCAAACAGCTGAAAATCGCCCAAACTCCATGGAGTGCCCTGAAAAAGACACCCTGAAACTATCAGAAATAGAATTCCAAAGAATGATTTATATGTTTTCAAGAGGTGAGAGGAGTGACTGTGTGAACAAGAAAAAGGCTTGAAAACTAGAAAGTCTATAAGAAAAGGAACACCAGGAGATAAACAATAAGATAACAGAATCTGATAACACCTTGGAAGATCTGAGAAACAGGATGGAAGAAAGGAAATCGAATCAGTAAGGTCAAAGACAATTACTCAGACTGCAACTGACAAGAGAGACAATCAATTAAAAAAGCTTAAAAAATTTCAAAAAATCCTGAGGATGGTGTGGGACACTATTAAGAAAAACAACCTATGTCTTATTGGGATCCAATAGAAAGAAGAAACTATCAAATCTAGAGAAATTAGTATGAGAAATCATGGATGAAAATTTCCCCAACATCACAAAGGTGGAGAAAATAATTGTTTAAGAAACTGAGAGAACCTGAAACAGGATAGACCTCAAAAGAATCTCTCCACATACCATTGTCAAACTCCAGTCTAAAGGAACAGCAGAGAATCCTGAGGGCAGCTAGGAAAATATTAGCAGTCACTTACAAAGGAAACAGTTAGGGATAAATCAGACTTCTCAGCAGAAACTATGCAGGTAAAAAACAATAGAGTAACATATAAAATCCTGAAAGAAAAAAACTGCCTACTAAGAGTCCTACACATAGAAAAGGATTCATCAAATACCAGGGAGAAATACAAGTATTTCTAGAGAAAGAAAAAAAGGAACTCTTAAAAACAAGAACGGTATTACAAAACCTATTAATGGGGTGACTATTGTTAGAGAATCAATAACAGCAGACAAATCTGAGAGCAACATATCGCATAACAATTCTCACAAAACAATTTAAATAAAATCACAATTAATGTGAATTTGTAAGGAGAGATGTTTCAGGTATCAGAAACTCTGCTAATGCTTTTTTGATATTTTATTTTCCAACAGTTTTGGGGGCATATGATTCACACACACAATTCAGTAGCTTCATCCCATCAGAAAGAGCTGCACAATTATCACTATACCAGCTTTATAACATCTTTTCATTTTTTAAAAATAGTTTTATTGTGATATAATGAACACACCATACAATTCAATAGTTCATTATTAAGAAGTATTGTGCAATCATGACTACAATCAACTTTGGAACATTTTCTTCCTTCTTGTACCCACTAGTGTTGACTTCCCATTTCCTACACCCTCCCCTTTTGTGCCCTCAGGTAATCATTTTTCTTCATTCTTATACTCTTCGTCATTAGTTCCCCATTTTCCCCAGCCTCCCCTGCTCTAAGAAATGATTAGTCAGTTACTGCCCCTACAGATTTACCTATCCTGGATTTCTTATACATAAAAACATTAAAAAAGCAAATCTTTTTGGATTATATATTATTTACAAACCTTTGATCACACAGGTTGATGTGCTTCTTCCATGTGGACTTAGTTGACACCTCACTTCGATGGCTGCTGGTTTGAAAACAAGCCTAGAAATATTTTTCAAATGATCCCAAAAAAACAAATACTTGAATTGACTGCCATTGAGTAGATTCCAACTCATACTGACCTTATACAACTCAAAGTAACGTTCTTGTTTTTCAATACTCTAAAGAGGTCTTTCTTGTGCAACAGATTTATCCAGTGCAACTCCTTTTTTGATCTCTTAACTGCTGCTTCCATGACCATGTGTGGGGGGAAAGCTGTTTACTCCTGAGGCGAGCAGGACAGGACCGCCACCACCCATGGTTCATGGTCTATGGGAGACAGCTGCTGGCTCAGCCATGGGAGTTGATGAAGCAATGGATGGCCTGTCTCTGCCTTAGATAAACAGACACTTGCCTCCTGTGCCCTCACTAAAGCTGCGCAAGGTAGCCATCTTCAAACTCATCAGTTACTTCATGTTCCCAGCCTCAACTTCCCTCCTGTCTGTGAATAGCTTGACGGATGTATTAATGCTTCTTCATAAACCTTACAATTTTGAATGGTCTCTTCGTGTATAATCCTGGCATGAGATGCAGGTTACATGGCAGGAAGAATATTTAAACCTGCCCCTAATAAAGTCCTGGATTCCGAAGCATCTATGCTTCAGGGACCCCACGCCTCAACTGCATCTTCCTTTCTGAATTCTTGACAATTTCAACCTTTTCTTCATTTATCATGATGTTACCATTAGCCCAGTTGTGAAGATTTGGGTCTTCTTTACATTGAGTCAGTACACATACTGAAGGCTGTAATCCTTGATCTTCATCAGCAAGTTTAATTTAGCTCTGAAAAATAGTCTGCTCTGAGTATTACACTCTTAAATATGAACTAGTTGGAATCAAATTGATCACAGTAACTTGAATGGTTAGTTAGGATATTTAAGCAATAATGAATTTATGTCAATGAGGGAGAAACTACTCAATGAGGTGAAAAGGTTTGTACAACTTGACAGGTGTAATGAATGCCACTTAATTGTACTTGCATAGACTGCTGAATTGGTGCATGTTTCAAGCTGTCTTTATTTTCAACAACAAAAATAAATAAAACTTATAAAGGAAGAGGAAAGAAACATTCCATTGTATGTGTCCATATTGTTCTTTGTTTGCTTATTTAGGGTATTTTGTTTTGATTTATTTTGCTTGTTTTATTTTGTGTTTTCTAGCCAGAGTAAGTTCAGACACATATAACACCACCCCCCAAAAATAAGCCAAAAGAGAAAAGGACATTCACACAATAAAATGTTAGTTAAGCTGACTCTCTAGGGAAGCAAAGCATATGTGAAAGTATGTGCTTGTTTGTTTTTTGCATTTTCCAGTTTTTTTTACCTGTCAATCACAAGTTGATTATTCACTAGGGAAGTGTCTTTCTAAAAGATCCTTGATCTTAAGACCCTGGAAAAATATGGATTAAATTCAAAACAAATGGCAAATAGAGGAAAGCATGTTTCCATTTCATGACTGTTGTAATCATCTGATACACACGTTTGATTGCTGATGCCTTTGGCTAGGTCTTGTATGTTGATTTCATTTTTCCACTAAGACTTATGGTTACAGATAAGGGATAATTGCGATCAATGTTATCCATGGACAGATGATTCAGTTGAAAATATTCTGGAGAAGCCTATAAGCAACATTGAGCATTTATGGGTTTCTCCCCTCCACCCCGTCCCCAAACACACACACACAAGCCCCTTTCCACTGCACCAGGACTTTGCTACAGAAAAGAACTCTTCACTTGGGGAGACGCGCACCAACATAGTAAATTGTCATTGAATTCATTTAAGAGTATCTTTAATAGCGTTCTAGGAACTAAAAGAGGGTAGGGTCTCTATCAATGAATATTAAAATGAGTTCAATTGGCACATGAATTTGTGAAACTGAGACGGGCTCCTTGTAGATCTCAGTAGGCTCCCGGCACTGTGAATTCCCGAGAGGACAAGGCCTGCTGTTTGGCCCAAACTAGTTAGACGAATGCACCTTCTTCACGAAGCAAATTTTTTTTTTTTTTTTGGAAAGCCACATGGAGAATTGCTGGTGAAAGATAAAATAAATACAGAAAAGGACGAAGAAAAAACATGTGGAATGACATACACAGGTTAAGAGACGTACATGCTACGGCTTTTCTCACCCCAGGTAGACCTCATACATCGCAGAGGACAGCCTCCGCTGAAGTTTGCACAATCTGATGGGATTTTTAGGGCCTTCCTATGCCAGTCAGTCATCAAAGGAAACAGTCTGATAGCTCACAGGCATTGGCTTTTGCAAACTCATACACATTCCAAGGTCCCATTATCGCATTACCATAGCAACCTTATCCCTAATTACCAATTGTTAATAGTGCTGGTTTAGCAGCTTCTTTTGTGCAAGCCCACACTGCAGCTCAGGCTCCCAAACGGAAGCAGCAATAGCGCCATCTGGTGGCTATGGCGTGCTCCTTTGCACACCCGAGTGGCTTTGAGCTACAGTGCTGAGTAATGTGGACGCCAAGCTCTCCTCACTACAAGTATCCCCCTCCTTTTCAGAAACAAAAATGAAATGACCACAGAGAATTTGTGCAGGGATAAACGTATATTTTTATCTCAATGGAGGAGGGGGAAGCCCCCAATCCAGTGGCAAATGCTCATAAACATAATGGAAAAGGCAAGATAGGACGGCAGGAATCAGAATCACATTTAGTTTGTAAGCTAAGTTCAAGAAAATACGTCTTCCTAGAAGACTCAAGTCTACAATCTACATTAGCTGGATTTGATATTATCGATGTTGCTGTTGTTGTTAGACTCTGACTCAACAGAACAAAGCACTGCCTGGTCCTACCCTATCCTCACAACTGTGTTGTTTGAGCCCGTTGTTGTGGCCACTGAGTGAATCCATCTCAATTTTCAGTGACCCTCTACTTTGCCTAGCATGATGCCCTGCTCCAGGGACTGGTCCCTCCAGACTACGTGTCCTAAGGAGGAGAGACAAGGCCTCACCACCCTCGAATACGATACATGCTTTGTTTTTCATCTTTCACATTTTCTGATCCTTGGGAGTTCTTGTTGTTTACACATTCTTGAACAAGGACTAGTCTACACCCTGAGTCCAGTGGCTTCTCCTTAGCTCCTTCAGTGTCTCTAGTCTTTGCAGCATGCTTATTCAATCAAAAGCTAGAAGAGCAGTTGATAATAATCTACCTGGCATTCAATGGGACAGCCACCAGAAGTGACAGAAAAGAAACTGCTTACTTGAGTGTTAAGGGAAATTGGCTTCCCAGTCTCTCCTATGGTTTTCTGATGATGTTGTCTTCACTGGAAAAGGGAATTGCAAGAAGCATGTGTTCTGTGGTGTTTCCCAGCCCTCCATCACCTACATTCCCTAGCACTCCAAATTAGGAAACCTCAGAGTCAAGTTCCTAGAGGTGACCTCTAACATTCACCATCACCAAGTTATTCACCAAACTCTAATCTAGGTGCTGTGGCAAAACTATTTTGCAGATGTAATCAATGTCCCTAATCAGTTGATCTGAAGTGCGAAAAGATTTTCCAGGTAGCCCTGATGTGGGAAACAGAAAGATTTCTCCCAAGTGGTCTCCCCCCAATATACCCAAATTTAACTGCTTACTATACGTGGGGAATGACGCTACACTTGGAGGTCAACGAAAAGTAGGTCAGGGGTTATTCTCGCTAAGGGTTATCAACCATCCAGAGGAAGCAGACACCATTGTTTATCCCACAATAAGTAGGGCCTCCTCCCTTCTTATAAGGAGTGTAGTAAATTGTTTCTCTGAAGAACACCTGGAGGTCAAGCCCACTCAAGGGTGGCCAAGGTTAGGCCACAATCATGAGTCTAGGGTCTGCCCATCTTGTCACATGTATGCCCTAGTCCCTCCCCTGCCTGTCATGTGTACACCCCTAGCTCATCCCCTTCCTGTTATGCCTATGCTCATTGTATATCCCCCTGCTATTGCTTGTATTGCCTATTGTATAGCCCCTTCTTGTGACATGTGTGGTTACCTGTAATCATGCCTCCTACGTAGATGTAAGTAGCAATGAGGCTCCTTCCTCCTGCTCATGCTCTCTCCGGCTCTCGCCAGCCCCGTACCACCAAGAGAAGCTGAGGTGAGCATGCTACCTTGAAATGTGTCTGACTCCATTATTTAAAAGTTCTCTTCTATCTTTCATGCTCTCTATAACTTTACTATGATCTTTCTATTTCTCAACCGTATAATTGCGCTTACTGAACGTGTGATTAGTTGTGGGGGTCTGGCCTTTGCCCACAGTCCAGATATAATTACAGGAGTCTTTTGAAAGCAGAAAGGAAAGTCACAGGTTTGAAGCACATGAATTTTTCGGGTTGCCTCATTGCTGGGATGAAGATGAAGGGGGGCCCCTGACCACATGAGAAGAACTGTGCAGAAGCAGAGTAGGGCCCAACCTCGGCAAGTGAGGAAACAGGAACCTCAGATTTACAACTGCTAGGAAGTAGAGTTTACCAACACCTGGAATGAGCTTGGAAGTAGAATCTTTCCTGGGACTTTGATTTTGGCATTGTGAGACTGAACAGACTCTATCAGAGCCTCTGTCAGGATTCTAACCTACAGAAATGTGAGCCAGTGAATGGGTATTGGTTAGCTCCTCTATGTATTACAGCAGCATGTTGCTTGTTTGTTTTGTTTTACTGTTTTGTTTTTGTGCTTATTATTGTTTTTGTATGTATAGCTGGATAAGATAGGTGGGATAAACAATCTGAAGGAGAAAGCAACAGGACCGAAGGCTCCGAGGAACATGGGAAAGGATGACGTGGAGGGGGAAAGAAAGGGGGAGCCAATAAACCCAGGGACAAGGGAACAAGTGATCTAAAATCGATGGTGAGGAGGGTGTAGGATGCCTGGTGGGGCTTGATCAAATGCAATGTAGCCAAGCGGGATTAATGAAAGCCAAGTGAAGGGTGAACATGATAGTGGGACAAAAAGGAAGTAAAAGGAAATAGAAGAAAGAACTAGGAGGCAAAGGACATTTATAGAGGTCTAAATACAGGCATGTACATATGTAAATGTATTTTTATATGAGGATGGGGAAATAGATCTATGTACATATATTTATTTGTTAAGTATTAAGGTAGCAGATGGACATTGGTCCCCTACTCAAGTACTTCCTCAGTACAAGAACACTTTGTTCTAGTAAGCCAGCATTCCGTGATGCTCACCTACCTAAAATGATTACTGAAGATAAAATGAGTGCATAAGCAAATGTGGTGAAGAAAACTTCATCGGTTAGATCAGAGCATGTACATTGGTACAGATAAGAGCTCACAACACAGGGAATCCAGGACAGATAAACTCCGCAGGACCAATAATGAGAATAGCGATACTATGAGGGTAGGGGGAAGGTGGAGGAAGAAAGGGGGAACCAATCATAATGACTGACATATTAACTACCACCACCACCCCAGGAGATGAAGGACAAAAAAGTAGGTGCAGGGAGACAACAATCTGTGTAAGACATGAAAAAATAATCAAGGGTTCATAAGGGAGGGGTGGGGGAAAGGAGGAGGTGATACCAAGAACCCTCAATAAAATGATCTTTTAATTAAAAAGAGAAGAAGAAGAAAACTAACATTGAGTGTTGTATTAGTCTGAGTAGACTAGAAAAACAAATTCAGGGAGACTCATAAGTATAAGAAAGAGCTGAATAACTAGGAGGCAGAGAGCATTTATAGAGGTCAAAATAAAGGCTTGTACATATGGAAATAGATATGGAAATAGATCTGTGTGCATTTATTTACAGGTTTAATATTAAGGTAGAAGATGGACATTGGGCCTCCACTCAAGTTCTCCTCAATGCAAAAACACTTTGTTCTGTTAAACTGGCATTCCATGATGCTCACCTTCCTGACACGATCACTGTAGAAAAAGCAGGTGCATAAGCAAATGTGGTGAAGAAAACTGATGGAGCCTGGCTATCAAAAGACATAGCGCCTATGGTCTTAACGACTTGAAGGTAAACCAGTGGCCATCGAACTCAGAAGCAACAAAGCCCACATGGAAGAAGCACACCAGCCCGTGTGATCAAGAGGTGTCGAAGGGATCAGGTATCAGGAAGCAAAGAACAAAAACTCATATCATTATGTACGCACCTTCTGGACACGGTTGCTGAAGACCAAGCAGGTGCATAAGCAAAAGTGGTGAAGAAAACTGATGGTGCCCATCTATCAAAAGATATAGCGTCTGGGGTCTTAAAGGCTTGAAGGTAAACAAGCAGCCATCTAGCTCAGAAGTAACAAATACCATATGGAAGAAGCACACCAACCTGTGTCATCAAGAGGTGTCGAGAAGTAACAAATACCATATGGAAGAAGCACACCAACCTGTGTCATCAAGAGGTGTCGAAGGGATCAGGTATCAGGCATCAAAGAACAAAAAAATCAAATCATTGTGAATGGGGGGGAGGTGCAGATTGGGGACCCAAGATCCATCTGTAGACAACTGGACATCCCCTTACCTTAGAGAAGGGTCTCAGGGAGCTGACGAGCCAGTCAGGGTGCAGTGTGTCAATGATGAAACATACAACTTTCCGCTAGTTCCTAAATGACCCCTCCTCGCCACTATCTTGATCCCAATTCTACCTTACAAATCCAGCTAGAACAGAGGATGTACACTGGTACAGATAGGAGGTGGAAACACAGGGAATTCACGACAGATGATCCCTTCATGACCAGTGCTGAGAGTGGCGATACCAGGAGAGTGGAGGGAAGGTAGGGTAGAAAGGGGGAACTGATTACAAGGATCTCTACATATAACCTCCTCCGTGGGGGATGGACAACAGAAAAGTGGGTGAAGGGAGACGTCAGACAGTGTAAGATATGACAAAATAATAATTTATAAATTATCAAGGGTTCATGAGGGAATGGAGAGGGAGAGGGAAAAATGAGGAGCTGATGCCAAGGGCTCAAGTAGAAAGCAAATGTTTTGACAATGATGATAGCAACAAATGTTCAAGTGTGCTTGACACAGTGGATATATGTATGGATAGTGATAAGAGTTGTATGAACCCCCAATAAAATGATTTTAAAAGATAAAAAGAAAAAGATTTATATACAAGATCAATTGAATATTGAGAAAACATCCCAGCCCAGTACAGATCAAGTCCATAAGTCCAATATTAGGCCATATATGCAGTACCAACCTATAAAGTCCTCTTCAGACTCAAAAAACGCATGCAATGATGCAGAATGCAGGACACTACCGACTAGTGGGTGGAAAGTCTTGTGGATCCAGTGGCTTTGTAAGCATCTCAGCACTGGCAGGGGTCTCCACGTGGCTTCTCCATCTCCAGAGGTCTGGCTTCATCATCTCTCTTCAAGTGTCTTCTCCACAGGGTTGTCTTGCAGGGAGTGATCAGAGAGAGAGAGTTTGTGCCTTCCGCCTCCAAAGAGGAAGCACAGGAGTTCCCAGAATCCTCAGGAGAAGGCCATGCCCACACAGAGGCCTCATTGGCTAAATCCCAATTGACAGACTAGACTCCAATCTTCTCAAATTGGCAAACGATTATATAACTACTACATGTGTGTTCATGGGGTTCTTCCACCATATCTTCTGATTTCTTCCTGAGTTTGTTCATCTTTCTAGGACGGGAGGTGTAAATTGATCCTTCACATTGGTCTTCAATTTGGTCTTATCAGAACAAAATAGAGCAACAACTCTTCAAGATGGTGTTTCCCTTTGGTGGTGGTGGTGTGTGTTGCTGAGCTGCTCATGCCTCACAGCAACCCTATAAGACAGAGTAGTTTCATGGCGTTCCCCAAAGCCCACAGGAGCAACCACTGTAGCTCGCCAGTCCTCCCTCTTGCATAGCCAAGGAATAGGAGAGCAGGTGAGTGTTTAACCAGTCAAGCTCAGAAATATTCATCTTAATTTGCAGTCTATCATATAACTGCATTTCCAGAGCTGAGATTTGGACATTAAGTCCAAAGCGAATCTAAGTTTCAGTAATAAGATTCAGCCTAAACTGAGAATGTAAAATACAGGGCAAGCAGTTCACCACTTCCCTCTCCTGTCCTGACGGCAGTTATCTCCAGTCACGGAACTCACTCACATTGAATCCAAATGAAGCCTTGGAATTAATCCTCAAAAAGTGCCAGGGAATATAAAAGAGGTTACCACCAGTCCTTGGAATTACTGTAAGAAACGAAGACAATTTGCTGTTCCAGGCCTGATCCATGTCAGGTCTCTACTACCCTTTTTAACAGACAAACAACCCTATATGGCTTCTCCTTCCCTTTCTTCCCCACTTCACAAAACATCTCTTTGACCTTTGGTTTTCAATCATTCACCCAGATCCTTAACCTGAAATATTGCAAATCCTGATTTCAGAGATTACAGCCTATAAGAAACTTTTCAAAACACTTGGTAAAACAAACAAACAAAGTTTTAAGGTCATCTGTTTTTGTAGGAGAGTGAATGCCACACAAAAGACAGATGTTGTCATGTGCTACAGTGGGAGAGTTACCTGTAGCCATAGTCTTGACTTGAAGTGAGTGGGATATCACTGAGGCAAGATTATGGTGGGATCTACCTAGAGTTCCCACCTTGATAAAGAACATGACTTGGGTTCTTTAGAGGTGTGGTCTGCATACTATATAAATGCTTTTGAGGCCAGTAAAACATGCACCATATATGATATCTGTGTTAAGAGAAGAACCCATTTATTTTTTATGCTGTTCCCTTATTAGGCAAACCATTCTCCTGCTGCTGAGTTAAGACAAACAAGACCCTGGGGACACAGAATTGGCAGAGACCATATCTAATCCACCTAATCATTAACATGGCCTCATCCTGACCTTTTGATGTCATGAGGTTGAAAGCACATGTCCATCAATGCCTACACATGGCAAAATGTGACTTCCATCCCTGGCTAAGGTTACACAGAAGACTTGTTCTTGTGCTGAATCATCCTAGCGGATGTCAGTCAGAAGCCTGTTAGCATTCTAGAGGAGCCTAATAAAGGACCCCTGGCCGAGGTCTTGGCAAGCCATCTCGACAGCATGAGTTCTAATACACTGCTTTGGTTGGCCAACCAAATAAGAACATGTTTTCATTCATCATTCCCTGCATGGTAAACCATATGAATTTCTGATTCAAAATAGCCAATACCAGTCCATATAATCTCATTAATGCATAGTGTGATCATGAGATTTTATTTCAACTTGAGTTTGTGTGAACATAAGGGAAGAACCCAAACTGCCAATTAGGAGGTAGCCTGATGACAGCTCCTTGAACGTGTGACCTTTTGCATAAATGTAAGGGACTCTAGGAGCTGCTCTCTCTTTACCCCGTTGCCTTCCTCGTTGCAGGACTCTGTGCCTGCCTCCAGGGGAGGCCCTATGTGGGCCATGAGACCCTGAGAAGTCTCGGTGCCCTGCCACATTTCCACCAACCATAGATGATGTGACAGGACTCTGTACCCACTGCTCTGTGATTTCCTGGCTTCCTGCTTCACCTTTTGGTATCATCAGTCTGAAGTTATGTTGAGGCTGAAGAGCACCCTGGCTAGCCTTGGACTTATGGACTTAAGTTAGACTGGGCTGAAGTACCTTCTTAATATAAAGTTGCTTCTTGACATAAAGTAGTTTCTTGTACATAGATGAGGGTCACTGGTTTGTTTCTCTAGAGAGCCCAACCTGACACACCCAAGTTATTGATATTCATGCATGCCATTTCATTTTTGATGGTTTCCAACTTTCCTAGATTCATCATTTGTATGTTCAAGGTGTTTGCAGCTGTCTGTTCTCAGTTTGAGCCATGCCCCATCAGCAAATGAAGGTCCCAAAGGCTTTACTCCACCCATGTCATTAGAGTCAACTATTTTAAGAAGGCAAGTCATTCTAAGTCATATTTTCAGTGCCTTCTAACCTGGGAGGTTCACCTTGGGCACATTCTCTGACAATGTTTAGTCTCCTATTCATGAGGTTTTCCGTATCTGGCCATGTTTCGATGATATCCATAAGGTTTCCAATGGGTGATTCCTCTGAAATGGACAGCTTATTTTTTCTTCGCAGTCATTCTAAGTCTGGACGCTCTACTGGAACCTATTGACTCTGGATGAGCCTGATGACATTTGAAAATAGCAGGGGTCTAGCTTCCAGCAGCACAGCAACACACAAACTACCAGAAAACACTCTGACAGGTGGTGGCTTCTCTGTCTGGTCACAATCTTGAAACAATTGAGGAAGGTTTCATTTGACCTTGCATATATCCCACTTCAACTCTGAGAACACCTCAAAACAGAATGACACATTGAACATTCATGACAAGACCTGACGAGCCAGGGATGACATCAAGAATATCATACATGGAGAAAGCAAAAGGTCATTATGAAGACAAGAAAGAAATGATCAGTGTGGATGTCAGAAGAGGCTCTGGAACTTGCTTTCATTGTAAAATCGTTTAAGGCAAATGGAAGAAATGAAGCACAAGAGGTGAGTGGAAAATTTCAAAGGGCAGCTTGAGAAGACAAAGTAATATATAATGAAATGTGAAAAGACTTAGAGTTAGAAAACCAAAAAGGAAGAACATATGCAGCACATCTTAAGCTAAAAGAACTAAAGGAAAAAATTCAAACATCGATTTGCTATATTGAAAGGTTCTACAGGCAAAATATGGAACGATGCAGGAAACAGCAAACAAAGACGGGAAGAATACACAGAGCCACTGTGTCAAGAAGAAGTAATCAATATTCAACCATTTCCAAATGGAACATATGATCATGAACCAATGGTACTGAGAGAGCAAGTCTAAGCTGCACTGAAGCTGTTAACTAAACCAAGGTTCCTGAAGCTGATAGAATTCAACTTAAAAGGTTTTCACTAGCTGCTGAAGCACTGGAACACTCACTGGTTGGTGCCAAGAAGGTTGGAACAGTTACTTGGCCAACTGACTGGAAAAGAGCCATATTTGTATCCACTCCAAAGAAAGGTGGCCCAACAGAAATTATAAATGTGAAATTATAAAACCCAATGTGAAAATGATAAAGCAATATTAGGATATCACACGCAATTAAAATTTTGTTGAAGATCATCCAACAACAGTTGCACCAGCATATTGACAGGGAGTTGCCAGAGGTTCGGCTCAGATTCAGAAAAGGATGTGAAATAAGGGCTATCATTGTTGATGTCGGATGGATCGTGGCTGAAAGGAGACAATACCAGAAAGATGTTTCCTTGTGTTTCATGGACCATGAGAAGGCTTTCATCTCTGTAGGCCATAATAATCTCTGAATGTCCTTGAAGAGAAGGGGGTCCCAGTACTCTTAACTGTATTCATATAGAAACTGTACATGGATCAGGAGGCGATTTGTTGTCCAAACAAAGAAGGAAATACAACAGGGTTTAAAGCCAGGAAAGGTGGGGAACTCAGAAAAAGGTGTTTATGAAGGAGAATGTGACATCAGAATTGGTAGAAGACCTATCAGCAACCAGAGATATGCAGATGACACACCCCTGATTGCTGAAAGTGAGGAGGACTTGAAGCACTTACTGATAATGAACAAGGATTGTAGCCTTCAGTATGGATTTATGACCCAATATAAAGAAAACAAAAATCCTCACAACTGGATCAATAGGCAAGATAAATGGAGGGGAAAAAATGAAGTTGCCAAGAATTTCATCCTTTTTGGATCCATAATCAATGTCCATGGAAGGAGCAGTCAATGAACCCAATGACACATTGCACTGGGTAAATCACTAAGAGAGTGAAAGGAGAATCCACAGGCTGGGGGGGGGGGGTGGAATAACATTTTGGCAATGACATATCAGACAAGAGGGGAATCTTTAAACTGAATACAAAATGTTAACGCCTCAACAAGAAAGAGACTCACTCACTGGCACAACAAGAAAGAGACTCACTCAATCTGACTCATGGTGACCCTATAGGACAGAGTAGAGCTGCCTCTGTGGGTTTCTGAAACTGCAACTCTTTCTTTTTTAAATCATTTTATTGGGGGCTCAAACAATTCTTATCAATTTCCATCCATCCATCCATTGTGTCAAGTGCATATGTACATTTGTCGCCATCATCATTCTGAAAATATTTGCCTTCCACTTGAGCCCTTAATATCAGCTGCTCATTTTCCCCCTCCCTCCCTACTCCCACCTACCTCATGAACCCTTCATCATTCATAAATTGTTATTATTTTGTCATATGTTACACTGTCCAACGTCTCCCCCTGTCCTCTTCTCTGCTGTCCATCCCCCAGGGAGGAAGCTATATGTAGATTCTTGTAATCAGTCCCCCCTTTCTATCCCATGTTCCCTCCACCCTCCAGGCATCGCTACTCTCACCACTGGTCGTGGAGGAGTCATCTGTCCTAGATTCCCTGTGTTTCCAGTTGCTATCTGTACCAATGTGCATCCTCTAGTCTAGCCAGATTTGTAAGGTAGAATTGGGATTATGATAGTGGGGGGTGGGGAAGAAGTATTTAAGGACTAGAGGAAAGTTATATGTTTCTTCATTGCTACCCTGCACCCTGACTGGCTCATCTCCTCCCCACAACCCTTCAAAATGACAACTCTTCCTGGGGCAAAAAGCCTCATCTTTATCCCAAGGATTAGCTGGTGGTTTCAAACTGCTGACCCTGTGGTTAACAGCCCTATGTGTAACTCACTATGCCACCCTGAATCCAATTTGAAAATAGGCAGTGGCCAATAAACATGAAGAAACACTGTGATCATTAGCTATTCAAGAGGTGTAGATAAAAGCAATTATAAGGTACCACCTGCCCCAGCATTAACAGAAAGTTGACGAAAAATGGGTCAGAAAGCAAGAAATGCTGGTTAATGAGGTGAGGAGACTGGAAGCCTCAGACACTGATAATGGGACTGTGAAATGGTGCAACCACGGTGGAAATTTGTATGACATTTCTGACAAAAGTTGGCAATAGAAATCTCATATGGTCCAGTAATCTCTCCACGTGGTGCGTGTTCTAAAGAACTAAGAGCTGCAGCACAAATAGGTAGGTACGCATCCAAAATAGCCAAAAGATGGAGACAATATACACGCCATCAGTGGAAGAAGGGACAAATACACTTTAGAACATACACACAAGACTACATCATGTTAAAGAATAAGTCAATTCTGCACAACACCCCATTCCACGGATAAACCTGGAGGTCATTCTGCTAATAGTCAATCACAAAAGGACAAATATGGTTGTTTCCACTATTATATAAAGTCATGCTAAAAGATGGTGACCAGGGATGAAAATCAACTAGTAGGTAGGTCCAGGGAACCATTTAGTGACCAAGAGGGGAAAAGCCGGGGGGTTAATGCCACCCGCAGTAACAAAGGGAGTAAACACTGTCATGAAGACTGAGTGAGACTAGGTGCTTTGGAAGAGGACTCCCTCAACCAAAGCAGTGGTATTATCACCACAATCAGAACCCCAGCAAAACAAGGAAGCAGCAGCACATTTGGGACCATGGTGTTAAGGACCTTCTCAGTGATTGGGCTAACCTTTAGTGTTTCTGGTATACCTCCTGGTTCATGGCAGAGTGGATGGAGTTTTAAAAGCTTGTAAGAGGTCATCCACGGGACAGCAGCTGGCCTCTGCTCACCTGGAAGCATAAAGGAAGAGAGAGCATCAGGGAGAGAAGCAAGACACAGGATATGTGGTTAATGACCTCCGTGAACCACCGTCTCCTTTGCCGTGAGACCAGAAGAACCGGATGTGCTTGTCTACCATGGCTGGACATTTTGATCAAAGATCCCATAGCAAAATCCTGATCAACAGTGAGGACATTTAGAACAGAATTTCACATTGTCGTGGACGTCAGGCTTTCCCTAGCAACGGAAGCTACATCATGAACCCCTGAACCTAAAGGCCTGAGGTTATCTTTAAACCTTACGCCAAAAGTACCTCTGAAGTTATCATAAAACCAAGCATTCATTTCATTTAACTAAGACTAAATGTCGGCCTTGAGCCCCGTACTCTTTTAAGATCTATGTATGTAGGATGCAATTGACAACCATAGCCCAAGGGATCAGATGGGAAACTGAGGGAGCCGTGAGTTTGTGTTACTAGGGTAAGAAAAACAACTCAGAAAAGGCAGGACAGGGGGTTGGTGGGAGTGGTTGCAGAGCTTGAAGAGAGCCCTCAATACAGTGGATTTGCGCACAGTGAGGAGCTGGTGTATCTTCTGCTGTGTGTACTTGTAACCACAAAAGCCAACATAAAACAGATTCTAGACAGATAATGAAAACACATCAATATTGATTAATTATGCAAAATAAATGCACCGTACTAATGTAAGATGTTGTTCATCAAAGAAACCAAGCGGGGGAAGAGGTATCTGGGAGCTCATTATTCTATCTGCTCAATTGCTCAGGACGTCCAGCACTGGTGTGACAAACAGAGTCTCTTTTAAAACAAAAGGGAAAGGTTTTGAAAACCCTGCCACATTTCCTTGGACCTGCCACGCAGCAGCAGAAAGGGCAGGCTTTGTCAGGAGCTGCCTCTGGAAAACAAAAAGATGTAAAATACGATTCTGGTTCGCAAATAACTTAGAGGCAAATAATTGAGCCAAGGGATTAAAGGCAACAGGAAAATGCAGCATCAGAATTCCAAGGGTGAAAGCCAAGCTTACTACCATCAAGTCCATTTTTCACTCAGAGAGACCCTACAGCACTGGCCCTATGGGTGTCTGTGATCGGAACTCGTCTGGGCACAGAAATCTCATTCGCCAGGACTGTTACTCTTTCAAACAAGACAAAACAAACTCACTGCCATCGGTCTCATGGCGGCCCTAGCGGAGATGCTAGAATTGTCCTTGTGGGTTTCTGAGACTCTAACTCTTGATGGCAGTAGAGCTCCTGGTCTTTCTCCCGGGGAGCGGCTGGTGGTTTCGAACTACTCACCTTGCAGTTCAACACATAACATTCCATGACCAGGGCTCCCAGAAAGAGGTCGATTTTAAGGAATTCAGAGATTCCATGGTAAAGATGATGGTTTATCTGTTCCCTGGAAAAGGACAGAACCCAGGCAAGGAGATGAAAGGAGACCACATCAAAACCACAAGGAAAGACACGGAGCTGGAAATGCATACTTAGTGAAGGATAAATTGTGAGCAGGATTATTGTGGTAGAGAAAAGACCTTCACGAAAGGAATATTAGAAGGTGGGATTGGTGCGATGCATGCTGCCATGTGTGGATGTTGGATTCTAGACTCTAGAGAAATGCAAAATGTCCTCCTTGTTCAGCCATTACTACTTATGCTCCAGGACCCTAACAACATGGCTTCTGCTCATATTTCCACCTCAGGAGACGTAATCATTCTCTTAGATGAGCATGGCAAAATGGCTGTAAGGAAACGAAATATATATTACCATGAGCGTTAAAATATTTCTCTTGAATTTCAGAAGAAAAAAATGAATATCTTGCTTGACTTGAAATATTCAGAGTTTCCGAAACAAATGGACTAAACTTAAAATAGCACATTAATGAGACATTCCCTTAGTGGGAAATCTTCCCTTGTGGATCAGGGCCCTTATCCTTCTGACCTTTCACCAAAACATATAGTTTATATGTGAAAAGTTTCAGTGATTGAGAGTGGTTTAAAATTGCTGAATTATTCTTCCTGTTTCCATGAGCCAGGGCATTTCAAGTGGCTTCAGAAGACTCTTGTCTGCAGATTCCAGGGATCCAAATAAATGCAGCAAAAAAAAAGTATGGTTGCTAAATTCCCTTCCCATGAGAAACTCAGCCTGCAGTGACCGGTGTGTCACATTTCAAGGTTTCCAGAAGCAGTAAGGATACACAACTGGCTCAAGCTCGCTCAGCCTGTGAAAGCTGAGCCAGAAAACTCTTGGTATTTTTGAAATAATATGGACAATGGAATCAAGCTGTTTATAATTCATAATCTTGGCCTGCCACTTAAAATCAATCATCATACTCAATCACTGTGACCCTCTGTTCCTTTGATAAAATACAGAGAAATGCCCAACTCATAGGGTTATTCGAGTTGCTGAGTGGGGCAAATAGCTTATGTTTCACACTCAGCTGCTAACAGAAATGTTGGCGATTTGAGCTCCCACAGAGGTGCCTTTGAAGAAAAACCTGGTGACTTACTTCTGGAAAAACTCCCCAAAACGCACTGCCTTCAAGTCGGTTCTGATTCTGAGTGACTCTTGGGACAGAGTAGAACGGTGGGTTTCTGAGACTGTAAATCCTTACCTACATAGAAAGCCTCATTTTCCCCCCACGGAGCAGCTGGTTGTTTCGAACTGCTTCCTGGTGGTAGGAGCCCAACCAGTAACCACGAGGCCACCAGGACTCCTTGAACCCCCAATGGAGCACAGTCCCACTCTGACAGTCATGGGGTAACCCTGTCAGAGGTAAAGCAATAGCAGCTGTTTCCAAGTCTTCCCTCCCTGCTCTTAGAGTGATTCTGATGATCAAATGAAATGAGTTTATATTGACTAAAGGGAGCGCTGGTGGCATTGCTGGGTAAATGGTGGATTGCTAACCTGAAGATCCTCAGTTCAAGCCACCTGGGTGCTCTGAGGGAGAAAGATGAGGGTGTCTGTGCCCACGAAGATATGCAAAGCCTCCAAAAGCCTCTAGAGGGTTGCTATGAGTTGGAATTGACTCAGTGGCTGTGGGTTTTAAATGGGCTAGAAGACAGTGGTGTGATAGACAACTTGCAGGTGCTTCATGTTGTTGTTGTTGCTTTCTTCTGGCTCCAGTATGAAATGTAATATTAACAATATGAATTCTTCCTTTCGTATTTATAAAGAATAAATTTGAAATTAAAGAAAGACCATATATAAAATTTGTAGAAACTCAGTCAGAAAGGCATTAACATCTATTACCATTAGCCTGAAGAGAAGTCACATAAAATAGAGCGAGGTTAAAAAGTGTGAAGATCTTATTATAAATATATTTAGATGCAGTTTTCTCCTTCCCTAAGGTGGAAATGTTCCAGTCTTAATTAAACTTTTCAAAATGCATCTTGATTTTTTCCTTCCGTTCCTTTGAAATCTTTTGAGATATACAGTCTTCGGGCTCTCTTCTCTGCATTATCAGCCATCTGGAGTGTCTATTAAATTGCACTCACACACACATCTCCCCTCTCGCTCTCTCTCCCTTGATTCTCCTTCCTCCATTGTTCTTCCTTTTCTTCCTTCGATTTCTTTCTCCCTCCCATTCCTCTTTTCTCTCCTCCAAAAATTCTTTGAGTGCCTTGGGAAATGCTTGCAATTATTTCCATAGGGAAGCCCTTTGCTATTTATCTGGCAATGCTGTGATACTCTGGCAATGCTGTGATACTCTGGCAATACTGAATATGGATGTGAGGTAGTCATCAAATAGAGACATGGAGGAGACTCCTTGCCTTCGCAAATTGTTTGATGGCTTTCAATTAGCTGTAGAATAAGTCTGTTAGTTCAATATCCAGGACCCTTACCAATAGCCTAATTATTCCAGAACTATCACATGGCAACTTCATTTTCCATCATGATGCTCCAATCATTCTGGGAAACACAACTGATTTTCTGAACATAACAGTCTTATGAAAAGACTCCCTAGAAGTTGTACATAGGATTGCTTTTGTCCAGAACATACCCTCCTTAAAATGCCCTCTCCAAATTCCTTACCTATGTGGTGATAGCCTGCTCACACTGAGTGTTCAGCTCAAATGTCACCCTCCTTTATGCTGGAAAAATGACTCCTCTCTGCCACTATAAACAGTAAGAGGCAATCGCTTGTCTTGGTGCTAGGAATCAGGCATCTTCAAGTCAGGTATGACTCATAAAGATGCTATGTACATCAGAACAAAATGCTGCCCACTCCTGCATCATATGCACAATTGTGCTCTTTGAGCACAATGCTGCAGTCACTCTGTCAATCCACCTCATCCAGCGTCTTCCTCTTTTTTGCTGCCCCTTCACTTTAGCATGATGTCCTTTTCTGGGGACTGGTTTCTCCTGATGACATATCCAAAGAATGTGGGATAAAGTCTCACCAGTCTCCCTTCTAAGTAGTATTCTAGCTGGACTTCTCCCATGACAGATGTATCTTTTGGCAATCACAATAATATTGTCAATCTTCTTCAACAGCACGATAATCCAAATGCATCTATTCTTTGGACTACCTTATTCAATATCCAACTTTCACATGCAATTGAAGATATCATGGCTTGAATAAGGTGCAATATAGTCCTTAAAGTAACAACCTTACTCTTTGACACTTTAAAGAGGCATTCTGCAGAAGATTCAGCCAATGAAACCCATCATTTGATGTCTTGGCTGTTGCTTTGAGGAGCATTAATTGGAGATCCAAGCAAGCAAGGTAAAATCCTTGAAAATGTCCATCTTTTCTTCATTTGTCATTCCAGTTGTGAGGCTCTTGATTTTCTTTACATTGAATTGTAATCCATATTGAAGGCTATAATCCTTGATTTTTATGTTGTCTCACTCAGTGATCTAGGAGTCCTTCCCAGCAGAACACAAACTATATAATGGTGTCAGTGTTGCTGTTGAGCATCATTGAGTCAGATCCAACCTACATCGACCCTCTGCACAATGGATGCCCTGCGCCATCCTCACAATTGTTCCTGTGCTTACGCCCGTTGTTGTAGCCGCTGTGTCCACCCATCTCTTTAAGGACCTTCCTCCCCACCACTGCCCCTCTGCTTTACCAAGCATGCTGTCCTTCTCCAGGGACTGCTCTCTCGACAACATGTCCAAAGTATGTGAGACAAAGTCTCCTTATCCTTGCCTCTAAAGGGCACTCTGGCCAGCTTCTTCCAAGACAGTGATGTTTGTCCCTTCAGCAGTCCATGTACTTTCAGCACTCTTCTTCAGCACCACCATTCAAACGCGTTGAGTTTTCTTCTGTCTTCCTTAGTCGATGCCCAACTTTCACATGCAGATGCGGCTATTGAAAATGCCATAGCTTGGATCAGGCACCCCTTAGTCCTCAAAGTAACATCCTGGCTTTTCATTGTTTTAATGAGGTCTTGTGCAGTGATTTTTACCCAATGCAATGAGTCCTTTGATGTTTTGACTGCTGCTTGCATGGGCACTGGCTGTGGATCCGAGCAACATGAAAGCCTTGACAACTCAAAAACTTCTCCATTTATCCTGATGATAGCGATGGGTCCATTTAGTGAGGATTTTGATCTTCTTGCCATTGAGTTGTAATCTCTACCGAAGGCTGAAATCCTTGATCTTCATCAGCAAGTACTACAAACCCTCCTCACTTTCAGCAAGCAAGGTTGCATCATCTGCACATCTCAGGTTGTTGATTAGCATTACTCAATCCTGATGCAACGTTCTTCATATTATTCAGCTGCTCTGATGACTTGCTCAGCACACAGATTAAATAAGTATGGGGACAGGATACAGCCCATGGTGGGCTCAAAAAATTTGGCAACTAGTTGATAATGACCAATGCTATAATGACCATTTCAAGTTTTAAAATATATATACTTGAAAATAGTTTATTATTTTATACAGTTAATATTTAACTAAGAGAAAATAAAAGTACATAAAACTGCATTGTTATAAGAAAGTGTTTTAAAATATTAATGAAAATGTTAAATAATACTTGATACAAGACAGTAAAATTGTTATTTAAAGTAGTTCCACATTCTTCCTGATTGATGCCCTCACTTGCAATAGTCATTAATTTTATCCAAGCATCATCGGCTGTGTGATTTCTCCTGAACAATATTTTCACCGTAGGAATATCCACCCTGGACAACAACATACCTATTTCTTTTCTCATCTCCACCTCAGGTCCAAGATGGCTGCTCCATCTACAACCATCGCATCTACAGCCAATCTAGCTGTGATAGGTAGGTTTGTTGTGCCAACATGGCCAATGAACACATGTGAGATTAGTCGAAGGGCGGAGAAATAAATGACTAGGCGAGCCTCACATCTTTCTCTCTTGCTCTTTGATCATCAGACCAGTGTGTGGCTGCCTTGCTTGTTCTGTGCCTCCATTTGCAAGCTACACTACCTGTGGGACACCTAACCCATGGACTGTGTCGCTGAACCTTGAGGTTCCTTCAAGACCTGCTTCACAATGCTACTGGAAGGTACATCTCTTGAGCTGGGGACTCTCGGATCCTGTCATCTGGCTGACTGTTGGTGACCTGCCTTGCTGTTTGCTGCCTGTGCCTGGATAGCCTGAATTGCTCCACAGAGGACTACCCCATGGCCCTCAAGACTGTTTCATGGACGTGAATTGCACTGAGCCATTTGTACTGCTTTATAGATGAATTAACTGTTTATTTCTTGTTATCTATCTATAGGAATATATATAAAATTATTAGTGTCCTGGTTTTGTTTCTCTAGAGAACCCTGTCTAACACACTAGCAGAAGACAGAATTAGTGGGGGGCAGGGGCTGGGAGTGAGGGAGGATAAGGCCATTCTTCCAATTAAGAACTCTTCCGGGGGTTCTGAATGCATGGCTTTTCCATGTGCATCCAGTATATCAGTCAAACAACAAAGCCTTGGAATAAAGGAGGCTGCGAAATGGAGAGTCTTTATTAAAAGTTTCATTAAGCAAATTGAGCACATACTCATAAAAAGCAATTCCCTGCAGCCACCATGATTTGTGATAATGTAGTTTTACTCAAGGCAAATTAATGTGGCACACATTTAGCATTCATGTAAGCATATATTTTCACATGTATTTTTAGCTAGGACTTAAATTTCACTCAATCATCTTTTAGACTATCATTGCATCCATTGCTTCGGAGATTGCACACGCCTGCTTGTAGCAGGATTGTTCTCTGAAGCTAGGAACGTGGAAAATAGAGACCCCATTACCTCCTGATGGTGTTAATGAAAAACAGCTCATGAAACAAATTAATTATGTAGCTTAATGACAAAAGCAGCTTACTTAACATTACTTAAAGAAATAGCCTCTTAAAGTCACCATGCCTCAAACTAAATACTTCTCTACTGAACCTTCCATCAGCCCATTTAATCTATACCACCGTCTGCCCAGAAACCGGGAGATCGCTATTCAGTCACTAACTTATGTCTATTTCTTCTGCTCCACTCTTCCACTTCACTACATCACTATCACAGCGCTCGCTCATCCAGGCCCCCACCCTGCGGTCTCCTAGTCTACCTTTCCTCCAGGAAGTTCTGCTGCTCGTCATAGGCCCTCTCTCGATCCACGGCTTGAATGCTCCCTAACAGTCACTCACTGAATCAAGGCCAATCTCCTGGGCTCTGGATCCTACCTAGCATTCCGACTCTAAGAACTTTCCTTATTGCCCGAAATGCTGGCCTTAGGGAGCCAGTAGTCACTCTGAAGATGCCAGATGTTCTGTTTGGCAGGCTCTCCTGTCTCTTCCTTATCCTACTTCCTTCCAATATTTTGCCTAACTGGTCATTCCTGTGGAACCTTCTCTACCCGCACCCCCACCCTCCTCCCACTCCCCTGAAGAACAAGGCCCTCCTGAAGGCCTGTCCAGGGAAGACAGTCCCACGGCAAGTGCTCTCGGCACCGGCGTCGCCCCACTGCCCAAACATCTGACACCGTCTTCTAGCTAACTTGAACATAACGTCAGCTCAAAAAATACAAGTCAAATTCATTGCTCTTTGGCTTCATGCATTATGATAAACCAAAACCAAACTCACGGGCATTGAGTCATAGTGAACCCGCTGGGTTGCTAAATCTTTAGGGCAGCAGAAAGCCTCCTCTTTCTCCTCCCTCGTTCTCTCTCCTCTCAACCGGTGGTCTTAAAAGACTGACCTTGTAGTTATCAGCCCAACACGTAACCCACCGCACCACCTGGGCACCTGACACATATGGGATTCTCTGAAAATTACAACAGCAGCCTTCCGTGCTTTCACTGATGAAAATTGGTCTATGCTGCGCTCAAAGTGGTTTTGTCGCTCCAGTTTCTTCTCTTCTACACTCAGAAAAGCAAGATCACACAATCTACCTTGACCTGTGGAGGTCCTGGTTTATAGAAGCAGCAGTTTTAGCTTGCTGAATGATCACTCGTAACTGGGGACAGACCCTGGTGATTCAGAGATGCTGCTCAGTGGTGCCTAGTGCACGTGACATTCCCACCTTAGTGTAGGCTCACCTCTGGGCCTCTGATCCACTCCCCTCAAAGATTTGTTTTCATTATAAGACTTATCACAATATTTGATCTATCTTATCTAGATTGCAAAACAGTAAAAAGGTTTATGCTTATAATCTCATTATCTTTCGCAATAAGTAACACATAATAGTATCTCAACAGAATGGCACAGTCGATTAATTAGCATTCTGGTCTGTTTATGCTCATCTAATTATGTCAATAATTAGCAAACCATTTGAGTAGCAATAGTTACCAAACCCCATTTACAATGGGGTTTCAAAAAGTTCATGGAAAAATGGAGTTAAAAGATAGTGGAAAATTCTCAAAACTTTTGAAGTCCTCTTGAATATAGCTAAGATTTAATGAATATATAAGTTATACCTTTTTAATTTATAAGTATATAGTGGAATTATATAATTTCATATGAACAGCTGAGTTAAATGTCCTATAGCAATGAAAATTTTTTATAAAATCCATTGAATGATTGTCCCAGACTTTTACAATTATTTCCCTACTTTGGGACATTTTCCTTAGCTCCATTTTTAATATTATACCTTTTTACTGCTGTTAGCTTAACTTTTATTGACATAACTTTTACATATAATGCTATTGTTGACAAATAATTCATTTATCATACAACACAATGGTTTAAATACATTAGAGAGAGCTTTGCATTCAATGTCAAAGTTTTAAACATTTTCTTCATTTTTGGATCCATTATTATTAGCTCCACATTTCCCTCCAAACTCCCCTGTTACAACACTAAGAAATTATTAGTCTAGTTGTTGTCTATATGTATTTAGTACTTCAATGAATACTATTGGCATAAGTCTTTATATGTCATAATATTCATTTAGGATACAGAATTCCCTGGAGGCAGAATTCCTAGGGAAATAAGTAACCAGATCCACAGCTATGAATACTTTTAAGAATCATGTGATCTAAAATCAAATGGGTTTCTATAGTGGCTCAAACCATTTGAATTCACACGAGCAGTGTGTTAAAGTGAGCATAAGTGTTAAATGAAGAGATAGGCAAACTACAAACCACCCACAGAAGAAATGGCAAGAAACTGAAGATTTCGCAAGGCATCCCGTGCAAACAATTACTGTAGACACAATCACTGTCTTCAGTAAAGCATCACATGCAAACAATTACTGACGACACAAAGAACTTTTACCTGGCGAGAAGTAAGGGAAACACGAAAGGTATTTGCAGCTGTCTGAAGTGTCACGAGAAAGAGGAAGTGGATTTCTGCGTCACTCTGGAGAACACTGGAGCATATGGCACTAAAAACAGTTGCCACAGGGTCACCTCTGACTCCTAGTGACTGCATGCGCATCAGAGTAGAAATGTGCTCCATAGGATTTTCTATGTCAAATGTTTAGCTTTTCATTGCCCGGCTATCTTTTCTCTCAAAGGCACCTTCAGGTGGGCACAGACCTCCAACGTTTCAGTGAGCAGCCAGGCACAGAATTCACTGGCATCACCCAGGGACTCCAGAGAAACCGAACAAAAGCAAACAGAACCCCACGGCCATCAAGTCCATCCCAACTCGCTGGACCCCTACAGAAAACAGAGCTTGGGGTTCCCAAGACTAGTGCTGCTGCGTGTGAACCTCTGATCTTGTGGCCAGTGGCCCAATGCTTAGCACACAGCACCATTAGGCCTCCTTCAGAATAGCACTAGCTACTGTATAGTGAACATTTGTTGTGTGCCAGGCACTGTGCTGGGTATTGAATCATCTTTTAAAAGACAAATAAGGGAGATGCCAGGAACTCAGGTTGAATCAGAATCACAAAGGTAAATTGCAGATACTTTGACCAGATGACTTCCCTAAAGACCCCACTTGAGTTGGTTCTGGGTGTAAGTATCTTTTGTGTTCTATGACAGAAATTTCTTCCCCTGCTTTTGGAATGTTGGTGAGGGTCTTTTCTTTTACTCATTATCAGTATTTTTGTTTTAATACTATTACCCTTTATCCTTACCAACTTATTTCAATTTTGGTTTTTATTGTTTCTGTTGGGTTTCCCAGTTTGTGACCCACAGGAGGAGTGGATGCATAGTGATGATGATGACTACAGGAGGTGTTAGGGGGTGCAGGGGTGGGGAGTGGGGGATAGGGAGGGAAGGGGGATTTTAGGAGTGGGAAATGAAGGCAGAAGCGGGGAGGGAGCACTAGAATGACTGTGATTGCCCAACTTATTTTAAAGGAGATTTAACCATGTGGGCCGGGAGTGTTCTGAACTTGATATGCTAATGATTGGGCAATTCTCCTTGATGTGATCGAACAATTGAACTTCAATTTTAACTCTTGGATTATCAAAGAGCTCCGTTGAATTGTATGCTATGTAAATTATGTGCCGATAAAACGATTTTTAAAGGTAAATTGCATAAATATAGGTTGCACCAATCCGAGAGTTCGTAGTTTCAATCACTACACCAAGACTTCAGAAGCAGTGACTCAGAACCACCCAATCGCAGAGAAGAGGAGAAGCAGACCCTCACGGACTGCAGGGTATTCCCGGAGCAAGTCCTTCGCTTGCCCTCCGAAAGTCAATGTACATTTTATACCACAGTGTCTTTCTAACAATGTTTTCCCCAAAACTTTTGGTGGTCGTTACATAATCTGTTGTCAATTTGAGTACTCAGAGTGAATGGGGTGGAGTTTAGCCTGTCAATCAGGTCGCAACTTGATGACCTCATTTGGAGGTGCGAAGGAGACGCGTAGCTGCTGGAGGCAGGAGACAAGCTCACTCCCTGAGGGACATTTCATGCTGACCAGACACACGGAACTATGCGAGTGCCCAAAGACACATTCCTACCCTTTCCTATAAGGTCGCTGTGAGCCAGAATGGACTCAATAGCAATGAGCTCAGCTCTAGGCTTAGATAATAAAAACAAACAGACTTGCTGGCTAGATTAGAAAATGAAGCATGGCCTGAGACATGGTTGTCATGTACATCTAGCATCCTTGTCCTCTGTTTACACTGTGCCTTTTCTTCTTGTATTAAACGCATTGCTGCCACACTTTTCCAAAATGTTCTCTCAGGAGAACTACTGCACCCATCGAAAACCACTGGCTTAAGGTCTCAGAATCTAAAATATGCTTTTCTTCTGCCGATTCCTTACAGGAATTCCAAGGGTCCATTTCTTGCATTCTCTCTCTCTCTCTCTCTCTCTCTCTCTCTCTCAACTGTTTAGGGTGAACTGGGTGAAGGTTGACTGAGCAGATCAATTTTCTCTTCAAGCTTACATCCTTATTTTGTTTCCTTGTGCTCATTGACATTCCCACAATGCAACCTCACTTGTCCCACGATGAGTTGGAACTGCCTGGATGGTACCTAACATCAGCCATGAATTATGCTTGGTGACTTTTTCCTGTCAGAGTTTTATATGTGCCATCCCCTGGCTTTCTTGAGTGCATGCTTTCTGCTGAAGAAGAGTAGAGCTTAATCATTTGGTTCTCCGTTGGAAGTAGCTTTTTGTTTTGTTTTTCCTGACCTGCTTTCAGGATGCTTTGTTTTTTGGTTTTGGAGGGTTTGATTGTGCCATGCCTTGGAGATTTTCCTTTGATTTCTATCTAGTTTGGGGGTTCTTTCAGCTTCTCAAATGTGTGTCTTCCTCATGAGTATAGGGAAATTTTCTTCTAACAAGTCTTTGATGATTTTCTCTGTGCTTTTTGCTCTCTATTCCTATTCTGGAATTTTGATCACACATAAGTTATTCCTTTCCATATTGTTACATAATTTTAGGCTTTCTTCTTTCTGTTGTTGCTGTTCTCCTTTTGTCGATGTTCCTCTGGGATATTAGTATTGAGAGCCTTATCCTCGCGTTCACTAATCTAGCTTTCCATTGATTCAATTCTATTCCCTTGCCCTTTCGATGAATTATCTATTTCTGAAATCTTAGTATTAATCTTCCAAGTTTTTGTTTAGTGTTTTTATATGGTTTCTAATTTATCATTTATTTCATCAGTTCTTGTTGTAATTTCCTCAGTTCTTCTAAAGCTCTTTCTGTGTTTTCTTTTATTTTGTCTGCAGCTTAATTGGCCTGTATCTCAATCCATTGAAGGTACCTAAATACCATTCTTTTGAATTCCTTTTCAGGGATCTCCAGTGGCCTGTATTTTTCAAAAGTGGTTTCTGGCTCTGTATTTCGGGCACTTGTTTGAACCACTATATTATGCTTCTTTTCATGAACTGAAAGTGCTTGGTGTCTCTGAAGCATTGTGCTGTTGAATTTGTATTTCATTGGTGATTGTATATTGCTGTCATCTTAGGGACTCACCACCTGTCCGCTGGTGGGTGTGCTAGAGAAGGTGACTATATGCATAGTTCTCTATTTGCTATTCATGGAGCAATGTTGAGGGCAAGTTTGGCTGATATTGGCCACTCTCTGTCAAGGATCAGGTGGTACAGGAGCAGGTAGTGTCCCTTTCCCAGTGATTGAGGCTGTAGAAACTACAGCTGTGACTGGGCCATGTGAGCACAGTTTCTGTTACCTTATTAGGCAGGACAGTAAAAAGAAGAACAACAGCAAAAAAAAATAAAATATAAAGGAGAAAAAAGCAAGCGAAGGAAAGCAAGCATACAATAACAAAGGAATTAATCACTGTAAAGGGAGGAAAATAATAACAAAGGAAGAGAACTAAAGAAAAAACAAAACTAGAGGCAGGGCACAGAAAAGAAAAAAATGCCAAAAAAAAAAAGGATAAGGGGGGAAATGAGAAACCAATGAAAGCAGAAACACGATGAGCAACAAGGCAAAGAGATGAAAGAAAACAAGGAAACAGAAAACTAGAGCAGGGACGGGACCCAGAAAGGATATTTACCGTGGAGGCAGCCTCTCAGTATGAGCCAGCACCCTGTCAGCCCAGGAGCTCACAGGGCAGGGGTGGCAGTCGTGAGGATGTCTATCCTAGTCAAAGTTCCTGCTAGCCTAGATGGTTCCTGGGGTCAGAGCATCTGAACCGGAAGTACTTTGTGCTGTGTGATAGGGTGGGTAACTTCTAGGTTCTTGATCCCTGAAGGAAGTCAGTCACTCAGGAAACAAGGGCAGTTGGGAACAGGTAAGCTGGCTATGAAAGGAGTTCTTGCCTGCCCAGGGGTGGCCAGGGACCTGGCACTGTGTGTTTTTCTGGTCTGATGATGATGATGTGGGGCTGGTATACCAGGACCCTGCCCACAAGAGTTAGGCTCTAACTACAGACAGAGCAAGGGCTGTGCTTGGGAAAGGCAGTTCCCAGGCACTGGGTGGGTGAAGGTGAGGTAGCCAATCTTCTAGTTACCAGGAAGGTGTAAGGAATAAGTGAGGAGGACACCTGTCTCCACACCAGCCACCACTGTGCCCCTATATTTCCAAGGTGCTTGCTCCATTGAAACCCACTTTCCAGTTAAGACACCTATACTGTCGGGTCAACCGACAATTTACCTGCAGCCACTGTCTCCTTTTCATTGTTTTTGTGGGACTTCCTCTCCTCCTTGGAATTAAATCCACTTCTCTATCCTTTTTCTCTGAGGTTCAGGGTTCCAGGATTATCATTCAGATCGGTTTTGTTTGGCCCCTCAGGTCTTTGTCGTAGAATGTATGGATAGTGTCTCTGTCTAGGCCATCCTTTTGCAGGAAATCCCCAAGGGGCTCTATCTTCATACACTGACCCTGCCTCTTCCTCTGTGTCTGCCTGCTCCTCCTTAGAGGCTCGGCTCAAATGCCGTCTGCCCCATTAGGGCTTCTCCAAGAAGCCCAGCTGGCAACACCTAGCCCTTCTCTGAGCAAGTGTTGCATTGGGAGGCACTGTTGGGTAGTTCCGTTCTTAATTATACAGAATTTCTCGAACTGTGGTTTGATTGACTCCTAACACCTTCTTAAAATGTAGGTTCTAATGCAACCCACTCAAGAGATATTCCCATAATCTCCTGGCCAATAATCTCCATGTAGAAGCATCAAAAGCAAAGTCAATCTAGATTTTAACAAGCTCCCAGCAGGATTTTGATGTAAATTGAAGTTTTAAGAATCACAGCTTTCCGAGTTTTATCGTCTCCATTGGTTTGGAACCCCTTTTGATGCAGGGATTTGGGGTGGGGAGCAGGAGTTTGAAAGCTAGTCCCGTGACGAGCATCTAATTGGAGACTTCAGTTTTCAATGTCCAACTCTGGGAATTAACGGGACCCAGGAATGGAGAGGTCTTAGAGGGAGATTTTAGAATCCTGCATAATACTGATCACAAGCCTCCACCTTTTGATCTACACAGTTAACAAAGTCCTCTCAGTCTTACGTATAGTGCGTATATCAGGTGCTGCACAAATGACGCTTTGAGACAACCCCCCCCTCCAAATAAGATGGCTGCTCTTAATTCCATTCTATGCCAAAATTCTAGAACAAAGACTGTCAGGGACACAGAGATTAATAAAATGGATTCTTGTTTCCAAGGAATTTCAAGTCTAGTGGAGAGAAACATTGGACAAGTAACTAGTACCCAGTAATCAAAGCATGTAAGCAGTCAGAGGTACTGATGGTATCCAGGAACTTGATACTGGAATTGGGTTTAAAGAATGTAAAGGGATCAATCCGTCCAGGCAGAGAAGAGCAAACCAAGCCATGGGACTTGCTTGGAGGTGTCAGACAATACCTCGGGACTCACTGCAGAAGGAATGTAAGTATAGTGTTTGGGTAAGAGAGGGCTGGGAGCAGCACTTCCTTCCTGGCCATCAGTAGAGGAGGGCTGAAAGATGAGGTAAACTTATGCACCTCTCTCACTTTTGCTCAGAAGATAGTTCATGATCCCATGGCTCTAGTCTCTTGCCTTTTCAAGCAAAGCAGCTTCTTGAAGTGCCCAGTGCTGCAACCTGGAGTTCTGGCTCACTTCTCCAGCCTTGTCCTGGGGCAGCACTTTTCAAAGGGTTTTGGCTGCAACCACCAGTCAGAAATAAATTTTATATAGTGACCTTGTACAGATATACCCAAATATAAACAACACCTTCACTACCACCTGCACTGAACTTTAATATTTTTGTTTTCTGTTTTATTCAAAAAAGCAACAAAAATAAAGCACCACCAATGGGCGAAACCCACTAAGTTGGATCACACACTCTAGTGTATCACCACTATTCGTTTGAGGATTCCCATGCTGTGACTGATTCCAAGCCAAGAAGCAGTGCTGTGCAGGGTCTCCGAGGAGCAACTGGAAGCAGACCACGGGAATTCAACTCTTTGTTATCCTACCTGTTGTCTGTGGGACTTTGGGAAAGTCACCGCTTCTATCCCCACCATCCCTCATCTGCAATACACAATCATGAGTACCTCCTTCATAGGGTCACTGTGAGAATTGGATGGTGAGTTAGTTTATTGTGCCAACCTGGCCAATAAACACATGTGGGGTTAATTGAAGGGCAGAGGGATAAATGGCTCCATGAGCCTCGCCTTTCTAGTTCTCGGGTCTCTTGCTTTGTGATGGTTGCACCAGGGTGCAGCTGCTTTAGCCAGTTCCCTCCTTCAGCTGGCAAGGCTCACTTCCTGCAAGACATCCCTGAGAAGCCACATGGACCTACCCCGATGCAGCCCTGGGTGTTGGAACACCCATGTGGAGACCCCTGCCAGCGCTGAGATGTTTACACGTTCACTGACTCGGCTTTCCTCCTGCAGACAGCATCATTGCGTGTGTTTTGTGAGATGGAGGAGGACTTTGTGGATTGGTGTCGGACATATCGGTTCATGTTGGACTTGTGGGCTTGGGCAGCACTGGGTTGGGATGTTTTCTTGATGTGCACTTACCCTTTATATAAGACTCTCTTATACATGAGTTTCTGTGGATTTGTTTCTCTAATGTGCCAGACATACACAGATGGGATAACACACACGTCCATAGACCTAGACATTTTCCAGAGAGCTCGTAAGTGCGACCTAAGCCAGTGCTGTTAGGTGGGGCACGTTAGACAGTTTCATGGCAAAACTAAAGGCACAAAAAATAGTGTCTGCAACGTGTGAGGTGCAAACCAAATGCCAAGACCTTGCCATCCCTCACTCAGGAGACGCACTCGGGAAATAAAGAACTAGAGACGGGGAGTGAATGTTCATTTGTCATGATGATCAGAAATGGATGGATAAAACACATACACTCAGACCCTGGCCCCACAACGTCTCATCCCACCTGTTCCAGGGGGCCCATGCCTCCGGGCCCCACCCAACACTTTCCTGCGGGGTGTGTGCGTCCACTGTGGCACCCAGGACTGTGCACTGCACCCCAGCCTCGCACTGCCTCCGTTTTCACCTTCCCTCCACATGGTGCCTGGATGGTCAACGTCCAGGCTGAGATGTGAAGAAAAGCGCCCTGAGGCCCCATGGGCAGTATTGAAATGTCCGAGTTCTCCATCTGTTTCCCAACCTCGCTCACCTCTCCCCTCTCCCACCCCATTGCTGTTGCCCCGAAACACACAGGATGGCTTCACTGGTCAATTCTTCACATTCACAAACACCAAAAGCAGAGGAAACGACCCTGGGCCACCCTCCCCCTCCCCCCAAACCCCAGTGCTGGGAGAGCAGCCGGCGGCGCAGGGCTGCCTCGGGGACTGCGGAGCTGCTGCAGCTGTCCGTCTGTCCTGGAAACTTCTTTGGCCTCTCAGCTTTACCTGGAGGCCTCTTCTTTCAGCTCCTTGTTTTTCCGCACCTCCTCTGCGTGCTTGTCCTGAGAAGAGACACAGGGAGGTGGTTGGGTCACATAAGCCTGCCTCAGGATAGACAGCAGGAGAAGCAGAAATAAAGGATGGCCTGCACCGTTGGCGGGCCCTGTCTGCAAGGCCACCTGAGAGCAGGGAGAGAGTGTTGGCCAGACTCCCCGGGGGCTGATGCGATAGGCTGGCTGGAGCAGCTCCAGATCTCCATGGGTTGACTTGTGTCCAACCTCCCCTTAGGGGACCCTCTCCCAGTCACCTCGTGCCCATCAGCCTTTCCTTCCTTTTGGGGTTGGGGAGGCTGGTTGCTACTAAGGGTCTCTAAGAGGAGCAGGTGGAGCGAGCAGGCTTCATTGCGAGCTCCCCCGGCAGCTTCACTGGTTTGTTGCCCATCACCTAGGGAGAGCCCTTGAAACCTCCTTGGCGGAAGATGAAGGGTCTTCCATATGAATCACCAGAAGAACTTTTGAAAGCGTCCAGCTCCCGGGAAAGTAGGCTTTGTGACAAGTAGGGTCGGTTAGCCCCCTTTGTGGCCCTGCATAAGAAAGCCTCGAGAACTGGGATCTGGCTCCAAGGGCCACCAGCTGTGTGACCTTGAGTGGCTCTCCTCACCAAGCAGACCTCCCTGCTCTGCTCTTTAAAGGAGGGGGGTCAGGGGAAGCTCTTTCCCCTCTGTGACTTCCGTGTTTCCTTCAGGGGCTTAGCATGTCTGCCTTACATTACTGCTCATTGTGTACGTAGCTCTAGCTTCTGTTAGGAAAAGCATTCCTTGGGGACAGGACCCCTGACTCCTCATTTCTGTACCTCCTTTTCTCTAGCATGGCTTCTTGTACGGGGACATGCTAAGTATGTTATCCCCCCGGGGGCTGGCATCATCACATGTAAATATCAAGAATTAGCTTGTAGTGGATGCACAGGGACAATGCAGATTGCCAGGAAATATTTAAGCTACAAATTTGTCCCCGACGAAGCCCTGGAAGTTTCCATGCCCTTGGAAGTCGGAAAGTGATACGTGTCTAAGGTGGGTCTCAAACGTTGCTGTGTCTCAGCATGACCTCAGAAGCTAGTTAATAAAGTGCAGCTTCTCGGACTTCTTTTCCAGAGACCCCCGAGTTGTAGACCAGGAGCAGTATCTGTACTTTTAAACTTTATACCAGGTGAGCCTGGTACAGACAGCCAGTAACCCACACACAGATATTTGCTCAGAAGGCTCTGTGGAGGGTTTCTCTGGTCTGGTATGTAGCTAAAAAAACAAAACCCCACACACCTCCTGCCTTCACTAGGCTGCGTGGGGATCAGTAATCCAGAGAAGTGATGCCCACTGAAATGTCTACTGCCGGCACCTTGCATCTTTGAGCTTGAACTCGCCTCGAACCCAGTTGTTTCAGGAGCTGGGCTTTCTCAGGTGTGCTAACTCGATATCTACCCCTACCTCCACCTCCGGGGAGCTCTAATTGAACATCCTGAAAGGTTTGTAGACTTCCTTCCCTTGGCATCCACTGCCACCCCCTCGCTGACAAAAGGCTGTCCTAGGCTGTTTCCCTAAGCCAGGTCTTAGGAGAGCCACCTAGAGGTGGAGCCAAGAAATCTAGACTCTAGCACCAGGACCACTGCATAGTAACAGTGGGACCCCTGGGCAAACCATTCTGCCTTCTCTGACATGGTTTCTTCATCTGTCCAAGAAGGTGCAGCCTCCATCCTTTATCTTTTGAATTTTTTCTGAGAGTTCAGGCCCCATCCTACTGCAAGTGTAGATGGGTTTTGTTTGTTTGTTTTTAATGGAAAGATTTGTGGCAAACCATCCTTGCTTCAAATACTTGAGGAAGCCTGGACCCATGCCTGGATGACTTCCCTCTCGTATGATTCTTGGTGGAGTCTTGGCTGTCCCTTGGCAGGCACACATCAGAGGAGAGAGCCTGCCACATGTTGGCCTGCTCCAAGACCATCAGAGTATTCAGACTCCTTGTGAAGCAAGCCAGATCTTTCTAGAAGCTGTTGTCAAAGGTCTGAGACTATAGGTGGATGGCAGGAAGGAGTCGGGACCATGCTGCTCACCATGGGACGAGGCCACCGATCAGGTCCCGGGAGTCACCGCGCAGCAGGCGGCTCCTGGAAATAAAACACAGAGCGGGAGCTCTCCCAGGAGCTGCAGGAGAAACGGGGGCAGCCTGGAAACTGCGGAAAGGAGGCCAACGTGTTCTCAACAGAATGGGACGTGATTCTGCTGACACGTGGGACCAACCCCAGCCTCTCACGTTTCTCATCTTTAGGTGACACCGTTTGGTTTATTGACAAAAGGCAGGATGTTGGAGAGACCTGTGACTCGTTCAGTCCATGTCAAGATAATGGGAAGGAATCATGTTTCCTGCTCAATGGGCAGCTCAGCGCGTCATCCCCTTGGCATGGATCCAGGAGCTCGTGTCAGCATCTTGCCTTAAAACAAATTCGTCCATCCGAGGATGAAGCTAGGAATGTACCCTGCAAGTCGACCCCTACTTACTTTCCTCTGGCAGGGTTTTTCTAGAAAACTAAGTGGTATCACATCCCTAAGCCAATGAGATGTTTCAGTTGTATAACTGTGTAGAATGTCCCCCAAGAACTTCTAATATTAGGCACACTTTCTGTGGCCTTTGATCTCCCAAATCACTTTCTGAAACTCTCTAAAGATCAAACCTTATGCAACTAACCCCATGCTGGCTGAGGCTGCTTCCTCCCAGAAATGCCAGGTAGACTTGTCACGGAGGAAAGAGAGTTCCAGGAGCCTCCTGTGTGCTCTGGGAGCACTCACCTTCTCTTGCAGGCGCTCCAGCATGGCAGCTAGGTGGGCCTCCCGGTTCTCCTTATTGGATTCCATCTTCTGGGCCAGTTTCTCCTTCGCCATCTTAATGAAGTTGTTGTTTTCCTCAATGGCCTTTTGGATCACTTCCCGCTCGTGTTCTCGCTTTTCGGCCAGGTGTTTCAAGAGTTCAGCTTCCTGGTACTGGAAAAGCCCAAAGACAGAGAGAGGCCCTTGGGAGTGAGCATGCGGGGGCGCCTTTGGATCACCTGGTTTGAGGGTGCCAAGCCCACAGCACACCCCTCCTGAAGCCTGGTCTCTGGCCCGTTATCAGAAAGGAAGGACGCTTCCTGGATGCTCCCCCACCCCTTCTGCAACCTTCCCACTCCTAGATTTTTCTCCATCGTCTACTTTTAAATGCCCAAGGATTGTTTTTCCCCCTCATTGCCTCATGTGTTTGTATATTTAAAATTACTAAATATTTAGGGTCAAGCCCTAGTCTAGTAGCTTGGAAAAGACAATAGGGACAAGACACACACAAAGGACCATAAGCCAGCATGGCAGCTGACACGGGCCTCAAGAGACAGAGAGAGAGCGCTGTAGCAATTCGCAGGTGGAAGAGACTCGTTTAGGCTGGAGGGAAAGCTGACACAAAAATGGCACCTGAGTTGTGGCGTGTGGTGTCAGTCAATAAGAAAGCTCAGCAGCTCTGCTAAAAACCAAAACAACAAAACAAGAATTCACTGCCATCGAGTTGATTCTGACTCATGACATCCATGTATTACAGAAGGAAGTTGCAACCGCAGAGCTGTCTTGGTGCTGACAGGTGAGTTCAGAGAGCCTACCTGTGGGTTAGTACTCTAGCACAAACCTTTGGGACACCCAGAGGCCTAGAAAGTGTGTGCTGTTCAAACACACTCCCTGCCATCAAGTTGATTCTGACTCACAGAGGCGCTACCGGACGGAGGAGAACGGGCCCGTTGGGACTCCAGGCCGTTCAGTCTTTAGGCGCACCCACAGCCTCATCTCTCTCCCATGGAGTAGCTGCTAGGCTTGCACTGCTGTGTGATCCCAGTCCCACACTTCACCCATGACCTCAGCAGGGCTCCTCCAGAAGGTATGCCCTCCCCCTCACCCGCTTCAAAAAAAAGCAACAACAAAAACAACAAACCTCCCTTCCCTGAAGTCGATTCCGACCTACAATAGAACCCATGGGTCTGAGTAGAGCTGCCTCTGTGGGTTTCTGTGACTGTCACCCTTTATGGGAAAAGAAAGTGAAGAGACACCAAACCATGTCTTTCTCTCTGCCTGCTCCAATTAAGGACCCCTGAGCCCATTTCTTCATTGGGTCACCTTTCCCTAAATCCTTCATGCTTCTCAATGTCTTATTCTCCTTACCGTGCATACAAAGCCCCCTCTTAGAGGTGACATGGTACTGTATCTTACTCACTAACTGAACTGTAAGCTCTCTCCTACACAAGGTCAGGACCTTGACTCCTTCGTTGTCTAAGGGATGCCCAACGCGGGGGAGGTGCGGCCTATAGATCGGTTGGTGGTGACTGAAGCCTAGCTGAGGGTCACTGCCTCTTTCCAGCTCCCTCCTGCTGGGATGGAGGAAGGAAGGGACCGCTCTTACCTTCCTGCGCTCCTCAGCTGCCTCCAGCTTCTTCTGGATCTCCTCCAGGGATGGGTCTCGCCGCCGAGGCAGGGAGGCATTGAACTCAGGCACCCCGTCAAAGGAAGGAGGCTTCAGGATGACTTCGAAGGACTGGCCCGACGTGCATTTGTTCAGCTCAATGACCTCCATGTCAGAGATGACGCACCAGTTCAGGTCCACGGTGTCTGCTGCAGCGGTAGGAATGGAGGTGCTCAGCCCCAGAACGACAAAGGGGTACCCATAAAGCATGCACCTCTTCCACAGGGGAAAGCGGGAAGCCCCAAGGAAAGTTTAACAACAAGGGCCCTGGGTCCACCCTGAGCACTGGTACCCCAAGTGTATGGGCTGATGACCTGCCGGTTGTGAGTCGGGGACCCCAGGGAGTTTGTCGCCACGCAAGGTTTCAGGCTGCACTTGGAGGGGGTCCCAGGATGTGTCATGTCTGACGACCCCCGCAGCCACACTGGCTGCCTTTACAGAGCTGAGCTCCCCGCTCAACATTGTGATCTATTGGGATCCACCGGGGTGGCCTTCATCCACCGCCCACCGCCCATCCTCCGGGCGTGCAGTTTCCAGTCTGACGGCTTGGCCTGTTGCCCTGGCTCCCGACGCCTCCTACCCCGCTCTCTTCTTGCTCTCCAGTCAGCACTGGCTTCCCGCTGGCTTGCGCCTTTCCTCCTACACTGTCTCCCACACCAGCCTAAAGGGAAAGAACCATCTCAGGTAATCAGGGCACTCCCGTCTCTCACTGACGCGGCAAACCCGTCCCGGTTAGGGACCCCCACCCCACCCCCAATGCAGAAGGGGCCTCTTCCCTCCTCGGCGTTACAAGAGGGTGCAAATGACTAATATGCTCAGGGACTAACAGAGGTTGGAGGTAGAAGGCCACCCCGAGGTACCTGCGAAGAGAGACCTAGAAACCTACTTCCAGACTATCAGCCCTTGAACACTGTGGAGCGCAGTCCCACACAGACCCAGTCAGGGTCATTGCTCCACCTGTTTTCTTACTATTACCTGCTCATCACGGAGGCGGAGGGCCTGGCTGTTTTGTCGTGGGAGTCTGTCTCCCTATCAACGGGGGCCCCAGGATGCCTGAGCCTCCATGAGGGGACCGAAGGTCTCTCCCCACCTCTGAGCGCTCCTCCAGCTGTATCCTGTCTCACTGAGGGATACTGTTTTCCTTGGAAACTATCTGTCACCACACCCTTCTCTCCTCTCCCAAGGGTTCCCTGAGGGCGGACTTTCTGGTTCATCTTTGCATTCTCCAGGGTGTCAATTTGTTCCACGAATTAACAGAAATCAAGATCAAAACTACTCTGTGGAGGGTCTGACTCGGAGCTGGAACCTGGCTGTCCCCTCCCCCTGGCCGTCCCCCACCCCAAACCCCCTCCAGTCACACACTCTGCGCCCCTTCATCATGGTGCTTAGACCCTCAGAAGCATCTTTTAGTGGGTCTGAGAAAGGAAATGTGACGCGAGGATCTTTGGGGAATTGGGGGTGGAGGATATTGTCTGTACTCCAACACACAGGAGATCTTAGCTTCCTGTCTTCCTGACTGGTCTCTACTTACCTTCATATTTATAGGATGATTTATTCAGGGGGTCCGCCAAGAAGCAGGAGCAGAATAAGGACACCAGGGGGAGCTCTTTCATCTTCTCCTTGTAGGCTGCAGAAACATTCCAGACAGATGGAGACGGAGAACCCCACCTAACCTAAGAAGCTGGCAGCTGTGCAGGCCTGGCCAAAGGGGCTCCTGGGTATTACGTAGGTTTCCAAGCTACCCAGAACCTGACCTGGGCTAGGGAGCCAGCTACCCTCTTTGCCCAATGCTGCCCTGCTTCATTTTCTGTTGTGATTCCAACCTACTCTGTCCACCTGTTACAACGGGAGTTTTCTAGGACTCCCACATGGCTTTATCATTCCTCCCAGTTCATCTTCTCCTCCCTTAGGACCACGTGCAAAATGCTTTCAGGGGAAAAACCCCAAGCACCGACTCTGGCAGCCTGGATTGAGGTCTCTAGCTCCCCACACTGGCCCCAAGGAATTCCAGATTGCTGGAGATCCACAAACCTTCTGCTGACGGGAGTTACCAGTCCTGCCCCAAGGGTGAAGAAGTCTTAGGAAGATGGGGCATTGTTACCGAAGTGCGCTCTGTGTCTTTCGCCCTCCCTGGTTCCAAAGTCAAGCTGTGTGCCCTCCCTGACTTTTTCAGAGCAGCGGTCAAAGGCAGAGGGACCAGTGTCCTGCCACCACCCCCAACCCACCCACCCATCTATTGTGCCTGTGCTTGGGAGTTTCTTGAAAACTAGGAGGCTGCAGTGCGAGCTGATGGTTTGGTGCTCCACACACTCCTGTCCTGCCCCGGAAGTTCCCCAGCCCGTTTGTGCGTGCCCATGAGCTCTCTCCCCACTGAGTCAGTCTCGGCACTCCGCTTACCCCCAGCACAGTGCCCATGCCAGCCTCCCCCTTCCCTTTGACACACTCAAAAATAGAGCGAACTGTAAAAACAGTACATGCTTGTCTTAGCTCTTTTTTTTTTTTTTACTGCAGATGAGCCAAAGAAAGGAAAACTCGACTGATTCCCCCACCATCTAGACCAGTGGTTCTCAACCGGTGGGTCAAGACCCCTTTGGGGGTCAAACGACCCTTATCACAGGGGTCGTCTGATTTACAACAGTAACAAAATGACAGTTATGAAGTTACAATAAAAATAATTTTATGGTTGGAGGGGTCACCACAACATGAGGAACTGTATTAAAGGGTCACGGCATTAGGAGGGCTGAGAACCACTGATCTAGAGATAACCAGTTCTAACTCCTTGGTGTATTGCCTTGTCATAGATCTGTAATCAGTCTGTGTCCTTATTAGTATACATGCACAGAGGCGTATACAGAAGTTGCCCATGCTGCTGCGTCTCTATCACCGAAACACATGTGGTACCTACCTGCTAGGGTCATGTTCTCTGGGGTCTGGTGGCTGAATCGGGCCAAAAGTCACAGAGCAGGTCTGTCAGCACCTCAAGAAGTTGTACGCTCCTGAAAAGGTGGGGTGGGGGGGGGAAGCGGAGACAGAGTCTTTTATAGCTGACAGGTGATTCTCATCAAGGTGGTCTTGAAGCAACAGAGAGAGACTCTCCCACCTGGAGGCCCTCTCCAGCCTGTCTTCCCTTTCCTAAACACTGATCCCAGCAGGAGAGCTGCCACCCGCTTCCCATGGTACCTCAATTAAGCTCTGCTGGCGTATACTCCTCAGAGCTTACTCATTGGCCCCCAGTCTTAAGTTCCCCCCAAACCAAACACCAAGCCTGCTGCCATGGAGTCAGTGTCCGCTCACGGGAGGCTCATGTGGTACAGAGTGGGATCATGCCACAGTGTTCTTGTTGTTGTGGTTTTTAAGAGAGCTGATTGCCAGGCCTGTCTTCTGTGGTATTACTGAGTGAATTCAAACTGCCAGCCATTAGGTTAGTAGTCCAGTGAAAAATATTGAGGTCACTCAGGTGTCTTTATGCCACCCAGACTATGCAATCACATTTTTAAAAAAAAACACCTCACTGCCATAGAGTTGATGCTGTCTCATAGCAACCCTTCAGGTCAGGGTAAGTCTGCCCCTGTGAGTTTCCAAAATGATAACTCCTCATGGGAGTAGAAAGCCCCATCTTTCTCCCTCAGCGAAGCTAGTAGTTTTAACTGCTGAACTTTCAGATTGCGGCCAAATACATAACCACTACCCAGCAGGACTCCTCTTGCAAACATAGAGTTCCCCCAAATGATCAAGGGCTGTTCTACCTGTTCTACCTGGCTCCCAGTGCCCTTATCCACAGGGGGAGACTGGTGTGAGCGACCAAAATCCTAAATCTGACTTGGGGGGGCAGTTTTTCTCAAAATAACAATATATGTCCTCAATTTCGTCCTATATGCACCCTATGCCTTTCCCTAGCCAATCCAGATAGGTTTGCAAAACATGTGACCTTCTGGAAGCCAACGGCCAGCTCTTTCTGCCAAGTCACTATGCCCCATTCACACCATTTCAGGTACAGAGGATGCTGTGCCACCGTCCTCCAAGAGGGAACTAGAGAAGATGGTGCCATACTTCTTCGGTGTTTTTTTCCCCTTATCCCCTGTGCTAGCTGCCCTGCCACAAACTGCTGGCCTAGGCGCTCCATGAAACCAGTCAGGATAGCCTTGGACCAGGAGAAGAAATGCACATTCAGGAATAATACCATTACAATGTGCTTGTGAGCTGGCAGAGATCAGCGGGTACCGGTTATCGTGAGCACACGGATGGGCAAGGGCCTCCTGGTGTCAGTGGCACCTGGAAGGAATCTCCAAGGCTGAGTCAGAATGAGGCTGCAGGGAAGGCAATCTGCCAGGGAACAGCACCTGCGAGGGAGCGCATGGAGGTGAGAAAGCATGGTGCTTGTGGGGATCTCAAGACGTGAACCCTGAAGAGTCGAGAGAGGAGGCGGGTGAGAAATGGAGGGAGTAGACCTGGGAGGGCGCAGACGAGGGTCGGTGACAAGGCTTTCCTGAAGGCTACCACCCAGAGAGTGAGGAATGGCCATTGGTGAGTGGCTGTCATGAGAACATTTGACCTTAGTGGCCACTGTCTCTGCAGTGGGTAGCGTGACACACTGTCCTCACTGCCGACACCCTCTGAAGCCGATTCGGAGTCCCTTTCCTCGGCCCAGTGCGAGCAGTGAGTGTGTTTGCCGTCTGAGCACCAGGGTCCATATGGGCTGTGGACTGAGGGAGGGGGGGTTGCCTGCATGTCTTTTAGCAGCTATTACTAGTCACATCACACTTCTAAACCCCTCTCCCCATAGGAATTCTTCAGAGTTGCTCCCCTGCATCTGACACAAAGGAGGAGGCACATCATAAAATGTGAGTTCAAGTTTCTCTTCCTTCCACGCCAGTGTAGCTGAAAAGAATGGAAGGGGATGGGGAGCCAAACAAAGTCCATTGCCATCGGGCTGATTCTGGCTGATAGGAGCCCTCCAGGGCAGAGCCGGGCTGCCTCCGTGGGGTTCCCTAGGCTGTCTCTCTTACCACATCTCTCCCTGGCAGAATGTCTGGTGAGCTCACCCCTTCCCCCTCCACACCCTGCCCCACTCCATAGTCCTTGCCTCCAAAGGGTTATATTGCCCCGAGATGACACACAGGTGGGTGGGAGAGCTCAGCTTCATCCCAGGTCTACCCTGCAGTCTCTCATTGTTCATCTCTGGTTTTGCGTTTCCAGAACAGGGGGCTTGGCCACATCCCCATCCCCTCCTGGTACAATGAACCTTCTCTCCCTGGGAGTCAAGCTGGTCCTAACCCTGCTGCTGGGAAGCCTGGTGACTAGCCTGTCCCTGGAGGGGGAGGGGTGGTCAGGGTGCCTGGATGAGACAGCCCTAAGCCCTGGTCATGAGACTCCGTGCTGCACAGTCCAGGCTCATGAGCAGACTGAGCAAACCCTTGTCCGGAAGGCAGCTGGCTTCAGGCTGTAATCTGGGCATGGATCAGAAGTGGGGACTAAATGGAGGGACACCGAACAGGATATCCTAAGAAAGAAGGGGACCTGAGCTGATTTTGTTCTGTAGATGCCACTGCTTGGAGTCACGGAACATGCTCCTCATCCGAAACTAAGAATCATAGAACCTTGTGCAGGTTAAAGCCCCTTTCATCCGCATTACCCGGCTGGTCTTTACATGGGTCTGGGCCAGGCGAACAAGATGGGTGTTACTAGCTTTCCTTTCAGATGAAGAACTTGGGGCTCCTAGACAGCATGACACTTGGCTACACTGATGGTAGCTATAAGCCCAGGCCCCAGGGCTTCTCATTGTGAACCAAGGGATCCCCTCTGACCAATGGAGGGATTAGATGCTAACTGGGATTCCTCCACCATCCTTGGAACTCTGGGAAAGCAATCAGGCTTGTGAAGATGACTCAATTTTAAAACTGGATAAACTCTCACTCACTGCCTAGTCAATACTGAACCATAGAGACCCTATAAGACAGGGTAGAACTTTCCCGGTTAGTTTCCAAGACTGGAACTGTTGGTGGAAGTCGAAGGCCTCAGCTTTCTCTTGAGGAGAGGCTGTGGTTTGAAAATGCAGCCCAACAAGTCACCACCCCGCCACCAGTGTTCTTAAAATTAGATCAAGTGCTCTCTAAGTGGAAGAAGGGAATTCCTGGGTGCTCCAACAGCTGACATCCTCAGCAGCTAACTGAAAGGTGGGAGGCTCAAATCCCACAGAAAACCCTCAGAAGCAAGGCCTGGCCATCCACATGGAGTGGATTTGATAGCAATTGAAACTGGTTGAAAGGAAGATAACCTGCTAGGACTTTTAGGAGCAGAAGGAGTTAAGCAGTAATTTAGACGTCTCCACTTCACAGGCTGGATTATGTATAGTTATATATAGAGAGAGACATACAATTATGTATAGATGTAATCTTCTCTGTGTGTAACAAGCTCATTTCCATTTTCATGATAATCTTGTGAGGTAGGAATTATTATCTTCATTATATATATATGAGGAAATTGAGGTTCAGACATTGTGTGTGATATTTTCACTTAACGAATGACTGTGCAGGGTCCAAATCCAGGACCTTTCACCAGATCTCAATGACTGATGCTGACACGAGGTCTGGTTTTCTCCTCAGGATAATCTGGGCACCTGCGGGTATACATGTCCGCACCCACAGTCAAGGTATTTCAATTGCATGTAAGACCCCAAAGATATTGCCCCGAGGTGATATTCAAGAAAGGACACCGAATGTAAAGGAGGGAAGGAAAGGCAGTCTCTTGTGGAGCATTATCACTGCAAATGGGTCCAATGTCATGGAGTGGAGGCAACAATGTCAGGGAGCTTAGCTTTGTCCCTAATTAACCTGTGGCATGGGCATTAGTGAGAAGGCTTACAGACTGCTGTAGATGCAGTTAGGTGACAATGTAGCACCTGATCACTTGATCTCCCTTATGCTGCACTTAAATTTGTTCTACTTCTTAATAATGTCAGTGTTCTTTTCCGTTGAGATTTTTATGTTTTACGTTGCTATTCCTATTAGTTGCTTTCTTTTGAATGTTTTTCTGAACATGAAATCCAGGATAGGTAAATCTATAGATACAATAACTGGATTAACAGTTTCTTGAGAGTACAGGGGATTGTGGGGAGCGATGGGGAGCTAGTAAGGATGAGTGCAAGAATGAAGAAAACATTCTAAAACCAATTGTACAAATCTTTTTGATGTGACTGATCTATTGAACTGTATGATATGTGAGTGATATGCCAGTGAAATGGTTTTAAAAAGGGAAGAAAAACCCCTATGGAATCAAAGTTTCTGATTATACATGTCAGAGTTGCTCCACTGGTGTCTGCTCTGATAGTGTGTGTATGTATATATATATATTTTTTTTTTTTCTCTCAACAACAACTGCAAGAATACGTTAGAAAACCTTACGGAACACAATGCTCCTTGGACACACACATGGGGTCATGATGAGTCAGAATCAACTGAATGACGATGTTTTTATGTTTGTCTTCCCCTTTACACAAGTTAATAGATGTCGACATGCTAGTTAAATCAAACTCAATGCCATTACTTCGATTCTGACTCATAAGGACTGTGTGGGATAGGGCAAAACTGCCTTGGTGGGAGACTGGAACCCCATGAGGAAGTAGAAAGCAGAGGAGTTAGTGATAAACTCACAAAGTAGAGATCTAGGACATATGGAGATGAAGAGCGAGTATATTTTGAGTGGACACAGAAATGGCTGATCATGAAGGTCTAGAACCAGAGCTATTGCTTGAAGAGAGATTTCATGGGATGGCGGGTGAGGAATGGACAGCTGACAAATGGCGGTGTGGTCCCAGGGCACATGTGAGCAAAGGGTTCTAAAGGAAGAGCTCCAAAGCCCATATCCATCAAGCCAAGATGACTCGGAGCTACACTGTGAGACAGAGTGGTATGTTTAAATGGCTAACTTTGAAGTTAGCCGCTCAATACTTAACCCACTGAGCCACCAGGACTCCTTAATCACAAGGTCTGAGTTCCCAATTTCCCCCAGAACATAAGCGATGGTGAGACCTGGTGATCACTAGCCAGTGGTCTGAAATTAGAGGCATTCTCACTGCCAGGAAACACGTGGGATGTTTTGATTCTCACGGCACTGAAGATGAAGACTTTTGGATGGTGCACGCCATTAGCGCAGTAGGCTGCTAATGGAAAAGTCAGAGGTTCAAATCCACACACAGGCACCTAGGAAGAAAAAACCTGGTGATCTACTTCTAAAAACCCAGCCACTGAAACCCCGATGGAACACAGTTCTCTGACACACATGTTGTCAATTGGACAACAACTAGTTAGACTGAGGAAGCTACAAGCCACTGTTTTGAGGTCAGGGACCAGGTATGCAAAATGTCCAGCAAGGCATACAAGAATTCCACACAATGGATAGTGGATCATCCCTGCTTCCCTGGGGATTAGAGTTCCTGGAGGTCACACAGTGAGTTGGAGGCAGAGACATGCACTAACCTGGATAAGAGAGAATAACCCACCGGAGCAGCTTCCCGTGAAAATTAGGTATGCAGAAGGGATTCTCAAATAGAAGAACTTTATGTGGTCAAAATGGGGATCCCCCCACATCCAAGTTTTCTTGGCGTCGTTTATGACCAGGAAACAGACAGAGAAGACTGTCGTACTCTTCATCGACATAAAGCCATTCACTGGGGCACTGCTGACCTCCTAAAGCACTGTGACTGCCCACGTAGCCAGTGTGAGCAAGCATGCTGTCTATAAACTTATGCCACGTGCCCACATAATGCCATCAAAAACCAAACTCACTGACATCTCATTGATTCCAACTCATAGCGACCCTACAGAACAGGGTAGAACTGCCCCTGTGGGTTTCTGGGACTTGTGGTTAGCAGCTAAACTCATAACCACAACCCCTCCAGGACTCCTGCATAATAAAAGCAGGATGTGTCAAATCCCATGCGAACCATTTTTGAGGGATACGAAGTTAATGTACTTCCAATTGGTTTGAATAGAATGGTCCCTGGCAAGGGTTTTACACAAGATATATTAAGACCTTGGCAGAGAATCACAAGAAGTATTTATGGGTCCAGAAGCAATGAATTCTGGCCCAGGGTCCACTGATCACAGTCCAAGAAGTTGGCACTTTAAGTCTGTACAATCTTATCAGTCTCTTATGAAGTCCAATTGAAGGTATATATTCACCCAAAATAAGCCGCATGAACCACCTGAATGTCACGTCTCTTTGCTTTGGGCTGCAATAATATCATCTCAGAACAGTAACCCTGCTTATTCCATGTCAACCAAGGGGTTCTGATTGGCAGCCAAGTGACTTATTTTGGCTAAAAATAAGAAGGCAAATGAGTTCTTAAAAATGTGGTCTTAATCCTTGTCTCCGTGTTTATTAATTCCATGTCAGGCCCTCTACTAAGTCCTAGGAGAAATATAGGGGTTTGATGATGGAGAAGCGAACCAGATATGGAGGGTGGACATTTGAAGGCACATAGGCTTATGGAAGCTCTACAGGCACCGAGAGAAGGAAAGGGCATTGGAGTGAAGAGTAGTGACGAGTGGGCAGTGCCAGTGGGACATATTGACAGGAAGGGGCCAACGCAGGATATTTCTTTATCCGCAGACTCTGGAACACCAGCCCTGCCAAACCATTCCCTCTTGATTTGCTTCCAGAGACATCATGAGGAAGAAAGGATTGAGATAGTGTTGAAAAGCAACCTCTACAGGGTACCTAACAGGCTTCAGTTGTGCTTCCAGGAAATGAGGAGGTGTCACCTATTGGCCAAGGCTGATTGCTAGAGGTCAGGGTCCCAACATCATAGTTTTCTCTGTTCATTTGCAACAGTGATGTGGGGGGAGGAGTGTTTGGACGGGGTGGGGGGGGGGGAGTTGGGGGGGGAGGGGCACACTAGCCAGAGAAGTAGAATTAAGGCTGGATTATAAAGCCAAAGTCAAACTCACTCCCATGGAGCCAATGATGACTCATAGCAATCCCCTGGGGGGTTCCCAGACTGTAACAGTTTTACAGGAGTAGAAAGCTCAGTCTTTCTTCTGTGGAGCTGCTGGTGGTTTTGAAATGCCAACCACGTGGATAGCAGCCCAATGCATAACCACTACACCACCAGGCCTCCCAAGTCTGGAATACAAACTACCTAAAATATCCCACGGTGCTGGGAATTCTTGGCCCATTTTCATTTTTGATTTATTACATACAAAAGAATCACCATTGGAGATTATGGCCCACGGTACCCAGTGCTTGTGAGAGGTACAGGTATTAGATTTAAAGGCTCATAAATGCATCGGAAATCAAAGGAATCCTTGTCATCGTATTCCTGGTCGCCACAATAAAGAGTGTATTAGGAGTCCCTGGGAGCCCAGGTGGCACTGTCAGGTAAATGTTGTGCTGCTAACCACAGGGTTCGTAGTTCAAACCCAACAGTAGCTCCTCAAGAGAAAGCTGAGACTATCTGCTCCTGTAAAGATTTACACCCTTGGGAATCAGAATTGACTGAATGATAATGAGTCAGGAGGTAGCACAAAGATAAAGCATTCCTCTACTAGCTGGAAGGCTGATGGTTCAAATCTATCCAGAGGCATCTCAGAAGACAGGTCTGATAATCACCCTTTGGACACTTTATAGAACATGGCTAGTCTGATACCCACGGGATCGCCATGAGTTGGACCTCAAGTCTAGATCAACTCAAGGGCAACTAATAACGACAACAATGAACATCTTATATAGTCCTTGACTGCTCACCCAGCATTTTCAAGTGAATTTTTTTCTTTTATAGACACTATTTAATTACAAACGTTACTATGATATTTCGTGAAAAGAAAATAAATCCCTGTCGTCTTGTTACTTTACTCCTATTGGCATGTTCTTCTGGTCTTTGCTTCCCTAGCCTGTTAGCTTTGTGTAGTTGTACTCAGAGCATCAGGGCCCTGGCTGCTATAGTAGTGATGCATTGCGCTGCTAACACAGGTCAGCATTGTGAAACCACCTCCTCAGGAGAAAGACAGGGCTTTCTACTTGTGTCAAAAGTGAGTCTTGAAAATGCAGAGTCAGTTTTACCCAGTTCTGCAGGGTTGCGATGAGTCAGAATCAACTCAGTAAGTTTGGTTTGGTTTGGAATCAGAACATACACATTTTATAATTTAATTTTACCAAGTCCTAAAACACAGACATTATTATACCCATTTTACAGATGATCATCTAAGATAAGGGACATGATTTGTCCATGGTATTACAAGTAGAAAATGACATTTGAATCAGGGTCTTCTATACCAAGCTCCTGCTTATGTCCAAATATTTTTTGTGTTCCTCAGAACCAAGATCATCCTTATATGTAAATAAGGTAGATAATTACCCATATCATGTATTAAAATGTACACACATAATTTATCAGGAGTAACCAATAAATCACTTTCCTATCACCAGAGAACAGTAATGCAGTATGTAGACATTCCCAGAGGGTCATGCTCTGCTCACCGTGTAGCCCCACGGGTGGAAGGAGACACAAAGATCTCTGGTGTTTCCACCGCCGTTCCCTTCTCAGATGAGAGGATCAAGACCCAAAGGGTCTGGTGCCTTCCCAAGTTCAGAAAGTCACAGCAACGCCAGGCGTTCAGTTGATATTTAGTTTCACTAAGAGCGGCCTCTTGTTTCCGCTGATGTTGTTCCTACTTTCTTTGCTCTTTCATTTCTGTCAATGTTCTCGAAGTCTTGCAGCTTTTAAAAATGTTTACATTAAAACCATTTATTTATAGCTATATTTCACTATATGAAGAATAAAACTACCCCTCATCCCTTACTGGTAGGCATGCCGAATGATCTCACCACTGTGGAAAACCGTTTGGCAGGTCATCAAATATTAGAACATAGAACTCCCACATCACCCAGCAACCCCAATCACAGGCCTATACCCCAAAGAAGGAAAAGCGGGAACACAGGAAGAACTGAGCAAGCGATGTTCGCTGCAGCACTTTCCACAGTAGCCAAAAGGTAGAAGCAATCTAAAGGTCAGTCGCAGATGAACGGATAAGCAAAAGGTGGCGTGTGCATCCAATGGAGTATGGATCAGCCACAAAGAGAAAGGACGTCCTAACAAACGCTTTGGCAGGGCTGATCCTGGAGAACGAACTGTCAACTAAGTCAGTCAGAAATAGAAAAAGGGTTATGATCCCACTTATGTAAAATAGCAAATATATAGAGACCAAAGCTTATTAGTGGTTATCGCTGGTGGGAGACAGGAGGTAGGGCGGAGTCATAGTTGAGTTTCTGTTGATGGTGATGGAATAATTTGGGCACTAAGACAGTGGCACTAGTACGACATGATGAGCATAATCATAAATATATATGTATATATATGTATTCAAACTGGCTAGCGTTTTGTTTTTTATATATGCACCTGTATATATATGTGTAACTTTAGCCCTAGTCCATGGGAGCAAGATGAAGCTTTTTACCCCCATAAAGAGTTAGAGTCTTGAAAACCCACGTGGTTGCTATGAGTCAGAATGAATTTGATGGCAGTGAGGTTATTTTTTAAATGTGTCTGTGCATATGTACTATGCACGTGTGTTTATATATGACGGAGCTTCAAACATTCCTGGAAAATTGAGAGAGAGTGGAATTTTTCCATGAACTTTTTAGTGTGTGTGTGTGTGTGTGTGTGTGTGTGTGTGTGATCACTCTGGTGGTGCAATGGGTAAGCACTCCTTTGTTAAATGTGAAGCTGGTGGTTCAAACACACCGGCCACTTCAAGGAAGAATAATCCTGCTGCCCTGCTCCTGTAAAGGGCACCCAAGGACCCGAACTGACTGCAACAGGTCGATTCTGACTCACAATGACCCTGTGAAGCAAAATGGAACTGCCCACAGGGTTTCCACAGCTGTAATCTTTACAGAATAAAGAGCCTTGGTGGTGCAGCAGGCCGAGCATGAGGCTTGTAACTCAACTAGGGCAGTTGAAGTCCACCACTTGCTCTGCTGGCTGCCTTAAAACCGTGCGGTCTCAGAAACCCTGGGCAGCAGTTCTAGCCTATCGTGTAGGGTCATTATGAATTGGAGTCAACTCGATGGCAGTGGACTCATCTTAATGGAGGGGTGACTAGTGGGTTCGCATCCCTGAGCTTTCAGTTAGCCCTGGAGTATTGAGCCACCTTGCTGCCAGGACACCTTCCGTAAAGAATGCACCCTTGGAAACCAGAGAGGGTAATTCTCCTCTGTCCTACAGAATCACTCTTAGGTGCCCTTGACTCCGGAGCACCCAACAACCTACACTTACCCCAGTAAACAAAAATAAACACAGAAAACCATGTCTGCTGAACATATGTGATAGGGAAGATCTTCTTTCCTCACTACCAGTAGACCATGATTTCTATCAGGTCTCTTTTGCGTGTTTTAAAATGATTGTTCCTTTAGTTAACTGGAGTATTTCTTCTTGTGTTTTGTTTGTTTTTTTAAAGGAAAGGGTCACGGTCTGTCTGCTGAGTCCTGATAAAAGTGGGTTTTCCCAAGCAGGGTTGATGACAGCCACATCTGTCCCAGCACCAATAGGCCCGCTGTGCTCATGCTGGAGGTGGCTGACGCTGTTTCTTCCATGGTCCAGATTTCTGGGCACAGACACCCACATTGTCTGCTATAAGGGCCCTCTGCCCACTCCCCATCACCACTGTCTTCCATCCTGTAGCCTGAACTTCACTCTGTTCTCTGAATTCACGTTTCCCAATCTGTCCTCTGCGCTGGTGGGTTACCTGTGCTTTATCTTAAATCAGGTCAGTCCACCCCAGGCCCTTTCTGACCTGCCACGTTCTCCTGCCTCCCACAGCCCACGTCAGACAGCAGGACCCCAAGGGAATGACACACAACTACAGTTTAAATTCCTGTTGACAGGGAACTTTAGCAAGGTCATGAGTAAATGAGGGAGTACATACGTGTGTGTGTGTGTGTGTTTCTTTCTGTTTTCCTGGTGGGACTAGAAATGTCAAAACCTGGGGTTGGGGGAGGATGTTGTTTTTAAAATGTCGGGAGATTTTTCCCCATGCCCCTCAAAGTAAAACAGAAACAGTAGAAGTTTCTCAGCCTGTCCCATCTCTAAATATAGTCAATGAGAATTAAACAAGCAAATCCAGTTATAAAAAAGATGCACATTTATTTGCCAAGATTTTCTAAATGGGGGTGGTGCCTTTTCTAAATGGCATTATAATAATTAAATCTCACATATTGTATGCTTTTCACAGAATTTCTATCACTCCGAAAAATATCCCCTTTCTCCCCACAAAGGACGTCAAAACCCCTGGGATTCTATGTCTCTAAATGAGGCTCTCCAGGTAAATGGCAAAACCATATAAATATTTCAGGGGCAGGGGGCATCTTTGGGCAGAGAAGCTTAGGGGATTTGGAAAAGGTAAGCCATTCTTTAATTGTGGCCTTTGTTCTTACCCATCCTATTATTTAGAATCAAGAACACCCAAGATTTAAATTTTTAGTGTTTTTATACATGGTTGGATTAATGTAGACATTGTTGCTCTCTCTCTCTCTCTCTCTCTCTCTCTCACACACACACACACACACACACACACACACACTTTCTCTTATCCCCTTGGGCCTGTGTCCTCTCTCCTGCTCCCTCTGACTTACTATCTTGATCCATTGCTCTCAGTCTTTGTTGCTCTATTTTGAGGTTCATCAATCAGCACACTTCCCTTCTATAGGCCAGTGTGGTTAAAATGGCCTCGTCAGCATCTCTTGGTCCTTGGGGTTCTTAGACTGAGCCAAAATGAGCTCCAGATCTCAAGCACACCTCCCATTCAGTTGTATGAAACATTCCCACGACTCACCGTCACCACCACAACCGCCCATAGCAGGGTTAGACAATCTTCCACTCAGGATGCAATGGATCAGGCCAACTGGCTGTGCTTTTAATGAGTCCTTTAGAACAAAATGTGTCCCCAAAGAACCATGCCTTTCTCTTAAAAGAATGTTGTTGTTGCTTTAAGTGTTGTTGAGTTTATTTCAACCCATAGTGACTCCATGTGGTTGAGTAGAAAAGCCCTTTGGGTTTTCTAGACCAAAATCTTTCAGAGAACAGCTCACTAGAGTTCTCTCTTGAAGCCTCTGGGTGGGTTTGAACTGCTAACGTTTCTGTTAACAGATGAATGCTTAACTATGGTGTCACTGAGGCTCCTTTTTAGATCAGATCAAACACATTCAGGGGAGAGTGGCCATAGATGGAGATCCTTTTATTAAAAGAATACCAAAACCAAACCAAACCCATTGTCAACTCTAACTCAATAACCTGTAGGAGAGAGTAGAAACAACCCATAGGCTTTCCAAGGTTATAAATATTTCCAAGGTTATAAATCTTTATGAGAGCAGACCAACAGCAGACCTCTTTTTCCCAAAGAGCAACTGGTGGGCTCAAGGTGCCAAACCTTCAGCTTCACCACTGTGCCACCAGGGCTCCTTGGTTAAAGAATACTTGGATTAAATTGTGCCTTTGGGGCAGCAATTTTGTGCCCCAATTTTGTGTCCCCAGTGTGATATATATGAAGGAGACGACCCTTCTAGTTCAGTCTAGGAAGAGTTTTCCATAAGCAGATAGTCTGGGAGTTGGAAGAGAGAGCAGTCACTTAGCCCAATATGTCTCCACCTCTTTTGACTGAGCCCTACAACAAGGAATGTATTTAAATCATGATCCAGTATGTCGGTGCCATGTTACTACTACACAGGCACGTGTACTCAGATATGGATACTGATTCATTTATATAGGAAGGGGCTTCCAAAAGGTTGTGAGAAAATTTCTTTTAATTCCGTGAACTTTCTGAAGCCCCGTGTCTCTGTCTCTCTTTCTCTCTGTCTCTCTTACACACACAGACATAATTGAAAATATATCAATGAAAATATCTATACAGGAAACATGTTTGACCCTAACATGTGGGCTGTAAGGAAGCCTGGTGGCACAGCCTTAAGCACTCACCTGCTAACTATAAAAGGTCAGCATTTCAAGTCCATCAGCCTGCACAGGAGGAAGATGTGGTAGTCTGCTGCCATAGAGATCAACAGCCTGACAATCCTCCAGGGCAATTCTATTATGTCCAATAGAATCTTTATGAGGCAGAATTCAACTCGAAGGCTATGAGGTTGGTTTCGTTTCTATGGGATGTGCTCTTGGTTTTGACTATTCCATTTTATCCCATTCTGCTTCTCACATGGTCAGCGACAACCCACAAAATGGATTCACACTCCAGCAATGGGTCCCAAATCAGTAGTTAAAAAGACACTAATCTAGACCAATCTCCAAACACAGTACACAAGTCCCCTGCACAGCCTTGCTCTCTAGTGGTTGTCCAGCATCTCCTTGAATGCCTTTGGTGATGGGGAGCTCCCTGCCCACCAGGCGCATGCTCCCTGCCCACCAGTGGTGGACTGTTCAACCAGTTGAAGCGCCTCGTGGACGCCAAATGTGTCCAGGGAGTGGCCTGGGTGAATCTGAGGACCCCACGGTGCCTGGGACCAGCTGATAGGTGCTCAGCAGTTCAGAAAGGCAAACACCGTTTCTAGCAGAAAGGCTGTGGAGGCTTGGGTAGTTGGCCCACCCTAGAGGGTAGGGTAGGGTGGCCAGGAGACTCCAGCTCGGGAGCGCGGCATCTGCTGCTGAGCCGGTCACCTCTGCCTCTTCAGCGCTTCAGCCTCTGCCTGTTTCCTCATCTGGCGGATGATCTCATTCCCTCTGGCACCCTGGCTCCCAGCCTGTGGGAGAGGTTGCCTCCCTCTAGAGAGGGACTCAGCCTCCCTCCCGTTGAGTCAGGTTCCCTCTCCAGCAGCCCCCACCACCCCCCAACCCCGCCCCTCAGCACTCCAGCAGACCACCTCTGGCCATTCCCACCTAGCCTTCTTCTGGGAGTGTCCCTTGAGACTTGGAAGTCTGTCTCCCAGCCTGCACTACTATGAAGAGCCGCCAGCACATCTCTGCACCCCTGGGGTCCGGGAGACCCACCCTTTTTTCAGGACAATGAGACTTCTCCACATCTGATTTTATCTTCCTGGAGAAATCAGACAAAGGCAGCAGCACCGCGTGGGGAAAGAGCTGGCCCCTGGACATCAAATCTCGGGGGCCGCCCCCCCCCCAAGTTTTCAACACCCCCTGCCCTGGCGGGGGCTGGGGGTGTGTATGTGTGCTCAAGAAAATGACACCACCTGAACGCTGGTGAGGGCAGACGGTGGGTGGGCTGAGCCCAGTCGGGCAGGGGCAGGGCGTGGCAGTTCCGCGCCCATCCGCTCTGCTCCAGGTGGGATCCCCTGGACCTCGGAGTGAGGCGGGGCCAGGAAGAGGCGGTGATCTCATTGTATCCTCAGCACCACGAGCAGGGAATAGTCATCCCGTGCAGAGATAAAGGAGAAAGAAAAGACGGATGACCAAAATGGGGAGGGAGGCGAGGGAAGCCAAGAATGAGGGTGAAGATGTAAAGCCCAGCGTAGCTTCTAGCCTGGAAGGGGCTTCTGGGTCAGAATCAGCTCCGGAGGCAGCCAGACTCGCAACAAAACCTTTCCCCTTCCGCCACAAACCGTTTCAGTGCAGGAGTAACTCACCAGGGGCATTTGATCCAAAAGCGACCCTAGCAATTCCCCACCCATCCTCTGGGTACTCAACTCTAGAATCCAGTCACATCTGCAGGTCACCCATGCCCCTTCGCCTAGTGCCATTCTTTCTGCTTCATCCTATTTCCCCCTAAGACCTGACAAAGTTTAACTGATTGAGTGAAACCAACAGCCGGATAATAGGTACTCTCCGTTTCTTCGATCCCAAGTGCCAGCTCTGCTCCTGCCTTTTTGTTTCCCTTGCTTTCTGCGTTTGAAAAGCCTCCTCTCATTTGCATCGCAATCCTGCTTACCTGCAGTCCAGTTAGAAGCGAGCTGTTCTCTTCCTCACTCTCTCAATTAGTGGTACCCAGGGCTCCTCTCAACATCAGCACCGCTGCTGGGCTCTCGCCATGACATCATCTCCGAGCTCTGTGATTGGCCAGCAGTGGGTTGCTTGGCAATTGGCCGGTCTCCTCTGGTGGAGCAGGGATTGCCTGAGTGAGTAACTCTTCGCAGGCCAGAGAGTGGAAGGATGATGTCAGACAAAGAGCCTGCTTTCTGGGTCGCCTGTGGAGCTGAGGAGCCAGAGGGTGATGGTGGGGATGACCAAGGAAAGGGGGAGTGGTGTGGAGCAGGTAGGGAGGTAGGGTTGGGGGCACAACTTGCAAGCTGAGCTGGCCAGAAAGAGCACTGGGGAGGGGTGGGGGAGCTGATAAATGATTTTGGGAATATTTAGCTTTTTGAAATCTGGGGGTGAGAGAATCTAGAATCTAGAGGAGAACTAAGAAAGAACAGATGAACCCTAAAAATAGCTTCCGGGAGGGCATGGTGCCTGGTTTGCAGCTGTCAGAAGGGCTGGTGGGCTTATCACTGAGTCAGAAGGCAAGGAGGGGGCTGCAGAAATCCTGGAGCCACTTAGGGCTCCACACAACGGTCTGCAGAGAGCCGGGCTTCCCTCTTGGCACCCTTTTACTGTGTGGTTGGCCTGAGAAGAAGGGGATTTGGGGAGCACGGGTGGATCCTCACTGTCCGCCCAGCCCACCTGGCCTTTCAAAGCAAACCACAGGTGGGAAGACCACGACTGAGCTGGACTCAGGTGACCCCAGTCCTGGAGTCCTGGTGCAATACTGAGAAGAGGGAGCTGTTTCAGTTCCGGGCGGGGGGTGGGGGGGGTTGGGGGGGGTTGGGCGTAATGCTGAGTGAGGGTAGCTGGAAGCCACAGAGAGCATCTTCTCAGCCAGGCCAGCCTGAGAGAGGCCTGAGGAGACAGGTGTGGCGCCTGACCCCTCCCCCAGAACCCACCTCTCCCAGGTAAAGCCATCTTCCCTGTCTTCGCCCGCCTCTCACTCCCGTGGCACGTACACCCCACCTCATACAGCCTCACCTCCACCTCTTTCAGGAAGCTTCTTCCAACAACAATACCTGCCAGGGACCTGCCCCTCGACCACCACCACCTTGTAGACTGAGAACATGCATGGCAAAAAAGTCATTTCAAATTCAGCGCACACTTTTAAATCATTAAGCCACAATAGCACCAGTGAGAATCTGAGCATAGTTCTGCTATATCTAAGGTCTTACTTCTGCAGCTGTCGAGTGGCTTCAGGCAATTCTCAGACCCTGGCATTGACTCCCAGGCCTGCACCTGGGTGGTGGCACCTTCCGGTCTGGTAGGCCATTGCCCTGTGTTACTCTCATATGCACATATGTCTTCCAAATGCTTACTACTTGTCTGGCGGGGCATGCATCCACAAGGGAGGCCGCACCCTCTGGCTAAGCTGTCCTGCAGGAAGAAGACATCCTGGGAATTCATGAAGCACAGCCACAATGGCTCTCCCTGTCCTCCTGCCAGCAGCACTGCCAGGACAGCAGGAAAAGGACCATGTTTCCTGGTTGACACGCAGCAGGGGGCTTTCAACAACATGTTCATCGTGCCTGCCCCCTGCCTCTAACCCAGGACCCCTGGATCCTAAGCCAGCCTCTGTCAATGGGAGTGAAGGTGTTCCTGGAGTGCCACTACAGGTCCCCTTCCAAGGATAAATATGAGAGGTGGCACTACCTACCAGACCAATCCCAACAAACCCCTAAGGGTGGAAGGTCTTGCGGTCCAGGCAGCCTTTCTCCCCTCCCCCAGCCTCTCGCTTCTTCCAGGAGACAACTAAGTCTGCAACTCCACAAATCCTCTGGCCCTGGGAAGGGGGGAGGGGGGAGTTAGGGGTGGAGACAGTGAGTTACCATGGTGATGGCAACCAATCAGAATTCTTCTGCCCCAAGGACTGGGGAGCTGGTCTGTCTGAATCTCCTGAACTGTGAGAGCTGGGGCCAGGGGTGGGGGAACAGGGCAGCATGCACCTGAGGGCTGAAGCCAAGCTGAGGGAGAAGAGGAGGGGCAGGTGGCCCTGATTTCCTGCAGTTTTTTTAGGTAATAGCTTCCACTTACGTCCTGCGCTCTAGTGGGCATCACACACATACATAATCACTAACTCTCACTAGCGTGCTGGCAGAGAGGGATTGCCCAATCTATAGTATTAAAAAAAAACAGACGCTGAAGAGAAAGCAATTTCAAAGATTGCCTACCTGTTAAGAGATAACGAATTTGAACTTTGGTGGGGGGGGATTTACATATATGAGGGAGGAAAGGAAAACATCCATCGTGAAGGTGGAGAGTGAGGGTAGCCATTGGACCACTTCCTCCACCCTCCCAGCCTTCCTGGGTGGGAGAATCTGAAGGGCTTCCCTGACTAGGTATAAGCAGCATTGTGGAAGGTGATTAAAGGAACACAGCGATTGTAAAAAAAATGCCGCAAGCATCAAGTCCAAAGGACAAAGGGTGAGGAGAGACCCCAAACAGCAGATACATCAGTAAGGCCAAAGCTAGCAGGTTCCAAACCCAACGCCAAACTCACTGCACTGAGTCAATGCTGACATTTAGTGACCCCTGTGGGATTCTGAGACTAACTATTCACAGGAGTAAAAAGCCCCACTGGTAGCTCTGAACACAGAACTATACAGATCACAGCCCAGTGGGTATCCACGACGCCAGAGGGGAGGAATTACAATCTGGGAGCAGATAGAGGAGAAGTCTGGGTGAGAACTGGGTTCCTTAGATCTCAATATTCAAAGCTCCAGTGAGTTTCCCTTGGAAGGGTGGGTGAGGTGAGGCCTTCCCTGCTCCTGATGCATCAGCTTTCCATTGGGCCTATTTGATTGTGATCAATCTATGTAAATGGAGTAGCCAGGTATTAGTCAAAGAGGCATGGGGCCCACGGTGTGCAGATCTTGCGAGTCACCTCTCCTGATGCCACCTTTCATAGCTCAGGTTACATGGTGGCCATGACACTTAGACCAGGCTTGTGGTGGCCATCCCCTGAGTCTTTATGTGTGGGACCTCATTCATTTATTTTTTCCCCAAAGTGGAGATGTACCTGTCTAATGATGGTGCACATGGTGGATGCCTACATGGGCTTACTTGAAGGCTGTGGGTTAAGTCCATCCTTGGGGATGAGTTCACACCTCAGAACAAGGCCTGGCCATCTACTTCTCGACAACCATCCATTGCACTGAAAACCTTATGAAGCACATTTCTACTCGGAGACATATATGGATGGGGCCATCATGAATCTGGTTCAACAGCAACTGGTCGTCTGGGTTTGTGTTTGTTTGTTTGTTTGTTTGTTTGTTTGTTTTTAATGTGTGACAGCAAATATTTGGCATTTTGTCCTTGATTTGAGTGTGGGGAAAAGGGAAACATAAATGACTCTTTCTCCAGACACCAGGAATCCTGCTTGACTCACTTGAAACTCCCACATATAGTCCCTGGAACACAAAGGAGGGAGCCCAGTCCCCATATGGTCACTACCTTTCAAAGAGGTATCCTAGGGAGGGCCAGCCAGTCAACTTGGGGGCTCGTTGAGTCCATGGCCAGTCCCTACTCTTCAAAAAATATGGCCCTCACCTCTGAAGTTGATCAAACATGCAACCAAGGTGCATTGATAATTATTGTCGATTAGAATGCAAACGTTGGAAACAAAGAAGAAGTAAAAATGGTTGGAAAATATGGACTTGGTGATAGAAATGAAGCTGGAGACCTCAGGATAGAATTCTGAAAGACCAACAACTTCTTTGTTGCAAACACCTTTCTTCGACAACACAAAACTTTCTTAGTCATAGAGTAGCAAAGGCAAATGGAAGAAACGACAAAGTCAAAGACTTGAACAAAATATTTCAAAGGGTAGCTCTAGAAGATAACGTACGGTATTATAATGAAATGTTCAAAGACCGAGAGTTAGATCATCAAAAAGGAAGAATATGCTCAGCATAACTGACATTGAAAGAATGAAATAAATAAATAAAACCTCTAGTTGCAATTTTGAGAGTTTCTAGGAGCAAAACCCTGAATGATGCAGGAAGCCTCAAAGGAAGATGGAAAGAACAGAGTCACTGGACCAGAAAGAACTAGTAGATAAGCCACTTGAAGAGATGTGGGCAAGAACCAATGGTAGTGAAGGCAGAAGTGGGCGCTGCACTCGAAGCATAAGCCAAAACAAGGCTCCAGGTGTTGACATTGTCCAACAAGCTGATGAAGCACTGGAACACACCCTTGTCTCTGCCAGGAAATTTGGAAGATAGCAACTTGGCCAACTGAGTGGAAAAGGCCTATAGTTGTACTCATTCTAAAGAAAGGTGACCCATTAGAATGCTCAAACTATAGAACAATGTCAATATAACACCCAATAATTTACTGAAGATCATCTAACAATGGTTGAAGCAGTACATTGACAGGGAACTGCCAGAGGTTCAGGCTGCACTCAGAAGAGGACGTGGAACAAGGGATATCACTGCTGACGTCAGACGGATCTTGGCTGAAAGCAGAGAATACCAGAGAGGTGGTTACTTGTCTTTTATTGACTATACAAAAGGATTTGGCTGTGTGGATCATAAACTATGGAGAGCCTTGAGAAGAATGGGAATTCCAGAACACTTCATTGTGCTCCTGTTGAACCTGTACATGGATCAAGAAGCAGTTGTGAAAGCAAACAGCACAAAGGAATATTGCATAGTTCAAGATCAGGAAAGTTGTGTGTGTGTGTGTGTGTGTGTGTGTGTGTGTGTGTGTGTGTTGGGGTTTTATCCTCTCGCCATACTTAATTCAATCTGTATGCTAAGCAAATAATGAGAGAAGCTGATTTATATGAAGAATACAGTATCAGTATTCAAGGAAGCCTGATTAACAACTTGCAATATGCAGATGACACACCCTTGCTTGCTGACAGTGAGGACAACTTGAGGCACTGGTTGATGAACATCAAGGAAGGCAGCCTTAGGTATGGATTGCAAGTCAATGGAAAGAACACAAAAATCTTCACAACTGGACCAATAGGTAATATTATGATAAATGGAGAAAAGGTTCAAGTAGTTAAGCATTTCATCTTGCTTAGTTCCACAGTGTTCCTGGAAACAGCAGTCAAGAAATCAAAGGATACATTGTATTGGATAAATCCATTGTGCAAGAACTCTTCAAAGTGTTGGAAAGCAAGGGTGTTACTTTGAGGACTAAGGTGTGCCTGACTCAGGCCAAAGTATTTCTAATTGCCTTATTTTCTTGGAAAATTTGGACGTTGAATAAGAAATGCCAAAGAAAAATGGATGCATTTGAACTATGGTGTTGGGGAAGAATATTGAAAGTATCATCGACTTCTGAAAGAACAACCAGAAGTACAACCAGAGTGCTCCTTAGAGTCGAGGATGGAGAGACTTCATCTCGTGTACTTTGGGCATGCTATCAGGAGAGACCAGTCCCTGGAGAAGGACACCATGCTTGGTAAAGTAGAAAGGCAGCAAAGAAGAAGGAGCCCCCTTGACAAGATGGATCGACACAGTGGGCTCACTTTCATAAGAACAATTAATGGTGACCAAGCAGTTGTTATGGGTCAGAACCAACTCCATGGCACCTAACAACCACAAGAAACTCACATAGAAATTAAAATATCTTCTCCCTGCCTTGCATCTGCTCCCTTCACACCAATACCATTCTTTAAAGCTAGATACTATCAATGGACACTGATTCTCGCTCTTGATTTTCAAGGGGAAGAAGCCCGGTGGCTCCGTGGCTAAGCATTTAGCTGCTAGCCTGAAGGTACAAGGAGCAAACCCACCAGCTGACCCACAGGAGGAAGAAGTGGCAGTCAGCCCCCGCAAAGATTGAGCCCCACCGCGGTCAAGATGATTCAACTCATCATGACCTGTAGGCCTTGAAAAAACCCCGTGGGGTAATTCTACTCTGTCCTATAGGGTTCCTCTGAGTAGAAAGCAACTTGGTGACAACATGTTTGGTGTTTGGTTTTGTTTCTCATTTTAAGAGAAGATTTAAGTTGGGGGGTGGCAGAATTTTGTTCTGTAGAGTTTGTTGAATTATCAGATATTGACTTAAGACATGTATGTGCTATGTGCATTTTAAAGTTTTTAATATTGTCACATTTGTTTCACTTTGAGAGCAGCCATGGTGAGTCACACAAGCCTGAGGAATGAGATCAGTTGCTTCAGTTCTCTTTCCACCAACAGAAACACAGGCGAACTCAACCAACGCGAATTTAGCAGTGCCTGGTAGTTTGGCTATGCCAACAATGAGATTTGATAAGGAAACTATAATGGGGACTCGTGTTTTCAAAATAAAAATATGTGATGACTATAAAAACAACATAAGAAGTGAGTTTTTAAGAATCTGTACATCACTCAGTGCAGTGTTCAATTAATGGAAGCTAATATTACAATGATCACTTTTTAAAAGTAAATTGCCCATGATCTTAGGTTTGCAAGAGATACAAACTGAATTAGAACTTCTTTACCAAAAGAGGACATTTGTAACAAAACATAACAGCTTTAAAATCTAAATAAAGCAACCCGATTAGAAAATGGGCAAAAGATATGAAAAACTTTTTCATCAACAAGGCTATATTGGTAGCAAATAAATACATCAAAAGATACTCAACAATACTGGTTATTAGGGAAATGTAAGTTAAGATCTCAAAGAGTTAGCACCACACATTTGCTAAATGATCAGTGGCCAGAGCATCAGAGTAGAACTGTGACCATTGAGCACAATTTCAAATAGCTGGGTTTTTTTTGGAGACAGATAACCAGGCCTTTGTTCTGAGGTGCCTCCGTAGGGACTCAAACGTTCAAACTTTGGGTTGGCTGCCAAGTCTGTTAACCATTTTTATCACCCAAGGACCCCAAGCATTTGTTCTAAAACTCATATTCACTGCCATCAAGTCAACTCTGATTCATGTGTGTTTCTGAGTCTATACATATTTAGAGGAATGGAAAGCCTCATCTTTCTCCCAAAGAGTGGTTGATGGTTTTGAATAGCTGAACTTGCCGTTAGCAGCCACATGCATAACAAATGCAGAACTTCCATGCATTTGTTCGGACAGCAAAAACAAAACAAAAAAATAGTGACTGCCTCAGTACTGGTAAGGATGCAGAGAAATTGGATTGCTCATCCGTTGCTGGTGGGAACCAGCACAGCAGTTTCTTAAACAGCCAAGTGCACTTACCTTATGACAGAGCCGTGGCACACCTGGCATTTATCCCAGGGAAACGAAAACATACGTCTGCACAAAAGCCTATACATGATTGTTGGTCACACTTTCATATGTAGTAGTTTAAAACGGTGTGGCAGTTACATCATTTCAGGTCAACTTGATAAATAAGTCTAGGGATGGAGTCAATCAGCTTGTCAGTCAGGTCACAGTCTGATGATGCCCTTGTGGGTGTGGCCTTCTCAGGAGCATCCTAGGAACTTCCTCTTCTTCACGTCCCTGTTGACAAGCCACGTGGAGCCTTGCTGATGGCAGCCAGAGCCCTGAAGATGGTCCATCACCACTGGATCCACAGGACTTTCCACCCACAGGCCTGTGATCTTCCTACATTGGGCATCATTGCATGTGCTGTGTGAGTCCAAAGAGGAATTTATGGACTGATATTGGAGTTAGGGTTAATATTGGATTTACGCACTTGATCTGGACCAGGCTGGGATGTTTTCTCAATGTACAATTGCTCTTTGATATAAAGCTTTTTCACATATATCTGGATTTGTTTCTCTAGTCAACCTGGTTAATGCAAACCAGAAGTAATCAAGGTGTCCCACAATAAGTGAGTGATTAAACAGACTGTGGGGCATCCCCACCATGGAGAGCAAAAGCACAATGCTGAGTGAAAAAAAATCCGATATGAAAAGGCCACAGGCTATATAATTCAATTTACAGGACGTTCTCCGAATGACACAGGCAGCGATAGGACAGATTTCAGTTGCCGGGGCCAGGACGGTGGGGGTAACTGCACAGAGGGAGCAGGAAGAGCTGTGTGGGGAGGCAGTGGGTCTGTATCTTCACTGCACCGGTGTGGTGCTTCCACACATTTGCACAGATGATTGCATGGCCCAAATTCCCTGCACAAATCTTACCAAGGTCAAGTTGCTGGCTTGGATGGTGTACTATAGTTATGTCATTGTTAACGATGGAGGAAAAGTGGGCGAATGGTACATAAGACCTCTTCTTGTTATCTTGGAAGCTTTCTTTGAATCTAGAGTTCTTTCGAAAGTTAAATCTAAAAGGAGAAAGAACCCAGGTTCTTCCATGAAACCCAAAGCAGAGTGAACCCCGCCTCCTAGGAAACGAGAATCAGGAAAGCAAGCAGGAGACAGATCGAGTCCATGGATATAGGTAGCTACTGAGCACAGAGAGACCAAGCTGCCCCCTTCTTTTCCCTGGAAAGCACCTTCCTCTGCTGCCCTAAGCACCTGCACAGACCACATGGCGAAGAGAAAGATGCCAAGCTCCCCGCCGTCCAGTGGATTTGGCTCATAGATGCCCTTGGTTTTGCAAAGCTTTAAGTCTTTCCCCTGGAGACTGAGCAGCTGGTGGATTTGAACTACTGACCTACATAACCCACTGCTCCACCACAGCTCGGCCACCTTGTCTCCAGTGTGCTGGAAGCCTTCGCAGTTGGACCACAGAGAGAACTTCCTTTTCTCTTAGATTCAGTTCAAAATGCCCAGGAAAGGAGGAAAAGAAAAGCTCTACCTGAGCTGGGAATTCCTGACTTGACCAGGACAGTGGAAGTGGAGTGACACAGAATCTTCCAGAAAGAAAGAGGCACCGCCCACCTACTCCCACTGCACTCAGAGGGGACCCACGGCTCCCGGACTCAGAAGTTGTGATCTCAGGCAATGCTCACTTCTTCCCCGGGTCATCCTGAAGCTGGTCCAGTCTATGGAGAAAATGGTTTAAAGAGGAAAAAGTAACACATCTTCCTTGATGTAGAATATTAAGCAACGGTCCTACAGATCCCACTTACAAAAGTGAAGCAGGGTTGAACACCACAGCGAACAGCCCCACGGATTACACACGTGTAGGATGCTGAAATGAAGAGCGCTTGCTCCACACACCGTTACCGCAGTGAAAGGTTCCTTTACTATAACCGCACTGGTTTTTCAAAAGCACCGAGGAAGGAAGAGGCCTTGTTGGTCCCTTGCTGTGATACACACTGCCCCCGCTGGACAAGGTGACCAAGTAAGAGGCCATTCGACCTTTGACTCCTCCAGGACACCTGAAGCCATGCCTGAGTTTACCAGGAGTCACCCCACGTTCCCTGGGGTCGGGACCCATGCCCAGGGTGCTCCGGGCGTCCCAGAGAAGAGGTTGGGGAGGAGGTGGCTGGGCGGAGTGGGGGGAGTGGCATGTGCTGCCTGGCATTGTGCATGCCAGTGGCACCCGCCGCATCCCTGGAGGCGATGTCCACCCTGTGGGCTGCCTGAGGGGGTAAGACGCCCCACAGTGTTGATTTGGGTCCATCTAAAGACCCGTTTGTCTGGGCTTGAGGCTGCTCCGGCAGTACAGCACACCCTAATTGGCAGCCTGTCCGTTTGGTTTAGGAAGGATTCATTGCCGAAAGTCTTTCCCAGGCAGCTCGCTTTGGAGCAGCCGGACGAGGCCGTGGCCATGGGGCTCCAGTTTCTTGGAAGGAGCCCTGAGGGCCATGTTCATGTCCTCCGCTTAATGGGTTTCACCTTTGGGTGTAGAGGGCAAGGAGAAAGTCTGCCTGTGGCTGTTAGTGGCAGGGAGCCTTCCCGACCTCGTCCCACAGTGGGAGACTGCAATACCCTTGACCAGCAAGCGAGCACAGCCGGAGCGTCCGAGGATCGGGGTGCGCAGGCTCCCCGGACTCTCCCCAGACGTCCTTGCTCCAGTTGCCAGCACCTCACTGTTTCATAATCAGTGCACCCAATTTAGTTCTAGATGTAGGTTGTGTAAGGACAGCTTTACACAAAGTCATATGATTAATTTCCAGAACGGACTCTCAGTGGTCTCAGATTCTATACCAGGAGCACAGAGGACTTTGGGAGCAGAGTTATATAACTGACCAGTTTATTTGGTTTTGTGTTTCCCTAGCCACGTTAAGCAAGGCAGCCCCACACTGTTTTGTCTCTCTCTCACCCCAGGCCCAGGGAGTGAACAGCACCGTCTGCCGTCCTTCCCTGCGCCCTTGCAATATACCCTGTGGGGCCAGTCTGCTGCTTAGTTTGTGGTTGTTGTTGTTTTTTAAAGGTCACCTGCTTTATCCGCAAGTCACCAAGTGTTCTAGCAGCACTAAGTAACTAAGGCAGAAGTTGGTGGCAGAAAATTGAAAATTGGTGCTGCTCCACCAGATACCTCTGTTGTGGGAGCAATTTTGGTATTGGCTCATAATAGGTATAAGCTAGAAGAGTTCTCTGTGAGTAACGGGGAAAAAGTTGATGAATTTGAGCTGTGGAGCTGGAGAAGGATACTGCAAGTTCTGTGGACTCCTAAACGATACACTGGCCGTCTGTCCTGGGAGCGGGACAGCCAGCGTGCTCCTCAGAGGCAAGGATGGTACGACTTGGTCTTACATACTTTGGACATGTTGTTGGGAGAGACTGGTCTCTAGAGAAGGAGGTCATGCTTGTTAAAGTGGAAGGGCAATGAAAGACTACGGTCCTCCAAGAGATGGATTGACACCGTGGCTGCAGCAATTGCGAGAAGGGGGCAGCGCTTTGTTCTGTTGTGCACAGGGTCGCTGCGAGTCAGAACTCACTTGATGGCACCTAACAACAACAAAAATAGTCAAAAGAACAAACAAACCTGCCTTGAAGGAAGTACAGCCAGGATGCACCGTAGAGGGCAGGATGGCGAGACTTTAGAGAGACTGCCAGGAGAGAGCAGTCTTGGAGGAAGACATTGTGCTTGGTAAAGTAGCAGGGCCAGGACAAGAGGAAGGCCTTTAACAAGACAGATTGCCGCAGTGGCTGCGTTCATGAGCTCAAACATAAGAGCAATTGTGACGGTGGCTCAGGACCAGGCGATGTTTCTGTTGTCCGCAGGGTCGCTGTGAGTTGGAATGGCCTCTACGGCCCCTCACGACAGACAGTACAAGAGGAGCCCTGGTGGGGCATTGGGCTATGTATTGGGTTGCCAGCCACAAGGTCAGTGCTTAAAAGCCACCAACCAATCAGTGGAGAGAGATGAGATGTTTCTACTTCTAGAAAGATTCACAATGTCAGAAAGCCACAGGGACCGTTCTAGGTTGGAATCCATTCTATGGCAGAAGAATAGTAAAAGCTGAAATTGCCTTGAGGAGACTATCAGTGGGATTGTGGAGGTCAGAGGCCATTCTGGCAAGAACTTGGGAGAAGAAGAAAAGGGGTGTTTTTTCTGTCTTATGAATGCCACTGATTTTGTTTCTCTCGACAACCCAGCCTAACACACATATATGCATGCAACTTTTTGCTGAAGATCATTCAAAAAGCATTGCAGCAGCACATTGGCAGGAAATTGCCAGAAATACAAGCCACATTCAAAAGAGGACATGGCACTGGTGGCAGATGGATCTTGACTGAAAGCAGAGAATACCAGAGAAACGTTTACTTGTGTTGTATTGCCTATATAAAGTCATTTGACTTTGTAAATCATACCTATGTATCACAATGCAAAGAATGAGAAATCCAAGAACCCTTTGTTGTACTCATGTGGAACCTGTACACAGACTAACACATGGTTGTTTGAACGGAACGTTCCTTAAAAATCAAGAATGGTGTGCCTCAGGGTTGTATCTTTCCCTGTACTTATTCAATCTGTGTGCTGTGCAAATAATCAGAGAAGCAGCACTGTATGCAGAATGCTGCATCAGGATTGGCGGGTCATAAACAAATGTGATATGCAGATATGGCTCAGCTTGCTTGCTGAAAGGCGAAAGGATATGAGGTACTTACTAAAGAAGATCAAAGACTTCGCCTTTAACATGGATTACAGTTCAATGTAAAGAAAACCAAAATCCTCACAAATGAACCAAGACAATATCATTGTAAACAGAGAAGAGATTGGCATTGTCGAGGATTTCATTTTACTTGGATGGGTTGCAGAGACAACTATGGATGGGATGGGCTAGCATTTTCAGAGATGGGGGAATAATGGCGAACAGACAGCCCACATGATTACTACATCGTGGTGGTTCATGATTAGTAGTAAAACAGCAATCGTGCTCACAGTCAGAAAATAAACCAACAAGTAATTGAATGAATTGAATGAACAAGCCTTGGATGAAAGGCAATTGCCAAGAGCGACATATCTGAATGCAGCGGCGAAACCAGAAAAATGCTAGCTGCTACTAAGAGAGCGGCCTCCCTCATCCTCCATGAAGCACCAGGTGCTGAGGCTTCCAGCCTGGTCAGCTGCATTCTTTCCCATCGGCACAAGATGCTGGACCAGCAATTGAAATCACAAGTCGGCATGATTCCTTCTTTATCCCACTCAGGAAACCAGAAAGGTAAGGAAGGACCTGCCCCACCTACCACTTACCCACAGCACTTGGAGTTAAGAAAAAGGAGGGCTTGCAGGGGCTCCTGGGTGATACAAATGGTTAATATACTCAGTCGCTAACCAGAAAGTTCGGGGTTCAAAACCACCTAGAGACTCCCTTGGGTCTTCTAGTTGGATACTCGGAAGGCGATGAAGGCAGATTAGAAGAGGCAAGGTAGGATTCAAAGAATCCCTGCGATCCCTGTCATGATGGTTACCCAAAAGCTACAGACTTTCTTTCCCCTTCCTTTGTATTTTAAGATTTGCTTGACTCTACTTGATGTTTTCAAAACTAATTCAGATCAATGACTAGGTTAAATTCAAGCAAAGTAAACTTGAAAACCATCGCTCATGTGTCAGGGCGCCACGTTGTGGTGGCTCCTGTGTTGCTGCGATATAAACTGGAAGCTCCATCATGGTTTTTCAAATAGCAGCAGGGTCATCCGAGGTGGACCATTTCGGTGGAGCTTGGAGACCAAGAACAGCAAAGAAGGGATAGATTGTCCAGTTCTGAGGGACTAGGCACTAGATACCTCATAAATAGCGGTGGGTCATTTTCCAGAGATAGTGTTGGAAGATAAGCACCTCGCATTGAAAGGCACTCAAAACACGACTGAGGCCTAGCTGCCTTCTCCAATTAGAGTCTGTCATAATGAGGGGGATGGAGCAAAGCTTTCGGAATCTAAATTTGCTTCTGGGGCATGACTCGAGATGAGAAGACATGGCTTCAAACATTCTTCGATAACTGGAATGTAGGGTGTCCAAAGTACATATCCAGAAAACTAGAATAAAACAGATATCAAAAATAAAACATACTGCATAGAGTTTTACATCCTAAGCACTGGCAAGCTGAAATGGACTAGTATTGGTCATTTTGAATCAGGCAAGCATATGGTTTACTTTGCCAAGAATGACAAATTCAAGAGGAATGATGTTGGATTCATCATCAAATTTATCTTGAAGTGCAATGCTGTCTGTGATAGGATAATATCTATAAAGTATACAAAGAAATCTAGTCAGTACAGCTATGATTCAAATTGATGCACCAACCACTTAAGCTAGTGATGAAGAAATTAGAGAATTCTACCAACCTCTTCAGTCTGAAACAAATCTATCAAGCAATTGAGTTGCATTGATAATTATTGAAAATGGGAATGTGAAATTTGGAAACAAAATATCAGTTGGGAAATTTGGCCTTGTTGACAAAAATGAAGATAGAGATTGCATGATAAAATTTTGTGAGACCAATGACATCTTCATTACAGATGAACATAAATGGTGACTATACGCATGGACCTCTCTATATGAAATACCCAGGAATTAAATTGACTACATCTGGGAAGAAACTATGGAGAAGCTCAATATTAGTAGCCAAAACAAGGCCAGATCAAACAGACCATCAATTTCTCATATGTAGTTCAGCCTGGAGTTAAATAAAATAAAAACAAATCCATGGGAACCAAACTACAACTTCAAGTTTATACCAACTGAGTTTTGAGGCCAGCTCAAGAATAGATTTGAATCATTGATCACTGATGACAGAAGACCTGGAAAGCTGTGGAATGACATCAGGAACATCGTATATGAAAAAAAAAACGAAAAGGTCATTAAAAAGACAGGAAAGAAAAAAGAAATATTAAGGCGGATGTCAGAAAAGACTCTAAGATTGCTCGGGAACACTGAGTAGCTAAAACAAATGGAAGACGTGATAAAGTCAAAGAACTGAGCAGAAAATTCCAAAGGGTAGCTCAAGCAGATAAAGCAATGTCAAAAACTGTGAAAAGACCTGGAGTTAGGAAGGAAGAACACACTCAGCATATCTCAAGCTGAACAAAACGAAGGGAAATGCAAGCCTGGAGGTGCAGTATGAGAGCAATCCACAGACAAAACACTGAAAGATGCAGAAAGCATCAAAAGAAGATGACAGGATGCACAGAGCCACTAAAGTACCAAGTACTCGGCAGAGTCGGCTGGTAGACAACCATCTCAAGCACAGTGTGCCTTATGAAAGTGTACACCTGGAGTCAGCTCCTTCTCTATCTCTCTGCCTTGGCTTCTACACCACTTGCCCCATCTGCACATCCCACCCTTCCGTGGTCTCAAGCCTGATGATGACAGTAAACTTCCACGGCACATTTTACTTATATCTCCCTCCCACTAGATTCTTAAGGGAAGGAGTTCTGTTTCATTTGCCTGGAATAATCTGCATGTATCAGATTCTGCTTTATTTGCCTGTTATAATCTGTACATAGCAGAGTCTCAAAGACTATGATCAAGAAAGACATTTGTTTTAAAAGTGGTCATAGGTGTCTTGGCTCTCTAGTGCTGAGTTGCTACTATTCTACTGGTGTCTCAGAAGGGGATGCAGAGAAATACATGGTCAGTCTACCTTTTTGAACTACTGTATATAATCAAATATAAGCCAACCCAAGTATAAGCCGAGGTACCTAATTATTACATGGGAAGCCAGAAAAACTGATTGACTCGAGTATAAGCCTGGGTGGAAAAGGCAGAAGTTACTGGTGAGTTTCAATAATCAAAACAAATGAAAATAAAATTACTAAAAATTGAGACATCGGTGGGGTACTGTATTTAAATATTTATTTTAAATAAAAGAACATAAATAAAAGGACAACAAGTCACATAACATTAGTAAACCAGCACAGTAAGTGGAAAATAGCTTCAACAAAAACAATAAGGTGTCAACAATGATACCTTAAGAATACAATTCCCTGAGCTCAATCAGCAACCAAGCTAAAATGTAGAGTTAAAATCCTTCAAAACTGGATTCCTCATCATCATCCATATCCCAACGCAGAGCTTCAGCTGGTGTGAGGTCATCATAGACGCTGTCCTCACTGGGGTACCACTGACCCGTGTATAAGCCAAACCCCAGTTTTTCAGCACATTTTTTGTTTTGTGTTGAAAAACTTGGCTTATACATGAATATATATGGTACTTGTTTCCTATGGGTGGATTCTGACTCATGGCAGCCCTGTAGGACAGAAAGGAACTGCCCCTCGGGTCTACAAGGCTATAGTCCTCAGGGAAGCGGAAGGCCACCTCTTTCTTCCAGGGAACAGCTGGTGGGTTAAAACCACACGGAGAGTTCCGTTAACAGCTGAGCTGCTTAACCACTATGCCGTTTCATTGCCCGGATAGAGCCGAATTAGGTGCAGAAGTGAATGCAAACCATTGGCAACTTCGTGTTTAATGTTCAGGGGGGAAAATAACAAAAACACAAACTATCTCTGGGCATTGTAACCAGCTTCACATCTCAGTTAGCCATGCGTGGTTTTCTCAGCCCATAAGCATGCTCTTTTCCTGGGCCAACCAAGGCACATTGCCATTAAGTCTAATTCGACCAAATAACCATGTAAGACAACGTAGAACTGTCCCATAGAGTTTCCAAGACTGTACTCTTTACAGAAACTGATTGCCACCTCTTTCTGCCACAGAACGGGTAGGTTCAAACAGCCAACCTTTTGGTTAGCAGCTGAGCCCTTTGCCGCTATTTGACCAACGTGCCTCTTTGCCTGGAAAAAAAAAAAAAAAGCTTACTAATACCCATCACAGTGAGTGTTGTTCCGGGAGAAGGAAGACTTAGGTCACTTGGAGTGTGAGATCATCCTGCTCCACGGAGGCTCTGAGACTTCCATGGTGCCCTCAGCTCCCCAAGGGCTCTGCTTGGAAGGTACTCAAGGGCCCACAGGTAGTTGCTGTTCTGAAGTTAATGAGTTTCATGACCGGGAAAGTCAGGTCATCACCATCCTCACCTCATTATGATGCACAGCAGTTCTGTATCCGAGTGTCCTTGTGTGGGTCCACTCGAGATCTCCTCGCTGACATCACCTGTGAATTTCGTTCCTTCCTCGGACACACTACCAGAGTGGTGGCAGCTCTCACAAGCAGAAGGACACAGCCTGTCAGACTGGCCCACAAAGCCCGTCGCAACCTCGAATAAGCTCAGGGGTCACCAAGCCCCCTTCACCTCTGATCTTCTGGCCTCAAATGTGGAGGTTCCTATCCCCACCCTTAGCTTTGACCATCTGCTGGGAGGACGCGGCTAACTCAGAAAGTGGCATGATTAGGATTATAGCTCGCCCGTGTCTCTTTCGTGTTCTTCAGATTGCTGGCAGTCTTCAGGTGGTGTACATCTTCCATCCATCTGCGCTTGCTTGCTTCTCGCAGAAAACCTACTCACAGAAGGCACTGCAGCCGTAGGCTAGGATGTGTCAGATATAGTTGGGAGGACCAAATTCAACTCATGATAGTAGATATAATCTGGAGCCTCTCCGTGGATCATAAAGACTTCAATCACTGAGGAAATTCAAAGCACTTAGAAACCAGGCACCAGGAACAAAGACAAAATTCTCAAAGTCAGGTTAATTGCATTTCCCACACTCATACAGAGAGTGAGCTCACAGGGCCAGGCAAAGAAGCAGAGGGTGTGGGGGTCTGCTTCTGATCAAACCTTCTGATCAGACCCTCCTTTAAGTCCTTTGACAATTCTCTAGCACCTGCAGGCCCTCCATGGTCACCGCTCACCCCACCTGCCCTCTACCCCTGCCCCACACACACATCTACACTCACCCTACACTCAGGACTCCTGGTTCAAGCTGCAAGGGAATACTGTTTGTGCCTCAAATGTGCCCTGCTCCTGCCAGCTTGCCTTTGACTAGACTGTGCTTGCTCACACCGGGGCGGGCACGCACCTTCTAAGTTCCCCCTGCAGAGAGCATCTCCTCTGGGAAGGCTGCCCCTGACTCGCCCTTGTGGTTCCCAAAGCGCAAGATGAATAACAGCTACCATGAGAGCTGAGTGTGTCTCTCGCATTTTAAAAGTGGAACCCACTCAAATTGTAAGAAGTCTAACGTTAAATGCCCCGATGCTGAAGAATGGAAGTGGAGCGGAAATTGCAAGGAAGGATGGGGATTTAACAGGAGCCGGCACTTCACACCAGTGAATGGTTACGCAGCTGCTTCAAATGTTTTCATTAGAATGCTTAGTCTTGCTTTCTAAATTGAAACAGAATACATGTCCACTATTGTCATTCATGACCATAGGAATTTTTTAAATTACAAGATTAAAGTTGTTCTTAGAGTCAGATTTCACATACATTTACCGAAACAGAGAGCAGGGCATCAACATAGAGAACGTTGGCATGAACACCAGGCCCAGGGCAAGCCCTGCCATGGGTTTCTGGTGTGGACAGCCATGCAGAACACAGAGAAGCAGCAGAACTCTGAGACCAAACTCCCAGCTGTGGTGAACTATAACCTTAGCTGTCTTCTCAGTCTGGCCACCTTACTCTCCAAGCTCTCAGAATCAGGAAATTTCACCTGTATACATACAATTGGGAGTTTTTCTGAGGGAGTGCCCCCCCAAAACCCAGAATTTTATTTCAAAGCTATGCAGTTATTTTTTTTAAAACAAAACAACGTTATCACCGTCAAAAAGTATTCTCCGTTACACTGTCAAATCTGCAATTCCATTCTTGGAAACATTTTTCAAACTCACCTATTTGGATGGCTGACAGCACCTCCCTCATATTTTCCCTCACCTCTTCTACATCATCAAATCGCTGTCCTTTCATGTCCCTCTCCATTCGCAGAAACAAAAAGAAGTTGCAGGGAGTTAGGTCAGGTGAGTCACCTGCATGGGAGAAGAGAGGCATGCTGTTTTTTGTCAAAAAGTGCCACACAGAGATACCTGCATGAGCAGGTGCATTGTTGTGGCAAAAACCCTTCTGTCAAATCAAGCCTTTCTGGTTACACAATGTTACAAACCTCTAAATAGAAAGCATGATTAACAGTCTGACCAGGTGGAATGAACTACAAATGCACTATGAGTCAGCATTTTTGTGCACTGGGGAAGTTGAGGGATGTCCAGAATGAGGTTTACCATCAATTGATATTTCACCTTTTTTGAAACAAGAAAACCGTACTTTAAACTTGAGTTGTTCCCATAGCGCTGCTCCTGTTCTTGTAAGCTGTGTTTAACATCATAACAGTTTCTGTGGCATGTGACCTAGCAGGAAGCAAAATTTCAGAGCCACACGCTGTTCGCTGAAATCAGCCATCACAAAAAAATGGGGTTTGAGCAGAAACTGCTTTTATGAAAAAAATTCACTGTGATCAGAGAGAACCTTCCCAGGGGATGCCACTGGGTACACTAAGAGCAAGTTGCTGGATGCTCGCCTAGTGGGAAAGAAGAGTATTAAGAAAGTTCTGCCAACTGAAGCTTTTCCATCATTTTTGGGGAACCCCCTCATATGTATATTAAATGGGAGTTGTTTTTTTTCATTTGGGGCTTGGGATTAGGTAGAGCACTCTACCAGAACCCATCTTCTCTTCTTCAGACTGTCTGAATTTATGCCCTCTGTCAGATAAGAGTTATAAATGTCTCCTCCTAGTCTGTGCCTGGTATCATTACTTTCTTTATGGCTTCTTTTGATAAAGTTTTAAATCTTGATGTAGTCCAGTTTATCAGATTTCTCATTATTATAAGTGTTTTGTGCCTAGTTCATATCCCTAAAATAAGGTTGTAAATATATTTGTATATTCACATAAGTAAATATATTTACTTATGTCATCTCCTATCACCTTTATTACCTTATCTTGCCTATTTGGTTCTACATCCCACCTAGTACATTGGTAAATCAGGTGGGTTTTTAACTGGCTTGTGTTGCATCTAAGACCAATTACGAGAAAACTAACATCAAAGCATTATAGTTCATGAATGTAATTCACAGATCTCTCATTTTTTATTTTTTTGTCTATTTTTTAAGTTTTATAATTTTCCCTGAAGAATCCTTACATATATTTATTATACTTTATTTTCCATATTATGTTTTGAACTCTTCCATTGAATATGTTTTGTTAGATTTCATATTCTTTTTTACTGCTAGTATATTTTGATAAAATTGAGGGGCCAACCACATTACCAACTAAGTGTACAGCACCACCCTCCCCCCAAGAAGAATTCCCTTCAGAGGACAGCACTGACGCTCCAGCTCAAGAAGAGGGGAAGGGAGCTGGTCTGGTCAGAGCACACAGGAGCCAGCGAGGAGGGATAGGGGAAAAAAGAAAAGAGTGATGCACATCCTGGCTCACCAAGCCCTGAGGACAATGTTCCTGCTCAGAACAGCAATGCACAGAGATGACCACAGGGCCGGCCCAACCATGGGACACAGCGTTCCTCATTGACCTATAGAACCATTGGGACAACACTAGAGACACACAGTGGGAATTGTACCTGCCATGAGCTCACCACACCAAAGCCAGCCCCTGGGGGCATGCAACAGAGCGGCAGGGGAAGCAGAGCAATGAAGTCCCCAGGGATAGAGGAGGTACCAGAGCATGGCACCCCATCAGACTTGACTGGAAAGCACCTGTGAAGAAAAACAGACCCTGAACTATTCATACGTTTATGTGTGTATGTGTGTGTGTGTTGTTATAGCTATTGTTTTGCTTTCTGTTGGTGCTTCATGGTACTTGATCTTGTGTTGGTACATAGCATGTCTACCTGAAAGGGCTAGGTCGAGTAAGCAGGCCAGAAGAGAGAACAGCAGGATAACAGTTCCAAGGGGGACATAAGGATATGGGTGGTGGGGGAAAAGAAGAGGATGTTAACAGGCCCAGGGACAAGGGGATAACAAGAGATCCAAAATCAGTCTCAAGGAGGGTATGGGAGGTCTGGCAGGGCTGGATCAAGGGCAATGTAACCGACAGGAATTCCTAAAACCCTAATGAAGACAGAATATGGTAGTGGGACAAAAGGAAAGTACAAAGAAACAGAGGAAAGAACTAGGAGGCAAAGGGTAGTCATAGAGATTTAAATACAGACATACAAACATGTAAATGTATTTATATTCAACGACAGAATAGATCTATGTCATATATTTATAGGTTAAGTATTAAGGAAACAGATGGACAGTGGGCCCCTACTCAAGTATTCCCTCAACACAAGAACACTTTGTTCTAACAATTCAGCAGTCTGAGATGCTCGCCTGCCTGGCAAGATTGCTGATGACAATGGGTGCACAGGCAAATGTGGTGAAGAAAGCTGATGGTGCCCAGCTACCAAAAGATATTGCACTTGAAGTCGCTGAAGTGTCCCGTCCCGCAGGACATTCAACGTGGATCCTGGAGGAGAGAGTGGGAACTGGGGGGACAAGAGGCACGGAGAATGAAGACAAGGCAGTATCCTGATCAAGTCTTGTTTTAAAGAACAAAGAGTTACAGCTTATATCGGCCAGCAAGGGGGGAAGCATCTGCCACACATGCAAAGTAGGCTACTTTGGCAACAGGCCAATCATGGAATTCAGGGGAGAGCGCCCTGCCCATGAATCAGTAAGGGCTTACAGTCTTCAATTAGGTACGCTGCGGAGTGGCATGTTTATGCAAATCAAGCACAGGCGAGGACAATCTTTTACCCAATCACGGGGATGCAGGACACAGGTGCTTATCTAAAGAGCATCACACCTTGTTTGCTCAAGCTTTACAGCTGCAGTGCTGTAGGCTGGGGTGGAAGAATACCCAGAGCTCAGGCTAATGAATTCCAAGTAATGGCCCCGCCTCATGGCTCCGGACACTGATGACATTGGATGCACAAGCAAATGTGGTGAAGAAAGCTGATAGTGCCCAGCTACCAAAAGACATAGCACCTGAAGTCTTAAAGACCTGAAGATAAACAAGCAGCCATCTAGCTGAGAGACAACAAAACCCACATGAAAGAAACACACCGGCCTGTCCCGACTAGATCACAGGACAGTGTGGATACATAAGCAAAGGTTGCGAACAAAGATGATGGTGCCCGGCTATCAAATGATATAGCATCCGGGGTCTTAAAGGCTTGAAGACAATCAGGCAGCCGTCTAGCTAAGAAACAACAAAGCCCACAAAGAAGAAGCACACCAGCCTACCCCGACGCAAATGCTGAAGACAAAGCAGATGCATGGGAAAGTGCGGTGAAGAAAGCTGATGGTACCCAGTTGTCAAAATATATAGAATTTGGGGTCCCATAGGCTGGAAGATAAACAAGGGGCCATCTAACTGAGAAACAACAAAGCCCACATGGAAAATGCACACCAGCCTGTGACGTGACAAGGCATTGAAGGGATCAGGTATCATGCATCAAAGACAAAAAATAAAAATCATAACATTGTGAATGAGAGGGGGGTTGCAGAGTGGGGACCCAGGGCCCATCTAGGGGAAATTGGACATCCTCTTTCAGAAGGGCTGTGGGGAGGTGATGGACCAGTCAGAGTGCAGTGTAGCAATGATGAAACATACAATTTTCCTCTAGTTCTTGAATGATTCTTCTCCGTGCCCCCCCCCCCACTATAACGATCCCAATTCCACCTCACATAACCCTCTGGACTGGGAAATATACCCTGGCACAGAGAGGAACTGGAAATATGGTGAATGCAGGACAGATGAGCCCCTTGGGAACAGTGGGTGAGAGTGGCGACATCAGGAAGGTGGAGGGAGGGTGAGGGAGAAACGGGAAACAGATGACAAGGTCTACATGTAACCTCCTCCCTGGAGGATGGACAGCGGAGAACTGGGTGAGGAAGACGTCCAATGGTGTAAGATACGATAAAATACTTATTTATAAATTATCAAGGCTTCGGGGGAGGGAGGAGGGAGGAGAAAATGAGGAGCTGATGCCAGGGGCTCAGGTGGAGAGTGGGTGTTTTGAGAATGATGATGGCAGCATATGTTCAAATGTGCTGGACACAATGATGTATGTACGGATTGTAAAAAGAGTTGTATGAGCCCTTAATAAAGTGATTTTTAAATTGAATTTGTATACTGAACTTGTAACAGCCTGTTAAGATTCATTTATTAATAGTAATTTATCTTTATATTGTTTCCATTTATCTACATAAACATATCATTTGAAAATAATGATGATTTTGTGTTTTCAATCTTATACCCCCTCATTTATTCATCTTGTCCTTTTCACTAGTGAGAACCTTTAAAAAAGTGATCAATCTTACATTCTTGTCTTCTTCTAAAGTTCAAAGGAAAGCTTTCAAAATTTCAATATTTTCTGTAACTTTTGTAAGTACCTTGCCAATTGAGAAAATTTTCTTCTCTTCCTAGTTTTCAAAGAAATTTAATGAATAGCTAATGAAATATCGCAGATGATTTTTCTTCAGATTAAATTGATCAAATACTTTTTATTTTAGTACTGTGGTGAAAAAATTGAATTTTGAATTTTAAACACAAATTTCTGAAATAAGCTCAACTTAGTTGTGCTATCTTATTATTTTTAAATTTTTCATGATTTGGTTCATTATTTGATTAGGATTTCTGCATTTTTGCTTATGTATATGATTGCACTATAATGATTTGTTCTTAAGTCTGGCTCTCAAGTTTGAGTTGTAACCTTAATTTCATAAAATGAATTGGGGAGTGTTAAGTTATGTTTCCCAGTAAGGATAAGATAGAAACTGCTAGAACCACAAAGAGTACACTTTTAAATTGCCAGAGAGAAAAATGCAAAGAAAATACACTCTATAGAGGAAAAGCCAGAAAGAAAGAAAAAGTAACTCAGGGTTATAAAGAGTTAATTAACTCCTCATTTTAACTTCTCAGCCTGGGAGGAGCAACTGAATTCAGATTGGATGACGGTGACATCATGCCCAGTATAAGGAGCCAATAGTAGCATCTTTGCTTTTTAAGTTTCCTAAGACCCGGATGCCTTGCTGGGCAGTTTGAAGAACTATAGACGTTTCCAGTCTAGAAGTGACAAGCTGGGCGTGTTGGACACGCCCTGATCCCTCTGAGCCCAGCCTGCAAACTGGGTTCATCTAGGCTGAGCCAGGGGTGCACTGCAGACAGACACTCACGCTTCCCATTGGTGGCGTGCTCCCTGCTTGGAGGGTGTCTGTCCAAATCCAGTAATTGGGGCGCCTGTTAGCTTGTTAGCTTCCTCTCCAGGTCCCTCTCTTCCAGCCCGTCAGCACCTTCTTTCAGGACACCTCTGAAGTGTGTTTCCATCCCGCATCCTGCTGAAAGGAAATACATAATCAGGTTTTAGAGAGTCCATCTGTACTGAGCCAGGCAATTGTTTACCCTGGTGGCGTTGTTTTCCTGGGTCCTCCTCTTGATCCCGCCCAGCAGTTATGCCCCAGGTCACTGGTCGCTGGGGGTTTGCCTCACAGCTTCTCAGTTCTGGTAAGGTAGCAGCAACCACAACCCCCCAAACCGGATGGACTCTGGTTTTCCTAATCGTACTCTTTCCCAGTGCAAATGAGAGGCTGGCTCAGAATAGAAAACACAGAAAGGTGAGAGGGAATGGGACGAATGCTACAGGTGAACACAGCCAAATATACCTGCGGTAGACTGATGAGGCTTTCTACGCCTGTAAAGAGTTGAAAAACCCAACCAAACTTAGTACCATCGAGTCAGTGCAGGCTCATAGTGACCCTATAGGACAGGATCAAAACTGCCCTTTGTCTTTCTCAAGTAAAGAGTGTCAGTCTCCCACGCCCACAGGACCAGTTCTACAATGTCCTGCAGGGTCAAGCCAACATCGACTGACATCCATGACAGGGCATATGACAAAGTAATAGTCATTTATAAATTATCAAGGGTTCACGAGAGATGGGAGAGGGGAGTGGGGAGGGAGGGGGGAAATGAGGAGCTGATACCAAGGGCTCAAGTAGAAAGAAAGTGTTTTGAGAATGATGAGGGCAACAAATGCATAAATGTGAATGGATGTATGGATTGTGATAAGAGTTGTATGAGCCCCCAATAAAAATGATTTTTTAAAAAGAAAAAAAAAACACTGACATAGTTGCTGTGTAGTTGATTTTGTCAAGTATTTCAAATCTTTAAATATTCTTACACTATTTTAGTGTACTCACAATATTGCAACATATGAGATAAATTATTTAACCATTTTCATAGTTCTTGGCTATTTAGATGATCTCCAACTAATTCTTATTTTTAGGCGCCCTGGTGGCACAGTCAGTTAGATACTGGCCTGCTAACTGAAAGGTCAGCAGTTCAAGTCCCAGGAACTCCAAGGATAAAGATGAGACTGACTTCTCCTGAAGCCCTCTTGCAAACCCTTCATACGCCCAACGAATTGGGGTGCCTTGTTGGCAGTGGGGTTTGGGTTTGGAGGGAACAGTGGTTAAGGGCTTCGATGCTAACCCAAAGGTTAGCAATTCAAACCCACCAGCCTCTCAGTCTACTTCCAACCCTGGAGTGAGTCCAACCCTGGAGACCCTTTGGGTGTTTCTGCTCGCTCCCTCGGGTTACCGTGAGGCAGCATTAACAGGACAGCAGGCGATTTGAGCTCCTTAAGGGATATGTGTGTGTGTGTGTGTGTGTGTGTACATATAGATCCTAATATCTGAATACTTCCATGAGATACAGTCTTTGTGGCAACATTTAAAATATTTTTTCCAAAAATACACTGATTAACCTCCCTTTCTTATTATTCCAAATAAGATTTAGAATCTTTTTGTCTAATTTCTAAGTCAAACTTTTAAGTGTTTTGATCTATAACTTCCTTTTAAGCTCAATAAAACATCATAATTTTCTTTTAAATTTTAATTGAACATATTTTTGTTTCAGTTGCCAGCATGAATGGAATATTTGTTCCATTATATTTTCAAACTAGATATTTAAACTAGGTATAAACTAGGTATAAAAAGTTAGAGTTTTGAGATTAATGTTATATCGATTTACCAATTTTCATAATAATTTTTCAGTTCATCCTCTTGGGTTCCTATGAAATTTTGATATTTTCATATAAAACATCCTTTTATATCCCGCCTTGTGGTTTTCCTCTTTGTGACTTCCTTCCTGTCTGGACTTTCCATAGCCTGTGCGGGGTGCTTTCTCTGTCGGTTTACCTTGTTAGGAACATGACTCTTTATGACCACTGTGGTTCATTGTGCCCATTTGGTTAGGATGTGTTTTGTGTAAGCAGCTGAGTGTAGTTTCTAAAGCTGACTTGAAAATCTTAGTTTTCATAGGAACAATTTGACTTGACTTAGCACCAAGTTCATATTATTGTACATTCTTTTTTGTTTTCTAATTTGCTATGCAGAACACCTTTTTCTTTCCTGAATATGTTTTCATGCCTTGGTAGGTATAGGCGGTGATTTAGAAGTCTAGTTTCTACTACATAGGACCTATTTAAATTTTTAAAGAGCAAACATGTCACGTTGAAGACTCGGGTGTGCCTGACCCACGTCACGCTATCTCCATTCACTTCACATGCACGGGAAAGCCGCACGGTGAATAAGGAAGGCGGGAACGTTGGTTCACTGGAACCACGGTGCTGGAACACTGGATTGAAAGCACGATGGCCTTCCAGAGAACAAACAAACTGTGGTAGAAGAAGTACATCCAGAATGCTCCCGCGGAGCTAGGATGGTGAGACTCTGTCTCACGTACTTTGGACGTGCTGCCAGGAAAGACCAGGCGCTGGAGAAGGACATCGTGCTTGGCCGGGTAGAGGGTCAGTGATTGACAGCGGCTGCAGCAATGAGCTCAAGCATATGAGCAACTCTGAGGTGACTTGAGACTGGTGTTTCTTTCTGTTGTATGGGGTGGGGGGGTGGCTGAGTCAGAACTGACTTCACAACACCTAACAGCAGTGCTGAAGTGTTCTCTTGAAACAAACTTTGAATATGTACTTGTCTAAGGTACGGAATGAAACATATATGCGGGGGACCCTTAAAAAGTTCATGGAAATTTTTCATTATGTTTTAATTCCACTTTTCCTTGAATTTTTTAAAGTCCTCTCGTATGTTCTTAATTCTGTCCCTTTTCCTCTCTCCAGGGCAGTGGTTCTCAACCTTCCTCATGCCGTGACCCTTTCATACAGTTCCTCATGTGGTGGTGACCCCCCCAACCATAAAATTACTTTCGTTGCTACTTCATCACTGTCATTTTGCTACTGTGATGAATCGGGTGACCCCTGTGAAAGGGTTGTTCGATCCCCAAAGGGGTCGTGACCCACAGGTTGAGAATCGATGGTCTCGGGGCTTTAATATACTTTACTACCCTTGCTTCCATAGTCTCTGAATTTAGTTAATATGACCTGAAATTACATAATTAGATTACTATTAAATTATTTTTATTTTCTAACAGCTGCCATGAGTTCCAAATATATATAAATCATTTTTCAGTTTGGCTTGTCATAAAGCTTTTATTTAAAAGAGTTCATGGGTGGTGTGTCAAATGCTTGTCTTTTTTAAATTCTTTTTCCTTTTTTTAAAGGAGTACCCTCCTCCAAAAAAAAAAAAAAAAAAGCCAGATAAAAGCTCCCCTGGGCAGAGCTTTCATAGTAAGCATTTTTCCTGCTAGCTGAGCTTCTTTTTGAAATTCTTAACAATTTGTTTAGACATAAAATTTTCAGATAACACACAATCTTGGCTCAAGTTATTGTTGTGAAGCGTAGTTGTCGATTGCAAATCATAACAACTCTGTACAACGGAGTGAGACACTGCCCGGTCCTCTCCATCCTCACACTTGTTGTTGTTTGAACCATTGTTGCAGCCACGGAGTCCGTCTATTTCCAGGGACTTCCTCTTCCGCACTGACCCTGTGTTTTACCCAGCACGATGTCCTTCTCTAGGAATTGATGCCTCCCACTGGCATGTCCTAATATAGGAGGTCAAGTCTCCCCCTCCTCACTGTAAGGAGCATTTTAGCCATACTTCTTCCAAGATGGATTTGTTTCTTCTTCTGGCCGTTCCTGGTATTTTCAATATTCTTTGCTAACCCATGATGTAAAGGCGTTAATTCTCTTCAAACATATGAGGCAACTGAAGATCCCATACGATGGGTCAGCGAGCTTTAGTGGTCCCCGATGTGACACCTTTACCTTGGGACACCTGAAAGAGGCCTTTTGCAACAGATTTGTCCGGTTGTCATACACTGTTGGATTTCTTGATGGTTGTGTTCGTGGGCATTGTTTGCTGATCCAAGTGAAATAAAGTCCCTGGTAACTGTAATATTGTCCCTGTTTATCATGATGTTACTTATTGGTCCAGTTGTGATGGTTTCTGCTTTCCGTTTGTGGAAGCTAATCCAAACTGAAGGTTGTAGTCTTTGATCTTCATTATCAGTAAGTGCTTCAAGTCCTTCTCGTGTGCATATTCGAGGTTGCTAAGGAACTTTCTTCCAGTGTTGACTCTATGTTCTCCTTCAAACAGTCCAGCTTCGTGGAGTATTTGCTCAGCATGCAAATTCAATATGTAAGGTTTAAGAAAACAGGCCTGATACACACCTTTCCTGATTTTAAACCATGTAGTATGTCCTTGTTCCATTCGTATGATTACCTGTTAGCTTGGGTACAGGTTCTGCATGAGCACAATGAAGTGTTCTGGAATTCCCTTTCTTCCCAATATCCATAATTTGCTCTGATCAAAGTGAATGCCTTTTAAAAAACAAAGAAACACAAACAAACAAAAAACTCACTGCCATTGAGATTCCAGGACAAAACTGCCCCTGTGAGTTTCTGAGTCTGTAAATATTAATGGGAGTAGAAATCCCTGTCTTTTCACCTCGAAGTGTCTGGTGGTTTTGAACAGCTCCCAGCCCAATGCATCACCATCACACCCCCAGGGCTCCTCTAAGGCTTTGCAGAGCCAATCAAGCACAAGTAAACCACTTCCCTGTTACTCCGCTTTCAGCCGGAACCCATCGGACCTCTGCAAGGGTATCTCGATTCCATGCCTCTTCTGAATGCAGCTTGAATGTTTGGTCAAAGTACTGATACACTCGCTGTTAAATTCTCTTTAGCAAAATTGCGTGTGATATCAATGCCGTTGTTACTCTCCACATTCTGTTGGAATAAACACAGATACCATCTCTTCAGGTCAGTTGGCCTAGTAGACGCCTTCTTGATAGCTTGACCTGGACACTTGAGCGCTTCCAGTGTTGCATCTTTTTGTTGAACCATCTCAGTTGGTTTTCTGTCGATTGGAGGTGCGTCATTTTTCACTGGTGTCGCCAGGCCTACTTGTTCTTGACCATGTGCCACCTGGTGGAATAATTGAACGTTGACCAATAGTCACGTCGGCACAGTGACACTGCGTGTTCTTCCCGTCTTCTCTTGACGCTTCTGATATTGTTTGATATTTTGCCCATTAATCCCTCAATACAATATTGCAACTCCCAGCATGAATTTTTCTTCAGTTCTAGCTTGAGAAATGCCACGTGCATTTTCTCTCTGTACATCTTTGCACATTTCATTGCAGCACTGTGGCTTCTCAAGCTGTGCTTTCCAATCTTCTGTTCGGTGCTTTTACTTCGTTTGAGTGGCTCTATAAGACCAAGCTTCAGAGTCTCTTCTGACATCCCTTTGGCCTTTTCTTTCTTCCTTGTCTGGTAAATGACCTTCGGCTTTCTTTAGGTATCATGACCTTGGCATCAATTGGTCTTCCTGGTCCGCCGGTCATTAGTTTTCAATGTGTTAAACATATCTTTGACGTGATCTCAGCTTCATCTTGAACTTGTAAATGAGCAATTGATTATCTGTTCAGCAATTGGCGCCTGGCCTTGTTCTGACAGATACTGTCTTCATCATTTCTTTCCACAAATGCAGTCAATTTGATTCCTGTGTGTCCAATCTGATGAGGGCAATATGCATGCTTGCCGTTTATATTGTTGGAAAATGGTATTCCTAATGAGGAAGTCATCTGTCTTGCAAAATTCTATCATTGGTCTCTGGCATCATTTCTATCAGCAAGGATATATTTTCAACTACTGAACTTCATGGTTTCCAACTTTCAGATTCTAAGTGATGGTAATTATTGTCGCCACTTGATAACTTTTCCTAAGATCATCCATATATGAGTACACTTCAAAAGATTTATGGAAGTTTTCCAATATCTTTTAATTCCATTTTTCTATAAACTTTTTGGAACCCCCTAATAATGTATTTCCTCATTATCTACCTGTTGGAAACATGAATGATTTTTATTCCTTTGTTTATAACTAAGTTTTTGTTTTGCTACATTACTTTGTAGTCCTGCATGTAAGCAGAACTTACTTTATATCCTATAATTCATGGTACTTGCCATGAAACTATAAAAATGTTTTTCGTACTTTCAATTTTCCATATACTCATTTTCCATTTTCATTTACTTTGGGTATTCTCTCACTCAGACAACCAGAAGCTTGGGGAGTTTAAGAGCAGAGCTAGAGCACTAGGTAATCACAGTTGTGCTTCTGAGCTGTTTCTGCGTTTTGTGTGGCCGCCTGTATCAGGTACAACTCCTGACAGTTTGCTCCACGTGGCTGCTCATGGTAGATGCACTGCTCTCTGCGTTGGTGAAAGTAGCTGGCAGCTGGAGTTATGAACCGTTTTAATCTTTCAACTTTTTAGAATTACTACAATGAACATCCACCACTCGTCTGTCAGTTTGTCATACTGTGGTGGCTTGTGTGTTGCTGTGATGCTGGGAGCTACTCATCGGGGCCAGCAGAGTCCACGCATCAAAATGAACAGGTTTCAACCGAGCTTCCAGGCGCAGGACAGACAACAGAGGGCCGGGCTGTTCACTTCAGAGGAATGAGCTACTGAAGAGCCTGAGGATAGCATGAAAACATTGCCGGATCCTACCAACCTCGCGAATAGCAGCAGACATTGTCAGAGGAAATGCCTGAAGATGAGCCCTCGGCTCAGAGGGCCCTCGAAATACAACTGGGGAGGCTGCCTTCAAAGTAGAGTTGACTTAATTACATGGACGAAGCAAAGTCTGTGAGCGTAAAACCCTCAGGACCTTCATTTGCTGATGGGGCACAATTCAAAATGAGAAGAAAGAGATTCAACATTAATAATCAGAACTTAGAATGTATGAAGTGTGAATCTTGAAAGAATGCAAGGTGTGAAAAATGAAATGGAATACATAAAGGGACATTCTAGGCATTAGTGATCTGAATGGGACTGGTATTGGCCATTTTGAGTCAGCAGTCACATGGCTTACTATAGCAGGAATGACCGTTCAAGAGGAATGGCACTGTATTGATCATCAAAAAGAATATTTCAAGATCCATCTAGAAGTACAATGCTGTCGGTGGTAGGATAAGATCTATTCGCATACAAGGAAATCCAGACAATGAAACTCTTATCCAAATGTATGCGCCAGCCATGAAAGCTAGACTTCTGCCAACATCTTTAGTCTGAAATTGATCAAACATGCCATCAAAAGGCATGGATAAGTATTGGTGATTGGAATGCAAACATTGCCAAGAAGGCACAATAATTGGAAAAGACGATCTTAGCGATAGAAGCAAAGCTGGAGGCTGCATGATAGAATTTTGCAAGGCCAATGACTTGTTCATAGCAAAGACCACTTTTTCAACAACTATACACATGGACTCCTCAAGATGGAATGCACAGAAATCAAATTGACTAATCTGTGGGAAGAGATGATGGAGAAGCTCAATATCAGCAGCTTAAACCAGGCCAGGGATGACTGTGGAACAGACCATGAATTGTTCATATGGAAATTCAGGTAAGAGCTGACGAAAAACTTGTAAAAGCCCACAAAAGCCAAAATAGGACCTTGAGTTTGTCCCACCCTAATATCGAGGACATCTCAAGAACAGATGTGACACATGGAACATGAAGGGCTGATGACTTGATGAGCTGTGGGAGGGCACCCGGCCATCATGCATGAAGAAACAAGATGGTCATTAGAAAGAAAAGGTCTCAGTGTATGTCCGAAGAGCCTCTGAAACTTAATTATAGAATAGTTAAGGTAAATGAAAGAAGTGAAGTCAAAGAACTAAGCAGAACTAAAATGTCTAATTTCGAAGACTTGAGTAAAATATTCTAATGAAACATGCACAAACCTTGAGTTAGAAAACCTAAAAGGCATATCTTCAGCTAAAAGAACTAAAAAGAAAAAATCCTGGCTTTGAGTTGCAATAGTGAAAAATTCTATGAGCAGAATACCGCACGATGCGGGAAGTATCCGAAGAAGATGGAAAGTAAAGTGATGGTCAGCCCCTGAAGGAATCCACAGGGGCGTGTCACAAAGGGCCCTGTGAGCGGGTGTGGGAACCGGCAGTGTACTGTCTTGTACGGAGGGTCGCCGTGAAATGCACTGACTCCACAGCACCGACACCAACACAATGAACGTGTGTTTCTTATAAAAAGACAAAAACCAAATTTAAAACAAAATTCTAAGCATTATAAGAAATATTGAAAAAACCGGATGACTTTAGAATGGGGAAGGCACAGTCAAGCTCTCACTCGTACTCAAATGTCTACCCCCAGATCCTTGGCCCACCTCTCACATGAGTGGGTGCTCCCCTGGATTTGTCCCTGCCCTTTCCCTCGATCCAGGACACGCTTCTTCATTAATAAAGACAGTGGCCTCTTCGAACCATTTGTCCATGATTCCTGAATCCCTATTTCCATCAGATCCTGGTGTGAGCTACAGGGCTCTGTGTCTCATGGCCTTTCCTATGCTTCCACATGATGTCACATTTACACAACACTGAGCTTACTTTCTTTCCTTACCTTCCTACCTCTTCTCCATCCCATGTCTCAGTGTCGGCTGTAAACACCCACTCAGTCATCGGAAACTGGGAGTAATCAGACCCTTAGCTCTTCTCCTCTGGTACATTCTGTCGACAATTCCCTAGCAATCCTCTCCATTCGTCTTTCTAACCATGGTTTCTTCCTTTTATGGCCTTTACAACTGGACTGTGTCCATGTCTCAATTCTTACCACACTGACAGCTGAAATGTTTTGAGATTCAGGAACAGCTACTTCAGGAGACTCAAGGTGGGGTCCACCTCTGCTCTGGAGTAGCCGGGCAACCTTGGACTGTCCTCTAACCCAGGGGCCCTCAAACTACGGCCCGTGGGCCACAGCCCACCGAGGACATTTATCCAGCCCGCCCGGTGTTTTTGCCCCATTTGATTTTTTACTTCAAAATAAAATATGTGCAGTGTGCATAGGAATCTGTTCATAGTTTTTTTTACATCATTTTATTAGGGCTCATACAACTCTTATCGCAATCCATACACACATCAATTGTGTAAAGCACATTTGTACATTCATTGCCCTCATCATTCTCAAAACATTTGCTTTCCCCTTTTTTCCCCTCCCTCCCTACTCCCCACTCCCTCATGAACCCTTGATAATTTATAAATTATTATTTTGTCATATATACAGATATGACATAGTTTTGTTTAAAAACTGTAGTCTGGCCCTCTGACAGTCTGAGAGACAGTTGAACTGGCCCCCTGTTTAAAAAGTTTGAGGACCCCTGCTCTAACCTCTTGACCCTATCTCCAACACGGGTCAAGTGATCGTTACTGTTTGGAGCCGTCCAGTTGATGCTGACTCTGAACGACCCCATGTGCCATGAAATGAGAGGTCACCAGGTCCTGCACCAGCTTCACAATTGTTGTGGTGTTTGAGCCCATTGTTTCGGTCATGGTGTCCACCCACCTGATTGCTGATCTTCCTCTTTCCTCACCACCCTCTACTTCACTAACCATGATGCCCTTCTCCAGTGACCGGCCTCTCCTAATGATGTGTGTTGTCCTGGCTCCTAAGAAGCATCTGGCTGTTCATATGGCATGACAGATTTGTCTGCTCTTCTAGCAATCATACTGTTTGACATTCTTCACCAACACCATATCTCGAAGGCATGCACACATCCCTAGTCACTGTCCATCTTTCGCATGCATACGAGGCCATTGAAAACACCGAGTCTGGGTGGGATGCAGCAATGATGAAAAATACAATTTTCCTCTATTTCCTAAATGCTTCCCCGTCCCCACTATCATGATCCCAACTCTATCTCGCAAGTCTGACTATACCAGAGGATGTACACTGATACTGATAGGAACTGGAAACAGGGAATCCAGGGTGGATGATCCCTTCAGGACCAGTGGTGAGGGTGGTGATAATGGGAGGGTGGAAGGAGGGTTTGCTAGAAAGGGGGAACCGATTACAAGGATCTACATGTGACCTCCTCCCTGGGGGACGGACAACAGAAAAGTGGGTGAAGGGAGACATGGGACAGGGCAAGATATGACAAAATAATAATTTATAAATTATCAAGGGCTAATGCGGGAGGGGAGCGGGGAGGGAGGGGAAAAACGAGGAGCTAATGCCAGGGACTTAGGTGGAGAGCAAATGTTTTGAGAATGATGAGGGCAAGGAATGTACAAATGTGCTTTACATAATTGATGTATGTATGGATTGCGATGAGTTATAAAGAATAATAAAAAAAGAAAAGACACCTCCATCCACAAGGTGACAGCTTTGCTTTTTAATACTTTAAAGAGGGCTTGTTCAGATTTGCCCAATACATTGTGTCCTTTGATTTCCCGACTAATGCTTCCATGAAGATTGGTTGTGGATCCAACTTCACTGCTCTCTACATTTATCGTGACGTTGCTTATTGGTCTGCATGAGGAGGTTTGCTTGCTTTATGCTCAGGGGGAATCGACCCCAAGGCTGTATGTAGCCTTCGGGCTCCATCAGTTAAGTGCTTCACTCGAAGTTGTGTTGTCTGCATATTGCAGGTTGTTAGTGATTCAGACCAGGATCAAAATGAGTGGACAGACAGGACACGGAAGTGCTTTACTCATAAATCAGGGAGGTTTCACATGTTCGATATTGTTATGGTTGGAGCACTTTAGCCAATACTGCGATGGGGGAGGGGAACTATGGGAGGCACTCTGCATGCACCACCTCCCTGCCTCCTCCAGCTTCCATCTTGCTGCTTATCCAGATAGTGGGAGCAGATCCCACGCTCTCTCTTTAGAGGAAGGTGGAAATGGAGCCTGGTTACCCGGACCCTGCCGCTTGTTTTATGCGATTTTATGTTCCTCCCTGGTCCACATTGTTCCCAGACTGTCTGTTCTCTTAAATACATTATGCAAATCCCAGCTAGTCCAGTATCCATAGAAACCAAAACCTCCCATCTTCCTCAGCCTGTTCCCTAGCAGAAAAAAACCCACCCAAGTGACACCCATCGACCGGGACCAACAGCTTCCAGAGCAGGAAAGCTTCCCTCTGTTCCGGAGCATCAACCTTTAACGGTTATTGAAGCCATCTTGCTGGTCCTCTGGTCACAGCTGGGCAAGGCCTGCGTGGGGTGGGCCAGTGTACAAGGGCATATCCTTGGCGGTTGCCGTAAGGGAGCTGATAGAATCTCCCAGTGCAGCATCTCCCACCACTAGCAGCTTTATTTCGCCTAATCCAAATAGCTTCACTGCTGTTGAAGTCCTCATTATGGGGACATGACTCAATGGCTGACATCATCTTTAATCTCACACATAGAAAGGCACGCGTCATCTCTGGAGCATCAAGCATCACTTTATTGCCCTTGATTGATTACTAACTTTATGGCCAATGTTTCAAGACCTACTCATCTCTAGATTAACCTTGTCTATGCCCAAGACACAGCTGTTTGGTCCACATAAAGCATGAGGAAATGACCTTGAACGACCTATGAAAGCATCCAAGTTCCTCCTGTTGACAGGAGGAAAGAGGAATGCCTTTATTTAAAGTTTGCCAACTGTTTAGAAGCAACCAGGTCAAATAATAGTATACTCTGAACTGCGAAGCATGGGCCAGAGGCTAGTCCGTGTGTTCTACACATTTGCTCATTTAACTTCACAACCACCCTTCAAGGCAGGATCTCTTATTGTCTTCAGTTTTCACATGAAACTAAGGCCCAGAGAGGCTAAGCATCTCTCCCAGTATCACAAAGTGGTTGAGTCAGAGTTTGAAACTAGGTGGCTTAATCCCCTAGCTCCATCTGTGAGCCACTAGACATCTAATGTGGTCACTAGACATACTTGTGAAGAGTGAACATTCTTAATTGTTGTGGCTCCAGGGTTACAACTTATCCTCTAGTGTTGGTAGCAATAAAATTTCAGTTTTTGTTTTATCCTTTAAAATTCTATGACAAGAATGTTTATGTGAGAACAAGAGAAATCTAACACTTGAACCGGCCACGGGAAGATAGATAACCGGGACGAAGCTTTTGCCCTGAGGAAAAATTTTGGTAACATGTTTTGTTTGTTTTTACTTTGTCTTGTGGTTGGGTGGCTTAGGGATAGAGAGGCGGAGGATGTGCTTTTCCAGTATATTTTGGGAACCAGGCTATATTCCTAAGCAGAGTATGGGTTGTGCATAAAATTTTCCTGGAAGGATTAAAAACACACAAACTTTGGCAATATGGATTATCTACCAGCTGAGGAAGAGGGCTTGGGCAGCTTTCATATTGTTGGGCTCAACTGTGTGCCTGGGTTACGTAATCAAACAGCACCCATCATAACAAATAAAACAGAAGGAGATCCTGCGTGTTTTTATGTATCACATGGCTGTGTGTCCGTCCGCCTTGGAATTCTTTCTCTCTTGTTAAGTATTCCCCCATGTTATTGAAATTCTCCATCGATATGTTTACATGTCATTGTTAAAACTCCAGGGAATCTGAGCTCTTTCAGGCGAGATAACTTGGATTTCTCACTTTTCTTTGGGATTCATTGTTTTGATCCTTATTTCAATATTCAGAAACCCCTGCTTGGGGAAGAAATGAGCAACCCATGCTTTCTCAATTCAGGGTATTGACCAAAGATGACTTCCTTGCATTGCTGTAAACTGTGTTCAGGTGGGTCGCTCCTGCATCTCTCAGGTCCACCAGGGAGCAGAGGCGCACAGATGGGAGGGCAGCTCACCCATGCTACAATTGGTGTTGGAAGCCAAGCTTGGTTTCAGGTGTCATGCAACTTTTCTCTGCACACTCAGGGTGTTGCCAACTGTTTAGGGTCAGTTTTCAGGCAGGAGTGACAGCTTTCTCCATAGCACACACCAATGGTGTGTCTTTCTGAAATCATTAAACACGAGCAACACACCCAGAGGCAGGAATGCAGGAATAAAGCCATGAAAGGATGTGGCTCCGACATTCAAATTCTCTCTGCAGAGAAGCCGGCAGAGACAGCTTTTCCTGCAGGACAAAGCACAGTGGCAGAGGGGCCAGGAAGCTTTCGAAGACACCACCTATCTGAGAAGGGCAGCTAAGACCAGGAGGTGACCCGCACTCCAAGCAGGAGACCCAGCAGGAGCCACCTCCCAGAGGTCTGTAAATGGTGGAGGAATTGGGGAAGGCTGTGCAGACCCCATGGTAGTGAATCTGGCCTAAGTGAGTGGGGACCAGCCTGTGAAAGCTCTCAAATGGGATGCAAGGAGCTGGTGAAATTCCAGGATGGCACAGCTTCTCTGTCCCAAGGTTCCTTTTAGTCACTTCCCATCGCTAACCACCCCAAACCCAAACCCATTGCTATGGAGTCCATTCAAAGCATCCTGACAGGCCATAGGCTTCTGAGACTGTACCTCTCCGTGGGCAGAGCCAGCCTCATCTTTCACCCAGGGAGTGGCTGGCTGGATTGAATGGTGCCGACTTGGTGGTTAGTAGCCCCTGCTTACCCAACAGTACCACCCAGGCCTCCCCACACTCACTGCAGGGGGCATGAGTGCTTCTGTTCTGATATTTAACCAAGGGCCAAATCCTGCTGACAGAATTGTCATCCTCCACCACAGAAGTGGGGAAACAGGCCAGTGACCATTCGGCACTTGATCCCAACCATTAATGAATTGTTGGCCAGCGTACAAGTGACAGGAAGCCCAAGAGACCGATGAAGTCTTACATATTCTCCCCTTCAGTGCTCACAAGGGCACCGTGTCTGGCTCCATGGATGACGCATCCACCATGGGACAGGCGTTGTGTTAATAAGCATATTACATAATGCCTGCAGGATGTGGCGATGGTCCATTTGGACAGCGAGGAGTAAGCTCAGGAAGGTTATGTCCCAGGAGACACATGTGAGTGACAGAGCTAATACAACCAGAGAAAGACATCGGGACATTCCGGCTCAAGGAAGCAGCAGTCTGTGGGTAGCCACGTAGTGCTGTGTGAGGGGTCATGAGGACTCTGGTCAGGTAGGAGCTTTTGTGAGGGAAGACAGGAAATTCTAGCTACAAAGACAGAGCTGGGTAATATTGAGGCTTGGCATTTGCACGAGAGATTAACCTGAGTACAGGCAGTGGGGTCACTTTGGGTGTGATTAAGAGGGATTTGAGGATGGAGTCTCTGGCACCAGCCCATTCGACAGATTGAAAGGTGGGAGAAACTAGTGCAAGTAACTGGCTGTTTACTGAGCTGCTGCCTGAAGCCTGTGAACAGGATGAGGAGGGGATTAAAGTGGAACTAGAGTGTAAGGCAAGGTAGAAGAGGGTTTCATGGAAGAATTTGTTCGTGGAATCTTGGACTAGGGCTTCCTTTTGGCAAAACAACTGCATTCTTAAACCCAAATCCAGTTATATGGACGAAAGGCGAGTACAGCCATCAGTATGGTTTACAGCTCAATGTAAAGGTGGCCAAATCCTCACCACTGGACCGGTAGGTTTTAACACTATGATGAAAGAAGCAAAGATTGAAGTTGTCAAGTGCTTTGCCTTGCTTGGATCCACAATCAATGCTCATAGAAGCAGCAATCGAGATCGGAGGATGGTCCAGCAGTTCGGATCCCTTGCCTTGGCTAGAGGGGATCTGCCAGAGGTTTAGACAGAGATTGCTGTAAACTTGATTACGGTGGGTCGAACCATGGTCTAATACTTGGTCAATTGATGCCCCTCTCGACCCAACCGGAATTCGTTCTAGGCTCTAGTATTTCTTGCTTGTTCCATGACAGAAACTTCTTCTTTGAAATTTTACACATTGAGGGTGGACATTTCTTTCTTACTCTTTATTTTTATCTTTATATTATCATTTTCTTCTTTTGTGAAGCACAAGAGTGGATGCTTAGAGACAATAACATGCAGTGGTTTATTGGGATGTAGGGGCATGGTGAATGGCACAGAGGGTTAGGGGATTGGGGAGCAAACAACGAATGTAGGAGGGGGAGGGAGCATTAGAACTCATTGTGATGATGTATATACAACTCTTTATAAAAGCAATTTCACAATTCATGGAAGTATATGCCATGTGAATTTGGAAAAGGGTATCGTTAATGATTGTACAACATGGAGTATACTCAGTGGCACTGACTTCTGCATGTAGATGTTGTGGAACTGGAGAATGTTTTGCTGTGTATATTTTTGTGCAATTAAAAATTAACTACATGAATAACACTGAGAACAAGGAACATGTTCTAGAGTTGATAGTGGTGATAATTGTACAACTCTTCCTGATATGATTGAATTATTGAATTGTATGACATGTGGATGAAGTGTCAATAAAACTGTAAAAAAAAAACCCAAGAGTGATCAGAGGATTCCCTGCATTCAGTCGCTCTGCTGCACAAGACCTCTAGAGAGTGCCGAAAAGCAAACAGGTGACTTTAACGACTAAGGCACACCGGATCCAAGCCATGCTATTTTCAATCATCTCACGCATGTTAAAGTGGAACACTAAAGGAGGACCGAAGAATAACCAATGCATCTGCGTTGTGGTGCTAGAAAACATTGGGAGTACCGTGGACCGCCAAAGAACAAACAATTCTGTCTTGGAGGAAGTACGGCCTGAATGCTCCTTACAGGCAAGGATGGTGAGACTTTGTCTCATCTATTTGGGACATACTGTCAAGAGAGACCAGTCCCTGGAGAAGGACATCATGCTTGGTCGAGGGGCAGTGACCATGAGGAAGGCCCTCAACAAGATGGACGGAGACCGTGGCTGCAATGACGGGCTCAAACATGGGACTAATTTTGAAGATGGCGCCGGGTGAGGACGTGCTTTGTTCTGTTGTCTGGGGTCGCTATGGGGCAGAATCGACTCAATGGCACCTAACAACAAAGACAATGGCGAAAGTGAGCGCAAGATTAGTAGGATAAAGAAACAATAAAACTAGACTTCATCAAATCAAAAACGTTTGCTCTTCCAAGGACACCATCTAGGAAGTAAGCGATCCACAGAATGGGGGAAGTGTTTGGACAACCATGTATCTGACTAGGGATTTGCAGCTAGAACATACACTCACTGCCATCAAGGCGATTCCAATGCCCAGCAGCCCTTTGGAACAGCGTAGAACTGCCCGAGGGTTTTCTGAGGCTGCGACCTTTCACGGTGCTTTCTCACAGCGGACCTTGTGCTTAGCAGTCCAAAGCATTACCACTTCGCCACCGCGGACTGAAGACCCCTTCTAATTCAGGAATGCAAAGACAACCCCTTCAAAAATGAATAAAGGACCTGAATGGACATTTTTCCAAAGTTAAACTAATGGCCAATAAATACATGACAAGTTCATCAATATCATTAGCTACCAGGGCAATGCAAAAGGTGGGCAGGGGTATGAGAATGAGGACAGCCCCACACTGAGATGGCTACAATGGAAAATAAAGTGGGGGGGGGTGGAGGCGGGGTTAGGCACAAGTGTTGGTGAGTTTGTAAAGAAATGGAAACTCTCACACAGTTGGTGGGAATGGAAAATGTGTACACAGTTGGGAAAGCATCTGGCTATGGTTCTGTTACCTTTTTTACAATGTTAGTGTTCAGGTGATTCTAGCGCCTGGGGGCCTGTGGCAGAGCAGAACCAGGCTCATATGACTGTCCTCTCTCAGAAAGAGATGGCCAGGACTGTCTTCTGAGGCGTCTCTAAGTGGACTTAAACTGCCAACTTTTGGGGGGTAGCTGCGCACTTTACCATCTGTGCCACCCATGGACTTCAAGGAGTCGCATGACCCTGTCTTCACCTGGAGAACGAAAGCACACCTCCTCCAGAAGTTAGCACACAACGCTCATGGCAGACAAACAGTACAAATAACTCCAAGGTCTATTACCGAGGAATGAAATATGGTATCCTCAGTCAAGGAAGATGGGGCCTTCCACTCCTGTCAGTTACAGCCTGAGGGACCCACAGGAGCGGGAGCACCATGAGGTGAACTTGACTTGCTGGGAGTGACTTTCGTCTTACCTTCCCTGTGGACCATTACTTAGCAATAGGAGAAATGCAGTGCTGAGACGCGCGACAACACGGGTTTGTCTTGAAAACACCAAGCCTGGTAAGAGGACTGCCTCTCCTATGAGCCCATTTATCTCTGACGATGTAAATCGGTGGTTCCCTAGAACCAGGTGACCAAGGATGTGAGGCTCCTTGTCCGGGGTGATGAAAATGTTCTATCTACAGTAGATTGAGGTAACGGTGGCCCAACGCTGTGGATACACAGGCGCTGAATTGAGCACGTCTAATAGCCGATTGGTATGTGAGCGTTCTCCCACTGAAGCTGCTACCAAGGGCCCATGCTGACCAGTGCCTCAAGAAGGCCACGCGGGGCTGAAAGCATCGTATCCTGGGAGGTGTGTGATGCACACAGCAGCCCCTTCACCGAAAAACAAGTGCTTGGAAATCATCTTTTAACCTTGAACTTAAAAAGTAACTCTTTAAAAAGCCTTCTTTAAACCGAGCGCACAGTGGCTGTCAGCTCTGACCCAGTGACCCTAGGACAGAAGGGCCCTGTGAGATTTCCAGAGCTGTCAGTTTCAAAGGTAGACTGTCACCCTGCCTCCCCTGGAGTGGCTAGTGGGTTCCAATCACCACACATAAGGTTAGCAGTCTAGTGCTTAGCCACGGTGCCACGGTAAGCCAAAATGATTCCAACTCATAGCAAATGTGAAGGCTGGCTTTTAGGTCCACTTGGTGGCGCCTCTGTAGGGCAGAGCCCAAGCATCCATCAGACAGCACAGCCTGCCGGTGTCTTCCTTGGGGATGAGAAACAGAGCTTCTCCTGCTGCCCTTCGCCCTCCGGTGTCAACTTGTGTCCCTGGGAGCTGTGGCGCCCTGCCACGCTGCTGCTGACCTAGGAGCCACGGGCTTCTGGGATCCCTGCTTCTCCCGTCACCTGCGTGACTCTGGGGAGGGCTCTGGCTAGCATCCGGCCAATGAACTTCCTTGACCCCAAGTCCTTGTACACTCCATGAGTACACCGGTTTGTCTGTCTAGAAACAGTCGAATGTAGTGACCCGAAATGCAGCTTACATCTTTAGGGGAGCAGACAGGCTTCTCTCTCTCCGGCAACCCCAGGCCTAACCCACAGCACCACTAGGGCGCCGCTATAAACTAAATTGTTGAGCTTGAATACTAAAGAATAAGTTTGGTTCACACATCCTGCTCCTTGGTCGAACTATTGACAAGATGACGGAACTGGTATTGAACTATTATCAAATTGACAAGAGCCATGTGGAAAGTTAGGTAAGAGGCTTAGGGGCCAAGATTTGTTTCCATCGGTGGGGGAAGGTGACGATGGCTGCCCCGTTGGAAGAATATAATCAAGGCGCATGTAGCAACTGCGGAACTGGTTCTGCTGTGTTTCACCACCACCACCACCAAGAGAGTCCCACGATGGGTGCTGACCGTGACCTTGCTGCCCGGCCAGTGACCTACATGGAAAACCAAAAACTTGTCTTCTTGGTCATGCAGAGGAGAGAGAGATGAACAGGAGCAAGTGAACAAGCAAATACAAACCCAACAGCCTTTTCCCAGGACTTTACCCACACGGCTCCTGGTGCGGCTGCACGTCTCTCAGGTGTTGTCAGTCATTGAAAAATGGTATTTTAAAAATGCAACTTCAAGTGCAACTCGGGAGGGGGGCTCTGAGATGATCTTCAGCAGCCGGCCTCACCTGAACACGGGATGGGAAATGCCCAAAGGAAAACAGGGAGTTAGCTCAAGTTTCATTTTTATTATTTTTTTAGAGGCATAGACTATCCAGATTTCAAAATCTTTTAACATCAAAAATAAAAGCAACATTTTTTTGTAAGTAGCTAACAAAATAAGTTCAGGTCAAGTTTATTATACAGAAATAGTTCATGGGCTAGATGAATACTTTATACACCGACCTCAGATGGGTCAGGTGTTTTGTTGGAGGGCGTGCAGATGGAACACGCCCCTGTCGGCACCGCCCACTACCTCCCTGTTCGCACCTGGTCTTCCTTCCACTGCAGTCTCTGCGAACTGTGCCCCCTACGTGTTCAGTGTGACAGGCATACAGCACATAGATGACCAGTGTGCCAGCCTTGCATTCACCTACTTCTATTTGCCTTACCATTGGGTGTGAACTGTGGGCCACAGGCAGACAAATAAACTTGACATAGGCCCGTGTGGCAAAAGCCAGCAGAAGTACAAGTGTGTAGGTCCGGGAAGGGAAACTTGATGCAGACAGCAAATGGCCAAGCAAGAGACTCGGGGTGAGGTAGGCCAGAGGGAACCGAGGCGAGGGCCAGCAAGGGAGTCTCGTGGGGTGCCCTCGCTTACCTGCACCACCTCAGGCCCTGCCGTCTTCTTGCTTCCTAACTAGGCAGCCCTCCTTGACGTCTGCAGAAATTACCAGAAGAGTTTCCTCCACAGCTGCGGCAGGCTGACACCGGCTGCTAGACCAAAGCCTTCTGCATAGGTGAGAACACAGGCCAGGTAGGGTAGGGGCTGAAACCAGGGTCTTTAACGTTTTGTTTTGTGTTTTTAAGTGCCTGGGAAGTCACACAAGAAGTGTGAACTAGAGAGATCGGTGCTGATCTCACGGATAGCCCAGGGAGGCTCCTAAGAGCGCTGATAAAGAGCAATAGGAAAGTCAAGCCTTGGGGCTGCCCAAAGCCATGGCAGGGTCCCAGTGAGAAGCAAAACTGCCCCCAGGCTGCAGGAATGAAGCCCCCATCACTGGACATGCGGCTGACTGTGGCAGGCTGGCTCCTGATGACAGGAGCCCCCATGTGCTGGACGAGAAGGGCTTCAGAAGCCTTCTTGGCCTGTACTCTTTAGGAGGGCTGCAGATCACCAGGCCTCTTGTGGGGCACTGCTGGGCGGCCCGACCTGCAGCTTCCAGTACATAGCCGGCCCAAGCCATCCAGGGACTCAAAGACGTGTGGGTAGAGGAGGAATACAAAGTGAGGTCAGCTTGGAGTCTGGAGTTAGAAAGGGCCTAAGATACACAGTGGGAGATCCCGGGCTAGCAGGTCTGGGGAGAGCAGCTCGGGGACGAATTAAGGCATGAGGAGAAAAAAGGCCAACAGGTCACCCAGGGTGCACCTGGACCCGCCTCCGCCTCAGCTGTCCAGCTCCTCCCTGATGGTGACGCGCAGCGGACAGATGCGCAGGGGCTCTGGCGGCCCGTCCACCTGCATGCCCCCGAGGTAAAAGTAGGGCCGCACCTCCCCGAAGCGGGCGTGGAAGGTGTAGAGGTGGCAGCGGCGCTCGGCGTCATAGAAGGACAGCTCGCCCTCCTCGCACTCCAGCTCCACGCGCAGGCGGCGTGGGGCACCGAGGACCAGGGGAGGCGTGGACGGGTCTGACGTCATGCAGTGGTCCCCATCCGCGCCCTGCGTGCGGCACATGTACCAGAAGCCGGAGCGCGTGTCATGGTAACAGCTGTGTGCATGTCCTTCTGTGCTGGTGTCCTGGCGGACCCGTACGACGCCCACCCGCCAGCTCGGCAGCCCCCCCAGGTCCACCTCCCAGGCGTGGGACCCCTGGGAAAAGGCACAGGAGCCCAGCAGGCAGGGCGCTGAGGAGAAGCGCTCTGGGTTCTCCACCTGCACCCGGTAGCCGTGGTTGGTGACGCTGTTGAGGTCATCGGAGACCGAGAGCCAGCCAGCCGCAGTGTTGGGATCGAAGCTGAAGGGCACTGAGAATACAAGGGAAAGGGTGGGGGTGGGGATGAGGGTCAGCAAATCTCACATCGCTCCCTTCTCAGGCCAGTGATGTCTCCACCCTCCACACCCCAAGACTGACCAACGATGACCTGGGGGGCCCAGTCCAGAGAGGGTGCAGTTCTGGAGAGGAGGGGTACCCTTGATTGCTACACCACCCTGTGATGTCTTGGAGCACCCGGTGCTCCTCTGGGTCCTAACACTTCTGCCTGTGAAGCCAGGGCCCTGAGGCACATGTGGCAGGGGTTCATGTCCAGAGAAGTGGGTGATCCCAGACACGGGGGCTGCAGAGGAGTGAGGAGGTCTCCCGTTGTGTAACAAGGGGAATCTGGATGGAGAGGGAGTCGGTCTCTCAGTGCAGAGAAAGAGGCACAGTAGCTCTGCCAGGAGGGGTGGGCAGTGAGCGTGAGGGCAAGGCTGGGGTAACAGCAGCAGCAGAAGCAGTGGGGCCCTGGGCTGCTGAGAAGATGGACTGAGAGGAGGTGTGATTGGGGAGGGGTAGGGTGGGAGACCTCTTGGCCCTGCAGGCAGTGCTACTGCCCCTGGTTGTCCCTCTCCCTACACTCCACTCACCAGATTCAACAGACAAGACCATCTTCTTCCACACGCGGTACTGCAGCGAGTCCAGGTACTTGCAGATGTCAATGAGCAAGCCGGGCTGGACGGGCTCCGGCTCCATGCTGCAGAAGAGTCTGGGGCGCGAGAGATGGGCATGGTGGGCCAGGCTCACCTGGATCCTGGGCCTAACTGGGGTCCAGTGGAAACAGGGATCATTCCTAAAATTCCCTTTCCCAAGACAAACCTGGATTGGGCTCTGCTGGGAGATGAACCAGGAGGAAAACAGACTGTTACACCCACTAGGGATTCAGGTTGAGAACTTGCCCTGTCTCAGGTGGGGTAAAGGTTAGAGTGAAGTTCTCAGATAGAACCTTAAAGGGTGTCTGGTCCCATGGTCCCAGTTGTTGCCTGAACCCTAGCGGGCTATCACCAAGGCTTTGCATGAACACCCCCAAGTACTCATCCTGTCCAGAGGATGCCTGTCTATGGCTGGGCAGTTCTGACGGGTCATTCATCCCTGCGACCCCAGCAACGGTCCACACAGGCCAGTGTGTGTGCGCCAAGGCCCTCAACAGGGAGGCTGGCACACAATGAGTCTAAACAGGAAGCCTGAGTCCATCGGTGCAGAGCACTCTCTTACCTGTGGTGGAAGGAGACCCTCCACCCTCAGGAGAACCACTGACTCCTCCCGCCACAATAGGAATGCCTTGAAAGAAGAGCTCTCGCTAATCGCCTGTCCCCACCATTCCTCAGCTCACTTCAGAGCTGCCTGACCCTCGGAGCCACTAGAGACCGATCCCTGACAATTCTGCCTGCTCTTCACAAGTCCCTCCAGCAGCCTTGGTGACTTACCGTCGTTTCCGGCTCTTGTGCTTCTGAAAGAGAGAAAAAACAGCAGAGGTACAGACAGACAACACACAGAAAAAGACAATTACACTTCTGAATAGAAAAGAAGTCTCAGTTCAGGGACTGCAAGGTTTAATATGGTTTCTTTTTTATTATTTAATATGGTTCGATGGTAATACTCTCCAAGTTCATCTGTAGATGCCTTGCAACCCCTGTAACAATCCTCGCGGGGTTCCTCCCAGAAATGGACACAACTCTCGAATTTACCCAGATAGCTAAGGCTCCAAAAGAGCCCAGACACTCTTGGCAAAGAACACACTTAGAGGACTCACACTTTTCATTTTCAAAACTTACCAAAGCAACAGTTACCAAGTTAGTGTGCTGCTGACTTACGTTCAGAAACATAGTTTAGTGGTACAGGATAGAAGGGCTAGAAATAAACCTTCAGTTTTACTGTCAACTGGCTTTTCACAAGGTACCCACATGCCAAGACACTGGGTACCCACATGCAAAAGTTTGCAGTTGGATCCTTTTGCCCCGGGTGAAAATAAGCAAGGGATTCGAAGAGTTCTCCAAAGAAAAGCACGTGGCCAAAAGGTCCCGACGGGGAAGATGACTGGCATCAACAGCCAGCAAGGAAATGCAAATGAGCAGCTCAACGAGAGGTCACTAACCCCACTACTCAGGAGCAGCCAGCTTCATTTTGTCCTGAGGAGCAAGGGGCGGATTCAAACCGCTGACATTCTGGTTAGCAGCCTAGCGCACAGCCCACTCTGCAACCAGGGCCCCTCGAGAGGTCGTTAACGCCACTGTTATCAAGTGCCTTCTGCAGCTGTAAATCTCTTAAGGGAGCAAGCAGGTAGCTCCCAGGCAGAAGCTGTGGTTTGGAATCGCTGGCTTGTGCTCAGCAACCCAGTGCTTACCCAACAGCTCCTGCGATGCTACCGCTGATTATTCTTTAAGGACAGAGCACAGCAAGTGTTGATGCGAATGTAGAGAAACCAGAACCCCATCCATGACTGGTGGGAATAAAAACAAGAACAGCCACTTGGGAAAGTAGGCTTTTCCTCAAAAGGTTGACCATGCGGTTGTCATATGACCCGTTGCGAGGTATCTGCCTAAGAGAAATTCAAACGTGTGCTTACATATTCATAGAGGCTTTATCCACAGTAGCCAAGCAATGGAAACAACCGTCAACCCACTATCCATCAACTGATAAATGGATGAATAGAAGAGAGTATCCATTCAGTGGAATATTACCGAGCATAAAACCAAGTCCTGGTGGTGATGCACGCTACAGACGGCATGGGTCTGGGAAAGCGTCCGCCACACAAGTGCTGCACTGCACGCTTCGTTTCTAAGAAGGATCCAAAACAGGCAGATATCATAAAGGCAGGACAGACATTGGTGGCTGCCGAGGGAGGGGCGGGGGTGGGAATGAATGGTGCAGGGCTTCTCTTTGGGGTGATGACATGTCCTGAACTTGTATGTGGTGGCGGCTGTCCAGCTCTGTGAATGTAAGAAAGCCACTCATCCTTCCAATGTGATACATGGAGAGTCCCCAGTAAAAGGTCAAATGTCACGTCTTACCATTTGATCTCTCACTTCACCCATTTTACAATGGCTTCAGTTCAGAGAGGAAGAAACCACAATGGGAAGGGAAAACACACAGGGCGTAAGCCTTCGGTGAGCTCCTGACCATAGACCAGGGGAGAAGAGTTGCAACCACGCAGAGTACATTGGAAAGGTCAACTGAAATGTAACCCCTTTTCATTGGATCGCCCCTTTGACTTATTTTAAATTTGTTGTGGTTTTCAATATTTTCTATTGAGATTTTTGTTTCATTTTGTTATTATTGGATTTTTTTCTCGGCTTTTGTTTTTGTTTGGTATGATTTTCTATATATGAAAGCCAGGATAAGTAAATCTATATAGAGAGTAATTGGTTTAATGGTTTCTTGGAGCTATGGCAGGAGAGGCTCAGTGGAAATGGGGAGCCACAAGAAGGAAGAGATGTCCTGAAATGGATTGTGGTGATGGTTGTACAACTCTCCTTGATGTGACCAAACTAATGAATTGTACGGTATGTGACTTATAAGCCAACAAAACTGTTAAAAAATATCACCCTTAAGTCATACTTAAAATTAACGGAGTGGTTTTACAACTCCAATAAGGAGTGACAAGAGAAGACAAAAAGGAAGAAAGAGCAGGCGGTGAGGGGTGAACAGAGAGATGAAGAGACCCCCCAAGGAACATGGCCTGATTGCAATCTCATTGCCTCATTATAAAGCACAGCTCCTCACGTGCGAGCCAACCAGCGTCCAGTGAGAGACCAGAAGACTGGACTGGTTGGCTCTGGCATACCAGCCCAGAGCCCTGGCGCCAGGACGACGACTCCTTACCATGAGGAAAGAAACATCATCTTCGTTTATCTCCATCTGCAGCCGCTCCAGCTCACTCGCCAGGGCCTCGGTCTCTTCGGAGAGCTGCTTTATCTTTTCCTCTGCCAGCAGCTGCTTCTGCCTCGCCTCCTCGGCCATGGCGTCCAGGATGGCTTGCTCTTCCACCCTCAGGAACTCGCGAAGCTTATCGAACTCCTGTCGGATTCGACCTTCCAGCCAGACCGCCTCCACCTATGGCAGAGAGCCGGAGAGATGGGAGGGACCTCGAATCACAGGCCAGATCCGAGGCTCGGCAATCACCTGGCATAGATTCTTGGCACAGGAACTCTGTGTTCAAAGGAAATCAAGGTGGATCTCCCGTCGTGCGGTTGTGGTTGTTGCTAGATGCTGTCTAGCCCCTTCTGACTCACAGCAACCCCGACACGGTCCAGTCCTGCACTATCCGTCATCATTGTTTGACTCTGTAGCCCAGTAGCCGTAGATGACAGATAGGGTACTACTGTGTGAGCACAGACGCGTATGTCCAAATTAAAGTGGGGAATTCCAACGGGATGATGAAATTTTGATAAATTAAGAAGATAAAAACCACTGCCCACAGATAACAACTGCAGTTCTGTAACTGCTCAAAGTACAGTGTTCTGCATGCAAAACAGTCCAAAGGAAAATGATGAATGAAAGAAATGGTTACAAATAGTAATGCTTTTTTCCAAAGTATTTGTCTTCCAATCTCAGGTATTCGAATGTGTCAGATCTAGAGGCTTATGCTAAGAGTAGGAAGTATTTATTTTTTTAAAAAAATCAATCGTAGTATCCATACTCCTAATCCCAAGAACAGAAAGGAGAGATCCAGCTCAACAATGCCATGAATGTACTCAGAGAAAGCAGATGGATATTTATCTCGCGGTCAGAAAGACTTTTCTTAGTAGAATATGAAGCTGGCGGAGAAGCGCCAAAGAAAGAATGAGAAACATGAACCGTCCACAGCGTTAGATATGGATACAGATTGGAAAGTTCTGTATGACAGGTTTTTCATTCTCTTTCACAAAATCTGAAACACAGATGAAATCATGACCTCTATTGGAAAAACCACCCGAGACACACATGTCCTAGCAATGGCGTCTCCGTGATCACAGCCCAGGACTGAGAATCCTGTATCTGGGTTTGTGACTCTCACAGTATGATGACAGACAATCCCTTGAACACATGAGAAGGGCTCCGCTACCCCTAAGAAAGGTAAACTGAAAAAAATAATTGACAAACTGGGGAAAATACGTAGAACACATAACAAACTGTTTTGTGAATACACAAAGCACACAACTCCACCGTGTGAGCTGTGAGCAAAACTGGGGAGCACACAGCCATGGTTATTTGCACCAGCCACGTTCACGGGTAGCCGGTGTGCTTGCAGTGGGTTCTACAGTCATCATTTATGCTGTCATTGTTTCCCAAGGACTCAAACGAGAATGTGGGATCTTACTTACTGTGACCCCGCCAGCTTTCTTGGCCGTTGGAATAGCAAACTCTAAGATTCTGTTTATGCACTCATTGGGCGCTATGGCTTTTGTGGCTTGTCACGTATGTAGTTCCATAACAATTGTAATCTGCGATTGACATTGTTAGCGAAATTAGTGAAATGCTACATTGATTGAGCACCTGCTAAACAGCTTGGTTCGCTGGATGCTCCCTTAGCTAGCTTCCTAGAACAGACAGCTTATTCACCTGGACTGGTTCTTAATTAGGCTGGATTGCTAATATTTGAGAGATCATCAAGAGGAAAGAAAAAAAAAAAACCAATCCAAGAGAAAAGGAGAACAAGGCTTGCTGTGCCTGTAAAGACTTACAGCCTCAGAACCCCACAAGGGTAGTTCTCGCCTGTCCCCGAGGGTCACGATGAGGCAGAGTCAACTGAATGGCAGTGAGGTGTTTTAAAAGAGCTTGCTCTCTGAATTTAGACATCTGGCCTCCTAAACTGTGAGAAAATAAATTTGTTTGTTAAAGTCATAGATTAAAAAACAAACAAACCCAAAACACCTCAAATTCACTGCCATCAAGTGGATTCCGACTCGTGGCAGCCCAACAGCACAGGGTAGGGCTGCCCACGTGGGTTACCGAGGCTGTAACCACTCACCTTGAGGACCCAGCCCAACTCGTAACCACCAGGCCACTGGGGCTGCAGTGGATCTACCGGACTAAGTAATTAAGACAGGTTATACGGCATCAGAAATGAGCTGGCCAACATTTGAGGAATATACCTCCGTTGTGCACGGCATACACATGACCTCATTTGAATGCTTAGAAGACCCTGCTGCTGTCCCAGGGTCTGTCCACGGAGGCGCCAAGTGACCCCACAAAGAGGGGACTGCCCTCTCTTAGGGATGAGATTAGCCTGGAAGAGGGGGCCTAAGGGATTTGCCAGGTGAACCAGGTTTGGGCTTGAAAACCAGTGAGCTTTGAAGCTTCAGCCTGGTCTCCCGACATTTTGCAATCCCTCTCTTGCTCTGTCCCACCAGCTCTGGGGCCACTGATTCCCTAACCAGCTGTTAATGAGGCTCTTTCTTAAGCCTCATCCTCTTCCGTGGACACATGGGGACTGCGGGGCCCTGTGGGCCCTCCCAGCAACCCCAGCCAGATGTGCCGATCTATGGGTGCGACAGCCAGTTGAGCAACAGTCCCTGGAAGCCGCAGCCTCAGGGAGGAATAGATCAGAGCCAGACAAACAGCCAGAAACCCGGGAGCCAACCCAAGCAGGGCCCAGATGAAGAGGGTGCCAAGGTACAACAATGGGAGAGGGGACAGAGGGGACTCAACTCAGTCACTCAAGTACCAGACATCTAGCGATCCACCTATCCGGTGCCAAGAGCTCTTTGAGAGTGTGGGAATCATGAGCACTGTACTGAGTACATCCTTATACAGAGATATAGTTTTACTAAATAAATGCAGAAACTGCAACGAGGAGGGATGATAATGAGTGAAAGGGATGGGTAACTTGGGCTGGGGGACCGAGGAAACCTCAGGGAGACACGAGAGCTGAGACTTTATGGACCCCAACTGTTTGAAGATCTGGGGAGAAGTCTTGAAGGGGCTGTTTAAGCAGACAGTCAAAGGGGCAGGCAGAGAAAGTTGGAGAGGAAGGCAGGGCCCCGGGGGACGGCCCTGTGCCACAGAGTCTGGAAGCCACGGGCAGTTTTCAGCAGAGGCATAATCAATCCGCAGGGAGAGGACTGCAGAACACCAGGGGACGCCGGGAGTCAGGGTAGGGGGCTACGCAGGCCTAAAGGTGGGAGGCCACTGCGACCTGGACAGGTACGACTGCCGTCAAGATGGGCAGCGACAGACAGACAGGAGTTTAAAGACAGAGGGGCAGGTGGCAGACAGCCTGAAGGTAGGGAATCAGAGAAAATGAGGACTCGCAGGCCTTGAGTGTAGCTTGAACAAATAGGCAGGTGGGGAAGTATGACTGGTACTTGCTGAAAGCTACTCTTCACCCATGATGCAGAGGGTTCTGGGGCTTTGTATGCTGTTCCTCTGGCTACGGGGACGGGCATGTCCAGGTCTCCCAGAGGGACCAAGGCCTGGCAGGCACAGGCAGCTTCCAGGGCAGACTCTGCATCAGTGGTCACCTGTGAGGAGGCGGGGTGTGACTCAGCCACACCTCACCTCTCCCCACTTCCCCTGCACCCCACTCACCTGATTGTGCTTGGTGATGGCCTCGTAGGAGCGCCGCATGGCCCAGAACGCCTTGGCTTTCTCCCGCAGCATGTGCTCCATGTTCCTGCACTTGGCCTACAGGAAGGAACCGGACAGAAGCAGGACAGGGAGTTAGGGCAGGAGACCAGGCCCAGGAGGACAGACACTGGAATGCCATTGCCTCCTCAGTATAAACCAGCCACACGGACTGAGCCTGGAACTGCAGGGCACAGCTGTAGAGCAAGTGCACCATCTCACTTAAAATCCAAAGCTTAGAGCAAAGGTCCTGTCAGCCAGCCCACCCCTGGTTTCCCACCTGTCCTGGTGGGGGGACAGGCCCGCGGAGGTAAAGGGAGCTGTTCTCCTTCAAGGTGGTCACAGAGAGCACAGAAGGGTATCCTGCGAGGGCACAGGATGGACTGTGGACCCCAGAGCGTAGTGGGACTACAGAGCCAATGTGGCCACACACTCCTGGCTCTACTTTCTGCAGGACACTAGTCTGCAGTCACTAAGGGCCGGGTCTGATGGAAGGTGTTTCAGTTATTTCTCACCAAACCCACTGCTGTCTAGTCACTGCTGACTCATGGCAGTGCTACTGGACAGAGGACAACGGCCTCATCCCGTTTCCCAGGTGCCACATTCCTCTTCCCCACAGAGTGGCGAGTGCTGAGATTGAACTGCTGACCTTTTGTTAGCAGCCGAGTGCTTTAACCACTGCTGCACCGGGACTCCTTCTCTGGGCACAGCAGCCAGGAACACAAACAAAGCATGATCCTGAGCAAACCTTCTGCAACAGGCCTCATTAAAGCATCCCAGAGCAAAGAGACTACAGTCTGTCTGACCCATGCCATGGTCTTTCAGTCATCTCAAAAGCATGCCAAACCCGGGCAAAGCCACCAGTGGCAGACAGGAGACGCGATGCCCTCAAACCGTGGTGTCGGTCCCAAATACTGACGATCCTGCAGACTGCCAGCAGGACTATGGCCCAGAGCGAGGATGGTAAGGCTTGGGACATGCGAGAAAAACCTCATCACTAGGAAAGCTCACTCATGTTTGATAAAGCAGAGAGCCATCAGAGAGGGGAAATGCCAACATGCTAGCCTCAACAGTGCACTTACACATACCAATGATTGTAAGTGGGCACAGGCCCGGCAATGCTTCATTCCATTGTACACAAGGGGGCCAGGAGTCAGTGCCAACTTGATGGTGACTGACACCATGGTCCCCCACGAATCCTCCCTAAACCGCATGCCTGCACGTACCTCTGCCTTGTCCCACTATTCCAACACCACTGAGATGGCGTGAAAAGGGTTCATCAGCAAATGAAAAAAACAAAATTTTTTTAGTAAAATTGGCTTGCTTCATTTTAATTATTGATCTCCTTGCTCAACTTGAAAAGCACATGCTATTTGGGGGTTTTATTTTTTGTGTCTAAGATCTGTCATTCTCTTTCCATCTTTATCCTTTCCTCTCTACTTTCTCAGAGAAGGCTTCAAACTTTTCTTTGGAGACACGGTGCAACTCATTCTAATAATATTAATGATGTGGTACAAATAGTTAGGAGGTCAGTTTCCAGGAGAAAGGTTGGCAGTTAAAACCCGCCCAGCGCTGCCTCAGAACCTAGGCCTCCACCACCACTTGGTTCTGATTCATAGCCACGCTGGAAGGCAGGGGAGACCTCCCCCGTTAACTCTTTACAGGAGACAAAAAGCCTCATCGTGCCCAGAGATCTGCTTTCAAAAGGTCACAGCCTTGAACCCTGTGGAGAAGTTCAACTCTGCAATGCACGGGGCACCAGCAGGCCCAACTGACAACAGCGTCATGGCACCCTGTGCCGGGCCGCGTACATCAGGAGCCTCTGTCGAGAGTGCTGCTTGCTGCGGTGACCTGTCTACCCACGCAGGTGATCAAAGTCTTTGTTGCACCCGTGACTGAGTAGGGCCTGGTCCGTGAGCCAGGGCCTGGGAGCGGGTGAGTGGATAGAGAAATACCTCACTGCCATCGAGTCGATCCCAACGCATAGGGACCCGAGAGAAAGAGCAGACCTTGCCCCTGTGGGTTTCTCAGAACAGCTGGAGGGTGGCTTTGAACTGCTGACCTGTGGTTAGCCATCCATTACACTACCAGGGCTCCTTTGTTAGGAAAAGGGGGAAGGAATCTGTGCTGTGGCTTAAGAACAGCCTGCAACCACCTGGCAAGATTTTGCCAGCCTGATCCTAAGAAAGTCATCCTAGAAGGAGGAGGCACTGGGCCTGGGGGAAGGAAGCCACAGGAGGGCAGAGCGGTGCCACCGGATCATCACTGTGGAATGGGATCAGGAAGGGATCTGGCCATTAGTCAACTGAGAGAAGTAATCAGAACCACACTGACGAGTCGTCTCACTGCAGCATTCGTAGCAGAGTTAACAACCCCAAACCACAGCCTCGGAAATAACAAATGCTGGGGAGGGTGCAGAGAGGCGGGGACCCTCAGCCTCTGCTGGTGGCCCATGCAGGAGTGCGGCCACGCGGGCACCAGTACAGCATTTCTTCAAAGTCGGAACTAGAGCCACTGATGGCCCAGGATTCCTTCTACTGGGGGCAAAAATGGACAGACACGCCCATTCAGCTTCGTCGCATCAAAAAGATGGAAATCCAAATTTCACTTAGTCCCAGAAGAACAGATATACTATGATACATACACATGATGGAGTATATGCAACAGAATAATGGACATGTGGAATACCTCATACCAGCGATGAGCCCAGAGGACTTCATGTAGAGGAAAATTCAGTCCATCACCACAGGACAAATCCTGTACTAGGTGACCACTGTGAAAAGTCAGCAAATAATAGCCACGCTAAAAGTGACCATGCTGGTTACCAGAGGGGAAAGCGGGGCGGGGGGGGGGCAATCACTGGCTAGAGGGGAGTCAAGAGTCCAGAAAGAGGAAATGAGCCAAACTGACGGAGGCAGAGGGAGACACTGGGAGGCGTGCAAGAGTTAAGGCCGCAGACGTCAATGGTTGCACACACAGAGTGAACTACAAGCAGACACGGGGGTGGAGACGTGGCCAAGTGGGCGTGACAGGGTGAGCGGGAGTCTAGCCACGGGAATATGTCGGTTTGACAGAGAACATCTGTATGTATTTGCCTCTGCTGCAGTACAGCCATGAGGTGGGAGAACACACAAGGGGTAGTTATGAAAACTCCCGAGACATAACCAAACACCTGGAGGAATGGGTGACTAGGCCTGGGGGAGACCATTGGCATGCTAGGGTGCAGAAAGACAATGTTCTGCATTGTGCTTTGCTGAGTAGTGACCGGGGCCTGAAATGCTCATGAGAGGCTGGCTAAGTACAGCCAAGTGCAACACCTAAGTGCCACTATTGGCCGCTCACTGGCTGTCCAGACGAAGGAAGAGGAATGAAAATCAAAGACACATGAGACAATGAGTCCAATGGCCATGCAAACATCAGTCTCCAAACCCTGAGATCAGAAGAACTAGGTGGTGCCCAACAACTACTCCCAACTGCTCTGAAAAGGATCACGTTAGAAGGCCTGGAGAGAGTAGAAGAAAAATATAGAGAACTCAAAATCATGAAAGAGACCAGTCTTACTGGTCAGAAAAGACTCTGTTCCCCTGAGATGATGGCCCTAAATACCCAAGTCTAGAAATGAATTCACCCCCGGCCGACTTTTCAGTCAAGCACTGTTGTTGCTGTAGGTGCTGTCGAGCCGGTCTAGACCCAGAGGGACCCCGGGTACAGAACGACACGCTGCTCGGTCCTGCACCCTCCTCACAAGTGTGCCCATGTTTGAGCCCACTGGTGCAGCCACTGTGATTCCATCGTGTCTCCCCTTTTTTGCTGCCCAAGCATGATGTCCTTTTCTAGGGACTGGTCTGTCCTCATAGCACGTCCAAAGTAAGGTGAACAATAACACGAGTGAGGTATGTATGTACACACTCCTTCAACAACCCCATGAGATCAAGAGAGTAGCATTTACCCAGGGACTTGGGAAAGGGGGAGGAGTGGAAACAGGAAGCACAGGGAGGAGGTAGGAAATGGGATGTTTCATTGTGGGATCGCAATCAGTGACATGAAACAAAATGTGTATGAACTGTTGAATGGAAAACTGATCTACTCTGTAAGGCTTCACCCTATTAACAGCAAATCATTAACAAAGGGCGGGAGGGGGGAGTGTGAGAATTGGGGCAAGACAATGGGCAGCTGCATCTGAGCAGGGGCTCAAGGTAGGTCTGATCTCAGCCAGCATCAGAACAGAGAGAGAACACGGGGACCTGGGAGGCAGGAGTCTGGGTTCTAATCCTGGTGTACCGCTCGTCTGCCCTGGGCCTAGAGGGGGTCGTTGTACTTCTCCAAGTCTCAGTTTTCTCATCAGTAAAATGGAATCACCTCCTTAGTCGCTGTAGGTCTGGGGCTGTATATTTGATCATCTACAATAAACCTCCATGGAGTCACCTGAGAAGCAGAGAGTCGACATGCTGCCATTTGCTATAACTTCAGGGCCAGCATCTGTACCTTGTTAACAACGAACTTGATACCTTGATACCAGGCTCTACTCTTTTCATTGGATCGGCCTAATAAGAAAGGAACAGAAATACCCCTAACGGGTAATTGATGTGCTAGAACCAAGTGAGAGCCCATTACATCACATGATCAGTTCACAGTTCTTCAAATGGAGAAATTTTGCCTGGCGAATGAGGCAAGTAATCATTTGACGCAGCGGAAAAAAGAAAATCAGAAGTCCCTTGGCCAGAGAAGCTTCATAGCCGCCCAGGAATGGCAACTTAGCTCCAGCCAAGTGAAGCTTTGCCCTTGACATTTTAACTACAAGTGGATTGATTTTACTTTTGTGTGTACTTAATCTGTACCCGCCTTTGGCTTTTATTGCTCATATCTGGTATAAGCAAGAGGAAGTTATACTAGTGTTGTATTTGTATATAATAAAATAACCCAAGTCACTGGGTTGGAATGCTACTTCCTTCAACAATGTCTTCCCTTAAAAAATGAATGTCTATCCTGATCAAGCTTGAGGAACACTGCATTAGAGGGTCTCCTAGGCGCCTTCAAGAGTGCTGGTTTAAACCCTTAGCCCACATTCTGAGAGCTCATCCGTCCTTCGCCTGCAGCCCCACTGCACTGCAGCTAAAATCTCAGACCCTGAACATGTCCATCAGTGCCCACAGCATCAGGGACCACCTTACTCCACTGGCCACCAGCTCCCTGGGCTGTCACACCGCCTGGTGGTGCGGCCTGCCCATGTCCCCTGCCCCGCCGTGGCTGTGGCTGCTGTTCCCTCCCTTAGCTAACCTCTGAGCCTTCATGTCTCAGTGAAGTCACTTCCTCGGCGGCTTTTGCCGTGCCCACCAGAACAGATCTGGTGATCCTGTGACAATTACCCATCGTATCCGGGACTTTCCTCCACATAAATGTCACAGTCTAAAACTAGTTATTAGTGTGCTTTTGTGATCCATTTCTATCTCATCCCAAGAACACAGGATAATCCCTGCTGGATCCCTGAGCACCTGGCACTGGGTCTGGGACAACGCAGATACTCAATACACACAAGCTGCCAGTAGTCCCACCCCAACACACAGCCCCAGCTGAATTCTAGACGGCTACCTACTTTGAGGCTTCTGGTGAGCTCCATAACCCCTCGGAGACTGAATCTCCGTCTGTAAAATCAGGGTGGCAGTCTGCATAATGTGACATGCTGCCTAATGCAGCTCCTACCCCCAAGGCGTCCACACTGGATACCATGGACTTGGAATATGCCACTTTAAATGGCAAAAGGGACTTTGCAGATGTGATTAAGGCAAGGATCGTGAGATGGGAGATGATGCTGGGTTATCCAATCAGGCTGTGTTGTAAGAGCGAGGGAGCAGAGTTGAGTCACTGATGGAAGTGTGATGAGAGAAAGTAGAAGATGGAGTGATGAAGATAAAGGAAAGAGCCTCTGAAACCAAACCCAGCCCCCACTGATGAGTCCATTTCAACTCATAAGCACCCTCTAGGCCAGAGTTCTGCTGGTGTAGTGGGTTATGCACTGAGCTGCTAACTTCAAGGCCAGAAGATCAGGCTCAATTGCCCTACAGGAGAAAGGTGAGGCTGTCTACTCCTGTAGAGATGTGAAGTCTCAGCACTCTCCTGCAGGTTCACTGATTTGGAATCAACTTGGCGGCACTGAGTTGTTGTTTTTCTGGAGCTCTGAGGAGAACTGTCCCGTAGGGTTTCCAAGGTTATAAATCTTTATGGAAACAAGTTGCCACATCTTTCTCCCTCAGAAAGGCTAGTGTGTTCAACCCTCAGACCTTATGGTGAGAAGCTGGGCGCTTTAACCACAGCATCACCAAGAATCCTTAGGAGCTTCTGGAAGCTAGAGAGAACAAGGCAATGAATGACCCCCTTCCCTTCAACACCTTGATGCTAGGAATTCTGACCCCCCAAACTCTAAGACAGGGGTTCTCAACCTGTGGGTCTCGACCCCTTTGGGGGGTCAAATGACCCTTTCACAGGGGTTGCCTAAGACCATCGGAAAACACAAGTAATTCACAATATATAATTACATAGTTTTGTGATTCATCACTATGCTTTATTATGTTCAATTTGTAACAATGAAAATATATCTTGCATATTAGATATTTACATTACGATTCATAACAGTAGCAAAATTACAGCTATGAAGTAGCAACGAAAAGAATTTTTTGGTTAGGGGACACTACAACATGAGGAACGGTATTACACTTGATCTTAGGCAAAAGGCTGAGAAGCAATGGGGAACTGTATTAAAGGGGTGGAACATTAGGAAGGTTGAGAACCACTGCTCTAAGATAATAAATCTGTATTGCTTTAAACCAGGATGTTTGTGGGGAATTTGCTACAGCAGCCACAGAAACGATTTTTGAGGATTCAGATTTGTTGACACATGCAAACACTTTAAAAGGACCTAGCATTTTTGTACATGTTTTAAAAGCCTTGGCTGGTGTATGTATTTTTCCTGAGTTCCTCATGTTGGCCCAACTGGATCTTCCTAAAGCACATCTCTCCTCACAAAATCCCCCTTTTATTTAGAATCTGTTTGGACATCCCCAAACACACAACAGGAAGCTCCCTCAGCAAGGCAATGCTTTCTGAGTCAGCCCTTCCCATCTCTTGAGCAGTCCCACAGGCTTGCTCCCCAAACCTGCTCGCCATCCTGCAGACTCCAATTTGTAAACCACAGACAGAGACTCGGTCTTATTTTTGAGGCTTTGTCCTCTATTCATCTCTCCTCTGTGCTTTCTTCATGGAAATTACTACTTGAAATTACATTCTGACTTTTCCCTAAAAAATGGGAGCTCCACAAAGCTAGGGGTATGAGTTGTGAGCAAAATTGTAGCCATTCTGATTTGAATAAGCCATTTTAAGTAGAATGAACTTTGTTATACATGTATCACTGTACATTTTGACTGTTCCCAAGAGTAATTTAATATTTGAATCCTGCTTGGAGTCAAATTGACAAAGTGAAGTCACTGGAAAGCGAATGTCAAGATACTGAATTACAGAATTCTTCTTTTATGTGCTATTTCCCCCCCACACCTATTGTGTTTATGGGCTGTCATGTATCTTAAGGGTTATAGCCCACCTGCATGTAGCACGCTATGAAAATTGTTCAACTCTCTGATGAGGACCCACGGCATGGTATGTATCAGAATGTATGTGCAATAAATGAGTGAGTTCCACTCGGCTGGTCTTGGTGGATCTCTTGGACCTACACTTCCTGCCCCTCTGTTAACACTCTTCCACAGCTCCCTCGAGTCTTTGGGATAAGCTGAGCATGCAGGCTCCCTCACCACCCCTACTCTTATTTGGCCAGGCACAGCAGAGGCAATTCAGACAGCATGACGACCCCACGTGTGCCAAAGCAGAACTGGGTTCCACAGGGTCCGGTCAGCTCGGTAAGTGGCGCTCTCGGAGGTTGGGTGCTAACAGCATAGTCAGCAGTTTGAACGCACTAGCTGTGCGCTGTGGTTGAAAGACAGGGCTTTCTACTCTGTAAAGAGTTCCAGTCTGTCCTTTAGGGTCATTATGAGTCGGAAACGACTCCGGCTGGCAGTGAGGTGATTCTTTTGTTTTGTTTTTAAGGTACTAGAATCCTGGCCAGATCTCTGGCTCCGCCTCCACCTCTCAAGGGCGTGTGCCAAAGCTGCAGACTTCCAGGCCATCACCACCAGGGCTGTGCTTCCCAAAGGGACGGGTCACCACTCGCCTGCAGGAAGAGGTGTGAGGCCTAAACCTTTCCGAAGGAGGGCTGTTTTGGAAACATCATGTACAGCCTGGTGACATGCTCTTTCCCGCTAGCCCCCCTGGGCCAGACATTAGGAAGATGAATGCCATGCGGAGGCGCCAAGCTGGCAGCAGCAGAAGGGGTGGGGCTGGGTACCCTCTTCTTGGGCAAACTGCGTGGCGGGCCGTGGCATCAGCACGCTGGGTTCTGGTCCTAGCTCAGCCACCTCGTGTGTGCTCCTCCGATCGCCAGCTCGGTCTGGGCGGAGCCTGGGCGTCCACCGCGGTGGGCCAGACCTCGGCCGAACGCCCAGCCGCGGTCAGCAGCTCTGGACTGTGGGCGGGGATCCACCTCCCGCACACTGCCGCTCTTACCCGAAAGTCGTGGGCAGTGTCCTTGACTGGCTGCACGCGGTGGCCCTGGTGCCGGGGGTCGGCCTGGCATGAGCAGCACAGCAGCTCCTTGTCCTCGAAGCAGAAGAGACTGAACTGGGCGCGGTGCAGGCGACAGAGGCGCGGGGAGCGGAGCCCCGTGCAGCGCGCGTCCTCGGCCTCCTGGTGCAGCAGTTTCTCCACCAGGTTGTTGAGGGTGTGGTTGGTGCGCAGGTCGGCGAGGGAGGTGCGCTCCTTGCACACCGGGCAGCTGGGCGCCACCGCCACCTGCACCTCCCAGCTGCGCGTCACGCACACGCGGCAGAAGTTGTGGCCGCAGCGCAGGGTGACAGCGTCGCGGAAGGGGTCGTAGCAGACTGCGCACAGCAGCTCCTCTTTGAACGAGCGGGAAGGCCCCGGGGACGCCGCGGGGCCCGGCTCCATGGCCGAAGCCCGGGGTTCAAGTGCTCGCGGCTTCCGCGCGCGCCCCGCCCACCTAGCTCGCGGCCCCCGCCGTTCTCGCGATAGGCGGTGCGGGCTCCTGGAAAAGGAGTGACCGCGATAATGGCCAATCACGCGCGCCGCCGTTGGGAGGCTCCGCCCCAGTTCCGGTCGACCCGGGCAGTCCCGGAAGTCTGACTCGCCCATCCCGGCGGGCAGGCCTGCAGGGCGCGGCAGGGAGCGGCAGGGCGGGGCGGGCTCCAAGTGGGGCTAACGGAGTCCCTTAACTGTCTGAGTGTGTGCTTCCGTGCCTTTGGGAGCCTACTTCCGATTCCAAGGAGGAATAAAGCTTAGGGACCCCTTCCTTCCGTAAACTGTCCTCAGGAAGTTTGGACCCGAATTCCTAATTCAGAAGTAGAGGCTTGTTTTTTTATGTTTCTTTCAAAGACCTATCTCGTCTCTTGAAGTATTTGTTTACTTATTTGTGGCCTTTCGTGCCCTGAGTCCATCTACGAAGACCCTGCGCTTGTCTGTGGTTGAATTAGGGAACAAGGCAGAATCTTTCAAAATGTGTTCTCTTTTTGGTAACATGACAGCACTATCTCCAGGAGAGATGCAGGTAAAGGTAAGGAAACATGGAAAGTGCTTGTGACATTCGGCAGGCTCCCCTGAAAATAAAGACCAGGATTTCTGCAAAGAAAGCGGTGGCATCCAGAATCTAAGCAGAATTCTCGCCTGCTATCGGGCCCTCACTCCCTCCAACTCCCAATTCCTAACTTAGTTTGTTGTTGTTGTTGTTTTCTTTTTTTCATTTTACAGTCATCACACGGAGGACTCCCCTCGTGTGCTTTGATTCCTGGTCCCGTATCCAGTAGAGACAATTCTCCGTGGATCTCTTATATACATAAAAAATTTTTTTTAAAAGAGTTTGTAGATGATCCCGGAATGTTTCCGTGGAGTTTGCCCTGTGAACAGTTTGCTCTCGCTGCCTTTCCCAAGGATGTTCCTTTGTGAATATCCTTGGGAGACAGAAATCGTTTCCTTCCAGGCAAAATCCAGACAAGTTTACACCCCCTCTCCCAAAATTATAATGGGTTCCCTGGTGGCATTGTAGGGTGTGCACTGGGTTGCTAACTACAAGGTCAGCATTTCGAATCCACATGGCATTCCATGGGAGAAAGATGTGTCTCTACTCCCGGAAACAGTTCACAGCCTCAGAAAGCCACAGGGGCAGTTCCAGCCTGTCCTTGTCGGTCGCTATGAGTAGGAATTGGCTGGATGGCAGTGAGAATAAAGGGCTCAGGTTCTCTCTCCTCAGGGTTCCTCCCAGGGTGTATGAATTCCCCTGGCCCTCCAGGTATAGACTTGGAAATCAGGACGCTGGAAACTGACTCAAATGGCGGGGTGAGACTGTGATGTGGCTGTTGCCATGACTCATACACTGTCTTCTGCAGCTGCATCGGAAGACGTCTACCAGCATCCTTAAAACTGTGGCAGGCTAATGTGCAAGTAAAGTAAAAATCTCACATGCTTCAGGGGATTTAAGAATTTCTTATAAATTTCTCCTCAAAGTGGCCCTTTTCCCATAATGTAAAGGGGATAAATACCATTAATTCTTAGTGCCTTTTGTAGTGTTTTTTATATGTGGTTCATATCCCTCACAGGGAGCTTTCTGAAAACATAAATTCCTGAGCTCACTGCAGATTCAATGACAACTCTGATGGGTAAAGCCAAGTAGTTCTTGGGCATCCTAAACTTTGGATGCCTTTGTGGTAGATCCAGTCCTGGTCTCCAGTTATTTATGGCTGTGGTTTGATTAACCCTATGCCCTTCAGGTCTGGAACAGAACTCTCCTCTGTGGCTCAATTTTCAGCCCCAAAGTAGTTGGGCCTAGAAGGTGACAATAGTCCTAATGAGGTATGCATACCTTAGAATGGTCAACCATTTGAGACCAAAAGGGTAGCCCACAGACAAAGTTCAGAAGGTTAGAAAAGAAAGAGGAATGGAGGCAGGAACCCCAAAGAGGTAGGATAAGTGATGTGACATCGTGAAGGTTGTAATCAATGGGAGACAAAATGTACATGAATCGCTGAATAGTAAACAAATGATGTATTCTGCTAACTTAAAGCCAATTCACAATAAGAAGTTTTAAACAACAACCAAACTGTTGAGGCAATTTCCACCAAAGGCCAGACGACGAGGCTAATGATCTTACACGACAGGTGTCTCCTGGGAACTTTGTCTTTTCTGGCCTCGTCTTTCACTGCATTCTCTTCACTGTGTGTCCTAGTTTCAGAACTGGTCTGTGTTGCTATCTGGATGCTTCATTCTGTCCTTAAGTGATGTTTCTTATCTGTGTCACACTCCTAAGTGGGGCCACACATCAAATCAAGGGTGAAGGGTGGAATGTTTGCTTTGTTTTGAGTCTAAAGCAGAAAGTATGAAAACTAGAACACAGTTAAAACAGTTCAAAAGGGAGATGAAATGATAAGGTGTCTGGGTTTGACCTAGCTGCATCTGCCATAGTCCACGTTCCGATGTGCTCTGCATGACAGCCAGGCTATTCACATCCCTGGTCAATGGTCAGAGGGGGTTCACCAGAGGCCTAATCCATGGTATTTCACTTTCTTTTTAAACTGAAACAACTTTAAAATGGGTCAAAGGGTAGATCAAAAACTAAGATCTTACATTTTAACCAATTTCAGGTTAAACATAACATAATCAACTTCATGATGCTCTCTGCAAAGCAAGACTATTCACATCTCTCCACTATGATCAGAGGGGGTTCCTCAGAGACTTAATCCATGTGTAGACTCTGTCCATGCATTTTTGGGATTCCACTGTCACCCACAGCCTTCTGCAAACCAACTATTCACAATTTAAGCCATTCCCTCCTTCACATTTGGATTGGATTAGTTGCAGCCGCTGTTTAAAGGCTGCGTGTTTGAAGACAAGCCTTTAAAACCCCAGACACTATTCCTTCTGAAAGCCGGGCACCATCTAGTTTCTTCACCACATGTTTCCATAGCACCCATGTCTTCAGGGATCTCTTCACGAGGGTGAACATCAAGCAGGGCCAGGTCATAAAAACACATTGCTCTCAGACTGGGGCTAGAATTAAGTGCAATACCAAAATCCATTCCTGCATCTGTGGTTTATGTAGATCCCTGGTTTACCTTGGAGACATCATTGTCATTTTGTTTTGTTAGAGAACTTTGCGGCATCACTTCCAGTGCCGCCATCAAGGCCTGTTCATAGCAACCCTATAGGAAACAGTGTAATTGCCCCTACATAAATTAATCTTGAACCAATAGTGTCCTCAAGTAGTTCTGGGATTCAGAAAAGATCTTGGTTCTATTCTCAGCTCCACCATTCACCCAGCGCATGACCCAAACACATTGTTTCATTTTCTGACGTCCATTTCCTTACCTTTAAAACAGAGATTGCACTGATCGTTCAATGTTCTTTCCAGTGCAGACATACTGGAATAATTTTGTCTTCTGCATAATCTCAGTAAAGAAGAAGATTAAGATTTGACCAGACTCAAGAGGAGAGAGATGATCTTGGTGACTATACCCAAACTGTTAGCAACTTTTGTTTCTTCCTTCAGTGAGAGAACTCTGAAGTCAGAGCTGGTGATGTTAAGGCTGGTGTCACCTGGGCTGAGCCATATTCTCAATGCCCTTGCAGTTTTTATGTAGTCAGTCTTCAGGGCAAGATCTGATCTAATGCCATCACCTCATCATCCGATCGCCAGTCCTTTGGAATTAAGCCAGTGGCCTGCTGATCCTGAGAAGAATCATCCACAGGCTGCCATTTCAACTGCTGACTTTAAATTACTTGTCTCTGTAGCCAGCAGTCTGGCATCTGACCTGCCAATCTTGGGTTCATCAGCCCTGTAGCTACTTGACTCAGAAGAAGCTTCCAGCCTCGCATCTGAACTTGCCCACTTATATAACTGCATGCATAGACTATTTCCTTAGCTAAATCTCTCTGTGTACATTAACTTCATTGCTTTTTTTTCTTTAGAGAACCCAGCCTAAGACAGGGCCACTGTATACTAAAATATTATATAGGCTCTCACTGCCTCTAACCTCCTTCCAAAATTCCTGATTTGTTTTTTGATATTTGTTTCTTCAAACTGGGGTTTATCTCTGTTGTATTTTCTTATCATTGGTAGCCTTCTTGACTCTCTGTTATATCTTTTCTGTGTTGTTTCTGTATATAAAACCCAGGATGGGTGAATCTATACAGACAACACGTAGACTGAGGGTTCCTGGGGCGGAGTGGGGTGGGGTATGGCAGAGGAGGTGTGGGGTGGGGTATGGCAGAGGAGGTGTGGGGTGGGGTATGGCAGAGGAGGTGTGGGGTGGGCTATGGCAGAGGAGGTGTGGGGTGGGGTATGGCAGAGGAGGTGTGGGGTGGGGTATGGCAGAGGAGGTGTGGGGTGGGGTATGGCAGAGGAGGTGTGGGGTGGGGTGTGGCAGAGGAGGTGTGGGGTGGGGTATGGCAGAGGAGGTGTGGGGTGGGGTGTGGCAGAGGAGGTGTGGGGTGGTAATAGAGGACTAATATCGAGGAACACAGAAGGAAGCGATGTCTTGAAACTGGTAGTGATTGGATAACACTTCTTGAAATGACTCAACTATTGAATGTTATGATGTCTGCATTCTGCCCCAATAAAGTGATTTGGGGTGGGGGAGACAAAGGGATTTCACCACAAACTTTTGAAGCCCTCTGCTGAAGCCTTAACCATCACAGCCACTGTTACTCGTACTGACGAATGTATGCCATTGTTGAAAAAAAAATCGATGTTTTACGGTGCTGTTGAAAATGAGACATATCAGCTAAGGAGAGAGCAGAGTAGGGAGGAGTTGTATGATTTGATGCATACAGCTAGGAAATACTCAGAGGGAGTGGACTTCCTGGATATAGTGGTTACATAATTTCATGTCAACTTGATATATAGAATGTAGGAGTGGAGTCTAGCCTTTCACTCAGATCACAGCCTGATGGTGACTCCTTGTGGGAGTGGCCTTCTCATAAGGAGGGACCCCTCTCCCTCTGCTTCACCTTCCCGTTGATAAACCACCTCGGGCCACACTGATGACAGCCAGACCCCTGGAAATGTGTCCACTGCCATTGGGTCGACAAGACTTTGCACTCACCACCCTGTGATCTTCCTGCACTCTGCATCATTGCATGTGGCTGCATTGAGTCCGAAGAAGAATTTATAGACTAGTATCAGACTTATGGACTGGACTAGGATGTTTGCCTGATGTCTTTTATTTAATCTCCCCTTAGAGGGCCGTGGCTTTAGGAAGGTTGAGAACCACTGTGTTAGAGGATGACTGTAGTACCTCCAAGCATCGTACCTTTATCTAGAAATAGAATAGGGTCATCTCTCCCTTGTGTATCTCATTTTCAAAGCTCTGAAACCTTTTCATAAACCTTCTCGTAGACTTCCCCTCATACCTCCTTGGCCAGAACTGGGTAACATGTCCATCTCCAAATTAATAACTGCCAAGGAGCATTTGGGGGGGGGGAGACAATGCTCTCTGCTTCCAAAAACAGTTAAGGTCTCAGAAACCCACAGGGACAGTTGTACCCTGTCCTATAGGGTTGCTTGGAGTTAAAATTACTAGGTGACAGTGAGTTTGGTGAGGAGAATTACTGGCGGGGTTGTGGGGGGCAGGGCGTGTGGAGAGGAGGATGGACGCGGCAATAGGACTAGACAGAAAAAGGAGGACTGGGATTTATTATTCCTGGAAGGATCCTTAGGACTCAGAGATCGAATGACTTTGAGGTAATGAGGGACTCAGGGGAGCCAGCCGGGTAGCTTTGAGCCTTTAGGACTGGGGAGAATGCTCTTTCCATGGGGAAGATGGGAAGATGTCTGTCTGTTTTAGGAGCGATATGAGTGAGACATGGTTGTCGACAGGAATTTGGGGTGAGGGGGAAAACCTAGATGTCAAGGAATCAAGACATTTGATCAAAAGTCTTTTTTTCTCCTTATTCTTCTTCTCTTGTCCTGGCCACCCACTTCTGCTCTGCTCTGTCCCCAGCCAGGTGCTTCCACCAGCGCTCCCTCAGCAGGAGACAGACAGGTGTACACAGGAGAGAAACACGCTTCTCTCTCTCGTAGGCACAGCACACTAACCACCCACAATGACCCAAGGAGTGGGGAGAGTTATAAGGGTGCTGACGGCATTTATGACAGGTTGTTTTAAAGGCAGGGAGCAGGTAGAAAGGTGTGGCCCTGTCCCTGGAGTCCCTCCCAGACTGCCCTGCACAGCATCTGAGTAGACAGATGAAGAAGGTCAAGTTAGCCACCCCAGAGAGTTTCACAAGGGCTCTTTCACAAATGAGGCCTCTGATCCTGTGCCTCTCTCCCACAAGGAAACCTGCGCTTATGCAAGTCCATCACTGGAGCTTTCAAAACAATTGCTCACACAACCTGCATGTCCGAGTTTAGATGCATACAATGCCCTGATTATAACCAAGTCCTTTTCCCAAGTCTGCCTTTGGGTTGAAATTGTAAGTACGTTGGAACGTTTAGGTGTGGTTCGTGTCTACCGTTAGTCAAGTGTTTGTCTCAGTACACAGTGGATATGCATCTTTGGATGTACCCAAACTTTGTAGAAATACTTTCAGATGTGCTAAAGCACGAACCGCTAGATGGACCTCAGGACAGTCGGCTGCTGGTGGCTATGGCTGGCTTCTGTCACAGCGAGCCGGACAGTATGTGAGACGTGTGCCAGCAGAATGTGGCTCCTGACCTGCTGCTGTGTGTGCTGTGGGGACTTACGGGGATACACAGCTGTGCAGTCCGAGTACCCCCACACGATGACTTTTCACAGGTGGGGGGCACGAAGGGGCCTCAGACCCCATGGAGTGCCCAGCAAGCAGTGGGGCAAGAACCCATGTGTTCAAATTCCCTTCTGCCTCTGGCTGACTAGTGGCCTCCCTGAGCCCTTGGCTTTGTTCTGCACGGTGTCTGCCAGGCCTGGCCAGGCTCAGGAAGTCAGTTTCACAAGGAATTTCTGCCATGACCCCGTGCCCACCAGGGCCAAACCCACCCAGTCCTTTGCCGTCCTCATAGTTAGGATCACGCTGCAGCACATTGTTGCGGCTCCTTTGTCAGTCCATCGCCTGGATCGTTGTCCCCTCGTTTTTGCTGAGCCTTCACTTTATCTCACACGTTGTCCTTTCCGCCAGACTGGCCTCTCTCCATAATATGGTCAAAGTGCACGAGACAAAGTCCCTGCCACCCTCGCTTCAGGAGAGAATTCTGGCTGCGTTCCTTCCCAGACAGCTCCGTGCCTCCTTCTTGCAGCCCACGATCTACCCAAGGTACTTGCCAGCCCCATAATTCAAACGCATCCATTGAAGCCTGAGGGGAGTGAATTAGAATTCAGAGAAACTGACAGATTGAGATAGCTACTTTGCGTTTAATGGAACTCTGATGCTAGTTAATTTAACGATCCAGGAACTTTTATTGGGCGCCTTATGGGGGCTGGTTTGAAACTCCGGGGTAGGAGGGGGTCGGGGAGGCTGGGTAGATAAATCAGATATTCGTACCACCTGCCACCCTCCATTGCCTGTATCTAAAAATGTACCTTCCCCAGAATTACGGGCTAGCGAGATTGCACTTCGCTTATTTCACCACAGAGGGGCGGCATACACAAACTCCCCCTTAAAAGCAAGGCTGATTTAGCTTTGCCATTTTAATCCCCACCGGCACCATTGGAGTACAGGTCCTCAGCAACCCACGCAGGGAGCTGAATCTCCACGCCACTCGACCTTCATACCTCGTCCCCTGTGCAAGAAGGCCCAGGGGCCTCTCACAGTCTGAAATGGAGGAAACAGTGAAGTGGTCAGGGGTTTCCTTCTGACTCGGATTAGCCATCAACAGTCACAGATGCAGGGGTCAGGAGATAAAACATGGTTTTACACTTGGGCAAGAGGCTGCAAAAACCTGCTTCCAAAGCGTCCTTATAAAAAGCAGAGATGATACTTCGATGCCTAAGTTGCTCCGGGCCTTTGGAATCGCCTCTGTCCAATGTGTGGCGGGCTCAGCTGGGCGATGAAAAGGTGCCGGCCCAAGAAGGACGGATGCAGCCAAACTGCTGCATTGGTGAGGAGCCTTGACTCTTCCACGGACCGCCCGGAGAATGGGACAGACCAGTCTTAGGAGAGGGACACCTCGGACGCTCCTTCGATGCAAGGATGGTGAGAGTCTCTCTGTCTTCCTTACTTTTGACACCTCGCCAGGAGGTGTCAACAAATTGCAAGGGAAACCCTTAATAATACAGAAGGACAAATGCAGCCCAGCAATGGGTCCCTCTGAACTGATGGTCAGGAGAGGGTGCAGGTTCTCTTGTGGGTGAGGTTGCTATGAGTCGGCTTAGGCGGAGTGAGACCACTGCCCGAACTGCTCTGAGGCGCCCCTGCCTCTGCGGTCAGAGTTGGAAGGCACAGCCACCCCTCAAGTGCAGCGTAGACCTGCCCTGTGGCAAAGTCAAGGCTGTGATCTTTCAGAAGTAGATCCCCAGCTCTGTCTACCCATGTGCCTCCAGCACTCACCATGCAGCTCTTGCTCTGGGCACTTAACCATCCGACCACCCAGAGATTTCATAAGACCCCAACCTTTGACTGTTGAGTTGATTCCGACCAGAATGGCCCTACAGGACAGGGTTTCATGGCTACATTATCAGGATATGTGATCAGGAGGGAGTAGGCCCCGGAGAAGGACACCATGCTTGGTGGCAAAGCAGAGGGTCAGCACAAAAGAGCAAGCCCCTTACCAAGGGGCCGCTGCACCTCTGAGCTCAAGTGCAGCAAAGCTTGTGAGGGTGGCCCAGGAACAAGCAGCATTTTGTTCTATTGCACATTCGGTCACTACAAGTAGGAACCACTTGTCGGCACCTAAAAACAATGAACCATCTTTCTGCAAGCAGTCTGCCACCACCCAGCCCACGGGTCAGAACTGCACCACCAAACCATCCCCAAGCACGCCATCTCCCTTTCTCATTCCAGTTTGCCCTACCTGGCCTACCTTGTCCTCTCAGGCCAGTCTCCCTCCAACATGGCCTGCAGAGAGCAGCTGTGCAGCCACCAGCATGTGCTGCAAGTCTCCATGTGCACGCTGATGGGTCCGCGAAGAGGCTGAACACAAGCTCGCGCAGTGACGGCTGTGAATGGCAATCCGATGGGCTGTGAGTTGCCATGTTTTGGAGGCGGAGCCCCAGGTTCAGAGAATCTGGTTTTCAATAGACATGGAGTAGTGTCTTCATGCTTTCGGAAACATTGACTTCAGTTCTGTGGCCTTGGACTTGTTCATGAATCTCACTATGTCTCCGATTTATTTTCAGAGGCTGAGGATAATTCAAGGAAATATGGCAAATTAAGTGCTTCCTTAGCAGGAATATGGGCACTTAGGGGTGTTTGTTAACGACTGGTCCCTGGAGTCCGGGGCGGGAGGGAGTGAGGGCGTGTCTTCAGAACTGCGTGGCAGCAGGGCTGTCACATATGGGCAAAGAGCTCGCACACTGCACAACTCCAGGGGGTGCCATTCTCTGGAATCACGTGGGGTGTGGCATCCTCCAGAATTGTTTGTGTAGCAGCACAGCTCCAGGAAAGCGACCCCAGGTCTTCACAAAACAGCACAGAAAGAAGTCTGTGGCAGGGCCTCTGGGGAGGCCCCCTGGGGATGGCGGGGACAATGAGTGCACTCCACAGCTTTTTTTATCCTAGGCAATCCCCCCCCCTCCTCCTGCTCAGGAGTGAGAACAGGATGTCAGGGTCATGCCCTCTGGAAGCAGATGGCCAGGCCTTTCTTCTGAGGCTTCTCTGGATGGGTTCAAGTCCATTCGGGGATTCCCGGAATCTCGAATGAGAGAGGAAAAAGTGTTCCTTTATGCCCTTGGGAGCCTAAGTGGACTAGTGGATTGCACATTGGGCTGCTAACTGCAAGGTCAGCAGTTCAAACCACCAGCTGCTCTTAACCCTGGCACAGATTTCCAGTCTCAGAAACCTCACAGGGTCGTTCTGCTTTGACCTTTGGGGTCACTCTGAGTCAGAACTGTGGCCATGGCATGAGTTTTGGTTTCTCTGAAGGTCACTCCCTTTGGGGTCTGGGGAAAGGGTGGAGCAGATAGACTGGGAAGCCAAGGGTCTGAGACAAAAAGAGGCAGTCAGGCTTTCCTGGTCAGGGGCCTAGTCCTTGATGGCCAAGGGGCTTGGCGCTGCTCTCCTGCAGCCCGAGATGACTCACCTGACTTCTCTCTCACACCTCCACAAAGGACCGGGACCACTCTGAAACACAGGAGGGGGAAGCGTGTAGTGTGCCTGGCAGGTAACTGTCCCCCCACCCCACCCCATCTGGAACACATCTGCTGCCTAGGGGGGCGGGGGACATGAGGAACAAACGCGGCTGCCTCCCGGGCCGCAAGTCTGGGTCCCTCCTCACAGGGGGCGCATTCCATCAGAAGACCCCAGATTCCGTCCCAGGCCAGCGCGGGCGGCTCACGGAATTGGCGGCGGCGTCTATTTCAGAGTTTATGGTAGGAGGCTGGAGCCGGCACACACGCACCAACACAGACAACACACCCCACCCTTTAAGGAAGTGGGTGAAGAGCGGCAGGGGTGTGGTTAACAACTAGAAGGAGGCCTGGGGGGAAACACTAACCTGTCAGCGCTGTGACTCCGCGCAGACTGGCAGCCGGAGCCCGCCGGCCGCCCGCTCCGCAGCCCCGCAGCCCCGCGCCCCCGCACCTGCGTCGGCCGGCCACTCACCTGCGTCCGCCCCGCCGAGCCCGAGCGAAGGTCCCGTCCGAGTGCGCACTTCCCTCCGAGTGAGTCCGCGCCGCGATCGACCCGGGACTGGGCGTCCAGCCGAGAAGTTGGCGACCAGACCCGGTGGCAGGGGCCGGGGGTGGGTCGGGCTTCTGGCGCCTGGGACCCGTCCGGAGTTCCCGGGACGCGCGATGGGTGCTCACTAGCCGGCCGCGGGGCTGGAGGGGTGCTATTTTGGGAATTCATTTGCGGCTGAAGGGTGTTTTCCCCTCGTTTTCCTCTTTACCTATTCCGACGAGGTGCGCCGGCGGGGGGTAGCTGGGGGGGGGGGGTGGAGAGGGGGTGGAGAGCGCGGCGGTGGGAAGGCACTGGAGGCCAGTCCGCGGGCCTCGAAAGATCAGCTAGCAGAGCAACCCGCCGGGTTTTCTGAATCCAACTTCAGCTCCGCGTAGACTGTCTCCCCCTGGTCCCCGTGTCCCGCGGGCCTTTCTCCCCATGCCCTCCAGCCCCCCCCCACAGGGGCCACAGCCCCACTGCCAGAGCCTCCACCCGCCCCTGAGAGGACTCCTTCGCAATCAACCCCTGTAAGGAAGTCAGGAACGTGTGTGAGCGTGTGTGTGCGTGTGTGCGTGTGTGTGTGTGTGTGCGTGTGTGTGTGTGTGTGTGTGTGTGTGTGTGTGTAGGACTTGCCACACTGGTTCTTTTTGAAAGTGCCACCTCGATGGCACCGCGGAAGGGTTAAGCTCAGCTGCCGCCTGCTCTGCTGGCTGGCTGGCTGGCTGGCTGGCTGTCAGGCTGTGCGTGGGCAAACCCTCGGGTGGGTGAACGTGCAGTACATGTGTGATGTTCTGGGCCCACCATGCCCCACCACCTGCCCTCACCCTCAGCCATATGACACTGGCATCTCCCACCCCCGAATCGAGTCTTGGCGCTAACCCCCACCAGGCTCTTGTAAGGGGGTGCCAGGAAGAGCAAACAGAAGCCCACCCCATGGAGCCTTGTGAGCTGGAGATGGGCTAGCTGTCAGTGGACCTGTAGCTAGACCAAGGCCAGCTGCACAGGGCACCCCGCGTGTGTACTGCAGGCGAGGCCCCTGCACTCCGTAGCTCTTCCCTCCTCCCCTGACCAAGAAATGCCCTGGCTGACCTGACCTCACAGGGTGCCTTTCCCAGCTCCAGTGTGGGAGGGGAGAGGAGGAAAGAGCAATGAAAAGGTGCCTACAGATATTTATGTAGAAAGGAAGCAGGCTCAGCAGCACTGCTCTCCCAAGGGAACCAGGCGCTGGTCCTAGTAGGAGGTAGAACAGGGAGTGGGACAGCGCTCACAGCCGCGGCGCTGGTCCTGGTACAGCGAGTGGCCGGTGCTGCCACGTGAAGGTGCTGGGTGCAAAGGAATCCAGTCCTAGGGGCTTGTGGGTGGAGGCGTCAGGGGTACAGGAAGGCTTCCTGTCTGAAGAGATTCTCAGCTAAGAGTCCAGAGAGCCGTACACATGAACCAGGCAAGAGAAGGCAGGAAAAGAGGTCTCTTGTCTTCATGGAGAACAGCACGTTCAAAGACCAGAGGGTAGAATCAGCAGGACCTGATGCACACAGGAAACTGAAAGCAGCTCCGCCTGCTCAGGGCAGAGCCAGTGCAGGAGCACAAGGAGGCTGCAGAGGTAAGTGGAGACAGCACCAGAAAAGCCTGGGAAGGGTTGTGCAGGCTGCCATGGCAACTCCTGTTGGAGCAACACTTGGGACCTAGAGCCAGGCAGGCAATTTCCCAGCATGCCTCCAGCTCAAGGAGAGGGCTTGCCAGGTTCTCCAAATGAAAACACAGGATACCGGAGTTATGCGTGAGTTTTAGAGATGTGCTGAATAAGTTGTGTTTGGTTTGTTTGGCTTTAGTGTAAGTATGGCTGTTTGGTGTAGCGTTGGGGACACACTTAAGCTCCGAGACTTTTCCTTACTTAACTAATGGAGATTCAACTTTAAGTGGGTATCCCTTGTTTTATCTGGAAACCTTACACCAGGAGAAAACCGAGGTTGCTGTTGGCTGGGGACTGAAGGATGGGAAGCGTCCAGGAGCCAGGAGAACAGTCTCAGGACAGATTTGCTTTGTAACCAATCCTCTTGGATTCCATAAAAAAATAAAAAAATCCTGTCGCTGACTTTTGGATGTCCCTGGTGGCACAGTTAATATGTTGGGTTGCTAACCAAAAGATTAACTGTTTGAATGCACCCAGAGGTGCCTCTGAAGAAAGGCCTGGAAATCTAGCTGCGCCCCCCCCCCCAAACAAAATAAACCATTGAAAATTCTGGGACACAGCTCTACTATGATACACATGGAGTCACCAGGAGTTAGAGTTGACTAACCATGTTAGTTTGAAAAAGAATATGAATTCCTTGGCCAGCTTGTGCATCTGCCCAGATGAGAAAAGCAACACACCAACAAACAAAGCTTGGCCTGGCAGAAAGAAATTGAGCTTTGCATCACAGGGAAACCGAATTTGGATATCTGGATCCTTATTTAAATATAGATCCAGATTCAGTACACCTGGGGTAGAAATGCCAATTCTCTGCAGGAGGTTCAACTACAATGAAGTGAGTTCTGTGGCTTAAAACCCAGTTGCCGTCAGGTTGACTCTAACTTATAGCAACCCTACAACCCAAACCACCAAGCTGATCCTGACTTGTGGTGCCGCTATATGACAGTGTAGAACTGTCCTTGTGGGTTTCTGAGAATGTAAATCTTTATACGAACAGCCTCATCGTTCTCTTAGGAGCAACTGGTGGGTTTGAACTACTTACCTTGAGGTTAGCAGCCCAATGCTTAAAACTACCTCATAGATTTATAAGACTGATCTGTGAAGCGACTGGTGGGTTTGAACCACTGACCTTCTGGTTAGCAGCTGAGGCACCACTGTGCCACCATGACACCTTCAAATGAGAATAACTGAAGGTAAATATGAATGGATTAAGAGAGAAACCATGTAAAACATCTGGCTCAGTGCCTGACACATAAAATACACCTTAAATTTGACTACTTTTACATGTAGTTTTAGAATCTATATGTTATTAGAAAGATAGTGCTTGTGGGTAGTTGAAGGAAGAGTGTCTTGTGGATTTTCTTTTACTTTAATGGGAATATTTCTAGAAACCCCTTAAAAGGGAGCCTGGGGGGAAGTGAGGGTTTATTAAAAGGGGAAATGGAAAGTGTGTTTCTCTTGCTGTGGGAATGGCTGGGTTTAAAAATGACTCCTCTTTCCAGTGGCTAAATCTCTCCATCCCTCGCACTTCAAGAGCTGTATTTCCCAAATGCTGCTCAGAGGCACTCCATACTCTGAGATACTTACAGGGGTTCCATTGATGAACGGTTTTGGTGCATTTGCTCTGGGAACTGTAGAATGCATGATTGCGCGGTCAGGGTATGAGTCAGTCTTGCAGTAAAGACACATGCATCCTGGGTGTAGAGCCCTGGGTGGTGCAAATGGTGAATGGCTACCAGCCTCCAAAGGTTGGGGCTTCAAGTTCACCCAGAATCACTGTGGAAGAAAGACCTGGCAACCTTTTTTCTGAAAACTCAGCCCCGGCAACCCTGCTAGAGCACAGCTCCACTCTTAACACACGGGGGTGGCTCTGAGTCAATGGACTCAAGAACAAGCGGTGGGAATCTCTGAGTGTAACCTAGCTGTCCCACAATTTGATGGTTTAACCCTTGTAGGGGATGGGAGTCCACTGATGAAAGGGCTTCATGAAGTTCATGGAAAAATAACATTATAGCTCCGTTTTATATTATTTTTGCACACTTTTTGAAGCTCACTCATCCTTTCATCTTTAGGGAATAGCACTCCACTTTTAGTACATGGTAATGAAAGACACGGAGTTTGGGGGCGCTGCTCTTCCATTTAGTCCTATGCAGAATGGCCCTAACTTATCCTAGATTCAACAGTGCTCAACTGACTGAAAATCCGTGCAACTCCCCTGCCATGCCGCATCCCTCGCAGACCCAAAGTCTGCCTAAGTCCATCGGTTCCATTGTTCAGAAGAGCCTGGGAGAAGTCTGTGTCTCCTGAGACTTAGCTCTCCACAGCCATGACAGTAATCTCATCTACTCTGAATACTGCTAAGGCAAAAACAGTGGTGAGAATAGAGACCTCGTGCTGAGATGGACTACACCCCGCCCCCCGCCCCACGCCTTCCTCCCACCCAAGAGGCATGTGTCTCCGGACCATGGGGTCTTAACCTCCCAGGTGAATGTGATTCTGAGGCAGTTACTTGGGAGCGTCTGTAATGGAGACAGCCAATGGCTAGTGTGCTTGGGGCTGAGAGAGTGGCAGTAAAGAGACCTTTGGGGTCTGGTTGAGTTATTGAGAGTCTCAGTTCATCTCTGGGTCATTTCTAGGGCCAAAGAGGAGTAGCAAAGTAATAGTCATTTTCTCTGACCAATGGTGGGCTTTCCATCCAAGCAGTAGGATGTTGTTCAGAGCCCAGCCTTGGAGTCAGACTGCCTAGGTCCCAGTAACAGCGCACTGTGTAACCCGCAAAGACCAAACCTGTTGCCATCGAGTCGATTCGGATTCACTGTGACCCCATGGTACAGAGTGGACTTGCCTCGGGGACTTTTCAAGGCTGTAATCTTTACCGGAGCAGAGTGCCACATCTTTCTGCCACAGAGCCGCCACTGAATTCGAACCACAGTTGTCAAGTAGCAACCGAGCACTTGACCACTGTGCCACCAGGGCTCCTTTGGCGTGATCTTGGCAAGTACCTTAGCTTCCATATCTGGAAGACAGAGCTCCTCCCAGGGCCTTTTTGTGAAGAACCATGAAATATTATCACCTACAGGCGTGAGAGTTTAAGCCAGCCAGTCTAAGACAGCCCAATGAATATGCCTGGATGACTAGTTGGAGGATGCCCCCCCACCCCCAAGAATGTGCAATGTAAATCCTAACCTCTATGTCCCTGGTTATGATGCATTTGGGCATGGGCTTCCCTTGTCACATTAATGAGATAGGGTAGTGTAGGGTGTATCTTGTGTCCGTCTCTTTTGAGATATAAAAGCGATTAAACAAGCCAACCCCAGAGGAGAGATGGGCAAGGTAGATGCCAGGATACACTCTGTGTCTCCAAGGGACAAGGTCGCCCCTCGAGAGCCGACAGAGACAGAGAACAATTTCCCCTGGAGCTGGCCTCCTGAACTTGGACTTCTAGCCTTCTAGACTATGAAAAAAATCAAGGTACTTACTAAATTCTTCCTCTTGTGATACTTATAGGTGATTTAGAGAGTGGCATAAACGCTTAGGTGTTTGACTATTAGCTGAAGGGTTGATGATTCAAAATTACCCAGAGGCACCTCTGAGGACAAGCCTAGGAATCTGCTTCCCAAATCACAGCATGAAAACCCGAAAGAATAGTTGTGCTCTGCACATGGGGGTTGCCATGAATCTGAGTCCGTGAGAAGGCAGCCCTCCATGCTGAGGTGTAAGCAGGGGCAGGGGTAGTGCCCTGGTTGAATGCTTGCCTTTCATGCAGTGATCCTGGGATGGATCCCAGCCACTAGACTTTCTGCGCAGCCACCACGCATGTCAGTGGAGGGTACCTACTGGGGCTGCGCAGGGCTCAAGGGGGCTTCCAGAGGGAGGCGCACTAGGAAGAAAGGTCTGGTGATCTGCTGCCCAAAGACAGTCAACGACAACCCAGTGGTCCAATCCCCAACTGATTATGGGGATATTGCAGGGCTATTTCAGTCCCCTGTATCTAGGGTCGCCATGAGTCGGGTTTATTCGAAAGCATGGATCAGACAGAAAGGACACTGGCGCTTACGCCAGGCTTCGCCTCTTCAGTGCTGGACCATAGGGCACCTGATCAGGGGACACGCGGCACAGCTCTGCCCTGGAGGTTCTGGGGGAGTGGGTACTTACCAACTGCTGTGTCACTATTTTAATAGCCCAGGCAGCCTTCCACACCCGCTTAATGTCCGCCTGAACGGTAGGTGGAGCGTGCAGTCTGATCACAGGCATATCGCAGACACTCGCTACCTGCAAACATGGGAGTTCTCATCTTCAGATGCATATGCTTGTGCCAATAGGAGCACTATTTTGTTTGCCTCAAAGAAAATCCCACCTTCTGAGGCCCCCCGGCTTTCCCACCTCAACATACCCACCTGCGTTTTGTGAGCCCTCAGCCCAAGGAGCTAGCGCTTTAGCCCACGAGGGAGCCCTTATGCTGAGGCTCATTCATTTAAAGCACTCCCAGAGCTGGAAGGCAGGAGAAAATGGTGGCGGCACCTTGCTGGGGCAGAGCAGCCGCATGAGGGGGCGGGGGGGGGGGGGGGGCGGGGGCGGGGGGGGGACACCGTTTTTGAGTCACTCTGCTGTTTTGCAAGGTATAATTATTACTCTTGATGGCAATGTGATTAAGCGCACTGACTGAAGCCCGCCTAACCTGCCTGCACTTGGGGCAGACAGACAAAGGTGCAGGGTTTTCTTTCCCAGAGACCCTCTGGGTGGGTTCTGGGTGGGCTGCTGAGCTAACACTGCTCAGGTCTCCGGGGACCGGCGTGCCCACCACTTGCCTTGCGCCAGCTCTGGGGGGGTGTTTAAGGCCAAGGTCGTCCTCGCCTGTCAAGAGCGGGAAAGGATGAGCCTTCCTCTTTAGCATCTTGGCTGCACTTGGCTTACATTTCCCTCCTCTCCAGTTCCCTCTCCTCTGTTTTCTGTTCTGAAATCCGCCCACACAGAATCTGGCAGCATCACTCACTGAGCGAGGGCCTCGCACAGGAATCAGAACCGTGCTCAGTGCTCACAACTTGGTACCGGGTTGAATTCCTTTCACCCACACTCACCAACACCAAACCAAATTCACGGCTGGCAAGTTGACTCCAACTCACAGGGACCCTCTGGGACAGGTAGAACTGCCCCTGTGGGTTTCTGAGATTGTAACACTTTACAGGAGAAGAAAGCCTCATCTTTCTCTCTTGAAGTCGCTGGTGGTTTTGAACTGCTAAACTTGCAGTCAGCAAGCCAAGGCACTAGCCAGTTTATACTGGCCCATTCCTCCCAATGATTCTGAGGACACAAGGAAAGCAGTCTCCCCTCTCCCCTTCCCTTTCTTTCTCTGGAGTTCTTCCTGGATCTCTAAGATTCCCATGGTTCTTTTAATGCCCACAGGGACTCAGAGGCTCCCCATGGGCTGCTGCGAGTTTGTTCTGTGTTTGGACCTCGCTTTTCCTGGGGGTTGCCTTTCCTTCTGTGAGAAAATGACTCTGCTCAGCCTTGACCACTTGGAGTACCACACTGTGTTTCTGGTCTCCAAACCAATGTGGCTGTCCCTCTCTGCCTTCTCCCTACCCATAAGTGCTTCCTTTTGTTTTCCTGGATGTTTTTGCTCATTTCCCAGGCCCAGAGGGAATTAGGTCCCAGCCCCTTCCATCCCAGGTCAGGTTTTGCACTCTGCCCACACCCAGTGTCTGCTATACTGCAGGTCTCTTCAGGGATGCTCTGAGCTGCATTTGGCCACATTCCCTATGCTGGTTACACAAATCCTAAAATATAGCAGTGTTCATCAAGGCAATTGTAAGTGGTTCACTACAAACTTAAATTCCAGACTCCAGGAGCTCAGTGTGATTGGGTAAATGTTTCCACAGGCAGGAGACCCGAGTCTGGTTTAGACGGTTCCACTAGTAACTGTGTGACTGCAGGTATGTCTCTCACCTGTCCCACACCTCATTTTTCACATTTGGAAATGAGGAATCCATACTGCCTCTCTGTGAGGATTCTGGAGAGGAGAGTGTCTCATAATCCATTAAAAGCATCACTGGGCATAGTCTCAGTAAAGATGAAGAAATTGGACCAGAACGGTGTACATGTGAGGCCTGACGTTCTGCCTCCCATTTGTAACACATTCTGGGCTTTGTTTAATCTGCCTCCCAAGTTTACAGCCTGGCTAGAGGGTAGACAGGGGCAGATAAAATAACTGTAAGACAAGACGGGGACTAGTCACAGTCTATAGGAAAACCCCATAAGGTGCTGCAAGGTTGGAGGAGTCTGGGGAAGCTTCCTGGAGGAGGTGGCATGGCAGGCTCAGAAAGGATGGGTAGGGTCCACTGGTGGCAGTGGTAGTGAGAAGAGGGTGCTTAAAGCACTAACCGGCCAACAGAAGGGTTGGAAGCCCGGGAATCACCTCCTGAAAAGCTGGCCCCTGAAACCTGTGGAGGACAGTTGTGTGGTGACCGACGTGTGGTGGTCAGGAGTCAGAGCTCTCTGGGAGGCCATTGGATTTTGATGGTGACATGAAATTCAAACTCACTGCCATTGAGTGGTTCCAATTTAGGGCAACCCTATAAGACAGAGAATCTGCCCCTGTGGGTTTCCGAGACTGCAACTCTTTATGGGAGTAGAGAGCCTCCTCGTTCTCCCTGGGTGGTGACAGAATGTCAATATAATCGGAGAGCTCTGCTTGAATGACTCAATTGGGGTGGAGCAAGGATTGTGAATGGTAAGGGAAGGCATCTGAGGAAAGTCAGATAAGGTTTGCTCATGGGGGGCGGGGCGGCTAGGAGGGGAGTTGGGACCTTGTTTCTAAAGGCTGCAGGGAGCTGCCTTCGTATTGAACAAGGAGGGAGGGAGCTGCTGGAGATGTTGGCCTGCGTGAAGATTCCATGATCAGATTCACCCAGCAGTTCGAAAAAGCGGATCAGAGAGGCGGGAGCTTGACATTGAGAAAAGGGCAGGTAGGCGGCTGTGAGAATTCAGGCCTTAGGAGTCTTGGAATAAATGTGTAATTCAGGATGCTTTGGGATTGTGGGACATGTCTACATGGCACTGGAGGCCTTTTCTTCATTGAAATTGGTTCTTAGATGGATTTAAAAGACATCGGCTATTTACATGGTGTCCATTACAGAAGTAATTTGCTATTATCCCTCTCAACAATCCATCGCCATTGAGAGATTCCAGCCCATAGCCACCTGGGTTTCCAAGGCTCTAGGGCTTTGCAGCCTCACCTTCCTCACAGAAGGGCGGGTGGACTTTAACTGTGATGCTATTGCCATGCTTAACCTGCTGCACCACCAGAGTGCCTTTCTCTTGCCTCTAAGTTTCTCCTTTTGCCATGTTCTGGATTCACAGATAAGCCCTTTCCCGTGGGCCTTAGCCTCACTTGACAGGTACTAGGTGTCCTCCTGTGGATAGCAGTGAAGGGCAGGCAGTGGTAGGATCACCAGCAAGCAACCCAGCTTCCCTCCAGGCCACACACAGCATCTCACCGCAGCCTTCTGCCGTGATGCTAAACCAGTTTCAGTGAAGCTTCAGACTTAGACAATCTAAGACAGCGGTTCTCAACCTATGGGGCACAGCCCCTTTGGGGGTCGAGTGACCCTTTCACAGGGGCCACCTGATTCATAACTGTAACAAAATGACAGTTGTGAAGTGGCAATGAAAATAATTTTATGGTTGGGGGATCACCACCACACGAGGAATTGTATTAAAGGGTTGCAGCATTAGGAAGGTTGAGAACCACTGGTCTAGGCAGAAAGGCCTGGAGATCCATTCCTGAAAACCAGGCACTTAGCACTCTGTGGATGTCAAGGGTCCGTTGTGCAGGAGCCTGTGTGACTTGATGGCAGCCAACAGCAACAACAGCGTGAAATCAGGATATGCACTTTGACCTTTGCCGCCTCCTGACACTCCTTCCATCTACCTTAGCAATTCAGGATCTCTCTCATCAGGTGACCCCCAATACACACACGTACTACACATAATCAGCCCTCCTTCCCTCCCTTGCTTCAGCCCCTAGTACCAACTCTTTAGGGCATTTCTTCGTCTTAAGTAACACATATCTGAAACGGAGCTCATCAAGATTTCGTACCAACTCCTTGCAGCTGTCATTCACCCGTCAAAAATCTTGCGATCATCTTCCACTCTGCTCTCACCTCCTTGGCTCTTCTCCCTTCTTAGCATGTCCATCTCTAACTGTGCATGTAAGAACGCTTCTTTCTCCATGTCTCTCACGCCCTCCTGCACTTACCCAGGACACTTGCTCTACTCCAAATCCTAACACCTCACGGGCAGCCTCTCAGGAGAGCCTTTCCTAATTCCAGTCCCCCAGACTCACCTCTGTGCCTCTGTTCTTGTTGGTCATCTTCAGATCTACTCAACCAACAGCAAACCAATAGGACAGAGGAGAGGTGGTTATGAGTTCAGTTGCGATTCGCATGGTTGGCAGTTCAAAACCACCAGCAGTTTCGAGCGGGGAAAACTAGGCTCTCTACTCCCATAAACCATAAATAGTTACAGTCTCAGAAAGCCATAGACAGGCCACTGTCTGAGACTCAGCCTTGACTCAATGGTTTTGTCTCCCACAGAGTTCCTGCATGGGTCAAGCTGACCATGTTTTCATTAGCACCACCAGGGCTTTACAGAATAAGCTTCCAACCTCCTGGTGAATTTGAACTGCCGACCTTTTGGTTAGTAAGCCAGTGATTAACCTCTAAGCTACCAGGGCTCCTCCCTGCTCTTCCAGGCAAATCCTAGTGCTTTAGTTTCTTTTTCGGTGCATTAACCCTTCAATTCCTCCACACGTTCCCGTTCAAAGCTTTCACCTTAGCCTGGTCCACACCACACCTTTGCTTATGTGTAAGGTCTCGCTTGGAACACCTGCTCTTTGCACCTGCTCCAGATTCCCCCTGTCCTGAGGCAGTTCTTGTCCCATTCGTTGTTGTTGTTGTTGTTGTTTGGTGCTCTTGAGTCTATTCTGGCACATTGTGGCTCCGGGTATAACCGAACACCGTTAACACCGCCTGGTTCTGCGCCATCCACACGATTGTTCATACGTTGGAGGTCATCGTTGCAGCTACTGTGTCAATCCCATCTTGTCCCTTTCATTCACGTCTTGCCTCCTCTAATCCCCCTGAGAATGTGTCAACTCAGCCTGATGCTGAATTCCTCTAAAACAGGGGTTGGCAGACTTTGGGGATGGAAGAGCCAATCCTGTCTTTCACAACAGTTTAAAAAATGATCTGAGAGCCATAAATATACTTTTACAAACAAATGAAGTCACTGTTGTCTGAATAACATCCCTTACATGAAACCACACTAGTTTACTTTCATTTTCAATGTTACTTCAGAGTCACGTGCACGTACCAAAATTGCTACATACGGCTGGAGAGCAGCAGATGGATGAAACGCTGTCAGTAAGAAAACACTGTTCATTTTGATCTTTTGAGAGCTGGCTCTCAAGTTCCAGGAAGAGCAGCTTCCATTTCCCTGGGCAAGGGCAGGAGATCCCCTGCTCTCCACCCTCCTGCTCGGCTCACCCCTCTTCCGCAAACCTTACACTGAGTGACACCACAGTCACGTGAAACCCACGCAAACCACAACAAAAATCACTTGCAAACAAAACCCCCGCAAAACGACTCAGAATCGATTCCAACTCTATAAGACAGAGCAGGCCTACCCCAGCGGGTTTCTGAGGTGGTAAATCATTAATTTCAACAGTTTATGGACATCCAATTCACACATCACACAGTTCAATAGTCTAAACGTATGGAAAAGACTTGTGTGTAATCATCACCCCAACCGATTTTAGAGCATTTTCTCTTTCACACTCGTTATTAGCTATTTCCCAATAACTTCCCTGCTATAACGTTAAGAAAGTGTTAATCCAGTTACTGTCTCTATAGATTTACATATCCTGGATGTCATATACAGAAAAATATACAAAACAAAAGGGACAAAAATCAAACAAAGCAAAAAAAAAAGAACCCAACAGCAATAACAAAATAAGATATTGAAAAACCTCATTTGAAAAGACACAGAAAATAATTTTTAAAAAAAACAGAACAAATTTTAAATGAGTCAAGTGGGAGAACAAATGATAAGACAGTAAATTTTAACATAACTACATCTACTTTAGTCCTCATTCCAATGTGCTTTGTCTGAGGAGATTCACCAGAGACTTATTTCAAGTGAGGGTCCTGCAAATGGGCTTTCACTGTCAGCTGTAGCATTCTGCAAACTGGGTGCTCAGAATTTATGCTCTAATACCCGTCCCTCCTCTAGGCTGGAATTTCATTGTGTTTACAATCCTTGGACCAAACAGGCTGGTGTTCTTCCATGTGGACTTAGCTGTCACTTCACTTAGATAGTTGTTTGTTTGTTTAATCGTTTTATTAGGGGCTCATACAACTCTTATCACAATCCATACATACATCAATTGTGTAAAGCACATTTGTACATTCATTGTCCTCATCATTCTCAAAATATTTGCTCTCCACTTAAGTCCCTGGCATCAGCTCCTCATTTTTCCCCCTCCCTTCCCCTTCCCCCTCCCTCATGAAGCCTTGATAATTTATCAATTATTATTTTGTCATATCTTGTCCTGTCTGACGTCTCCCTTCATCTACTTTTCTGCTGTCCATCCTCCAGGGAGGAGGTCACATGGAGATCCTTGTGGTTGGTTCCCCCTTTCCAACCCACTCTCCCTCTACCCTCCCAGTATTGCCACTCACACCCCTGGTCCTGAAGGGATCATCCGCCCTGGATTCCCTGTGTTTCCAGTTCCTATCTGCACCAGTGTACATCCTCTGCTCTATCGAGACTTGCAAGGGAGAACTTGGAACATGATAGTGGGGGCAGTGCAGGAAGCATTTAGGAACTAGAGAAAAGTTGTATTCTTCATCGGTGCTACATCCCACCCTGACTGCCTCATCTCCTCCCTGAAACCCCTCTGCCAGGGAATCTCTAGTGGCCGACAAATGTGCTTTGGGTCTCCACTCTGTTTTAAGATATACCGAGGCTGTAAATCTTTTTTTTTCTTTTTTACATTTTATTAGGGGCTCATACAACTCTTATCACAATCCATATATATACATACATCAATTGTATAAAGCACATCTGTACATTCTTTGCCCTAATCATTTTCAAAGCATTTGCTCTCCACTTAAGCCCTTTGCATCAGGTCCTCTTTTTTTCCCCCTCCCTCCCCGCTCCCCTCTCCCCCATGAGCCCTTGATAATTTATAGATTGTTATTTTGTCATATCTTTCCCCATCCGGAGTCTCCCTTCCCCCGCTTCTCTGCCGTCCGTCTCCCAGGCAGGAGGTCACATGTGGATCCTTGTAATCAGTTCCCCCTTTCCAACCCACTCACCCTCTACTCTCCCAGTATTGCCCCTCACACCCCTGGTCCTGAAGGTATCATCCACCCTGGATTCCCTGTGCCTCCAGCTCCCATATGCACCAATGTACAACCTCTGCCCTATCCAGTCCTGCAAGGTAGAATTAGGACCATGGTAGTTGGGGGGAGGAAACATCCAGGATCTGGGGGAAAGCTGTGTTCTCCATCGGTGCTACATCACACCCTGACTGACCCATCTCCTCCCCTAAACCCCTCTGCGAGGGGATCTCCAGTGGCCGACAAATGGGCTTTGGGTCTCCACTCTGCACTTACCTCTTCATTCACTATGGTATATATATATATATTTTTTGTTTTTGTTTTTTTATAGACTAGACTGCCTCATCCTTTTCCTGCAGAGGAGCTGGTAGATTTGAACTTCCAACCTTGTGGCTAAGCAGCCCATCATGTAATCCACCATGCCCCTAGGGCTCCTTCCCTCAGGTTAGAAGGCAAAATACTCATCCATCTGGAAAAGAGCTGCCTTCTCAAAGCAGAGAAGGCACGGACATAGGAATGATCGCAAAGGTGGTGCAGGTCTGGCATGGCTTCTTTCTAAGGCATAGAGAGTTGCTATGCCTTGTAACTCAATGACACCTAGTAACAGCAACTTGCTATTGAGTGTCAGTAGGCCAGGAGAAGAAACAGTCTGTGTGGGAGAAAGCTAGGAAGCTTCTGTAAAGGGCAAGCTCCTGTTAGGGCTGTGGGAGAGAGAGGGCCAAGTCAGACAGTGAGAGTTTGTACCCCACTAACCCAGCAGTGAACATACCAGCATGATTGCCGGGCTGGCTGTACTCAGAGCTTCGTGCCCTCCCAAGAGCTGAGCCTACCTGGTCAGCCTTAAAGCCTTGACCTCCAGAACATGGCCCTCAGGTCTCGCCAGTGTGGCTCCTCGGCCCTTTCGGTCTGTACTGGACTCTGTGTAGAGAGAGGTGTTCCCTGCTAACACTTCCTGAGGACTCAACCTCCGACGCCGGTTTACTTCATGGGGTGGTGTGGAGAAGGGGAGCCTGGGCATCCCACCATCCCGCCACGCCATTTTCTCCTTGTTCTGTAAGAAAGAGGAGCCCAAGTTTGAGGTTGTTGATGGGGAAAGCCCCAGCATCACAGATGATCAATTCTTGTGAGTGGTACTTGGTATTTTGGAGTCATAGTTTCCTCAGAGTCTGATGAAAGCTGCAGACTTTCTTCCTATAAATACGTGCACAGCCTCAGATTTGAATATTACACCTTTTAGTTCAGGGGTGCATGTATCTATTTCCCCTATGCACACCTCATAGCCCAAGTTGGATTCCTTATCCCCAGCACGCATTAATATCGAACACTTCAAGAACTGGAGACCCAGAAAGGACTCAAGATGACCCGGGCCCCAGCGCATTCCTGGAGAGACCTAGGGGCTACTTGAACAAGGCAGGTGCCGAGGGCCCAGCAGGAAGCTGCTCTTCCCGTCTCAGTGTCCGGAGCAGCGCCCGTTTCACCTCCTCTGTAGGTTGGTCTGTTGAGGGCAGAACCCCATGTAAACAGACAGACAGTGAGCTGTCCCCAGACATGCCCTAGTGCCTGATGCAAACCCGCCCGCAGTCCGTATACTGTGTGTCTGGGTGTAAGGCATCCACTTTTATTTTTTTCCAACCCATTTGATTAGGAGCGAATCCAGACATCATAGGATTCCATGGATCAATCTTATCAACCAGTGTAGTTCAGCCACAAACAGTTCCAACACAGGCACACCCTATTTCTTAAGAAGACATGTATTTGAATGTGTAAACGTTTAGGATACTATTGTCTGTATTTTATTGTCATATATTTTAAATTGCATACTTATCCCCAGCTCTCTCTATATATAAAATATTCAAACACTTCATTCGCATCTTTGCCACCTGTTGCCTTGTCATGAATGGAATCCCTTTTGGGGTCAGCTGACAGCTGTGTGGCATATATGATCAGCCCTATCGTCTAAGGCCAATTGAATATTTTTTATTAGTCCAACCCCCAAACACTGTAGGACCGAGTAGGGCGGCCCCATAGGGCTGGATCTTTACAGAAGCAGACTGCCTCCTCTTTCTTCCAGGAGGGACTGGGAAGGCTCAAGTCCCCCAACTTTTGGTTAGTAGCTGAAATGAAGATATTTAAACAGCAACAGAAACAGCTTTATTGATATTTATTTCTCAAACAGTAACTTTACCATTTTAAAAGATATAATTTGGAAATTTGTAGGATATTCATGATGTGTACCATCATCACCATTATCTAATTACATAACATTTTCCTCATCTCCCAAGAAACCCAGTACACGTTAGCAACCACTCTCTTCTCTCTCCAACACCGCCTAGCCCTCTAACACAAGCAAACACCCAAACAAACAAACACCTTGCCATGGAGTCGCTGCGGATTCCTAGTGACTCTACAGGGCAGTAGAACTGCCCCGGTGAGTTTTGAGACTGCAACTCTTTATGGGAGTAGAAAGCTCCATCTCTCTCCCAAAAAGCAGCTGGTGGTTTTGAACTGTTGACTTTGCAGTTAGCAGCCCAAATCGTATCTTCTAAGCTATCAAGACCCCAAGCCCCAGCCCTAAGCAACCACTAATTTACTTTCTGTTTTTGTGGTTTTGCCAGTTTGAGTATTTGGTTTAAATGTAATCAGATGTGACTTCTTGTGTCTGACCTCTTTCACCCTGTGTGGCTTCGAGATTTCCCCATATCACAGCATGTATCACGTGTATCAGCACTGAATTCCTGTTATTGCCGGGTCATATTCCATTGTGTGCATGTGCCACATCCTATTGATTGATTGGTTGACAGGGAAAATGGATGGATGGAAACATGGAGTAGTGATGACAAGAATGAATCAATAAACAAAAGAAGAAGTGCAATCTGGTGAGCTAGTCAACCGAGCAGCCACCCTGGTCTGCCCTCTTTATTCAGGGGTTTCCAACGCTCACCCAGAAAACTGTAGTTAGTCTTTAATTCATGTCACATAGAACCAACCAGTACAAAACTATTTTACAAGTAGGTTCGAATTCAGAGATGGACACTCACACGTAAAAGAGATGTCTTATATTTCATTATCTCAAACGTCCTCATCTCCCTCTGGAATGGATGAATCTGTGGCTGCCCAGTTTCCTGGAGATGCTTGAAAGAGTCAGAGATTGAGTCACATGATGTAAGATTTGCGTCAGGGTTGTAAGTGGCTGGAGCAGTTTCTTCACAGATGCAATAAGGAACAAGAGGATTTTCTTGGGTTCTGCCCTGCCCAGGCTTCCAATCCATCATCACCCTTCCCACCAGCCTGAGGACCTAAGGGCCTGGCTCTGGGGTCATTTCTCCTCTGTTTTCTGTGGGCAGTGTGGTCCATCTCAAAGACTGTACTCATCAGGGGGGTTACCACCAACTTCCACAAAGATGAGAACATTTCCCATTCTTCCTTCCCCCTTTCACTCTTGAGAAAATGTGTGTGAGCTGGTGGGCGGTACTCTGATGTTGGCCTAGCGGGTTGCAAATTGTGCTGCTCACCACAAGGGCAGCAGTTCGAAATGAGCAACCCCCATACGAATGTATAGCCTTGGAAACCGTAAGGGGCAGTTCTACTCTGTCCTTTCGGGTCTACCACGAGTCAGAATTGACTCAGCAGCAGTGAGAATTGAGGGTTTTAAAATGTTGGTTTTGGTGTAAGGAAAGAAGAGGACTGGTGAGAGACAAGCGAGGAAACTGGGGTCAGATAAAGGAAGAGGTGACAGCGACATGGGCGAAAGCCGGGGAGAGAGAATGCACGATAGCGCTTGTCATGTCGGCAGCATGAAGGGCAGGTTCCTCCGATATTTGCTTTGGCCGGTCTGTGGTGGAAGCTGACGGGAGGGGAGCAAGGGATAGTGAAAGGCAGTATTGGCATGACCTGGGTGCCTTCTTTTACTGATGGGCATCGGTGGGTTTGAGTGAGGGGTGCTTGTTGTTAGTTGTCATCGAGTTGGTTCTGCAACACGATGACCCTGTGCCAAACAGAACGAAACCCTGCAGCGTCCTCTCAATCGCTGTTGGGTTGTGCCCAGTGCTGCAGCCACTGTGTCAGTCCATCTTGCTAGGGGTTTAGGTCTGTGTACCTCGGGGAAGAATCCAGAGTCCCTTCTGGTCCATTTGTAGACGCTCTCCATGATAGCTAGCTATCATCGTCGGCGAACTTCTCCCTTGACAGTGAGAGCTGGGCCTTCCTTCTATGAGATAATGGAAGTGACTCAGAGCCCATCCAGCCATGTGGTTTTTCTCTTGGCTTTTAAAGGTCTTCGAGGAAGGAGAGTCCACTTTCTTCCTTGAAGTTGTGTTCTTATTTTTTAATTAATAAATCTTTTTATTGGGGCTCATGCAACTTATCACAATCCATACATACATCAGTTGAGCAAAGCACCCTTATACATTTGTTGCCCTCGTCATTCTCAAAATTTGCCTTCTACTTGGGTTCCTGGAATCAGCTCGGTTTCCTTTTATTTCCCCTCCCCCTCCCTCCCCGCTCCCCTCTTCCCCCTGCTCCCTTAATAGTTTATAAATAATTATTTTATCTTATCTTACACTGCCCGGCATCTCCGCTCACCCGCCTCCCCATTGCCCATCTCCCAGAGAGGAGGTTACACATAGATCTCCAAGATCGGTTCTCCCTTTCTACACCCCCTTCCCTCCTGGTGTCGCCACTACCACCGCTGGTGTTGAGGGGTTCATCCGTCCTAGATTCCCTGTGTTTCCAGATCCCTACTGCACTGCTGTACATCCTCTGGTCTAACCAGGTCCGCAAGGTAGAATTCGGGTCACGATAATTGGGAGGGGAGGAAGCGTTCAAGAACTAGAGGAAGGTTTTGAGTTATTTTATAGGTGGGAAATCAGTGGTTTTGACATGATACATATGAAGCACAACTTACATTCATAAAGCATCTGCTATAGGCCAGGCCAGAGGAGCCATGGTGGTATCATCATTACGTGTTGGGCTGTTAACCTCAAAGTCAGCAGTTTGAAACTACCAGCAGATCTTCAGGAGAAAGCAAGGCTTTCTACTCTCTCAAAGATTTACAGTCACTGAAACTCACAGCTTCTACCCTGCCCTATGGAGCCGCTATGAGTTGGAATCTACTCAAAGGCAGTAAGTTTGGTTGTAGACCAGGTCATCTAGGGGCACAGCAGAAGAAAGGCCTGGCAATCGACTTCTGTAAAGATTTCAGCCAAGAGAACCTATGGAGGAGTTCCACGCTGTCACACATGGACTCTCCAGGAATTGATGGCATCTAGGAAGCAATGGGTGTGGTGCTATGGGCCAGGTTCTGCTCTTGGCACCGGAGCTATGGGGGTGATCGAGACTATTTCAAGAAGTTGATCATTTCAATAAGCACGTGAAAAGATGGTCAAGACCACCAGTCATTAGAGAAATGAAAATAGGAAGACATACACACTATCATTAAAAAACAATACAAAACATGAGCTAGGCATTGGATGTTGTTCGCTTGTAATAGGAAACTCTGTGCAGAAAAAAAGAGTGAGATTGTTGTTTTGAAAAAGAGCACGGGTCCTGCTAAACACAGAGCACAGGACCGCACCTGGGAGTATTGCAGATGGCCCTTTCCAGGAGTGGCTAATGTATAGCTAGTGGGTGGTGCAAGCCCGCTCAGGGGCATGGTTCTGGCATCCTTACCGCCTAATCTAATGTTGTAACTATGTACACTGTTGACTGGCTACAGGGAGAGCTGGTGAGGGCTGCCCCCAGGGCCTCCCGTGAAGAACCAACTTCCTGCTTCCTCTGTCTGTGCCTGTGCTCTGGGGCAGAGAGAAGGGAGGGGGGCTGGCCAGATGAGTAAGAGCACCCTATCTCTCATCAGGAAGTGCAGAGGGCAGGTCAAGTTTCCTTCGGCAGGAACAGGATGCCCGTGTATGCCTACCTGAAAAGCCAGGTGCTGGAGTGGAGGTGGTCAGGCATATATTTTTGCCCCCACATTGGATCAGGGTCTAACATGGAATCTGAGCTATCCAGGTCTTCAGGAGGCGACAGCTCCATGGCCAGAAGAGGACGATTGGGTCAATAACAACCGTCCGCATTCTGCCCTCCCTCCTTCAGAGTGCTGGCCCGCACCACCCATTCATGCTTGGCACGTGCTTTCTTGAGATAAAATGATGTTTCACACGCACATGCTTTGCTAAATGAAATTGTGGAAGGAAGGTTGGGACCTCGTGTGTGCCCCCCTTTCCTCCCTATCGCAAACAGGAAAATGCCAGAGCCTGACACCTGTCCCCCGTGAGCCATTTGTCCGGTTGCAAAGATGTATTAGGGAAAAGACCTGAAGAACCAGAGGGAGATTAGTGACGGTCTCCGACACCCACAGGCACTAGAAGCCTGAGAGAGGGTGATGTTTAAACCAGAGTCACAAAATTTCATCAGAAGTGAAAGGAGCCGGCTTAGCAGAAGACTTCCTGGTTCTTGATCTTTGAGGTGTGGCGTGGGAGCAAGTAGAATGGCCAGGTGGGAAGAGAAGCAACAGCACCTTACAGTAACCACCAGGGAACTTGACCCGCCGCTGCACACAGAGCTGTGGTTCTCCATCCTCAGAGGCTCCTAGTGCCCCAACTGTACTGCCAAAGGCTGATTCTCGTTAAGAAGGACACCTACTCCCCTTACATGTTTTTTTACATGACTCAAGTATTTTTTTTAAATAGACAATTTGGGGGAGAGGGGGCAGTGTTTAGGTTTCCTGAAAAAAAAAATTTATAGAAAGGAGAGAGCGTTCCTTATGCAGTTTTTCTTGTTATTAAGATCTTGCATTTGAGTGGAGCATTGGTTACAACAGATGCACCCATACCCATCCATGACGACGAATCATGAAAGTCCATAGTTCTCTGCATTGTATGCTTCTTTGCGTTTTGACAGAGGTGTGATGTCAGGACCCATTGTCATGGACAATATTCTCACTCCCCTACTCTGCCGCACCTATTCATTCTGGTCCCTCCCTCCCCACTAAGCCTCTGAAGAAAGGTCTGGCAATTTGCTTCTAAAAATTCTGCTCAGTCCTCCTCTGATACACTGGGCTCTCATGAGTTCGAGCCTACCTGACAGTAACTGATTTTTATAGTTTTGTCCCAAAGGGCTTCTTTAAACCTAGATGACTGACTATCTTCGGTTCCTAGGGCTGCTAAATACCACAAGTGGGTGAGTTTCAAGGACAGACATGTATTTTCTCAAAGTTTAGAGTGCACTGGTTCTAGAGGCAAGCCCTCTGTCTCCTGTGGGGAACCCATGTCTCAGCTTCTCCAGGGTTCTCAGGGTTTCTTGGAGAACTCCACGTGGCATCCATCTTCCCCCTGGTTTGTATTTGCTCTCGACCTGATCATTTTATTACTCAAGATCTAGTAGGTTTTAGATGCACCCTACTGTGATATGGCTTCATTAACATAATAAGAGTTCCCCGTTCCCAAATGTGACAAATCCCAGTAGAAGGAGTCCTGTTGGTAGTACTGACCCCTAGCCACATTCTTGTAAAAAGTTTAGCCACGGAAACCCTGAAGAGGGTCTGCATGACTCCTTGGCAGTGGAGATTCTGGTGTTGTCAGGGTTGGCAGCATCCGTCGTGGAACTCAACGTCCAACTCGCCCTCTCTGTTGCCGCCGATGGATTTCTACCCAAACCAGACTCTACAGAACCCTCAATGAGTGATACAGAGCAGGCTCTTACTCAGCATCTGTTCAGATGCTGTGAGAGTCAGAAAAATAAGCCCTGCCCAATTGGCTTTGCCCTTTACTGACTCCTAATTCTGGAAATGTATCCATCTTTCCAGTGGTGACAGGAAGAGGAGGCATTTATTGAAGCTCCTTCTCGAGATGGTGTTGGAGTCATTATAATTGTCAATTGGTTCATCAGTCTTGAAAATAGCTTAATTCAAAAGGAAATAGAAGAAAGAACTAGGAGGCAAAGGACATTTATAGAGGTCTAAATACAGGCATGTACATATGTAAATATATTTATATACAATGATAGGGAAATAGACCTATGTATTTATATTTATATGTTAAGTATTAAGGTAGCAGATTGACATTGGGCCTCTATTCAAGTACTCCCTCAATGCAAGAACACTTTGTTCTAATAATCTGACGTTCTGTGATGCTCACCTTCCCAACATAATCACTGAAGACAAAATGGTTGCATAAGCAGATGTGGTGAAGAAAGCTGATGGTGTCCAGCCATCAAAAGACATAGTGTCTGGGGTCTTAAAGGCTTGAAGATAAACAAATGGCCATCTAGCTGAGAAGCAACAAAGCCCACATGGAAGAAGCACAACAGCCTGTGTGATCATGAAGTGTCTATGGGATTAGATACCAGGCATCTAAGACGCAGAAAAAAAATCATACCAATGTGAATGGGGGTGGGGGTGCAGAGTGGAGACCCAAAGTCCATCAACAGACAATTGGACATCGCCTTACAGAAGGGTCACAAGGAAGAGATGAGCCAGTTGGGGTGCAGTATAGCACCGATGAAATTTTCCTCTAGTTTTTTAATGCTCCTCCCTGCCACTATCATGACCCCAATTCTACCTTACAAATCTGACTAGACCAGAACATGTATACTACTACAGATAAGAGTCCGCAACACAGGAAATACAGGACAGATAAACCCTTCAGGACCAATACTGAGAGTAACCATAACAGGAGGTTAAGGGGAGATGGGAAGAGAAACGGGAACATCACAAGGATCTATATATAACCCCTTCCCAGGGGACTGAACAACAGAAAAGTGTGTGAAGGGAGACAGAGGACAATGTAAGATATGAAAATAATAATCTATAATTTATCAAGAGTTCATGAGGGAAGGAGGGTGGGGGAGGGAGGGAAAAATGAGGAGCTGATATCAAAGGCTCAAGTAGAAAGAAAATGCTTTGAAAATGATGATAGCAGCATCTATTGTGTATGCTTGACACAATAGCTGAATGTGTGGATCGTGATAAGAGCTTTTAGAGTCCCCAATAAAAGTATTTAATAATAAAAAATAAAATAGCGTAATTACTAATCTGTAGCACTCTGAGAACTAGCCCCCCCCCAGACTTGTATTAAGAACTCCCCCTCCCCCAGGCAAAAATGTTGGTGCCTTTGGCATCCCAGGCAACTCCAAACCTTCATATCATGACCCATGCTTTTCTTCTGTTCCTTCTTCAACCTTCACCATCGGGAACCTTCAAATAGCTTCTAAGCACCGCTCCTTTCCCCATGATAGCCTTTTAGTTCCTGCTCTTTGACTTCGCTACTTTCAAACCAAGTCATGATGCCAGTTGGGCTGGTGGTATTCCCACAGCTGGAGAACCTCACGAGTCACAAAACCCCAGCACGTCCCAGACAGTCTGGGAGATACAGCCTTTTACTGTTTATTCACAACTTCACCCTAGAAGAGACCCACAGTTTGTAGAGCAGGCCATGGTTCATCTTCTCTGCAGAGCTGCTCTTGATAACCTCTCCCCAGTCATTAGCATCTCCAACCCAGGACCATGGCCACGGCCTTCCCTTCCTGAGCTTTCTCCTTTAGTTCTCTGAGTGTGAAGACAACAAGAAAATCAGCCGAGAAAGGGATCCCAGATTTACTTCTTGACCCTTTCTTGCATTTTTAAAGACAATGATGAGCACACCATCTTTCTTCTTTGTGTGCTGTCTTTCCCACTCCCCACATCTTTCCCACTTCCCATGTCTTCCCCACTCTTTACACCCCTACCCAGGATAAACTTGGGCTTGAATTTATTGTTGCTCATTTATATGTGGAGGCATTGAGTTTCCTGGCAGAGGCCACATGGAGCATCCCTTACAATGATATTCTTTCAGTCTGTCAGCATGTCCGTGTTCACATTGGTTAGCATTGTATGTGCAGGCTCCAAATGTTCCTCTTCTCCCCACCTGTGTGACTTTCAGCATATTCTGAGCCCCCTAACCCTAAATTTTTTTTGCAACATGATGATAATCATAGTCCTTTCCTTAATGGATATAAATGAGATACGCTAGAGTATTAATATACCATGGATTGCCAGAAGAATGAGTGAATCTGTCTTGGAGGAAGGCCGCCCGAAATGCTTTTAGAAATGATGATGGTGAGACTTTATCTCACGTAGTTCAGATGTGTTGTCCGGAGGAACCAGCCCCCGGAGAAGGACATCTTGCTTGGTCAAATAGAGGAACAGTGGGCAAGAGGAAGGTCCTCAGTGAGTTGGGTTAACACAGTGGCTGCAACAATTGTGGCAAACATACAATGATAGTGAGGACGGGGCAGGACTTGTCAGTACATCATTCTGTTGTACGTAGAATCGCTACCAGTCAAAAATGGGTTGACTGCATCCAACATGAGCAATGCAGCTGCTAACCCAATACATCAGTGACTCATGTCTAACAGTGACTCAGTGGAAGACAAGGGCTGGTAACCCGTTCTCATAGGTTACCTAGTAACTGGTGGCAGTTCTACTTATATGTCCTAGAGGGTCATATAAGTCACAATTGACTTGATGGCCCACAGCTATGATGGTTCCACAGCTTCTGGCAGCTGGAAGTGCTGCCCACAATTTCCACCACTTCTGGGCTTCTTTTCTCTGGCTTCTTTCCACTTCTGAGCTGCCAGGTCTGGAACAGCCACACATCCCAAACCACACACTCCACTCTGTCACCCATGCGGCACAGGACATGTATAGACTTTCCTGAAGAATTCGAGGGAGAGAGAAGAGAACTCCGGAGAAGGTCGGATCATGTAGCCTTCTGACGTTTCTCTGGCCTTCTGCTTCATTTCATCCTGCTGCACCTTTTCCACCGCAAGGAACACAGCAAACCCATACCAACCTCCTCCAGCCTCCTCTTCCAATTGTAATGATTTAGCGGGGCTTTTTTTTTTTTTTTTTTAGAAAACATGGCTTTATTCCTTGGGGGGATTCTGTTACCATAGAAATCTTTTTGTCTAGGTTTAGGGTCATGGCCTGATATAGGACTATCAAATCAATTAGCCTAATAACATCCCCAATTTGTTAAGTAGGTCCTAGGGTCTCATGAGCAGTCATCCGAGACACAACAGCTGGTCTCCATTGGCCTGGAGCACCAGCACCAGAAGACTCGGGAATTTAGAAAGAGCTGGATTGCAGGTCTAACTGCTTCCAAAACTTCTGCCTCCTTTGTCATGAGACCAGAGGATCTGGATGGTGTCCAGCAACCATTATTGGATGTTTTGATTACGGACTGAAGAAGGAAATCCTGATTAAAAGGTGGGAAAAGGTAGAACAGAACTTCAAGTGGCATGGACTCTAGATACATTTGATCCACTGAGACTGGAGGAACCCGTGAATATATTGACTTGAGGAAATATTTAACCCTTGAACCAGGAAACTACCCCCTGGGATCACATTTAAACTAGACAACCGTTTCACCGAGTTCGTAAAGAGTGCTTCTCCTTAAGCACGGCACACTCTTGAAGAATGGGCTATTATAAAATCCTACTGGCAACAGTAACTGAAGCACAGAGACAGTAAGTCTAGGTCAACGGCGGGGAACAGTGTGAGTAAGGATAGTCTAGTGACACAATGTAGAGAATGGGACCGATGCCGTTGGAGGTAGGCATAACTGGATGGGTGTATGCTCTGTTACCTATGTTTTCATCAAGAACAAGAAAGAATAAAACCTATTATTTTACACAACTTAAACAAAGGTGTCACGTCCCCCAGGGCAGGCCTGCCTGTGTTGTCCTCTCGGAAAGCCTGAGAGGCAGGTGGGGTAAAGGCATAAGCTGTCCCCCACTGGAGAGCAGAATGGTGTCTGGAGAGAGGATCTGAGTGGCCTGGGGGACGGGATGTTGGAACAGATGTCCACCAATGAAATGGCAGACTGGGCCAGGGAGGGGATTTGGATGCGTTTTCACTGCTCTGGCAGTGAAGCGGCGGCTTTCCCCACTCTGCAGACTTGCTGTTTTTATGTAGTGGAACTTGGGAACCAATTGGTATAGAACCATTCCATTGACTTTGTGATCAATAAAGGAGAAGAGAGGTAGACAAAATTACAGGCATTAAAACTAACTACAAAATGCATGGCATGATTATGTGAAGGTGGTTGAGCAAGAGACGTATATATTTCTAGCAGATACTATAACTGCCTAGAAGGGAGCAGAAGCTCATGATGCAGGAGGCACAGAGAAGGCCCTGGCTAGGGAATGCTCACACCAGAGACAGGGAATGTCACCCCACGCACCGCAAAGAGACAGAGCCTGTGGGAGATGTACCCCCAATGTACCCCAACTCTTCATTCCCCAGAGCGGCACTTTCTCCGTATACATTCAGAAGCTTTTGTACCTACAACGCCCCTCGTTCTCTTGTGCGTCCTCTCTTCTGGTTCACCCTTTGAAGCCCTCCAGAGCCTTCACCCGAACGCCCTCTGTGAAGGCTGCTTGGATCTCCTCTTGCCGACAAGCAGAAGGAATGGCCCTGTGCTGCCAGCAGGCCCAGTGTGCTCTGTCTCCCTTCAGCCTGGGGAGAACCCTGTGCTAATGTCTTACCTGCTCTGAATCCACTCTCAGCCCTGACTAGTAACTGAGATAGTGTCTGACAGCACGTTCTCCAGAGAGCTTTAGAATATTCCTTTTACTTATAATTAGGGGCACTTGCTGGGATTCTAAAGTTAACGAGAACTTGATTCAGCCACAAGTTTGGCTGCTCTGGATACTGGAATGCATTATAGGCAATGCGCTGGCCCTGGAGCTTGAGTTTCCTGTTTGTGGATAGGGAAGATCAAGAACGAGGATCAAGGGATTCTCTTTTTAGAAAGAAAAAGGGACATTTATTCTGATGAATGGCTGCTGTGAGTGGTGGAGAAAGGGACTTAGACTCTCCCTTTAGAAATCGACAACTGGAGCATCAAAGGACCGTGTCGCCCCCAGGAAGCAGCGTGAGATGGGGAGGAAAGGCAGCACCGGTGTCTACAAGTCATTCAATCCGAATGCCTTCTCTTGACAAACCAGTCTCTGACTTGGGCCGTCTGTGGAAAACATCTCCTCCGGGAAACGCATCCCATTGCTGGAGAATTTGTACCGGCCCCTCTATCGGCGACCCAGCCACTGGTGCTGCAGATGTGTTTTGCTGCATCCTCAACTCATGACGATTTTGTAATAAGACCTCCCTCAAAGGTAGAGACCCCAGCCTTCTCTGACCTCCATGAAACCCACAGAGCCGCTCGCCTATTTCCCTGCATGAGATGGTCTCTCAAATGCTCTTCCTCTCTGGCTTTCCACTTCCAGATGAATTCATTTGTTGCCATTTTAAAATGCCGGGGCCCCAAATAAAGAAAATTAGCACGTGGCCAGAAGTAGACATCACATTCCAGAAGAAAGAAGATGTCCTAGCTGGTGGCCCCGGCATTTCAACACTGTGGACCACGGTCTTCTTCCTCTCTTCATGGGCCTGTCCCTGGAAATGTTTTTGCTAATTAGGTGTATGTAAAATCCATCGGGGAAGTTTTCCATCCGGGTTGTTCCACCTGCCTTTCCAGACCTCCAACCTCCTCTGCAAGAGCCTCCAGCTTCTTCCCATCATGCTCTGTACCTCACCTCCATGCTAGCCCTTCCTCCTGACAATGCGCCATTTCCTTTCACCTCTTGTGCCTTCGCCCTTCTTTCAGATTCCCCCGCTTCCCCCACTTCTCTTGTAAGGCTGTTTCTTCCAGAAAGCTTCTCATGCCAAGTGGCGCCCAGTCTGATTCAACAGGGGTGGAGAGCGCCACCCCTCCCGAAGCAGCCCCTCTCTGCTTGCTTCAAGGACATTATACCATGGCAACACGAGCCAACAATGGCCCCAAGTCTGACCAGCTGAGTGCGATTTTTCTTCTAATTCAGAGCATCCTGGCCAAATCATAATGGAGTACCATGTAGAGATAAGACAGGAATACCACAGAAGCCAGAAGCGATATGGAAACCTTACAATTTGGTGAGGAGTGGTATTTGGTCGGGAATGGTATTTGGTCAGGAGTGTTCAGTGGGTGTAGCCCTCCCCCTTCAGTGTGAATACTCAAGTATGCCATAGCTTGCTCCGACAATTCAGGTGGGCTGCGATCTCCGTGATCCTCGCTCTGCAAGGCTAAACTGTCAGCCTTACTTTCCACGATCCCTCGGTCCCCACAAAGCCAGACTCTACTTCTCTGCCCCTCTACCTCTTAAGCCCTCTCCAACACACACCCGCATGTGCCTGCACGCGCACACTCAAACACACGTCCCTCCTAGAACTTTCGTCTTGTACAGCATCTTAATGCTGTTGCTTAGGAACTATATGCTTAGCAACCAGTAAAAGAAGTGTGATCACACCTCCCAGCGCTGTACATGAGGTGCTGCAGACAATACAGACCGTTCCCTGCTTTCTTTCTGCAACCAGGAAAAGTAGCTGTCAGAGATGGCCGGCATTATGCTCTAGAGATATTGGCTCATCATCCGGGGGCCCAAGCTGGTTGCTGCTTTGCTTTCCCTTGGCATTGGGTAATGTCTTTGTGGGGGCGGCTGGGTAGGTGGTTCTTGAAGGGCCGGATCTCTCTGCTTGCACTCGTTCTCAGATGCCTGTGATGCAGGCAGGGCGGCTTGCAGAATCCTCTTTGCTCCCACGCAGCTCTGCCCTGCACCAAGTCCTAGTCCCCCGCCCCCTTCCCTGCAGCCTCTTCCCGACTCTGGCACTGCTCTGGTCTCCACCTTGCAGCCCCCCACCCCACCACCATTCTTCCAGTTTAAAGGATCTCTGCTTGGAAGGTTCAGGTTGCTACACAGCCCCAGGTGCGTAAGTTCTGTGCATGCCCCTACCCCATCCCTGCCTCTTACGTTTATGTCTGCCCCAGCCAAAGACCACCACCACTGGACGGGCACCAAACCAAGCTGGGCTGAGGACCCCCTCCTACATTCCACTAGGGACCTGATCAGATCATTGCAATTTAAGGTTCCAGCTCTTGCCTGCTGACCAAAAGGTTGGAGGTTGGAGTCTGCCCAGAGGAGTCTTGGTCCTCTCGCGCCTTCTGGAAAGCCGGCCATGGGAAATCCCGTGGAGCCCAGTTCTCCTCTGACATACAGGGTGGTCATGAGGTGAAGCCAACTGAGTGGCCACTGCCCCTTCACTCAGAAATACTGTGTTTCTTATCCTAGGAAGTTGGGAAGAGGGGCCAGTGAGGAGCTTGGGAGCCTGAAGATCCATATTTCAATCTTAGATCTTTTTTGCTCTTGACTTTGCGATAGCCTTTCAGTTGAAGGTGACAATGTGAGTTAGGGCAAGTTTCTCTTAGCTCTCTAACCCTCTGCTTTCAAAGAAGATTAGACTAGCTACCTCATCCGGGCGATTATGACAATTGTATGAAGTACCACAGAGGAAGAAGCTAGCAAAATGCATGGTGTGCCCCTAGAGAGCTGTTTAGCTATTGTCTCCCTCTCCTTCCGCCTCTACAGCCTTAGTCTTGCTTTCAAGCCTGTGCTAGTTTCTGCTTGGAAAGCACAAGAAACAGTGGAAAATGACAGCTGTTAGTAGCTAGGAGGCCAGGACTCTCAGCTCCAGCTCTGCCACTTCATGCCTCTGACTTCTGGCCCAACCCCCAACAGGTTCGTTTGGTTCATCTGTGAAATGGGACTAAGACCCCCTGCCTCATCTACCGCACAGCCTCATTTCTGTAAAGCTTAGATGAGGTAAAATATCACAGTTCTTTTTACATTACTAATTTTAAACAAAAGCATTCTCTCGGACAAACTTGGTCCCAATCCCCACTTGTCTAATGAAGGAGTTACATTTCAAAATGTCTAAAGCCACATTTGTGGCCTGCAATTACAGCAAACTGAGGTGACTGTCACTTGTCCTCCAAGACCCACAGTGAAGAGGACTGATTCTCCCATACAGATTACTGGTCTTGTGGTTGTAAAAATAGATGACATACTTCAACTCCCTGTTCCCTGGGGCCTTGTGAACAAGACTGCCGGTTATTACCTATTCAAAAACTCAGCTTAAGAATATTGCAGAGGCTGCTTCTAGTTTGGGCTTGGGAAGGTGTGTAGTCATGCTCCTTCAATTAAAAAACAACAACAGCAACAAAAAATAAACAAATGAGTCAGAACAAGCCTGAGGCCTGATAGAGGTGCTAGGGAAGCAATAGGTGGGTAGGTGCTGAAGTTTATGTCATGGGTACTTCCAGGGTGGATGCGTCTTTAGTCATGGCCTGAGAAAGCACTGAGCTTCCCACCCAAAGAGACCTGAAACAAGAGATGCCAGAGTGTGTCCACCAAGTGTGTGCCGCAATTCACAATAAGGTAAATGAAAGTGTGACAAAATAAATAGGAGGGGAGTGTTCTTAAAATCTTGAAGGTTGGGAGCCTGACCAACGATGAGGAAAACAGTACGGAGACACTGGTGTTTTCTTCCTGAGAATGCCCCAGGCAATGGTGAGCATTTCCTTACAAGCAAACCAGGAGAACCCAGCCCACTGCCATCGAGTGGGCTCCAGCTCATGGAATCCCAAGTGGTAAGACGGGATGTGCTGGCAGCTCTCAAAACCTGTTGAGAAGAGGAAGAGGGCTTCGCTTGGCCTTCGGTGTTACTTACCCCACGTCCGACAGCTTCAGGGAAAAGATAGCCCGAGGCGCCCTGTGACAGGTTGAGCACCCCTGCTCACATGACCTTGTCGGAGTCCGAGGTAACACACACAGGGGCTCAACATTGTAGGGATGACACAGGGCTGGACAGTTGTTCCTTCTGTACGTAGGGTCACTGTGAGGTGGAACGGGCTTGACAGGACCTAACAACAACAACAGCATTACAACAGACTTTTAAAGTGTATAGATAGTTGAGTGGAGGAACTGGGGAGACAGATCTTAGTTGCTTTGGCTGGACTCACAGTTAACCTCCCTGGCAGTAATCCCGAGTGTGGCTCAGGGTAAATGTTAACTGTGTATTAAAGTTTATCATGCCTGGAATGTCTACTCGAGAGATTAAAATGAGTAATTTCTTAAGAATGACAGGCCTACAATAGAAAACAACAAATTTTATGCAAAACAATGTACCGCTTTGGGTACAAAATTACTGACATAATTAGACTGCCAGGGAGGTTAAGTGATAAAACCACACAAACAAAAAACCATGAAGGGTGGAGGAGACCTTGTCAATTATTCAATCCAACCCCTTTATTAACAAATGAGAACATATACGATGTTAGCCAGTTCTCCAGTTGTGATCGAGTCCATTCCAAGCAAGGAGACCCCATGTGTGTTTGTAGAACTCTGCTCCATTGGATTTTCAGTGGCTGATTTACTGGAAGTAGATCACCAGGGCTTTCTGCTAAGAGAGCTAGTGGCTGAGTGCCTTCACCAGTTGACCATTACAGCGATCAATTTTGGATGGTGGGAATTGTGACAGGGATTATTTTCTGCATTTAAACATTTTTCAAACATGAACATGAAAGTAAAGAACACGAGTTACTTAATGGTCTATAGTAGTTGGAAGGCAGAACTTGTCTCGCTTCCAGATCTGTTGACATCCATCCTTCTGTTTGGCCAAATGTGATTCTAACTTGAACTGGAATTGGGTTTCCAAAAAATATTCTACAATAAAAATGCAATCATACTGCTAATTAGTCTGTACAGCTTAAAACTTTTTTTAAAAACAAACATGTATTGTGCTTTAGGTGAAGGGTTACAAAACAAATTAGGTTCCCATTCAGCAATTTATATAGAGACTGTTCTGAGACTTTGGCCAAAATCCCTTCAATGTGTCAGCACTCTCCCAATTTCCTCCTGGGTTCCCCATTCTACAAGCCCAGCTTTCTTGGCTTCCGAATTTTGCTTTTGGGCACATGTGCCTCTTGGGTTTCATAGAATGATGCATTCTGAGGAGCACGTGCCTTAACCATGTTATTTTTTTACTTTATAGGTGGGCTCTAAGGTGGTATCAGGAGAGGGCTTAGCTCTGAGGTCATAGTCTTAGGGATTCTACTAGTCGCTATCGGACCAATAAGTCTGGTCTTTTTTATGATTTTGAATTTTGTTCTACATTTTTTCCTGCTCTATCACAGGCCTTCTGTTGTGCTTCTTAACAGACCTGACTCTCGAAGTAGTTGAGCACCATCTAGTTCTTCTGGTCTCAAGCTGTGGAGACTGATGGTTGATGGCCCATTTGTCTTTGGACTAAGTATTAACGCGAGCCTTTGGTTTTCCTCACCCTGGTTTGCTCTGGAGAGCAAGAGACCAATAGTTGGATACATTTTTCAGACCCCAGTTGTTACTCATCAAAGTGGGATGGAAAACATTGTCTTCAGGACTATGTTAGGCCAACTGACCTTGGGTGTCCCCCTAGACTATGGGCCCTGTCCTTCAAGTCCAGTAGCTTTGTCTGACGAAAAATAAAAAAGAAGCAGTCCCACTGCCACTGAGTCATAGCCAAGGACGAGTGTGGGTGAGTTGTGCTGGTGATGAGACAAGGTGTTTGGTTATTGCTAGGATGTGGTCCTGAGTGTGCCTCTTACGTGTTGTGTCATACACGTGGCGAGATGTGTAGCACATACAAATGCGTATGCAGAAGCATGACTGCCAAACCTGTCTATACACTCTCCAACATCTGTTCAGCTTACATATCGATGCCGGCATCCACTCATAAATGACCATTTTTATTATTGCCACTACAGGGTTGTCGGTGTAATTGTGTTTATCATTGCTTCACGGATTTTATGTTTGTGCACATCTCAATAGCTCCCTTTGCCTTGGACCTGTTGTTCCCAGGCGCTCCTTTAACTTTGAATTATAAGGACCTCACAGTTTCCAAGACAGTTTCATCAACATTCTCTTTTGAGAAAGAAAACAAAACGACTTACTCAATGGGGACCATTTAAAAGCAAATGTCAATGGTAAGAAAATCCCTCAAAACCTTCGTGGCTCAATAGGGTTAAATCTGTGTGCTGGAGGATCCTCTGCAGATGGAACCTGTGTTTTGTTTTCCTGGCCCCCCACCTACGTAGCCCATCCACTTGAGGGGGAAAGAAACGCTGCTAATGGGCTGGTAAAAGCAGTTTGAATGCCCTCCCCCGCACAGGCTCCTGTCTACAGCTTTTGTTCCCATGGTCTCTTCAATAAATATGACTCAGTCGGCTGTTTGGGCTCCACTTCCCTGTGGCAGAGAGCTGGCGGCTGCGGCAGCTCATGACTCAGGGGTGCATTTAGGGCCCTCTCTCCACCACTGAATGAGTTCCCCGTCAGCTACCCCAAGTTCGGATCACCTCCACCCTTTCCAGCTGGCCAAGGTCTCACCAATCAGCAAAGGTGGTGTCTCCCACCACCAGTCACAATAAAAAGAAATGAAAATGCGGTGCATGCATTTATGAAGATAAACTGCCAAAATGCTTTTGTCACCCACCCACCTACCCATCTATGGAATCTGGTCTCCAGCATGCGCATGATGCACAGAGGCCAAGCAAAGGTCAACATACATTCCTCTGCAGAACAACAACAAAAGGCAGGGAAAGCCTCCCAACCCTCTCACCTCTGCAAAATGCTTGCTAGAGCATGAGCCCTACAGTACCCCGAGTTTTTAAGGCTGGGGTCATCCAGGCCAGTCCACACTTGTGAACTGGTTTTTGCCATGAGAGTCAAGATGACAAATTTTTTTTTAAAAATCCCACTGCCATTGAGTCATCGCCACCCTTCAGGACAGGGCAGAATTGCCGCCATGAAAACTTCCAGGCTATAATCGTCACAGAAAAGACTGTCAGAGCTCTTTCTCCTGCAGAGTCATTAGTGGGTTTGAACCTCTGGCCCTTTGGTTAGTGATCAAGCTCTTTCACCATTGTGCCACCAAGGCGCCTATTAATTTATTGGGATGGATGTTATTCTCAGCCTAAGTGGATGACCAAGTGTCCCAGCATTTTTAAGAACCACAAAAAGTGTCGAATAGATTTCAGTTCTATATTTGAATGCATGAGCTGCAATTAACACAAGGACAATGAGTTATATCAGGTTATGAAAAGGGGCCCAGATAATCTGTAGCACAGGCTACATGTTCATGTTGGAGGCAATATTCTATCAGATGGCCCAGACACAAGCTGTGGAACTGATAGGGAGCCATCACACCAGGCCAGTGAGTCGTCCTCTTCACTGGGGATGGCACACATGGACACAAGAGTCAGCTTGCAAATGCACGCAGGTCCAGTGCCTGTTGGCTGTCAGTTGGCTGTAGGACTTGCTCCTCCTCCTCCTTTCTTCTCAAGGGATGGGAGAGGCCCTGCTGGACCTAACAACTCTACCCTTGCCCGTTGACTTCTCAGTATGACGAAGCAGAACTCCAATTTCTTGTCTCTGCCTCCTCTGTCTGTCTGTCTGTCTGTCTTTCTCTCTGTATATTTGTCCCTCTGCTGTATACACATCTCACCCACACTCTTACTTTGGTCAGCACAACATGCCCTCATCTCAGTTCTGCACTGGTGGACCAAGACCAGTGCTTGAACAAAGGAGATACTTTAGTGACAGGACTGTTCTAAGCAAAGGGGAGGCCAATTATGGGGATCCATATCCCATCGCTCGACTGCTGGAAGACAAATGCCCTGAGAGTTTCAACTCATTAAGTCTCTTAGAATAGACTGTGGTTGGCTTTGTAAGACCCTTCCCAAGAGCAAGAAAAACATAGGGGAAGAAGAAGAATGAAAAAGGAAACTAGCTCTTGCCGCATTGATCCCAGCTCATAGTGACCCACGTGTGTCAGAGCACAGCTGTGCTCTATCGGGTCTTCACTGGATGAAGACCTTTCTCCAGGCCTTTCTTCCTAGGCACCTCTGTGTGGATTCGAACCTCCCAACTTTGGGTTAGCAGCACAGTACATTAAACATTTCTACTCTGCAGGGACACCCACAAGAAGAAAGGGGTTAATTGATGAGGCACGAAAAGAACGTTACCGTATAACCTGTTTTTCACAATAGTCCAACTTAAACTCACTGCCATTGAGTCGATGCGAACACATAGCAACCCATAAAGGACAGGATAGAACTGCCTCTGTGGGTTTCCAAGACTGTAACTGCTGATGGGAGTCCAAAGCCCCATCTTTCTCCCGAGGAGAAGCTGGTGGTTTCCAACTGCCGACCTTGCAGATCGCAGCCCAACTCTTAAACATTACTCCACCAGGGCTCCTCTATCAATACTTTTTAAACTCAAGATGACAGGCACCCCAAAGAGAGAGTTCTTTGGCCAGCATATCTAAACTAGGGGAAGATCCAGGAAGTTCGGAACTCTAGAACTAGGAACTCGGACATTACTAAATATCTCCGGACCTGCCGCGCTACCTCTCGATTTCTCCCTCTACAATCTCTGGCTCTCATTGCATGTTGGCTTCATTTTTCAGAACAAATTCTGTGAAATGCAGGCAATGTGATTGTTCATTTTGCCCAAACACAAGTTTATCTACGTAAGGTGCATAAGCTTGTTACCTTAAAGCTAAAGTTTTCAACCTTTCCAGGAAGAACTCTGCTTGGCTTGGCTAAGATCATGTGTTCGCCTGTCGATTTAATCCTCACAGCCAGGAGAATGGGTACTAGTCTGGATTCAACTGGGGTCATTTGGCCTGTGGTTCAGACTTGGATGAGGATGTAGGCCGACAGAGTTGACATGGGAGGAGGGAAAGCTCCCTGAGGATAAACAGGAAGTGCAGTCCTCTGAGGAAGGGGAGGAAATGTTGGAGGCAGATGCAACACCTCAGATGCTGCCCTCTGCTATGGCTTTGAAAGCTCTGGGAAGGAGCAGTTTATACATTGTGGCCGCCTAGCATGTGCAGAGCGTGACGGTTGAGAGGGCCGTTAAAATGGAGAAGTGGCGGAAGCTGTGACATCGTTCGTGGTTGGAAGCCGGCAATGTATAATTATGTCATTGCTGAGAACCAAATAGCATCAAGGTCATGAATTACAGATCAAAAGAGGGTTTCCGATCTGCTTCTTGGTTTGACAATACTTATTATAGCAAAGAGATAACTGAGCTCCACTTCCCGGTCACGTTGACTTGTATGTAGACTCCGGGAAGCCACTTCCCTTGGTGGTTGGCTCTCTCGTGCCTGGGTTCGGGCTCAATGTCCTTCTCGTTGACAATCTTCCCACAGAATCATCCCTGATTTTCAAAGACGGAAAGAAGGTGTTTTCATGATACTATTTAGGCTGTAATTGAAAACGACCCTGTCCTTCATTCTCCAGCCTTTAAAATGCTGCTGTCAGAATAACCGGCTGCTTTTCATTCCACCTCTTACTGAACATTCCTAATACTCTGCTTGCTGGTGGGCATATAAATAAGTATACATGGCTATGACAGGTTGAATAATAGTAGCCCAAGATGTCTCTGCTCTAAACCCAGAACCGGTGAGAATGTTGCCATACATGGCAAAGGAGGTTCTGCAGATGTGGTTAAGTGAAAAATCTTGACTTGAGGAGATGACCCTGGATGATCTGAGCAGGTCAGTGTCATAAGTTGCCTTATAAGAAGGAGGCAGGAGGCTCCGCATCACAGGAGGTTAGGTGAGGATGAGCGGAAATGAGACAAAGGGAGCGGAGATCAGAGAGGAATTTGAAGATGATACCCTGCTACGTTGCAGATGGAGGCAGGGACTCGGGCAGTGTTGACTCCTCCAGAAAGGACACAGTCCTGCTGCCTCCTTCATGTTAAGACTCCTGTGATCGCCAACTCACACGTTTGTGGGGCCTTACTACAGCAATAGTAGGAAATAATACAACTATATTTTGAAAAGTGACTTGGCAGCACATGTCAAGAGAGTGAATGTGTCTGCTGACCCACCATTTTACTTCGAGAACTCTACTAAGGAAATAACCCAATATCCAGGAGCACATTAATGAGCCAATGTGTTCACGGCAGAATTTTTCATAATGGTGGCGCAGTGGCTGCAAATTGGGCTTCTAACTGCAATTTGAAACCACCAGAAATCTTAGAACCACTGTATGTCTCTACTGCTAGTTTTATCTTTAACACATTACAGTTATAGCATTTTTTAAGGGCCAGCTGATAATGATTATTCAGTTTTATGGGTTAGGCTTTTAACTGCAAGGTTGGAGGTTCAAAACACACCAGGTACAGCATGGGAGAAAGGCGAGACTGTCTATTCATGTGCTGATTTATAGTCTTGGAAATCACATAGAGGGTTGTTGTGAGTCAGAATACACCTGATGGAAGCGGGTACCCACCTTCATAGAAACCCTGGTGACCCACCAAGCCCTGAGGACAGTATTCCTGCTCAGAGCAACCAATGCACAGAGAGGATCATGGGGCCGGCCCCACCATGAGACACGATGTCCCTCACTGACCCATAGTGCTATGGGGGACAACACTGGAGACACAGTGCGGGAATTGTGCCCCATCTGATCCCACCACACCCAAGGCGGAACACTAAGGGCGTGCAATGGAACAGCAAGGGGAGCAGAGCAATGAAGAATACCAAAAGTAGACTGTGGGGCCAGGGCAGGGAACCCCCATCAGACTTGCCTGGAAAACATTCCTAAAGGTCAACAAACAGACCTGGAACTATTTATAGGATTTTCTTTTTATGTCATTGGTTGTTTTTTTTTTTGGTGTTATTTTGTTTTCGTTTGTTGCTTTGTTTTGCTCTGTCTTGTTTTTGTGCTTATTATTGTCTCTGCATGTCTACCTAGATAAGATAGGAGGGATAAAAAAATCCGGAGGAGAAAACAACAGGACTGATGGTTTTGGGGGAGACACAGGAGAGGGGTGGGTGGGGGAAAGGAAGTGGGTTTTAACAACCCCAGGCACAAGGGAACAATAAGTGATCTAAAGTTGATGGTGAGGGTGTAGGAGGCCTTGTAGGGCTTGATCAAGGACCATGTAACCAAGAGGAATTACTGAACCCAAATGAAGGCTGAATATGATAGTAGGACAATAGGAAAGTAAAAGGAAATAGAGAAAAGAACTAGGAGGCAAAGAGCATTTATAGAGGTCTAAATACAGGTATGTACATATGTAAATAGATTTATATATGACTATGGGGAAATTATATATATATATATTTAGTATTAAAGTAGCAGATAACATTGGGCCTCAACTCAAGTACTCCTTCAACACAAGAACACTTTGTTCTATTAAACTGGCATTCCATGATGCTCACCTTCCCGTCATGATTGCTGAAGACAAAATGGGTCATAAGCAAATGTGGTGAAGAAAGCTGATGGTGCCCAGCTATCAAAAGATAGCTTGGGGTCTTAAAGGCTTGAAGATAAACAAGTGGCCATCTGGCTGAGAAGCAAAAAAGCCCACATGGAAGAAGCACACTAGCCTGTGTGATCACGAGGTGGCAATAGGATCAGGTATCAGGCATCAAAGACCCAGAACAAAAAATCATATCAATATGAATGAGGGGGAGTGCAGAGAGGAAACTCAAAGCCCATCTGTAGGCAACTGGACATCCCCTTACAGAAGGGTCGCAGGGAGGAGATGAGCCAGTCAGGGTTCAGTGTAGCACCAATGAAACATACAACTTTCCTCTAGTTCTTTGTGTGTGTGTGTGTGTTATTGTTTGAAGTGAGCTTGTTTGTCGCAAGACTCCAAGTCCATTTCAGTTTCACTTTCCTCATTTTCTCTTTAAGCCACTCAGACCACTGTTTAGCTTTGAGGACTAAGGAATATGGAGAGTTTTCTCTACTTCTTTAATGCTTCCTCCCTCCCACTATCATGACCCGTTTTACCTTACAAATCTGGCTAGACCAGAGCTCGTACACGGGTACATATAAGAGCTAGAAACACGGGGAATCCAGGACAGCTAAACCCCTCAGGACCAATATTGAGAGTAGCCATACCAGGAGGGGAAGGAGAAGGTGGAGAGAAGAAGGGGGAACCAATCACAATGACCTACATATAACCCCCTTCTAGGGTGATGGACAACAGAGAAGTGGGTGAAGGGAAACATAAGTCAGTGTAAGACATGTGAAACTAATAATAATTTATAAATAATCAAAGGTTCATGAGGGAGGGAGGGAGGGGGAAAAATGAGAAGCTGATACCAAGGATTCAAGTAGAAAGAAAATGTTTTGAAAATGATGATGCCAACAAATATACAGATGTGCTTGACACAATGGATGGATGGATGGATGGATGGATGGATTGTGATAAGAGTTGTATGAACCCCCAATAAAATCATTTTTTTAAAAAGAAAGGTACCCTGGAGAAACTGTGGGTTAAGCATTAGACCAATAAGCTCAAGTTCAATGGCCCAAACCCACCCACCAGTCACTCCTTGGGAAAAGATGTGGTTGGCAGTGGCTGTAACTATTTTAGTTTCAGAAATACTGAGGAGCAAGCCTACTCTGTCCCATGTGCTGGAATAGCCTCGATGAGTCAGAATGGACTTGATGACGCTGGGCTGTCCCCTGTGTGATGTTGCTTCCAGGAATGCAGTGTGGTCTCAAGTAGACGGAGCCACTGATTGGAAATGACTGTACTGACAGCATTACTGTCGATCTGCTGACCCAACACATGTTCACTAAGCATGCTGGGTACCAGGTACTGAAAATAGGGTTATTTTAGAGAAAGAGGACATATAGGGGGTTATAGAAAACTAATGAATGTGGTTGAGAAGATCATTATCAACACAAAAGACTTCTTGGAAAAAGTGATATTCCAAGTAAAACCTAATTAATAGAAATGAATCGGCTGAAAAGTCCATTGACGGTAGTCAGGGTAGCTGGGAGAGGCAGGGGGGGGGCCCAACTCACTGTCATGGAGTCATTCTTGACTCTTAGCAACCCTACAGCACAGAGTATAACTGGCCCTGTGGGTTTGGGGGCTGTCAATCTTTATGGGAACAGAAAGCCCTTTCTCTCCCAGAGTAGCTGATGGACTCAAACTGCTGAACTTGTAGTTAGCAGACCAACTTGTAATCCACGGGGCCACCGAGGGCTCTGGTAGCTGGAGATGAGTATGAAAATAGAGCCTGTGTACCAGAACTTCTGAGGGCTCTGCCGCCGGAGGCAGGACTGGCCGCCCTGTTCAACGCTACAGGCAATCGTGTGACACTGCAGAAAGCGCAGGGTCTCTTCAGTGGTTGGCTGATATGTCCATACCATGAACACTGCTCAGAAAGGAATAAGCTATGGCTAGCTGGTGGCTCGTCAGCATTCTGCATAGTCAGTCTCAAAAGGTTACACACAGTACGGTTCCATTTACTGAATGTTTTTAAAAAGGCCAAATGAGCGATGGAGACAGTACTGGTTGATGCTTTTCCTTCCTTCCTTCCTTCCTTCCTTCCTTCCTTCCTTCCTTCCTTCCTTCCTTCCTTCCTTCCTTCCTTCCTCTCTCTCTCTCTCTCTCTCTCTCTCTCTCTCTCTCTCTCTCTCTCTCTCTCTCTCTCTCTCTCTCTCTTTCTTTCTATCTTTGCAAGGTAGGTCAGTGAGACTTTAAGTAGTGCAGGGATTTCTTTTATGATGATGGAACAATTGGTATCTTGATTGTGGTAGTGATTATCTAGAGCTATCAACTCCAAAAAATCAAACTCACTACCATCGAGGTGAAACTGTCTCATAATGACCCTGTAGCACAGGATAGAACTGCCCCTGTGAGTTTCTGAGACTGTAACTCTTTACCAGAGTAGAAAGCTCTGCTTTTCTCCCAAGGAGTGGCTGATGGTTTCAAACTGCTGAATTTGCAGTTAACAGCCCGACTCGCAGCCACTACTACCAGGGCTTCTAGTGAACAACCACTATGGCTGCCACCACCAAACTGGCTGGTGGCTTTGAATCACTAACTTTTCAGTTAACAGCCAGAACTCTAACCACGAAACCACAGGACTTCTTGTGTTATAACTGTTGTTAGGTGCCATCAAGTTGGCTCCAACCTGCAGCAAACTTATGCACAAAAGAATAAAATATTGCATGATCCTGTGCCATGCTCATTGTTGCTATGCCCGAGCCCATTGATGCAGCCACTGTGTCTGTCAGTCCATCTCATTGAGGACCTGCCTCTTTGTCGCTGCCCCTCTATCAAGCATGATGTCCATCTCCAGGGACTGGTCTCTCAACAATATGTCCAAAATATGTGAGAGAAAGTCACATCATCCTTACTTCCAAGGATCATTCTGGCCTTACTTTTTCTAAGAGAGATTTATTTGTTCTTTGGGGAGTCCATGATACTTCAATATTCTTCTTCAGTTCCTCACTTCAAATATGTTGAGTCTTTTATGGTCTTCCTTAGTCAGTGTTCAACTTTCACATGCATATGATGCAGTGGAGAACACTATGGCTTGGGTTACGCTCACCTTGTTCCTCAGAGTAACATCGTTGCTCTTCAATGCTCTAAAAAGTTCTTGTGCAGTCAATCTACCTAATAAAATATGCCTTTTTATCTCTTGACTGCTGCTTCCATGAGCATTGATTGTGGATCCAAGTAAGACAAAATTCTTGTCACCTTCAGCCTTTTCTCCATTTATCGTGTTGCTACCTACTGGTACAGCTCAGAGGATTTTGGCCTTCTTCACAGTGAGCTGTAATCCATACTTGTGGTAGTTATGTAATCTCATGTCAACTTGGGGATGTTAAGAGTGAATGGGGTGGAGCCTAGCCTGTCCTGGGATGACCTTCTCATGAGGATTCTGGAAACTTCCTTCCTCTTGATTCTGCCCTCAGAAGAGGTTTCTCTCTCTCTCTCTCTCGCTCTTGCTCTGTCTTTCTCTCTGCTGTTGAGACATTCAGAGAGCTGGAGGAGCCACATGGAGACCCATGCCAGTGCTAAGATGGTTTCACCGCCACTGGATCCACAAGATTGTTCACCCACTGGCCTGTGATCTTCTTACATTTGGCATCATTGCATGATGCATGAGTCTGAAGAGGAATTTATGGACTAGAATGGGACTTAGGATATTAATTAGACTTATGGCCTTGATCTGGACTGGGCTACAATGTTTCTTAATATGCAATCACTCTTTGATATAAAGCTATTTTTATATATATGTGAGTATCTCTGGATTTAGTTCTCTAGTCAACCCAAACTAACACAATACTGAAGGCTACAATCCTTGACCTTCATTAGCAAAGGCATCAGTTCCTCTTCCCTTTCAGCTAGCAAGATTGTGTCATATGTATACTGCAGCCTGTTAATGTTTTCCTCCGATCCTGCTGCTACATTCTTCTTCATATAATTCAGCTTCTCTGATGATTTGTTCAGCATGCAGACTGAACAAGTATGGTGAGATGTCACAGTCCTGACACACACCTTTGCTGGTTTTAGACCACGCAGGATTCCCTTGTTATATACAGATCTTGTATAAGGAAAATAAAGTGTTCTGGAGTTCACTTTATTCTCAAGGTTATTCACCATTTATTAGCTCAGAGGGTCTCAGTCTGTGGGTTGCCACCCCTTTGAGGGTCAAATGATGCTTTCACGGGGGTCACCTGATTCATAACTGTAGTAAAATGACAGTCATGAAGTAGCAATGGAAATAATTTTATGGTTGGGGTCACCACCACATGAGCCACTGTATGAAAGGGCCACGGCGTTAGGGAAGTTGAGAGCCAAGAATGCCTGTGCATAGTCAATAAAACCCAAGTAAACACCTTTCTCATGTTCTCTGCTGTGAGCCAAGCTCTATCTGACATCAGCAATGATGCCCCTTATTCCACATCCTCTTCTGAACCTGGCCTGAACTTCTGGAAGATCCCTGTCAATGTACTGCTGCAACCACTATTGGGTGATCTTAAGCAATCTTTTACTTGTGTGCGATATCAATGATATAGGTAGAGTTGAGCATTCAGTTGGGTCACCTTTCTTTGGAATGGGCACAAATAGGGATCCCTTCCAGTCAATTGACCAAGTAGCTGTCTTCCCAATTTCCTGGCATAGACAAGTGAGTGTTTCCAGTGCTTCTTCAGCTTTCAAAACCATTTCATTGCGTATCTGTCAATTCCCAGAGCCTTGTGTTTGGCTAATGAAACCAGTGAAGCTTGAACTTCTTCCTTCACTGCCATTGGTTCTTGCTCATATGTTTCCTCCTAAAATGGTGGGGTGTCGACTAGCTATTTTTGGTGCAGTGACTGTGTAGTCTTCCCATCTTCTCTTGATGCTTCCACTGTATAATGCAGTTGTCTAAATACAAGGAGCCCTGGTGTGCAGCAAGGAGCTCCGGCAGCTCAGTGAGTAAATCACTTGTCTGCTAATTGAGAATTTAGTAGTTCAAACCTGCCAACCACTCCTCAAGAGAAAGACAGTGCAGTTTTTTAAATTTCCCTTAAAGATCTGTTGTTGTTGTTGTTGTTGTAGCCATTGCTGCTTTTGCTAGGTGCTTTGAAGTTGGGTCCAACTCATTAGTGACACTCTCTGTACACCAGGAGGAAATCTTGCCCAGTGCAGCATCATCCTCGCAAATGTTATGTTTGCAGCCACTATGTCAGTCAATTTTCTAAAAGATCTATTCTGCTGAGCCTCTGCCTTACCAATCATGACACCCTTTCCAAGGGATCGGTTTCTCCTACTAACATGTCCAAAGTACACGAGACCAAGTCTCACTCTCCTTTCTAGGGAGTATTCCATCTGTACTTTCTCTAAGACAACCTTGTTTGCTCTTCTGGCGGTCTCTGGTACTTTCCGCATCCTTCACCAACACCATAATTCAAATGCATCAACTCTCCTGTAGCCTTCCTTATTCATGGTTGTTTTCACGTGCATGTGAGGCAGTTGAAGACACCATGGCTTGGGTCAGCCACATCTTGGTCCTCACAATGACATCTTTGCTGTTTAACACTTTTAATAGGTCTTGTGCAGCACATTTGCCCAATGTGATTCATCATTTGATTTCTTGACTGCTGCTTCCATGGATGTTGGTTGTCGATCCAAACAAAATTCAGTCCTTGACAACTTTGGTCTTTCCCTATTTATCATGATGTCTGCTGGTGTGGTTGTGAGGATTTGAGGCTTCTTTATCGTGAGGTGAATTCTACACTGAAGGCTGTAGTCTTCATCAGTAAATGCTTTAAGTTATTTTCATTTTCAGTCAGCAAGATTGTGTCACCTGAATATTGGAAGTTGTTAATTGGCCTCTATCCAATCCTGATGCTGTGTGTTTCTTCAGATAGCCCAAATTATTGGATTATTTGTTTAACAGCTTGAATAAGTATAGTGAAAAGATACAACCTGACACACCCATTTCTCGATTTTAAATCATGCAGTCAACCTCTCGGTCTATGTACAGGTTCTGTATGAGCACAATGAGGTATTCTCGAATTCCCATTCTTTGCAATGTTATCAATAGTTTGTCAGGATTGACACATTCAGATGCCTATGTATCATCAATGAAATATAGGAGAGCATCTTCTTTGTCCATCTGTCAGTTTGTAGTGTTCTGGTGGGTTGCGTATTTCTGGGGTGCCAGAAGCAATGCCCCAGGGATTTCAGATATCTACAGGGCGATCCAGGGAAATGGTGGTCAGCAGAGCTCTCAGATTAAGATAAACTCTGAAGAAGGACTAGGTGCTCCGCTTCTGAAGGATTCACCGCTGGAAAAATCCTCTGGCTAGCAGTGCTACCTTGCCAATGGAAATGTAGACTTGGAAACCTACCTAGCTGTCTGCTCCATTCGACAGGGTCACTGTGAATCAGAATCAGTATCGAGGCCAGGCAGTATCTACATATGGCCCTACTGCGAAGGCTAGATCACAGGTACATAGGAGTCTATGTGCTGTTTCTTATAGCTTCCTATGAATCTACCATTAAACATTTTCTTTATTTTTTTTTATTTTTGGTTCAGAATGAACTTGTATGTCACAAATGAATCTTGTCTGTTTCAGTTTCACTTTTCCTCCATTTATAGTCACTCAGGCCAATGTTTAGATCAGAGATGTAAGGACTCTGGAGGGTTTTTTTTAAGTCTGTGACCCTCCTCTCTCTTTTTAAAACATTTGAATTTTAATTATATTTATTTTTGCTTACATATATATTTTTTCCTTTTTGTAGAATATCATACTTACAAAGTAAAACAGCTGTCGTCACATAATTCATCTCACCAAATCAAATCAATGACAGCCTTCCATTAAAACACACCTGCCCGCCCCTTCCCCTCCACCCCATATATATGGTTCTTTTTGGGGGTCTCATTTCATTCCGTTGTAAGTGAAGATCCAATTTTTCCAGCACCATTTATTGAAAAGGTTATCTCTTCTCCACTTAATGTGCCTTAGTCAAACAGGTGTCTGTAAGTGCCTGGTTGTGTGTCTGGGTTCTCTTTTCTAATCCATTGGTGTTCGTGTCCATCATTGCACCAATACAAAGCTGTTTTGCTTCCTGTGGTGTGTTAGTCTGGGTCCTTTAGAGGAACAAATCCACAGAAACTCATGTATAAGAGAGGGTTTCATATAAAGGGTAAGTGCACATCAAGAAAACATCCCTACCCAGTGCTGCCCAAGCCCACAAGTCCAACATTAGTCCATATGTCCAACACCAATCCACAAAGTCCTCCATCTCACAAAACACACACTATGATGCTGACTGCAGGAGGAAAGCCGAGTCAGTGAACATATAAGCATCTCAGCACTGGCAGAGGTCACAGCCACACGGCTGCTCCAGCTCCCAGGGCTGCATCATGGTAGGTCCATGTGGCTTCTCCTCAGGGATGTCTTACAGGAAGTGAACCTTGTCTGCTTCAACTGGCTAAGGTCCAACCATCAGAAAGCAAGAGACTCAAGAACTAAAAAGGCGAGACTCACCGAGCCATTTATCCCTCTGCCCTTCAATTAACCTCACATGTATTTATTGGCCAGGTTGGCACAATAAACTTTTACTCATGTGGCTATATGGAAGGCTTTCAAGTCTGGGAGTGAAAGGTCTCCTACTTTATTTTTGTTTTTTAATAGTTTTATTTCTTCCGGCTTTCTTTCCTCTCCATATAATGTTGGTGACTAACTTTTCCATTTCTTTGAGAACTGTGCTGGTTTGGATTGGAATTGCATCCAATTTATAAAGTATTTTTAGTAATACTGAAATGTTCGCTATATCTAGTCTTTCTATGCAAGAGCATGGAACATTCTTGCATTTGTGTAAGTCTCTTCATTTCTTGTATCAGTGTCTTATAATATTCTTTGTATGAGTCTTTGTTTCTCTGTAAAACTTATTCCTAGATAAAGTATCTTTTGAGTAGTTATTATAAATGGTATTGTTATTTTAATCTCCCTTTTAGTGCCATCTTCTTGAATATACAAGAAAACAACTGATTCCCATGTATTGATCTCATAGTCTGTCATGTTGTCAAACTTTTCAATCAGTCCAGAAATTTTTTATTAACTCTTAGGGGTTTTTCACATATAGGATTTTATTTGAAGATGACATCTTCAGATAAAGAGATTTTTTTTTTTTGCTTCTGTACCAATGTGGGTGCTTATAGTTTCTTTGTGATGTCTTATACCTCTGGCTAAAACTTCCGTGATTATATTAAATAAGAGTGGTGATGAAGGGCAGCCCTGTCTGATTCCTGTTCAAGGGTGAATGGTTTTCAATTTCTCTCCAAGTGAGTGCTGGCTATTGGTTTTGAATTTATGATGTTGAGGAATTTCCCTTATATTCCTATTTTATTTTTTTTAACATTTTATTAGGGGCTCATACAAATCTTATCACAATCCATGCATATACATACATCAATTGTATAAAGCACATCCGTACATTCTTTGCCCTAATCATTTTCTTCTTTTTTCTTTTTTTACATTTTATTAGGGGCTCCTATTTTAGTGAATTTTTAAATCAAGAATGGATGATTAATTTTTTAATGTCTTTCATGAATTGACGTGATTTTATCTAGTATTTCATTTATGTGGTAGACTATATTGATTATTTATCTAATATTAAACAACCCTTTCATACCTGGTATGAACCCCACCTGGTCATGATCATGTATTCTCTATGCCAACTTTTTTATACTTAGTTCAACTCTGCTGGCTAGAATTTTGTTGAAAATTTTAGCATCTATATTCATCATGGATATTGGTTTATAATATTTAATTCTGGTGATGTCTTTGTCTTGCTTAGCTATCAGGGTTAGGCTTGTTTCATTTGGTATTGCATTGTCCATTTCTACATTATGAAACAGTTTATGTAACATTGGTGCTAACTCTTCTCTAAATGCTTGGTAGAATTCCCCAGTAAAACCATTTGGTCCAGGACTTTTGATGTTGGGAGTTTTATTATGACCAGATCTATTTCTTCTTGTGTTATCGACTTGTTAAGACTTTCTGGATCCGTCTGTGTTAATTAAAATAAATAATGAATTTTTAGAAATCTATCCATTTCTTCTCGATTCTCAAATTGTTAGAAAACAATTTTTCATTATACTCTCTGACTACTTTTTAATCTCAAGTGGTTCTGTCATAATGCCACGCAGGTTATTTCTTACTCATCATTTTTTTCTCATTATTTCCTCTCTTATTTTTACCTGAGGTTTATCAGTTTTGCTAATATTTTTGATAAACTAACTTCTCGTCTAGTTGATTTTTTTCTATAGTTTTTTTCTGATTTGTTTATTTTGATCTAATCTTTATTATTTCTTCTCTAAAAGAATCTAAAGGTTTGTTTTGCTGGTCTTGCTCCAATTGTTGTAGTTGATGTGTTAGATTGGTTATTTTAATTATTTCATCCTTTTTGATATGTGCAATTATTGCTATAAAATCTCTTCTGAGTAATACTTTTGCTGTACCCCAGAGATTTTAAGATGTTCTATTTTCATCTTCATTTGTTTCAAGGCATTTTAAAAAATGTTAGTCATTTCTTCAAATTCCCAGTGTTTTTTAATTAAAGTGCCATTCAATTTCCATGTCTTTGGCTTTTGGGGGTTGATTGTTTTCTGGTGGATTTCTACTTTTCTAACACTGTGATCTGGAGAAGTTCTTTATAGTATCTTGATGTTTTTGAATATATTGATGCTTGCTTTATGGCCTAAAATGTCATCTATTCTGGAGTGGGTCCCAAGTACACTAGAAAAAAATGTGCTTGTTAGGGGTGAAGTATTCTGTATATCTCTCAGAGATCAAGCTGATTACTTGTGTTGTTTAGTTCTTTTGTAACTTTGTTGATTTGTTTCAAGTTGATCAATCTTTGCTCAAAAGTGATGTGTTGAAATCTTATAGTATTATTCTGTTATGGTCTTTTTGTATGTTCATTTCTATCATTAAACAATTTGAAATAAAACTTAGAGGGGGAAAGGCCAGAGACTATGCTATAGAATTCCCGAGGAAAGTTCTATTCCCAAGAATTTCTCATCCTCCCACATGATTAGAGGGTACCGGATATAGAAATACCGCACCGTCCCATGACTTCTCATAGGCCTGCGATAGCCACGCAGGGAAAAGAGGCAATGCTAGTGAGAACAAGAGAGTGGAATTTCACTTCCTGCCACAAGGTCTCCGTGCACGAAGACACCCTGTGCCTGACTTTTTCTCACACCTACCCGGGGCATCATTTCTCAACCAAGCTCTTTTCACCGGTTGCATAACCTCTGAAAAGATAGTTAATATCCTTAGCTTATTTTTATTTGAACACTTCATTGTGGTCTGGGTGCTAGTTTATACACATTTTGTTTTGTGACCATCGCTGTAAATCCCCTCAACGTAACAACACTCTTCCCGCTGTCTCCCTGGGTTCCCCAGTTCTATTCTCTCATCTTTACTGCCCATCCTGCTTTCTGAATTTTGTTTGGGGGGCTATGCCGCCCCTCTGGTCTCATACGGCTGATTCTTCTGTGTGTACTTTCCTCGTGAGTGCTACTGTTCATTTTATAGGTCTGGCTATTGTTTGTCTGAAAGGTGATTTCCAGAAGTGGATTCAGTTCCAGGTTTGAAGAGGGCCAATGAGCCATACTCGGGGAATTCACCAGTCTGTATCAGATTAGTATTTTGTATTTTGGAATTTTTTATGAGTTTGAATTTTGTCTTGTACTTTTCTCCCACTCTGTTCAGGATCTTCAATTGTGATCCTAATCAGCATAGTCTGTAGTGTTAGCCAGGAACCATCTAGTTCATCTCCTCCCAGGCTAATGGGGGCTGTGGTTCATATGGTCCATTAGTCCTTTGGATTAATTCTCTCCTAAAGTCTTTCATTTTCTTCGCTCTTCTTTGTTCTGGATGGGAAGAGATCAATTGTGTCCTAGATGCCCATCACGAGCTGTTTAGAGTCCAGTTGCTGCTCACTAAAGTCAATGTAAAACACGTTCTTTAAGGACTGTCTTATGCCGATTGACCTAGGTGTCAAGCCCAATGACTCGGTGCTTCAAAGTGTCGTGTTTACATAACTTTGCCTCTTGCACGTTCTATTTTGTCTCTTGTATGTTCTTGCTGTATTTCTAGTACATACAAATATACATGTAGAAATATCCTCAGCCGAATCTGTACTTAGATGTGGTTGTACTACATCCCACATCTACTCAGCTTACACATCTACTATGTATCCACTGGTGAATTATTTTGTTACTGTTGTTGAAGGATTGTGTGCCCTTGGTTGTTGCCTTTTACTTTTGTGTGCCTCTTAGTGAGCTCTTTAGCCTGGGTCATGTGGTGTTGACTGCCCCTTTATTGTCTGTTGCCTTTCCCGTCACCCAAGTTAGCACATGTTTGTCTAATTAATGATTTCCCCTACCTTTCCCTTTTATTCCAATTAACACAGAATGGTTTCCCTTGACTTTTTGTAATAGTGGTTTCACACAATATCTGTCTTTTTGTGATTGAATTTTCTCACTCAGCATAATGTCTTCAAGGTGTATCCGTGTTATGAGCTATTTCAGGAATATGTGGTTATTCTTAAACATTGCCTAATATTCCTCTGTGTATCACAGTTTGTGCATACATTCATCTACTGAAGGGCACTTAAGTTGCTTCTATATTTTTTCTTATGTGATTAATACTGCAGTGATCATGGATGAGCATATAGCTCTTCATGTCACAGCTCTTATTTCTTTAGGATATAGATGGGATTTATGAGGGAACTTTTAAAAGTTTGTGGAAAAATGGAATTTTGCCACGAGCTTTTTGCCCCCTTGTCTGCACAGCAGAGGGACTTCTGGACCACACAGCATCTTCAGTTCTATGTTTTCAGGAAGCTTCATGCCACCTCCCACAGAGTTTACACCATTTTGCAATCCCACCAACAATGTTGGACAGCCTCAGTGGATTTTTGTGAGAGATTTTTTTCAGTTTAGTTTTCCTGTTCTCACTCTTGCTTCCTGCCAATACAGCATCATTACGACTTTCTGAATGCCACCAAGGCAGCACGGCCATGCCCAAAGCTGGAGCTCAGTATGGAAAGTTTAACTGAATCGACCCAAGGGCTGTGGGCACAGTCTGGGTTCTACATCTCTGTCTTCCTTTTTTCTGGCTTTCCTTAACGTTTTGGGCATGTTATTATGAGCTACTTGTGGCTTAGTTTAAAAAGGAAGCAGCAGCAGCAGAAGAAACCCCAAAGTTGTTGTCTTTCTAGTCAATTAAGGTTTTTTTATTTATTAAAAGTCTTAATAATCAGTATATTTTCACAATATAGTTTATGCTTTACGTTTGGCATGCTTGAGCTTTGCCTCTCTCCTACTGACTTGCCTTTCATTGAGGTGATTGTGTCTTTTGCCTTTTTCACATCCCCCCTTTTCTTTCTACTGGTTGGTGGGGTCTCTACTGCATTTCCAGGAGCCCTGTGGCATCGGAGGTCAGGTGTTGGGCTGGTTGTGGTAAGGTTAGCAGCTTGAGACCCCAACCGCTCCTCAGGAGACAGACGAGACTTTCTACTCAAGACGATTTATAGTTTCAAAAACCCACAGGGACACTTCTGGTCTGCCTTAGAGGGTCAGCACGTGTCAGAATTGATTCAGTGGCTGTGAATTTGGTGTTTATTACACATCCCTTCTTACATCTCTATTACCTGTTAATTTTTAGCACCGTTTTCTGAATTCTAAATCTAGCAGAAGCCAATGTCTTCTTTTTCCAAAGGGAAGGATCATCTCACATTTTTATTCTATTCGAATGAAAATATCTAGTCTCATCACAAACTAGTGTTTTCATTTTAAATCTTTTTCAGAACTCCCTTTCCCAATCTTGCTATTACTTCTCTATTTCAGCAGTTCTCAACCTTTTCACAGGAGTCACCTAGGATTATTGGAAACACATTTCTGAAGTCTCAGGAACCGAGACACCGCTCCTCTATCCGTCTCCAGGCGGGTCCACTCACATGCAGATGCGCCCATGTACGACTACCCGGCGTGAAGACTGTTACCTGTGTTACACCATGCTTCAAGACAAAATTTCATTTATCTGTCATTAGAAATCAATATTTCACAATATATAATTATATATTGTTTCGTGATGAATCACTATGCTTTCATTATGTTCGATTTGTTACAATGAAAATATGCCTTGCCTATCAGATATTTACATGATGATTCATAACAGTAGCAAAATGACCGTGATGAAGTAGCAACGAACATAATGTTATGGTTGGGGGTCAGCATCACATGAGGACCTGTGTGAAAGGGTCGTGGCCTGAGGAGCATTGAGGACCACTGACGGCTCTACTTAAATATTACAAACACAGAAAGTTGGGAGAGCCCACACCTGGCCGGACTGGCATGTCTTCTGTAGGCCTTGCATGTGTCCACCTTGATGGAGTGCAATCTCACAGTCTTCTGTTTGAATGAAACTTGCCTATGCTTGCCTTCCTGGACAGGTCTGCCTGACAGATTCCGGCTCTCCGGCTTTGACTGTCCTCGTATTGCTTTCTTAAGGTACCCCCTTCATTCCAGTGCTTGGCTTTTCCCTCATCTATACATCTAATTCGCATCCCGTGGCCCTTCCTCATTTCTTATTTGTTTGTCCGTGTGGTTGGTAGCTGTGTCATTGTTTGTGTGTATATGTGGACGAGAGAGTGAGACAGACAGAGCGAAAGTGCGCGTGTTTTCAGTTGTGGGAATGGCTATGGAATGGAATCTGTCCTACCGAGTCCTGTTTATTTCTCTGCTTGACTCATTTGTCACGGGTTCTGCATGTGTTGTGCTCTTAATGGCTTGATTTAGAATTACCCCTGCACATAAGTGAAATGGCATATCTCTCTCTCTCTCTCTCTCTCTCTTCTCTCTCTCTCTCTCTCTCTCTCTCTCTCTCTCTCTCTCTCTCTCTCTCTCTCTCTCTCTCTCTCTCTCTCTCTCTTAAACTGAGTGCAAGCCGCCTTCCCTGCGCTGACTGGTGGGCAGAGCAGTGCCTCTTGTGTCCATCTCCTAGGGAGGCAACTGCTGATGCTTGGTCCTCAGTCCCCGCGTCACAAAGATCTGAAGCCTGAGTATGTCACTCTATGAATACTAAGTTCCCAGGCCCAGCTCTTCGGGCCCACACCCTACCCTCGCCCACCCCACTTGGGTGAATTTATGACCTCTCTGTTTCTGGCACCTGGGCATTTCCTCTTTCAAGTTTGAATTTGGGGAAGGATTTTTTTTTTGGCTGTTGTTGGATTTTATGCAGCAATTTATAGGCTTCAGGGGTGCCAGGGACCCAGTCCACATTAGGTCAATCTATCATATTGACTGAATAGCATACCTTCCTACCTTCTTCCACAGCTAAAAGCTCCCTTTCATTTCTTCAATCAGCAAAGAAGACAGAGTCAAGTAGGTCCTGGAGAAACAGCAATGAATCAACAGATACAGGTCTCCTGTCCTCCCAGCACCCAACACCCAGGCGAGGAGACAAAATTGAATCAAATATTCAAAGGGATAAATATGGAATTGCAACCCGGGCAAATAACGCTAAGTCGGTGCCCATTGTTCCAAGACAGCGAGCTCTCTAAGGAAGAGTGGACCCAGGGAGCTGCTAGGGAGGCAGGGTGCGACACAAAGGCCGAAGGCCAGACTGCTGGAGTTGTGCACCGTGTAGTCAAGTCCATCTCATAACATCCCACGGGACAGAGTCCCTCTGCCCGGGAGGCTTCCTCGGCTGTCATCTTCAGAGAAGCACACCGCAAAATCTTTTCTCCTGCAGAGTAGCTGGTGGGTTTGAACCACCAACCTTTTGTTTAGCAGCCGGGCATTTAACTGTGCACCATCAGGGCTCCTGAGGACAACCTCAATGAGGGGTGTTTAATTCCAAGGGATGAGGAATCCCCCAACCCCAGGGTCAGCTTTCCTCCCTCTGTGCAGGGCTGTGCGCTAACTTTCTTCATGAGCGCTTTGTGGCTGCAGCCGGGGTGGGGGAAGGGGGGAGGCATGCAGCCCCAAGCCCAACCCAGCCCTCTGCTATCTAGTAGATTCCAACGCATGGTGACCTTGTGTGGGACACAGTAGGCCCACGCTGTAGGTTCTACTCCAGTGTTAGAGAAGCAGATCTTAGGCCTTTCCCAAGGCTGGGTTGGAAGCACCAACCCTTCAGGAATTAGTGGAGCACAGTTTTGCCACTCAGGGACTTTCCATGGGGCCGGGGGTAGTGAAATCATAAAGGTGTGTGAGGAGACGTGGAGAAGCATAAAGGGCGTAGGTTTTTCCCTGGCATGGTATCTTCTGTGATCTCATATGTGCTATGAAACACACACACACACACACACACACACAGAGTGTAAAGGGGGTATCTAAGGAACATCGTGTCTGGGTATGTTTTGACTGGAGCTCGGACGATGGAGGAAAGTCAAAGGGCGTTTCTGTGGTCCTCTGGCTCTAGCACTGGGAGTGTCTTCTTCCAGATGGCAATCAGGAAATGGACCGTCCATTAATAATAATAGTAATAATCATCTTGTACCAATGTTCATGAAGATGCCACCAGACCAGGCTTCAAAACATCCATGGAGAGATGTAATTAAAAGACAGTGGGATGTCTTCCTGAAACGTCCATAGAGAGATGTAATTAAATGATAATGGGATGTCTTCATGAACTTTTTGAAACCCCTTCACAAGACCGTCACTCAACAATACTAACACAACAACACCTCACAACAAAATTATGTTTTAAGAGTCCCTGGGTGGTGTGAATGGCGAATGTGATTGTCTGATAACTAAAAGGCCTAGCTGAGGAAGAAAGGTCTGGCTATGACTTTTAACAACTCAGCCATTGAATGCCCTGTGCATGGAACATAGGCCTACTCTGACACAAAACGGGCCGCCTGGAGCTGGAATTGCCTCGAAGGCAACTTGTTTATTCGTCTCTAAGTGAAACGGTTCCATCTTTCAAAGAGCCAGTGGGGGTGGTGAAGGAAAAGATAGGTAAGATTTAGTTTTTTGACCATGTGAATGCCCTTAGTTGTAAAATAAGACACCCTGATGGCACTATGGGTTAAGCATTGGGCTGCTAATAGCCGAGTTAGGGGTTCAAATCCACGAGAGACTACTGGGGAAAAAGATGAGGCTGGCTGCTTCTGTAAAGTTTCAGTCTTCAAAGCTATAAATAGAGTGACTATGGGCCAGAATAGACTTGGTGGCAATGGATTTAGGTTTGGGCCCTGGGGCCTGGTGGTGCAGTGATTATGTGCCCAGCTGCTAGCTGCAAAGTCAGTGGTTTAAATCTACCTACAGGATAAAGAGGGCCATCCTGCCTTGGTAACCTTATGGGGCCAGTCTACTCTGCCCTATAGGGTGACGACGAGTAGCAATGGACTTGATCAGCCACAGATTTGGGCTTGTATTTTGTTTTGTCTTGTTTGCATTAAGGACCCTGGAAGAGACCTTCTAGCTTTGGCAATTCAAGCTGGTCTCCCTGGAGGATATGGGTATTGTTGCAATCCCAGCTACCCTGCACTTCCAGAGTGCAATCAGCCACAGTCTCTTGGGTCTCTATACCCAGATTTACAGGGCTGGGGAACTGAGCAGCCTCTGTGCCCACAGCTCCCCCTTCCTCTTTACTGATAACTCTTGGATCCACACACCCTCCCTCCGGAATTTTTCTCATTCTCAAATGCATCCCTTGTGCCAAGAGAATGCGAACTCCGTGTTATGAAACGGAGCTGAGTGTGCGCCCATTGATGATTACTGATCTGGCGGGGTCTGGGCAGTGGGAGGTGGAGGCCCTGGGCTCATTGTGGGACTTCCTTTTATGGACACAAACGGCTGACCAATCACACGCAGACCATTTCTAATCCAGGTCTGGTGCTGAGCCTCCTATCATTTTGCTGGCCCCGGTGGTGAGTCACTCCAGAGGCAGGGCCAGGAGTTGAAAATTTTGGGCCTCTGGCAGTGCCAGCCTGTGCTTCCCAGGGCCTCCCAGCCCTCCCCTCCCTTCCCCTCCCCTTCCCACCCATCCTCCCCTGAGCCAGCCTTTTCTCTCCTTTCCACTTCCTGGGTGTGATTTACCCAGCAGCTCCCTCTTGACATGCAGGTATGTGTCATTTCCTTACTCAGGTGAAACCCAGACTTTTGGTGGCCCAGGTGACGTGAAGGGCCCAGGTTGGACCCTCCACACGTGAGCAGCACTTAGGGAGTGCATGGTGCGCCTTTCATGATTGTTTTGGGGAAGCAAGGACTTGGAACCGTGTGTTATCCTGTTCTCTGCCGCCATTCTGCCACTGTGCCCCCTCCTGACCCGACACAGTTGACAAACCAGCTCCAACTGCTTCCCTCAACCCCTCCCCTGCCTTTCTTTCTCCCTCATCTGCGGGGACCCTTTGGCCTTGTCTGCAGCCTGATACTGGTATGGTTTGCCAATGAACATCAGCATGCACCTGACAAGCTCCTGGGGCAGCAGCCCCTCCCTGAAGGGACTAGCAGGTGGTGCTGAGCCCCAATTGGACAGGCGGGGCTCATCTGGAAAGTGAACCGCCAGCGCTGCCTGGTTCAGACTTCTCAGACAATCTCTTATCAGGCCAGAATGAGGAAAGCTGGCCTGCAGGCATGGAGCCATTTCTCTATGGAATCTAGAACCCTTGATGGAAGGAGGTCCGATGCGTGTCTGGAGAAGACTCGGGGTGGTGCAGACAGTTAATGTGCTGCAACACAAACCCAAAGGTTGGAAGTCTGAGTCTACCCAGAGGCGTTTTGGTAGAAAAAGCCTGGCGATTTACTTCCCTGTGAAAACCCGATGGGCACAATTCTACTCCATGGACGCTCACAAATTAGAATTTGGAATTGATGGGATAGCAGCTGCTTTCAGCATGGTTGTGCTTCTTTGTAACAGGGGATGCTCATAATGCCTACATGGCCAGCTAGCTGGTCCGGGACTCTCATGACCCCAATAAAGGAGGGTCTTCTAAGGATAGCCACCACCTCTGCTCACTGCATGATGGGAAATGCGTAGAAATGCAAGGTGTCAGGGCGCCTGCAGGCCCTGAGAACAATCCCCTTCCTGGGATAGAGGTAGAAAAAGGGGTCAACTCGTTCCAGCATTCTATGCTGTTTCTGTGGTCCTGAGCCCAGTTCTGAGGGGCCCCCCTTTAGGCAGCTGGGAACACTAGCTGGAAACACGTAGGAAGACAGAGGGTCTGAAGACCGTGTCTCCTGAGAACTGTTTTGAGGAATGGAAGCAGCTTCTACTGGAGGAAACCCAGGAGAACCAGCTGAGCAGTTTGCTGACCTGAAGGGGCATTAGGTGGAAGTGAGATGTGTCCTGTTCTGTGTGTCTTCAGAAGACAGTGAGGCGGCAGCCCCATGGCTGAGCAGAGGGTTTCTCATCGCTAGAGCGCTAAGCAACAGCATGGGATGTTGAAGTTCCAGGTGGCGATTCACTGGCACTCGCAGAATCCAAGCAGAGGACACACCAGAGGGAGTCCATGTCCGGACCGGCCTGGACTCTAGCCTCAGATTCTCTGATGGGGGGCTCACCCAGCCATTTCTTCCATGGCACCCCTGCCCCCTGGAGCACATTCCCACCTTTCTCGTCACAGACTGCTTGTGCCTACCTCTGAGGGAGGCTATGCATTGATGGCTGGCAAGAGCCCCAGAAGTGCCTGCCATGCGCTGAGTTGGCACAGTCTATTAGCGCCTCTGGTATATGTTTGTGAATCCGACTGGTCACTCGCACACCCCCAGGCCTGTGGGTCGAGATTATTCTCCCTTGTGCTGCAGAGGAGGAGGTGAGGAGATGCCCAGGCTACTGCAGGGCTTAGATTACACCCAAAGCCCTGACCTTCTGTTCCCTTGGCTTGTGTGTGCCAAAGGCACGTGTGCCTGCAGCGTGCCTCGCAGCTAAATGCCTGTGTGTCGTTTTGGGGCAGGAGTTTCATGCAGGTTCTACGCACATCCAGGGGCTGACTCCTTACAGTGACTCCCAAACACCAGGGTTCTCTGACAGGTGAGGGAGGAGACTGAAACTCAGGATAGTAACTAGTCACATCCGGCCTGTCTGGCTCCTCCCCCAGGAGCTGAGTGTCAAGGTGTATTTCAGAGGCATCCAATGAGAGGGTCCCCATGTGGCTGCAGGTCATGTGCTTCCGGGACTCAGGCCAGCACCATGTAACCTCATACTCCTGGGTGAAGGTTGGCCTTTTCTGAATCTTCTAGCTCTTGTGCCAAATGCACCTGGAAAGAAAAGTGAGTCAGGTACTACGCCTGCCTTCAGCCCAAAGTCCATAGCAAAGGTCTGCTGCCCTGTGCCAAGGCTTAAGTGTGTCTGTAGCCACTTTGTCCCTCTCCTCCCAGGGAAGTCCTTCAACTATATTCCAGGGACGTTGTTGTTGTTGTTGTTGTTAGGTACCACCGAGTCAGCGTCAACTCATAGTGAGCCCATGTGCAACCGAACAAAACATCCTCCCAAGTATTGTGATGTTGAGCTGTTTCCCAGTCCTTGAGTTGACCCATCACACTGAGAGTCTTCTTGTTCCCTGGTGACCCTCTGCCTCCTTAAATATGAAGTCCTTCTCCGGGGACTGGCCTCTCCTGGTAATGTGTCCAAAGCCTATGGGACACAGTCCCACCAACCTGGCTTCTCGTGTGCAGTGTTCTGTTGGTACTTCCTCCAAGACAGATTTGTTAGCGCTCCGGGCGGTCCGTGGTGCATTCAGCATCCTCACGGACAGCGTCATTCAAAAGCATCCATTTTTCTCTGGTCTTCCTTCCAGGGACTGTGATAATCATCGGTTCCACAAACAGGAGGCACTTGAGAACGTCCATGGAAAGTTTTCAGGATCGTTTCATTCCATTCTCGCACAAACTTTCCATGTTCCCTCATAAGAAGCCAAGCAAGGAAGGATCGAGGAACTTATACCCAAGAGGAGGAGCGCAAACGCGTGGCTATAACATGTTCACAAAAAGCAAGCTGTTTCACCAAAAGGTGCAGATGAGTTCATCTTGTTGAGGGATGAGAAGAAAAGCTTCATGATCGAGAGGGGGCTTGACATCGGCCCTACAAAAAGGGTGCGTACGTAGGCGGGGACAGGGGCATTCCATTCACTGCTCTGTGGACCAAGCAGAACTACATCTCTGGGCCCTGGAGCCATCACTAAGAAAGCATCGTGGGCCCTGCCATTTTTCTCTACCTACCCGTGGGTGTCCCAGGACTTTTCAGCTGAGTTATCCATTGTCTTCTCCTTTGCCGTGATGAAGGGGCTCACCCTCCTCCCGTGTACTCAAGAAGGTTGCAGGAAAGACCAACTCCCCCTCCAGTTCCTGCAGATTCCACCTCTGAGATTTCCTTTCATCTATCTCCTCCATGTCTGTGTATTTGCCCCATCCTGGGTGTGACCCCAATTATTCTTGCCTAAATTTGTGCATCAGCACCAAATTGCTCCGCCTGCCCCAAGGTCTTTGCCTGTAGCTCTGTCCTCTGCACACCTGTCGGGCAGAGTCATCTTGATAAGCGTCTGCTCTCTGGTCAGCTCCCTCACTGATAGGAGACTCCATAAGTCCCGGACGACAGAAGCCCCCAACTCCTCAGTATGGCCTTCAAAGCCCCAAGCTCTCTTGCTAGGGTTTTGCCCAAATCTTTCGCAAGCCTACCCCTTCTGTTCACATCATCCTCAGTTTTGCTGACAGCCTTCCCTACCCACCTCTTCCTGTTTGCTTATCCATCCAGCCCTGGAGGTCAGGCTCCGAGACTGCCATTCCCAATGTGCTGACACTGAGCGGTCAATGAACTTCTTTCCCCTTTGTGGCTGCCTTGAACCCCTCGGGAGCGCTCACCACGTTCTGCCTTGTGCTGTTCTTCTGCATGTACATCTGTCTTCCCCTCTTGGGTGCCTGGTCCTTGCTCACACTTGCTTGGTTTCATGGTCTCTCCCTTACATGGGGAGCTGCTCTGTGCTTGACGAACTCATGACAATCATAGCCTTTGAGTCACACTGAGTGGCTATCGCAGGCGAAGGGTGGGCAGGAGACCCTGGGAACGTGACTACACCCTTAGCTTAGTCCTGGATCGGTGCTGCATGTCTTTTTCATGGGAAAAGAAACCAGTTAGCAAGATCAGGGACCCACCAAAGTCTTCACACAGCGTTTCTCTATAACGTGAGAAAGCTCAGCACGTGTTCTCGAGTTGACAGTGCGCTGTGCTGTTGCTGAGAGCCACCATTGAGTCAGCCTCAACCCACAGCGACCCTGGGCCCAGCAGACGAAACATGTCCCAGCCCTGAGCCATCCTCAGGATGGTACCTTGCTTAAGCCCATTGTTACAGCCCAGGTGTCAATCCATCTTGTTGAGGGCCTTCCTCTTTTCTGCCGCCCCTCTACTTTATCAAGCATGATGTCCTTCTCTTGTTGAACCACTGCAGTACACACACACGCACACACACACGAGCCAGATCTGTCACTTCCCAGCTCCGCGACACTGAGCAAGTTGCTTCATTTCTCTATGCTTCAGTTTCCCCCCCCCCCCTGTAACAGGCCAGGATAAGATGAGCATCCACGACCTTGTTTTGGTTTCAGGACGAAATGGGTTAAGATTTATAACTGGCACACTGAACATAGGCTGTATTTCTTATTCTGAAGTTATTACTAATAAGTTGTGCTTTCGCCAAGAGTTCCGGTGGTGCAGTGGTTAAGTATTTGGCTACCACCCAATGCTGTCTGTGGTTTGTGCTTACTGGATGCGCTGAGGGAGAAAGGTGTGACAATCTGCTTCTGTCAGCACCGCAGTGGTGGAAGTCCTTGGGGTCTGTGATTCCTTTTCCTATTGGGCTGACTTTGAACCTGTGTAGCAGCTGTGGGCTTGCCTGGCATGTACTGTCCTGGGGTCACCGGTGGGTCTGTGTGGAATTCTGATCTTTGGGATGCGAGACCCAGGTTCCTGACCAGTGCACAGACACACCCCTCCACCCCTGTGCAGTCACTACACCGCTCAGGGGAAGCTTGCATGTTTTTCCAGGGCAGACCCGTTTTCAGCGGTGTCCATAGAAGAGAGTAGAGTGGAGGAAAGGCCTGGTGATCGACTTCTGAGCCTCAGCGAAAACCCCACGAGTTCCAACAATCTGTCCACAGGAGGAGGCAGTCTTGTGCCCTGCAGGCAAGGGCTCACAGTGAGTCGAGGCCTGGCATGACGGCAGCTTACAGCAGCGCAGTCCACTAGAAGATGGACGGCGTGTATTTGAACACTGGGAAGCGCCGGGATGATCCAGTCATGGGAACGGCAGAGTTGTACCTTGTACCTTCCACTCCGAAGCCCCAAGACTGGCCCTGAGAGGATATAGAGGAGGGGTAAGGAGGACTCACAGACCTCGAGTCATGAGGAGAAAGAATCCACAGAAGAGCAACAGTCATGCCACACCTTTGTTTGTGGTGACGCTGCCCCAATGCATGATGAGCCCTCTGACGCTCAGTCCGGAGGCGCCCCCGCACCCCCTTCAGCTGGCCTTTCCTGGTCTTTATCCAAGGAAGCTTCTCAACTTCTTTTTACCAAATAGGATGATGACCCACCTGAGAGTCCACGCCAGGGAAGCAACAGGAAGCCCGAACCCCAATAAGTCAAGTCATGGCTAGAAAAGTGGGTCACAGCCCTGGAAACCCAAGGGGCTCCATCCCGTCCTGTCCTGGGGATGAGTCCACCCTCACATCCGCCCACTCTCAGCACCTCCGGCCTCCTTAATCTCTCAGCCCCGTCTTCTCCAGAGAGGCCCGGTGTGGTTTACATGATTCATGCTTAATGTGCCAGGCTGCTAGCTGAAAGGCTGGCCCTTCCAGCCAGGGGAGCCTCAGCTGGAAGGGAACCGAAGACTTGGCACGCAGAGCGCCCAGAGCACATTCTGCGCTGACACGAGGAGGGCGGCCGTGAGTCAGAGTCAGCCCCACAGCAGTGCCTTTGCTTGCGCTGCCAGTCAGAACACGTCACCGTCCCCCAGGGGAGGTCGTCGACTTCATTGAGGGTAGGGCCTTTGACGAATCCATCTTTGTTTACCCGCCCTTACTGCACACCTCCTGTTCCCAGCTTGCTTTCACACGTGGACGACCTCCGCGGGGTCAGCAGCGCGTTTCTCAATTGGAGTGCCCAGGGTCCGGCAGTGGGGGGCGCAGCTCTGGGTAACCCGGATTCACCACACATCGCAGAGCTTTAGTTGGGACCAGGATCCGAGCAGGCACCTGACAGTGGCAGTACACGTCTCGCTGCCCGCGTTTCCCCTACCACCGACCCTCCGACTTGGAGGAAGGTATTTCCTGAGTGAAGTTCCGGTTCAGTTCAGTTCAATTCAGTCTTTACAATATGCAAATATCTGTGACTTAGCCTACATGTCTGAGCAGGGCAGGAAGTGTCACTGGAGGCCTCTGAGCACATAGAATGGAGGCTGGGGGAGAAGTCTGCCAGGTCTGAAGCTCAGCTCCAGGTATGTGGGAGAAGGCTCATGGCTGTGGGCAGGTGTGGCAAGGAGGGGATTCTGAGAGGAGTTGGGAGGGGCAGGGAGAAGTGTGTGCAGGGTAGTGGTGGGCAGCAACCTCAGAAAAAGACAGACTGAGTGAAGAGGAGGGAGGTGGGGAGGCAGGGTGACAGTCCCCAGCATGTGAAGCCTTCGTTTGAGGAGAGCCGAGACCAGGGATGCGGGTTTCCAAAGCCCTGCCGAAGTGTGTGCCTCTGCCATTGACTGGAGGCTCCTTCGATTGATAAAAGAGGAGAAACGCCAACACAGAGCAGCACATGGTGCGGCCTATTTTAAATGTTTACTTATAAACGTTTAACTGCATCGCCGTGAGCACCCACACGAATACGCGCGCATCCACGGCCTGTGTACATGGACGCATTTGAAGATAAGGTCAAATATTCACTCTGAGGTCCTCCACCGAACCGTAGAGATGAAGTCACACGGCCCTCCTGGCTTTGTGTGTAGCGTGGCATGGGGCCTGCGTGATCTCTCTGGGGGTGGGGTGGGGCATGAGGGCGGGTAGGAAGCTAGGGGTGGCGGTGGGGGAACTGGCATTCTGAGCAGCTAAGCAAAAACTCTGTAAAGCTCAGCAAAATGTCTGAGACCATGTGGCCCTACTGAGGGTGAAGCAAAACTGGTTCCGCTAGGCAGTGAGGCCGGCTGAACTCCCCACCCGCACCCTACCCTCACACCACCCCAGATCCACACCTGACAGGAGTCCTTGATGTAGAAGCAAAGAGGACCCAGGCATATAGGACCTGAAGGAGTCAGCCCCAGCCTGGGCCAACTTTGTGATAGGATTGATCTGTTTTGAAAACCCAACCCTACCCCCACCCCCATATTTCCGGTCCTCAAGTAGCCTTATTGTTGCTTGCGGCTGAGCCAGACTCAACCCATATACAATAGAACGGCCCCTGGCTCGGTCCTCTGCCATCTCTGCCCATTGTTTGGGCTCTTTAGTGTCTAGAGGGCCCATCTCCCAGCACTAGATAGGGCAGCGCTCTGTTGTGATCCAAAATTGGGGTCTTCGGTACCTGATTTGGGACTAGTCCATGTCCTAGAGTGTCTTAGTCTGCACACTCCACTGAAAGCTGTCCGCCCTCCCTGCTGGTGTTTGAAATACTGGTGGCATGTGGTGGTTGTTGTTCGGGGCCGTCGAATCAGTTCCAGCTCCTAGCAAACCTGTGTAGAATCCAAGAAAACACCCCCTGGACCTGAGCCACCCTCACAGGTGTTCCTCTGCTTGAGCCCATTGTGACAACCGCCATGCCCATCAATCTCATTGATGGTCTTCCTCTTCCCCACTGCCCCTCGCCTTTGCCAAGCACGATGTCCTTCTCCAGGGACTGGTCTCTCAGGCTTCCTGCATCAGGTGAACCTGCAAGTCAGGACAGTATGGCGACAGAGAGGGGGTGGCCAGGTGTCCTAGGGCCCTCCCTCTCTCTGCTGAGGGCTGGTGATATCAGACCTGATGCTCACGTTGGGTAGTCAGCTTCTTTAGAAGAAGGCAAGGGACTCCATCTTGCCCCAAGCATTCTGCCCACTTGATATATGCCTCTCTCCTTCCCCTCCCCACCCAGACCCCTGCTCATCCCCTGCCCATCTCATTGTGTCTGCTGCTCCCACAAAAGTGGTTGGAGAGGGTCTTCGGGCCCAGGGAGAGGACAGACACTCTGGACACGGTGGCAGAGCCCTTGCAGGGAAGAGTGAACACTGTCAGGCACAGCGCGTGTGCACGGGGACACAGGGGCTGCTCTGGACTCGGTCTGCCTCCCACCCCAGGAGGGAGGGCCGGGAGAGGACCTTGGAGGGGCCCCCTTCTCCAGCCTCTTCTCGGTTCGCTCAGAAACATTTTCTGTCGTTAGAGGCGTTTCTCAGCACATCTATTTTGGAGCTGCAGCTGGTTGTTGCTCAGAATAAACAGAGCTGTGATACTGGGATAAAAGGAGAAAGCAATATCATCTTCTCTTGTTGGCCCCTCTCCCCAGTGCTTTCCAACCTCCACGTCCCTCCGTTTGAAGGCTGTGTTCTCACGCCCCTGCCCTGGCTCCCCACCGTTGCCCCCCTCTAGCTCTCCTTCTATCCTTATGCCCGCAGGACCCATTACAGGCATGGACTGGGTCCTGCTATGGCCAGGCCCTGGCCTAGGCTGGGGCGGGGTGCCTGGGTGGGGGGATCTCTGGGAGTGTCTGGAAAGAACTCAACTGCACGGGCACACAGGGAGGAGAGCTGATCTGAGCCAGCCCCTCGGTGCTGACAGAGGGCAACAGAGGCTCCAGCAATGACGCCCTGGCTCAGCGTCTGGGGGTCCCCGGAGAGCAGCGGGATTGCAGCACCCTGCCTGTGCAGTTGGGCGGGCACCTTTCCCCGTCCTTCTGTGATGTCTCCATTGGAAGGAAATGCTTGAAGGGGTAGCTTGATGCTGCCAGGAACAGAAAGAGGTGTCAGACTATTGTTTGTGTGGGACAACGCAGATGTGCAGGACCCGGCGTTCCTTTGGATAGATATGACTTCCAGGAGGGGGCTGGGAAACCAGGGAGACTTTGGGGATACTTGGGGGCATGAAGGTCTCTCATTATTAAGGAGGAACCGTAAAGCCTTCTGTGTGCCTTCCTGTGGAGTAGACCACTGATCACACCCTCTGTGATCCCTGCTCAACTGTTAACCGGAGGTTGGTTGTTCAAATCCATCCAAAAGCACCTTGGGAGAAGGGCCTGGCAATCGACTTCTGGAAAACCACCATTGAAAACCTTCTGGAGCACTGCCCTCCATTGGCCACACTCGGGGCTGCCCCCCGGAGCTGCAGGGAACACAGGGGCAGCTGTCTTATTGTAGTGCCAGAGGGTCTGGCAATGTGCCAGCAAGCAGTCAAGCCTTCTCATCTCAGTTGGGGTCCAGCCGAAGTCTGGTCCTTACCACCTCTGCCCCCGTTCTTTCTGCACCCCCGCTCCTGTGCTCGGCACATCATCTTTTCCTCCCTCTCTCTGTGGTCAATTGTGTGTCATTTCCTTTTTCTGCCTGCATGCTGTGTAGCTTGGCCCCTGAAGGTTAAAGAGAACAAACGGACTGTCGGGGGTGGTAGTTTCTAGAAATGGACAGTGTTGCCCAGAAATCTCCCCGTTCAGGCTCTGGCGTGGTCAGCCCCACTGCTGTCTGTGGTCTGCTTCTCCGTCTGGGCCCTGCACCTATAGGTGTCCCACAGCCCGTGTGGTGGACTTCCTCTTTTGGGTCTTATTCTATTTTACTTTTAAGACAAAACCCTGGTGGGACTCCCAAATTACTCTTAGAAACCTCTGTGGGCGACTCAGTCACACCATGGGTCTCAGGGTGGCTGAGGCTTGCTGCCCTGTGAGTGAACGGCTCTCCACCATTTCCACGGGCTGGGGATGGGATAAGGTTTGACTGTTGAAACATGGGGGTTGGCTCTTCTGCACAGGCTCGCAGGTGGTGGAGGGTTTTGTGACTTGGGGAGTTCCCCATTTCAAAGGCCTGTGACCTTGGGGTGGCTGGTTTCTGTGTCTGAGAGCCCATCTCTTCCTCTGTACTAGGAAGGTGTTGACGTGGTCCACTTTAAGGAATGGTTCCTTCCTTCATTCAGCACGAGCTGGCATGTGAGGTGGGAAGGGCTGGCCCGGCTCCTCCTCTTGTGGTACTTGGGTGTGTTCATGCAAGGGACAGGCTGGACTGTGGACCAAATCAGAAGACTGTACATTACTCCAGATCATGCCTGGCGCCTTGAAAAACACTTGGCAAATGGTAGTTATGATTAGTCTCATCATCAACATCATAACTGTGATAGTAATGGGTAGGCAGAGAGCCAGAAAAGGTGTTTCCATTGATACAATCTCCAGGTGCTTCCTAAGAGCTAGAGCTTGCTTTGGGTTGAGAGGAACAAAAGGGTTGAAGATATAGCTGAGAATTTCCTGGAGAAGGGCTGAGAGCATCTGGAGCCTACTGGTCAACCACCCTGTCCTGAAGAGATAGATGAGTAACCCTGGTCATGTTTGAGACTCAGTAGGCAGATTAGTGGTCTTGGGACCTTATCTAATTTCCAAATGTGTTCTTGTTACTTTGCAATCTGTTGTGTAAACTTGAGTCAGCATTTTAAAAGTTGGATTTCAGATCTTCTCATGGAAAACCTGCTACCCCTGCCTCAGAAGAAAGGCACCCCCACCTACAACTGGGAAGGGGGTCCTCTCCCTTCCCTTCATGGAGATTCAAGTTCTTGGTGAGATCAGAGGGAAGGCAGGGTTGGGCTGCATTCCGGGCATAAAGGAGGGAGTCATCCCTTTTTTTCATAGTTCTTTGTCTTAGAAGGGTCCTTGGGAGGTAGTGGGAATATTAATCAACCAAAAGCAACAGTTGTCATTAAAGACAACAAAAATCCTCATGACTGGACCAAGAGACCACATCACGATAAACAGAGGAAAGATGGACATTGTCAAGGATTTCCTTTTGCTCGGATCCACTCGGTGCTCATGGACGCAGGAGTCCAGAGATGAGACAATGGATGGCATTGGGAAGACCTGCCGTACAGAACACTTTGAAGTGTTGCACAGCGAGGATGTCAACCGGAGGGCTAAGTGCACCTGACCCTGACCCAAGCCATGGTATACTCACTTGCCTCATCTCCATGTGGAAGACAGACCCTGGATAAGGGAGATGGGAGGAGAATCGGTGCGTTTGAATTATGGTGCCGCAGAAGAGTATCGAAATTCCAATAGGCTGCGAGAAAAATAACTAAATCTGCCTTGAGGAAAATACAGCCCGAATGCTCCTTAGAAGTGAGGATGGCAAGACCTTCTCTCACAAACACTGGACATGTTATTAAGAGAGACCAGTCCCTGGAAAAGGATATTTTCTTGGTAAAGTATGGTTGTTTCACAGTGCCGTTGAGTTGGTTCCAACTCATGGGGGCCTGGTGTACCACAGAACAAAACCATGCCCAGCCCGGCGCCAGCCTCACGCCTGTGGGGATGCTCGAGCCCGTTGCTGCAGCCACTGTGTCCATCCACCGCGTTGAAGGTCTGCCTCTCTTCTCAGTGACGCTCTACGTCTTCCAAGCAGGGCATCCTTTTCCAGGGGCTTCCCTCTCCGGATAGCAGGTCGAGAGTATTATTTGGTAAAGTAGGTCAGTGCCATGAGCGCACCCTCAACTAGATGGATTGACATGCAAATGCAACAGCGGGCCCCAACATTCCAGTTGTGAGGATGGTGCAGGACCACAAAGATATTGTATTGTCCTCTTGTACCCGGGGTCAACCTAAGCACAACGGTGGGCATCCCACACATTCCCAATCCTAGCAGTCGCATAGGACAGAGTAGACCTGCCCCATGGGGTTTCCCAGGCTGTAATCTTTACAGAAGCAGATGACCAGCTCTTTCTCCAACAGAGCTGCGGACGGGTTTGAATCAGCAATCTTTTCACTGACCTTGCTATCACCAGGACTCCTTCCCCTCTGCCCCTAGCCCCAACCAGGGAGTGTCCAGACCTCTGAAGGGAAATGGCCTTGGGAAAGTGATGGGACAGTATTGTCACTACAGCAGAGGCAGTGGGGGTCTAGGGAAATGACTTTCATGGCACAAGCTACTAGGTGGTGAAGACCCAGGACCCAGAATCGGGATTGCTGCCTCCTGGTGCTGTGTCCCTTCCTCTGCCCCGCAGGCCTGTCCCTTGGTACCCTCGTTCTGCCTCCCCCGCTGTGCACTTGGCCTTGTTCCCCACCCTTTAACTGCACATAGCAGGTGTGCTGAGGCCGTTTGCAGCTCGTTGTTGAGTTCTGCTTATGTGACCTGTTTGTTCCCAAAAGGGCCGTGGGCTGCAGCAGTGAGCAGGGCAGCCTGTACTCTGAGTCTTCATTCCTGTCACCTGGCACAAAGCCATGTGCAGTTCGGCATTTGACAAGTGATGGCGATGTTGACAGCCGAGAATAGAACCCGGGAGTGGGAGGTTGGTCTGCTCAGTAGGTACAGCAGGAGCCAAGGAGGGCTGTGGGTGGTCCTTCAACTCAGAGAGACGCTGAGACCAGAGTTCAGAGTGGACGGAGCATTGGACAGGAGCACCCTGCTGGGACAGGAGCCCAGAGGGAGTGACCCTCAGAGACGTGCCAACATTAAGGTCCCAAGAGCCCACACCCTAGCACCAGAGGGCAGGGGCCTGTGGGTGGACTCCAGCAGTCCCCAGCACTTTCCTGCACCCCACCCTCTAGGATGATTACCCTTCGGAGGGGCTGAGTGACCTGTGAAAACTTCTAGGGACTCTCTCTGCTGTTGGCATGTCTCTTCCACACGAATTCCCGTGGGCTTCTAGGCCAGGATTAAAGTATGCATGAGGAGCAGGTGATCCTGCTCTGGGAGGCTTTGGGCTCTCCCGGCACCTCCTGCCTTTAGCTCAGGGGACTGACTGCACAGAGCAGGCTGGGGAGGAGAGGCCCGTGCTTGGTAGCCTCAGAAGCAAACCGCCACGTGGATACCGAAGTTGTGGAGAAACTCTTTGGCACATTATGGGGAAGACTTCTCCAGTATAAGCATGTCCCCAAAATGGAACGAAGAGATTGCTTTTGGCAAGAGTGTGTTCCTGTCATTGAATTGGCAGACCTCCATGTATCCGCTTTTAATACCACCGAGTACATGGGCGTGGGCTTTCCTCCCCCGGAATCCACCTTTGGAAGAGCCATTAAGTGACTGTGGGGTCAGGAAGCCTCTGCCAGGCCTGCTTCCACCGCCTGCTGTGTGCGTCTGAGCCAGCCTCTCAGACTTGCTGATCCCTGCCCACCCCCCATCTCCTGCTGCAGAATGATGCAGCGTCTGCCCCCGAGGGAGAGTGGGTGGGAAAGGGCACGTGCTTTGTGTTAATCATGAAGGAGGGAACAGGTTGTTGGGGTTCTGTTTTATTTTTTATTTTTATGTTGCTCTGGTGGAGTTTGATGTGTGTCCGAGAACTATGCTCTGACACTTTCAGTGGTTATTTTGTCAGAAGCCAGACCTTTCTTCTGAGGCACTGCTGGGCAGACTCGAACCGCCCCAACTTTTCAGGTAGCAACTAAGTATGGTGCCCATTTGCCCCTTTTAAGACAAGCCATCATTTAAATGTAGACGCTGCTTCTGGGCAGGGGAACCTTGGCTCAGGCTGACCGTCCCTGTCCCAGCAGTCAGGGCAGGCAGGGGCTCAGTGGGAGGAAGAGCTGGGTGTGAGGGAGGAAGGGTGACATGAATAGCTTCCTTCTATCTGTAACCTGCATCTGTCTGGCATCCTACATGGAGTGGCTACCTGACCCAGGGGGACTCTGGCACCCAGCATGCTTATTTACCAGAGTCAGATGAGCCTTCTGATAAACCCCCAGTCTCCACAGTTCTACCTCATAAACGGGGCCCTTCGCTGTTTCCTGTGATCAAGACTCATTTAGTGTCTTTGGGGAAGTCATTGAAGGCCTCTGGAGGCCTGACTGTAGTTCAAACCAAACCCCACTGCCATGGAGTCGATTCTGACCCACAGTTACGCTATGGGATGGAGGATTTCCAAGGCTGTAAATCTTGGCAGAAGTAGACTCTCTGGTGGTTCTCCTGAAGGGTGGCTGGGGGAGGGGTGTGTCAAATTGCCAACCTTTTGATTCGCAGCCAGAGACTTAACCATGGCACCACCGGGTCCTGCTGGGAAACAAAGGAGATAAGAGCGAAGATCCTGTTTTAGCCTCCTAGAGCTCTGTCCCCACAATGAATGAGAACAGCCCTACTTGCTATTTCCTCTCCTCATTAATATCCCTTGGTGGTGGGTAAGTATTGAGTGCTAACCACCAAGTCGAAGGTTCAAACCCACCAGCTGGCCTGTGGGTGAAAATTGAGGCTTTCTGCCCCTGTGCAGATCTACATCTTCAGAAGGCCCGTCGGGGGTGGCTCTGAGTCAGACTCGACTCAGTGGCCGTGAGTCTGGTTTTGGATTTGCATCACGAACCTCCAAAGCTTCCTTTACTTTCTTTCTAACTATGTTCTTGTCACTCATAGTTTGCACTCAGCTCACTCTCTGTCCCTCAACAAGCCAGGGCCCTTCGTCCTGGCTAATGAGTTTAGAGTCAAGAACTTTAGATGCAAGAGAGCATTTTGGAAATCATGTCATCTAGTCCTGCGGCTTCCTTCTAAGTTGGGGGAGTCTGCAAACACTGAAGCATTAAAAAATATATATTTAGCCAAACAAAGAAGAATTAAACCTCCTCAGAAATCAGCACACGACTTTCAAAAGTCTCAGATATTGGAAAAATGTTTCTCTCATCTAATCCTCTCACTTATTAAGTGGGAAAACTAAGGTTCAGAGAAATGAGGGGACTCACCCAAGGTCAACAGCTTTCTGGGGTTTAACTCGGATTCAATTCAGAAGAATTTAAAATCATAGCACTTTTGTGGCACCCTGAAAATCCTTAGTCAGTACGACAACAGCACCGGACCGCGGTTCTCCAGGGAGCGCTTGAAAAGCTGAATATGGACAAAGCCCGCACTTCCCGCCACACCTTCCTGCACGCTCACACCTCCACCGCTGCGAGTCACTCTGAGGAGGCTGACCGCCAGCACTGAGCCAGCTCCATGTCAGCCTGTCTGTCTGCCCATCTGTGGTTGGACGCTCTGGGCTTGGCCCTGCTCTCTCCCTCCCGCCTCCTGTCTGCTGTGGACAGCAGGCCGCTGACTTCCTGTGTGCCTCAGAAACCTCATTGAAGAGCAGCTGAGAAGGACGTGGTTCATGATTCTCACAAGAAGTAAAGCCGACTTCGGTGGGGTTCATGGATGCGGGAGAGTCCGTCAGGTGGGTTACTTGCTTTTTGCCAACCTTCCTGTTAGCAGCTTCAGGCTTGGATCACCCAGAGTGAGTGGGTGACACTGAAGTCGCTGAAGTTGTAGGGGATTGAGCATTTTTGATGTGGGAGTTTTCCTGTTCTGATTGGAGGAAGGAGGGAGAAATTGGAGAAGTTGCTCCTCCCAGGAAGGGCCCCTGGCACGAACAGCTGCGCCCACCCCTGGGGCTCTCTGACCTGAGGTTTGGATACAGGCCTTCAGGTTGCAAGAAAAAGTCAACCTCCCAAATTCAATGTGAATTTTGGAGAATGTTTGCACAGTAATAAGCTCTGGGTTACTCTTTGGGCTTATCAAAAGGGAAACATTCACCTTGAGGAGAGTAAACTCTTCAGTATTTCAGCCGTGTTGCTGATGGAGTTGGATAGGGGTGTCTCAAAAAGTACCGTATATACTTGAATATAAGCCGACCCAAGTATAAGCCGAGGTACCTAATTATTACCTGGGAAACCAGAAAAACTGATTGACTTGAGTATAAGCCTAGGGTGGAAAATGCAGAAGCTACTGGTGAGTTTCAATAATCAGAACAAATGAAAATAAAATTACTAAAAATTGAGACATCAGTGGGGTCATGTATTTAAATATTTATTTTAAATAAAAAACATAAATAAAAGGACGAGTCATTTAACATTAGTAAACCAGCACAGTAAGTGGAAAATAGGTTCAACAAAAACAATAAGGTATCAAGAATGATACCTGAAGAGTACTATTCCCTGAGCTCAATCAGCAACCAAGCTAAAATGTAAAGAGTTAAAATCCTTCAAAACTGGATTCCTCATCATCACCCGTATGCCAATGCAGAGCTTCAGCTGGTGTGAGGTCATCATAGATGCTGTCCTCACTGAGATCACCATCATCACCATCACTGCTGTCATTCTCATACAAAGCGCAGTCTTCACTGCCATCCACAGCATTACTAATACTACATTTCTGGAAGGCACATTGCACCATGTCTTCCGAAATGTCTTCCCATGCATCTCGAACCCACTTTGCTATTAACTCTATATCAGGCTTCATGAGATTTCCTCCTTTTGTTAGTTGGGCTTGACCAGATGACATCCATTCATGCCACATCCTTTGCACACGGTCTTTAAAAGGCTTATTCAAAGATACACATCACAGGACGGCTCTGATTGGTTAGATGTGAGTAACCAAACATTCAAAGTCCTGCAGTGTCAGCGGGGGTTTGAATGAACAGCGGAGAAATGGTAATCACCCGCAAGATAACAGGCGCTGGTCCCGTTACCTCGGGGGGCCCAGCGAGATGTTACACCTCGCTGGCTACCACTGACCTGTGTACAAGCTGAACCCCAGTTTTTCAGCACATTTTTTGTGCTTAAAAACTCGGCTTATCCTGTGAAAAGAATTGTATGAGCCCCAATAAATTGTTAAAAAAAAAACACTTGGCTTATACACGCGTATATACGGTAGGTGAGAAATGACTTCTTTGGTGTCCCAGGTTGGCAAACAAGGGACAGGAGAGCTCACTACCCTAGTTTTTCAGAGCTTTAATATTTGTAATTTAAATTTTAAAACACTATCACAACTTCAGTAAAACTGAATTGTGTGACTGAAACTTTTGGCTTATTATAGTTTTTGTTATACTACTTAGTTCAGAAAATATATAAAAGTAACCTTCAATTAATTTTTAAATTATTTACATGTTTTTACCTGCAGTTGTTTATGTGAATTTGTCTTGGTAACAGCTGTAATTCTAAGGCCCAATAAAGCAGTAAGTAAACACACACATGCACACACACACACACACACACACACAAACCAGAAGTAGAACCACGAGATGTCACCCAATGCAGCGAGATATCGCAAGTATTCAGGGTTGGGACTGGGAGCAGGTAGCCGGATTCTTGTTGTTTTCAGGCTTGACTCAAATGTTTCTAAAGAAGTAGCCAAAATGACTCTTTAGAAGTCTTTATCATTAAAACAGAACCAACATGAAAAGGGAAAACTGAATTAGTGGCTGCGAGTTGGCCTGTTAACCACACAGTCTCCAGTCCAAAACCCACTGCTGCTCTCAGGGAGAAAGAAGAGGCTTTCTTCTCCCATGAGGCTGATGGTCTTGGAAACCCATAAGTGGTTCCACCTCAGCCTATCGGGTCAAGTGAGTCAGAAATGCCTCGATGGTAGTGATGAATCGAAGCCGTCTCCATATCAAGGGCTTCTTACGACAGACAAGCTGCCGTGGGTGAGGCTCTATACCAGGTTGAACTGACACTGATGGGGAGTGGTTTTCTTGTAGGTGGCATTTTGCTGTGCCCATAACTCTCCTTGTTAAGGTTATTCTACTCAAATGATGAGCTTCCCCAGGCCCTTGGCTCTTTCCCCGCCCAGGACTGGCTACCTGCTTCTAAATGTGCCTGCCTGCTTTGGGGGTCCATTCAGGGTCTTCCATGGACAGCCCTTTTAAAAAGCTAGCAGTAATATTGCTACTTCTCATGCTCAATACATATAATTTTTTGGTGGGTTTTCCCTTCATTAAAAAAATACCCCTGGGAAATCTCCCACTACACTTTTTGTGGTGGTTAGGAAGGTGGTTAGGAACGCCAGGGGGTTTCTGAACAGCGGGTGCAGGGTTTCCCTGCCTTGAAATCACCGTGGCTGGAGTTTTCCAACAGCCAGTTCCACAACGCCCGCCCATCATTTTCTGAGCTTTGAATTTTTGAAACCACTGGGAATTTTTTTTGTTGTTTTAATTTTTTCTTTTCCTGCCCAATTCCCAATCAAAGAGTTGGGTAACAAGAAACCAAACAGAAACCACTCCTGTGCCCGAAGGAGGAGGTCCAGAGGAGAGGATCCTGCCTTTAAGAAGGGTAGCTTCCTGGGACCCGCCCTCACTCCAGCTCTCATGAGAAGATGCTGCCCTGGAGTCAGGAGATTGTGCCCAGGCCAAGCTAGCTCTGGGGATCTGTCTCGGGTTCCATTCTCCCCCTCTGTTTCTCAGTGTCCAACCAGCAGTTCTCCAGACACTCCCCGCCCCCAGGTGTGCACCACACTCACCTGGGATGCTGGTAAAAAATACAGCAGGTGAATCGCCACCCTGAGAGTACAGGGTTAAAACTTAGGCTTAGATCTTTATAAATATGATTTCCCATATGGTTACAGGAGCCTTGGTGGCGTAGTGGATTACAGGTTGGGCTGCTAACCACAAGATCGGCAGATCAAAACTGCCAGCCACTCTACTGGAGAAAGATGAGGCTTTCTACTCCCACAGGCTCGAAACCCACAGGGACAGTGCGGGCTATAGAGAACTATAGGCTTGCTCTGAATCAGAATCAGAGCGCAATAAGGTAGCATGCCTGCAGCCAAGGTGATGCTCTCTCAAGGCCAGCTGCCTTTTGAGGCTAGGTTTCAGATCTAATGGTCCATTTTGCTCCCCCTTAAAATCTGGAGCCCCAACAGACATTTCTCTGAGAGGTGTATATGGGAGGAAGCCTCCTCCCATGGCATCCTGGGCTCCTGACTGCTGCTGCAGGGAGGGGGTCGGAGTGGGAGATCTGGCAAAGGACCCAATACCTGGGGCCACTGTAGTCATCAGTCCACCAAAATCTACTCTGACTGTCTATGTGACTTTGAGAAGCTGCTTTCTATAACTCGGGCTCAGTTGCCTTATCTGTGAGATGGCATAACTCTTAATGCCTTCGAATGGATTCTGACTCACAGAGATCCTGTAGGGCTGGGTGGATCTGCCCCTGGGGGTTCTGAGACTGTAACTCTTTACAGGAGTAGAAGCCTCCTCTTTCTCCCTTGGAGTGACTTGTGGTTTTGAACTGCTGACCCCTCAGTTAGCAGCCCAATGTGTAACACATGACTACGCTACCACAGGTGATAACAAGTACCTACCTTTAAGTTGGTTATTAGGACTAAATGAGATCACAGTCAGCCCAGGGCCTAGCTGGTAAGTGCTCTGTGAGTGGTAAAGCTTCTTATTAAAATAAATAAATAACGCCCCTGTGGCAGGTGTGGAGAATGAGGAGGGGGGGCATGCCTCAGGCCCTCAGAGCAAATCAGCTGCAGGCTGATGAGGGAAGTGAGGTCACAGGGTGGCCAAGCAACCTGAGCCATGTCAGGCACTCTGTCTCCTGCAAGACCATTTGGGCTCACAGTGATGTTCTATAGTAGCATGATTCTCTTGTCCAACCTCATTGAGATGCCCAGGATTCAGGGGTCTCCGGTTCAGGGGCCTGCCTGCTCTCTTGAGAGCCTGGTAGCCCTAGGTTTAAGTGCTGGAACGTTAACCTAAAGGCAGGCCATTCGAACCCACCAGCTGCTCCACGGGAGAAAGCAAAGGAAACAAGACAAAGCAAACCCACTCCTGTCGAGTCATAGCAACCCTGTAGGTCATGTAGGACCTGGGAGAGCTGCCTCTGGTTTTCTGAGCCTGTAGCTCTGCACGGGAGTAGACAGGCCCGTCTTTCCCCTTCAGTAGTTTCAAACCAAGCCGAAGATCAGATCATACTAAGGGAGGCGCTAGCCTCGTGCCCTCTCTTCAGATAAAAGCAATTACTCAGTGCCTTCTGGCAATGATATCATTTAGTATCATTGCCCATAGTCAAAGATAAACTGTGGGTGCACCCCTCTGGGTTGTGCCAGCTCCCCCGGGGGACGGCATTACCCACCTTGGGAAACATTGAGCTGGAGGGACGAGGGCCAGGTTTGAGCCTTGTGGAACCCCCATGACATGTGTTATTATACATTTAGCCAATGTGATAGGAAAATAACTTATGGTTGTTTTTAATTTTATGTAATTAATTCTAAGGCTTCCTGAATTCAGTGGGGGTACTCACCGGGCTGTGAAGCCCTAAGGTCAGCAGTTCAAACCCAGCAGTTGCTGCCTACTTCCGTAAAGGCTTAAGGTCTCTGAAATCCAAAGTCACAGTTCTTCCCTGTCCCGCAGGGTTGTTAAGAGTCAGAATCAACTCCATGGCAGTGAGTTTTAGTTTTAGGTATTCTTTATGGAGTCCCAAATGTATAAATATTTTTATGTATCACCATAATAAATGTTTTCATCCCGGAGTTTGTTAATCTGGTGTTGTTTATGTACTCTCCTGGGAATTTCATACTGATTTTCACTATTCTACACGGTATAGCTGTGAAAATTTTTTTTAGTATGAATGCTCTGCAAATCCCACTCCCTTAGATATCTGGGAAATAGCTCCCCACATTAGGTGACCAGATCAAGGCACTTGAGAGATTTTCTATGCAGCAAGCTAGCTCTTTGGAAAGTTAGTTCTAGGTCAGCTGGTAGTTACATCTATTTCACTTGAGGCCCACAAACAGCAGCGTTTGTTTTTTTCGAGATATTTTGGCTTGTGTAACAGGCATGCAGTGCTACCTTCAAATTGTTTTCATTAGCATTTTTTTAACAATTTATTAGGGGCTCATACAACTCTTATCACAGTCCATACATACACATACATCAATTGTATAAAGCACATCTGTACATTCTTTGCCCTAATCATTTTTTTCTCCTCTTTTCTTTTTTTACATTTTATTAGGAACTCATACAACTCTTATTACAATCCATACATATACATACACCAATTGTATAAAGCACATCCATACATTCCCTGCCCCAATCATTTTCAAAGCATTTGCTCTCCACTTAAGCCCTTTGCATCAGGTCCTCTTTTTTTTCCCCTCCCTCCCCTCTCCCCCCTCCCTCATGTGCCCTTGGTAATTTATACATCGTTATTTTGTCATATCTTGCCCTATCCGGAGTCTCCCCTCCCCCCTTCTCTGCTGTCCCTCTCCCAGGGAAGAGCATTTTTAACTACGGAGACTTTCCCCCTCTAATTTTAATTTTCCCAAGTCTCCTCACACAGGGGTGACACCTTGCCTGCTCTGACAGGGCACTGACATTGCCGTGCCATGCAGTTCACTTGCTGATGAAAGCTGAGTGCTGCCGTGTCCAGATGGGGTGCCTGGTCATGTGTGACGGTTTGTTGGGTGTTTACGTCAAGCACTGTTTTGGTGTGTACTGGATCTACAAGACGTAGCAGATTGGGGGGTTGGCAGGTGGAGAAACTCATTCCAGAAGATGCTGTGTTGTTTTCAACATTAGGACAGACAAGGAGGTACACCACCTGTGTGGGTACTTTCTGGTTTAGAAAAGAAAAAGCATTTGTGTTTTCTTTTTATCCCTTTTTTTCCTGTTTATAAAATATATCATAAAAGGCTCCTTAATAGACTTCTACATCTCCAGCATTAAAACCTGTTGGAAATGAGTTGATCACAATCATGGTGGCCCCATGTGTGTCAGTCAGACGGTGCCCCATGGGGCCTTCAATGGCTGGACTTCCTTCTGAGGCGCTTCTGGGTGGACTCGAACTGCCACCCTCCTAGTGCACAGCTGAATGCACGAGCCACTTGTACCAGAGACTCCCCTGGCTGCCACTATGATACATATGAATAGATCAAACGTTGCCATCACTCTTAGTGCCACATGCCAGAGACAGATACATTTATGTGTAAGGAGTTCTTGTTTCCAGCAGAATCGCAGGGGTCGTCTGGCTCATCACTTCCAGCAGTCTTGACCTACTTCACAGGAATCCTGGGAGTACAGTGGCTCAGTGCTTGACTGCAGTTGGCCATGCAAGCCCACCCAGAGGCTGTAGGTGTGCTAGTGTCATGCAGGGCCCAGGGCGTGTGTGTGGATGGGGGCGGTGGGGGGGAGAGGGGGGGTGGTGACGGTGAAGCACTGTCCTTATTTTAAGGATTTTCTAATAACTTTAACATTGCATTAACTTTTTATTAATAACATCAACAAGGAGCTTACAGCTAACTGAAGTTCCTATTTTTTTTTAAAGCCATGCTGCTGGTAAACCACATCTTCTTCATCCAGAGCAGGGTAGATCTGCTGTTGCGTTGTTACTTTGTCACACTTTACAAGCTTAATTTTGTTAAACTTGGCATTTTTCGCTAGTCTGTTTAGGGGACATGAAAACAAACTCCCTGACATTGAGTTGAAGCCCCCTCAGAGTGAGTTCCCGAGACTGTAACTCTTTACAGGAGTAGAAAGACCGTCGTTCTCCTGTGCAATCGCAGGTGGTTTCGAACTGCTGACCCTGCAGATCGTAGCTCAACTGGTAACCACTATGCCGCCTATGTTTACAGAGCACAGGGCAGCCGCACTGTCATACTCTCTCCCAAACCTGTGCGCAACTTGGTGCTTCTTATCTGATCTGCACAAGTTGTCTCCTTTGTCTCGCCTGCACTGGGGTGAGTCAAACAACAGCCTCGCTCCAGGTCCACATGGATGGTTACCATGCGCTCAGGAAGAACCCTTCTGACCAGTGAGGAAACCACCTGCTGATCACCAGGCCTTCTCATAGAGCTGCTCCGGAAGATGGGGAGGAGCTCAGTCCAACGCTGGACGGAAGCGTGGATTCATCCGACTATCACATTCCCCTCCCTGCCCAATGAACTGCGTGACCCGCTCAGAGAAGACACGTGCTGGCCTCATGACTCAAAGTGAAGGAGCCGGGACAGAATTTAGTTTGCAGTTAAAGATGACATAGAATCCTCGAGCGCTGTGTGCCTTTCAGGAGGTGAGACTGCCGCCGACCTGTTTGCTACACAGTGGTGACTTGCGAGTTGCGAGGCTGCGGGAAGCTATTCCACGGGTATTTCAAATGCCAGCAGATTCACCCTTGGTGAACTCGTTTCCAGGGAGCTCCCGGCTAAGACCGACTAGGAAGAATGACCTGCTGATCTATGGCATTTGTAAAACTCACCCAGTGAGACCGCTCTGGGTCTAGACAGAACATTGCCTGAAACAGTCCTGGATGATCAGCGCCCCCGGTTGGGTTGGGAAATCCACAAGACCCACAGTGGCTGCGACCAGGGCCCGAGCACATCACCATTCCTGAAGATGGCTCGGGACCAGGCGACGTTGTGTATTAATCTTCGTGGCTTCTGGCTGCCTCTGACTCCTGTGCCTCCATGTGCCAGAGTTGAGCTGTGTTCCATTACTTTTCCAATGGTTGAGATTTTTTAAAATATGGCCATTGAAAAATTCAACTTTTAATCATTTTCATACACATTAGTTATATCTTCTTATACAAAATAACTTGTTTCTGGTTATAAATTATTTTCAAAGTATGGATTTTGAGATACAAATGTACTAGGACAAAGTGAAAATGCCATTAGGAATTTGGTGTAAGATCACTGTCAATTGCTACTTGCTAGGAACAGAAATAGGTTTTTAGGAGCAGATTGCCAGGTCTTTGTTCCGTGGAATGGACTGGAACCTCTAACCTTTCCATTGGAAATGAGCACACTAACTTTTCCCCAACACCTAGGGACTTCATTTACACCACGGAGATTGGCAAATTACAAATCAAAGGTTCCCTCCTGGAGAACCAGTTGCTATCAAGTACAGACACTGGTTCAGACCCTTCCCCAAACTTCGGTCGGCTCCTCGCTCCCGCCTTGGCCTCACCTTCCACAGCACAGCCTGAGTCATATTTCTCTAATGAAAATCGGGTTTTGATGAAGTTCAGACTCCTTAGCTGAAGCTCAGAAACCTTCCTTGTCTCAGGTTCCAACAACCCCTCACTCGATTTTGTTGACCAGCCTCATATCACATGTGGTTTCCTGACCTACCTTTGTCAAGTTTTCCTGCTGCCCCAAAGCCCAGTGGGCAAGCTCTCTTCTCGTCTCCCATAGCACCAGGCTTCTGTCCTTAGTAGATCATGCTGTGGTTGTCTTACAAAACAGGGAAATGCCCTTTCTGTTTCTTTCCCTTTCACTGAATTGTGGGTCTCTGCTGGACAAGGATCTCCTCTTTGCATCTCCATTGTCTCCAGGGTCTGGCAGGCCTCCAGGAGCACTGGAAGGCATCAGTAAGGGATACTTGGCTTTGATTTCTAACCCGTACACTGCATGTGCAGCGGCCCCCTCGTCCACCCGGGCAGCCTGGCAGGTCGCTGTGATATCGAACAGGCGTTAGCAGCACTTCCAGACTCAGACAGACTGGAAAGAGAGGCCTCACCAGCTGCTTCCAAGAATCAGCCAATGAAACCCCTCTGGGTCACAATCCGTCATGGGGCAAGAGCAGGAGGTGCTTCATTGTGCCTGGAGTCACCGTGAATTGGGAGCTGACCTCAGAGCAGCTAGCAGCAACAAGCGATTGTGAGCGACAGAGATTGATGAGAGAGAGAGAGAGAGAGAGAGAGAGAATAGGGAGGGGGGAAATAAGGGAGGGAGGGGATGGAAGGAAGGAAAAAGGGAGGAGGGAAGGAAGAGAGGGAGGGAGGAAAACAGGCTGGCTCAAAATCACTTGAATGGGCTTTTTTCAAGAAGCAAGTGTTTTAGCTCTAGAACCCAGAGCTCCAGCAGGAAGTGAGAACCACACAGCTCTCTGCAGGGACCAAAGACCTTGAACTTGTGCAGCGAGTTGAGGCACCCTGAGCAGGAGGTCCTGGGTAATGTGTGTCCTTGTCACGCGGTCCTGCTGCTCCCCTGAGAGCCGGCCCCAAGTCAGCTGGCCTCTCAGTCGGTAGGTGCTGGCAACAGAAAGATCCCGAGTGGAAAATGAGTGCGAGGTGGGAGCTGAAGCCCATGGGAGCACTTCACTAAACACTTTGTGACTTACGCTGAGCTCTAGCTGGCGATCATCACAAGCTTTTGTGGTTCCTTCTCAAGGTAATGGGGAGGGACGCGTGGAAAGGAGGGCTTCACCGAAGGATGGAGAGGAGAGGGCAGCTTGGGAAGAGGACAGAATGCCCCCCACCCGGGGAAGTGGGAGCTGAAAGGGCTGACGAAGGGGTAGCGGTGGGGAGCCTGTGAGACCCCGTCTTGTCCAGAAACAAGGCACAGTTTGCTGTGCCCACAAGGTCATTTCTGATTCGTTAAGTGCCTGCACTCAGCAGGCCTTTGCAATAGGAAAGGCGTCCGTTCCCCATTTTGTGGATGTGGAAACAGTCAGGGGAAGTGACTCAGACCGAGTGGAAATAAAATGTGCGTCTCATGACATTGCCGTTGTGGCTGGATCCAAAGAGCTGGGGTCCGGACTGTCTCGGGCGAGGCTTCTTTCCATGCCGCATGCGCTCTTGGCGGAGGGAGGAGGACTGTGTGATCCGAGAGGGACGGCCAGGGGCATGAAGGAAAGTGGGTCTTGGGAGTCTAGCTGAAATGGGGAACAGCCCGAGGGCCACGTAAGGCCCGGTGAAATCATCACTACCAGCTAACACCACAGTCCTCCCCAAAGTGAAGCACTTCCCAGCCATCGCCTTAGGGATGCGCTCATTAAATTTCTGACCAGAGTGGCCTGCAAATGATATTATAAATATCCAGATAGCCTGTGGCAGGGAAAAATAGGTTCCCCACTCCTGGTATACCTCAGAAGAATCAATGCATTTGAAGGACAGTGCTGGCTAATAAGAGTTTTGAAGTCCCGCGGGCTGCAGAAAGAACAAGCAAGCCTCTCTGGCAAGTAGTGCACTCCGAAATAGTCCTTAGAGGCAAGGATGGCAAGACTTCATGTTAGTACCAGCCCCTGGAGAAGGGCAGCATGCTTGGTAAAGGAGAGGGCCAGCGAAAAAGAGGAAGCTCCGCAGCAAGACGGACTGCCGCAATAGCTGGAACGATGGGCTCAAACCTAAGAACAATCATGGTGCAGGACCGGACAGGGTCTCGTTCTGCTGCACACAGGGTCGCTGTGGGATGGAGCCCACAACCACGTCGCAGGTAAAGGCAGCCTCAGAACACTGGAGGTGAAGGAGCAGCCAAACCATCTGATCCTGGAATGACTTGGCCAGTTCAGCTCTTACAAAATGAGGACTGAGATGGGGTAAAACACAAACGCAGAAACAAGCACTTGCCATCCAGGTGGCTCCAACCAGTCACGGGCCCCTGTGCATTTGCTTGTTTTGAAGTGATTAGTTTTTTGTTGTGGTCATCAAGGTTATTGTTGAGACCATACAAGTCAAAGCAGACTCCAATTCAACCGCTTCTGCGTATACAGTGCAGTGACATTGATTGTATTCTGTGAGATGTACAGCTCTCCTCCTCCTTCCTGAGTAATTCTGCGCCCCCCCCCCCCCCGAAAATATAGCCTGCTAGGCTTCCCATCAAATCTCTCTAGTTGCTGTTGGTAATTTGATCTTCTATACGTAGTTCTTAGCAGAGCATGATGCTCAAGACAGACCTTGTTTTGGGATTTTTTTAATCAGTTAAGCTCTTGTGTGGTCTTTAAAGGACTTCAGGAGATAAGTTTGGGTTTCAGGTTTAAAGATATCTCATGGAAAAAAAATGTTTCAAGGATTCATCCATGGTTGCTGGAAGTCCAGAATTGATGAGAACTTTTAAATCACCTCCTATGACCAGGATTCTTGTGTGGAATCTTTGATCAAAATGTACAGTACAGGTAACTAACTGGAAACACTGCTATAGACAAGTTCCAAGTCTGCAGGTCAGATGTCAGTCTGGCAGCTTCTCCTGACTCAGGTATTGCAGGGGCACCTGAAAACAAGAGGCAAATGAATCCAAGCTGGGCTGGTAAAATGCACACTCACACACTACCTGCCAAACGACTAAAAACCATGGCCCTGGCAGATGGCTATTTAGATTATTTCCACCTTTTGGCTCCTGTGCATAGTGCTTTAAGGAACGCTGATGTCCAAGTCTCTGCTTTCAACTCTTAAGTATATATCTAGACGTGGAATCCTCGGAGGGGCCATATGGTAGTTTTACTTTTTATTTTTAATTTAAATAATTGCCACAATGTTTTCTACAATGGCTATACCATTTTGTAATTCCACCTGAAATGGATAAGGGTTCTGGTTTCCCCACATCTTCACTCCTCACTAACCCTTGTTATATTCTGTGTTTTTGTTTGTTTGCTTGTTGTTTATTAGCTTTCCAAGTGGGAGTAAAATAGCATTCCCTTATGGTTTTACATTGCATCACTCTGAGGGCTAATGACACTAAGCATCGTTCCATGTCGCCATTTGACTGTCCTCTTCAAGTCATTTGCAGTTTATAATTGAGTTATTTATCTTTCTGTCAAGTTGTTGAAGTTATATATATATATATGTATGTATATATATATATATATATATATATATATATATATATATATATATGATTCTTGTTGTATATGCTTTTCAAAGATATTCTCCCAATCAGTAGCTTGTTTTATTTTTCACTTTGTTTTGGCAAATTCTTTTTGATGAACAAAAGTTTTGAATTTTGTAGGTGGTCCTGTTGATTTGTTTTATCTTTTACTGTTTGTGGTTTTGTTATTGCATTCAAAACTCTACTGTTAGAAGCTAGGCTAGACAACATCAACCTTGATTTTCCTTCTAAGCATCATTTTGTAATCATTTTATTAGGGGCTCATACAACTCTTATCACAATTCATACATACACCAATTGTGTAAAGCACATTTGTATATTTATTGCCCTCATCATTCTCAAAACATTTGCTCTCCACTTAAGCCCCTGGCATCAGCTTCTCATTTTTCCCTTGTCCTCCTTCCTCCCTCATGAACCCTTGATAATTTATAAATTATTATTTTGTCATATCTTGCCCTATCCAACATCTCCCTTCACCCACTTTTCTGTTGTCTGTCCCCCAGGGAGGAGGTCACATGCAGGTCCTTGAAATAGGTTCCCCCTTTCCAACCCACCCTCCCTATGCCCTCCCAATACAGCCACTCACTCCACTGGTCCTGAGAGGATCATCTGTCCTGGATTCCCTGTGTTTCTGGTTCCTGTCTGTACCAGTGTCCATCCTCTGGTCTAGCCAGACTTGAAAGGTAGAATTGGGATCATGATAGTGGGGGTGGGGGGAAGGCATTTAGGAACTAGAGGAAAGTTGTATTTTTCATCATTGCTACATCACACCCTGACTGGCTCGTCTCCTCCTGAAGACCCTTCTGTCAGGGGATGCCCAATGGCCTACAAATGGGCTTTGGTTCTCCACTCTGCACTCCCCTGCTCATTCACTATGGTAAGATTTTTTGTTCTGATGATGCCTGATTCCTGATCCCTTCGACACCTCATGATCACACAACTGGTGTGCTTCTTCCCTGTGGGCTTTGTTGCTTCTGAGCTAGATGGCCACTTGTTTACCTTCAAGCCTTTAAGACCCCAGATGCTATATCTTTTGATAGCCGGGCACCATTAGCTTTCTTCACCACATTTGCTTATGCACCCATTTGTCTTCAGCGATCGTATCCTGGAGGTGAGCACACAATGATATGATTTTTTGTTCTGGCTCTTTGATGCCTGATAACTGATCCCTTCGGCACCTCATGCTCACACTGGCTGGTGTGCTTGTTTTAGTTTGCTCATGTAGGTCCTTACTCCATTTTGAATGTGCTTTGTGTATGTTGTGAGCACGGATCCTGTTTCATTTTTCTACTTGTGGAAACATAATGTTCTAGCACTATTTAAAAAACTCTTTATTATGATGTAGGTGCTATTATACAAAGGAGATCGTCAGTTTTATATTCGACATTTTGCTTGAACTCACCCATTGTAATCCCCTCAATGCACCCTCACTTAGCATAGTTCCTTCAAGCATTTCCAGTTCCATCCCTCCTTCCTTCCGAACCCTGCACTGTCTTCTTGGGTAAATTCTGCCCATTGTGCTTAAGCAGTGGGTCGTTCTAACACGGGAGTGAGTTTAGTTCCAGGACTGAAGGATAACTAAGAGTCACAGTCTCTTTCCCCCAGCAGTCCTAATCTCGTTTATGGTTCGGGGTTTGCTTCCTTGTATTCTATTCAGGGTTCGCATCATTTTTGGAAGAGATTTTTCTTGCTTCTTCAAATGGACTTAGCATCCTTGTAAAAAATCAGTTGACCATAGAGGTGTGGATGTACTTCTGGTCTGTCAATTCTGTTCTATTCATGTATGTGCTTACTGTTTTACCAGAACCAGGCTGCTTCGTTAATTATAATCAGGAAATATAAGTCCTCCTGTGTGTTCTTCTCTTCCAACCTTAGTTTATCTGTTCAAGGCCTCTTGCCATTTCATATGAAGTTGAGATTTTTGTTTATTTTTCTCTATAAAGAAGGCTGGTGGAATTGAAATCTTATCCAGGATTGTATAGAATCTATAAACTACTTGGGGGCAGTATTGACCTCTTAACATTACGAAGTCTTCCAATCCATGAACATGGAGTATATGTACATGTATGTAAATATTCTTTGATGTCTTTCAGCATAGTTTCGTAGATTTATTGTTTATGCCCTTCACAAACTTGGTTGTATTTATTCCTAGAACTCCTATCTGCTATTGTAAATGGAATTGCTTCCCAGTGTTGCCATTTATCAATGAATGAGCACTGTAAAACCAAAAGCAAGGATGAAGCATGAACAAAAGAGAGCCCTTCGAGTTGAGTTTTATGAGCCTTAGGATAAATTCTCCACATTGACCTATGTTTGCCACTGTGCCACTGACACGTAAAGACAACAACAAAAGTCACCATCAACTTACCACCTAGTGTCTCAGACATGAGAGCTAGTCAGCTACGGAGCCCACTCGTTAACTCCTGAGCCTTGTGGCAAGATGTAGCGCCAGCCCTCCATTTTTTGCTACTGGCATTGAAGCTAGAACTCTTGCAGAGGCAGAAACGAGTTGAGACACTGAGGGGACTGAGGGGAAATGTACAACTGTCCTGGGGATGGAAAGTTCTGCTGTCGATTTGAGGAAGCACTGGAAGGGGCCCATTAGTCTGAAAGGCAGTATGAAGTAAAGGAAGAGGGCAGATGTCTTTGAGTCATTCGAACCTGGATTCCCAACAAATGTCCCGGGTCTGTTGTGTTACAAAACTCTGGGGGCATTCATTACTCACCGTGTTCTAGAGGCACGGCACGGTGGCCCCACGGCGCTGATGCTCACTGCTGGTGTGATCTTGACAATTTCCTCTCTTAGTTTCCTTTCTTGTGGTATGAGGCTAACAAGAGCTGTCCCGAATAATTTTTCTGGGTAATCAGCGGTAGTTTATGCACATTTCTGACCCATGCTACTATGGGTTCGATAAGAAGTAACGTTACACGAAAACATACTCGAGTAAAACCTGAGTGTGTGTGAGACAGAGAGACAGAGAGACAGCGAGAGAGAGAAGATATTTATCACAGCCCTGTCATCTTCCCCATGCAGGGAACACAGCACTGAGCCTGGTGACAGCCTGGAGGGCGTGGCAGGGCCTACACAGCCTCCCTCAAGACCCTTCCTAGGTTGGAGCCAAAAAGTTCTTAGAGCCAATCAAAATCCTTCCTGTTTTAATTTGAGCCCATTTCCTTGTGTTTGTTATTCTTTAATGTTGGCTTCGGCAGATCTGGGTGGCAGGCTGGAGCCTGAGATGGATCAGAGCCAGGGTTCTTGCTCGTGCTATGGGAGCTTTCTGCCCTCTGACATTGCTCAGGGGCAGGCCAGGTCCAAGGAGGAGGGATTGCCAGGGCTGGGTGTGGCAGGAAGGTCGATGAAGAAAGACATAGGGCTTTTGGCTCACAAGTAAAGGGTCAGAGGACTTTTAGAAACCCGAGACTAGCTATTGGTAAGCCATTCAAGTCTTCAGGTGAAATTCAGAGGAACCGTCAAGCTCTGTTCAGACTGGGAGCAGATGGGGCTCTCTTCCCAGCTCAGTTCAGTGATGTACACTGGTAGCTTGAAATCATCAGTCGTGGTGGGACTACCTTCGCCATGGACATTGGCAAATGGTGCCAATCAGGATTGGTCTCTCCCTTTTTCTGGCGTGTCATTTGCCAGAACAGTAAGAGATCAGAGATGTCAGATCATCAGTCAAGGTGTGGAAAAGTAGGCCAGGTCTAGCAATGAGATCATGAAAAGCCTCCTCCCACTTTTCTTCTAATGGGTAGAGTAAGATGCGGGTGGATGGACGTTTCTCACCTCATCCTCACTACACTTCTCTGTGGCGGCAGAGCTGGAACCAGAAGGCGCGGAGGGTTACTACGGGAACAGAGAGGAGGGGATTGCGGGAACTGATCTCCCAAGCCTTTGGAGACAGGTGGCTGAGATATTTTTTCTAGCACACCTTTCAGTTACTTTGCTTGGGGAATCCCTTGGCAGTTCATTGCAAATCTCTAGAGCAGACTGGCCTTTTGAATGCCTTCGAGGAAGGCTCCATGATATCAGTAGAGATGTGGGCACCACCGTCTCTGGGTTTGGGGACATTTTAGTAAAACATGGTTTCTAGTCCTGAGTCCTGGAAAGATGTCTCAAGATAACGTCAAAGTCTTAACTTAAGAAGTTGATCTGGGTTCTTCTTGGACTGGGGATACTCAGCTCTGGACTGGAACCAATACGCATGCAGACTCTGTACTGCCCCCCAGGAGATACCACCTTCTTTAAAGGAAGCTGGTGGAAACAAACACAAACAAAACCGAGAAATCCGTGCATGAGGATTCAAATCAAGTTTGGGATACAATGTACTCCTTCACAGGCACGAGTCCTTGGCGAGTGGCTTCACAGGTAAAGGGGATGCTGAGTATGTTTCCCCATCTGTAAGAGGGACACAGTCCTGCCTGCCCACCGCCCCCCTTGCAGGGCTGTCGGTAAACCGGTAAACCGTGTGGGTTTGGTTTGGTTTTGCATTACAGTCCCTTTTTGAATAAGCAAAGTGATTAGGGATTATTACTCTAGCAGCAAAGGAAGGACTCAAGGACTTGCATCAGGTTGAAAAGAAAGGTAGGATCCAGGGGACAGATGGTTTTGCTAAACGATTTCTAGCTGAGTCATGAGGACCCCGTGGTTATTGACTGCTCCATCAAGGACTAGGAAAAACAGAGGAGAAACCAGTAGCCTCCGAGCATGTTGGGGACATTTGCATCTGGCAGTCGGGGCGGCTGAACTTGGTCAAATGCAGTCTGAAGATTTCCCTTCGGTCAGGGCCAGAATGGGGGCTTGACGCTCCCTAGTCAGGCTGGGTGATAGGGGGCACTATCAGGTTCTAGGTTCTCCCCACCATGTTCTTACATATACACAAGGGGGTACCCTCCCACCCCACCCCCCCTAAAATGGAAAAAGCTCTAACTTTCATAGTCTGCATTTTCTCCCTACTAGGCATATATCAAACAACTTGCTCTGAGTTAGTGCACCCAGTGGTGTCTCCTGGGAAGGTTCTCTCTGGTCACAGTGAATTTTTTTCATAAAAGCAGTTTCTCTCGAGCCTCATTTTTATGATGGCCCATTTAAATTAACAGCATGTGGCTGTAAAATTTTGATTCCTCCTTGGGAAGAATGCCACAGAAAATGTTGTGATGTTGAACACAGCTTATAAGGACTGGGCTATAGCAAAAACCCAAGTGTACAAGTGGTTTTCTGATTTCCACAAAGATGAAATGTCAGTTGATCTCAAGGACTTGTATCAGGTGGAAGCAACTTCCAGAACAGATGAAAATGTCCACGCATAGTGCGTTTGGAGTTAATTTCACCAGGTCAGACTGTTAATCAAGGTTTTTATTTTTATTTAGAGATTCGGAAAAGATTGCAAAACAGTGTGTTGCAAAATAGGCGTGACTTGTGGTGGACAGGAGACTGGTTTTGCCACCACAACATTGCACCTGCTCATCCAGCCATCTCAGTGAGCTAATTTGGGGTCAAAACACCATACCTGTCTTGCCCCACACACCCGACTCACCTGACCTAGATCTGTGCAGCGACTTCCTTTTGTTTCTGAGAACGAAGAGAGACATGAAGGGATAGCCATTTGATGGCACAGAAGAGGTGAAGAAAAAAACCAAACAAAGCCAGGCAGGTGCTGTCAGCCATCAAATAGATGAGTTTGAGAAAACGTTTCCAAGAATGGAACCGCAGATTTGACAAATGTATTAAATGTAAAGGAGAGTACTTTGAAGGTGATAAGTTAGTTTTGTAAAAAAAGATAAAGTACATAGCTTTGGGGGGGGGATTCCATGGGGGGTGCCCTCTCATATGTTGTAGTTGTTAGGTGCCATAGAGTCGGTTCTGACCCGTAGTGACCCTGTCCTGTGCAAAACAGAACAAAACACTGCCCAGCCCTGGGCCATCCCCAGAATTGCTCCTCGTATGTATATGAATACCATATTTCACTCTTCCATCAACTGCAGCAGCACAGTAGTAAATGCATGATGATGAGCCCATTCCCTTGCTCCTGCCCAACTTTACCCTTGGCTCTGTGTAGAACTCAGGCATCTAACTCATCTACTCTGTCTCTGCCCCTCCGGTCTGTATCTCAGAGAGACCTGATCTTCTCTCGCCCTTCTTTTTAGTCAACGACTAGCCTAGTATGGGAAAGCAGAGTATCCCATATGACTTGATTTTAAAGATATGGTGTTCTTAGTTAGTGATCCTCTTTTAACTCTCTTCAGGGCTGTTTCAGAGAACCCCTGAGAAATCACATTTGTGTTCAGGGGTGCCTGGTGTCTTTGGGGGACGCTCCAAAGCTGCAGGCGGTAGCTCATGGCTTTTGTCACAGAACTGCAGGCACCCTGCGGTGCTAGCTATGGACAGAAGTCTAATGCCCTTGTGTCAGCTCGGAGCCCACTTCCCCACCAGCTGCTATGGCCACACAGCTGCTGCCATGGTTTCCAAAATAGACTTGACTTTGTGAAGGTAGGCCCTTGGTTGTCCATGAGCTAGATCTCACTCACTCACTCATTGATTGCCATCAAGTCAGCGCTGACTTATAGCAACGCTAGAGGACCGAAGAGAAGGGCCTCTTTGGGTTTGCAGCACAAGTCTTTACAGGAGCAGACAGCCTCATGCTTAGCAGTGCAAGGCGTAGCCCACTATGCCACCCTCACCGGAGTCCATTGTCTCCCTATCAAGAAGACCCAGTCACAGAACGTCCTCTTGAAGGGTCTGGTCTACAAACTAGATGCCTGGGGGCCATTGGTTCAACAGGGGCAGCCGGATCCTGGGTCTCAGGTCAGACACCACTGGGACCAACGACGCCGTGTGAGTGTTTGGTATTATTTGCTTGGGGGTCTCTCCCATAGAGGATGATGCGTTCTTCAGGGACAAGGCACCCCCCTCTCCCTGTCCTGTGGCAGGAGCTGATGATGTCCCCATTGGCCTTGCCACTTCAGTGTCCTCCTGCCTCCTTCCAAATGCCAGCATCTGCCTGTCTGTGCCGGAGGGCTTTCTGTGGCACCTAGTCTGCCCCGCTGAGCGAGGGCAAAATGCTGGGAAGTGCACACCGGCCATCACCCCAGCAGCCCTCACCAATGACGTAAGGAAGCTGGTGTGTAAATATCCCCATCCCCAATAACGCTGAGAAATTCATTCTCCCCCAGCTCCTAGGTGCCCCCAGCAGGATTTCACTGCAAGTAACCACTTAGATATAGTCCTTCCTCCCCCTTTTGGGGTCGGTCGGAGGTTCTTGACCCCGCCCCTGGGCATGCATCTCTCACTTTCCTAGTAGGCTTTCCTCATCAATAAACACTTTTCTTCTAATTCCTTGTTGAAGGAAACATCCTTGGTACGTAGCAGCCTGGAGGCATAAAGGACGTGGTCAGTAGATGTTTGCTGAAAGAGAGGCATAGCTGCTTCTAGGATAAAGAGACAGATTTTTGTAGATCGACTGGTTTTCTATAGAAATGCCAAACCAAGCCTATTCCTGCAGATTCCCTTCTGACTCCTGCTTACCCCATATCTGTCTGGCCAGCGCATAAAGCAGATGGGAGAGCCTGTCCTCCATCTTCCTTGCCCCAAGTTCAGGCTGCCCATTAAGCCTGCTGTTGTGCCCTTGTCTGCCTGCCTCTAACCTAAAGGAGCATGCTCTACTCCGTCCCCCCATCCTCAGAACACTGTCTCCACGTCTTCATAAGGTCTATCTGTACATACCTAGCCCAGCCCGGCCACCTCCCCTGCAGAATGGCTTCTCCATGTCGGCTGCAGGGAGCAGGGCGCTGTTCCTCATACACTGGGGTGGGGGGGGTGGGGGGGGTCAACGAATGACCCTCCATCCATGCACTCCTGTGGAGGGAGCTCTCCTACCAGTACACTTTGTTCAGGGCCAGCGGGAGGCTGAGGGTGTGGGCCAGACAACAATACCAGCCAAGCTTGGCCTCCTGCGGGGGTCTTTTCCTGCCTTCCTTTGCCAGTTCCCTCAGGGCAAACCATTCTCAAATTCTGTTTCTTCTCAGCTTTCCCCCCACCCCCCTCCGAGTCCCCTGTTTCTCTCCTGCTATTTCCTACGGTCTCTCTCTCCATGTTTTCCTGCCCAGCTGGGCCCTGGTGCCATGATGCAGCCGCCTCCTCTCACAGCTGCCTTGGCTCAATGTGGGATCCTTGCCCAGAGCGAGCGTGGGAGGAAACGGTGATGGGGAGAGGTGGCTTCTCCGAGGGATGCGAGCCTGGCATGGCGAAGGCCTGAGCCCATACCTGCACGCTTGCTTCATGCCTCGACTTCCTTGGCCCACAAAGCAGGCTGGCTCGGAGGGGCATTTGAGGGAACATGCAAACGTGTTGATTGTGTGGGTCTCAGAGCTTTTGGGGTGCTGCCGTGGGGAGGAGGCGTGTGAGCCTGCGGGAAGACTCACCCCAGGCTGTGCCTCTGTGTCTCCACAGGACTCTACGGCGATGTGTTCGTCCTAGCTGCAGTCTGAAAGGATGTCTGGGGTGTCCGAGCCCCTGAGCCGAGTGAAGGTGGGCACGCTGCGCAGGCCCGAAGGCCCCCCAGAGCCCATGGTGGTGGTGCCCGTCGATGTGGAAAAGGAGGACGTTCGGATCCTCAAGGTCTGCTTCTATAGTAACAGCTTCAATCCCGGGAAGAACTTCAAACTGGTCAAATGCACGGTGCGGACCGAGATCCAGGTCAGTGTGGAAACGCCCTCCATCCATTTGTCTGTCAGTCCCCCGTCCCCCACCTCCCCACTAGGGCAGCCCTCCTACAGCCTGGCTCGTTTGGGGAACCGGGACGGTGTGGTGACCTATGTGCCTAGCTCATACCTCATCTCCAGGGGTCTGCATATGCCACTCTCTAGCAACCAGTACAGGCAGGTTTCATCACTTCCGTGTGGTCTGTGATCCAATTCCTCGCAGCTCATTAAAAATACACGGCCTCTGATGCTCAGTGAGTGAGTTCCATACAAGCCCAAAGCCTGCAGGAGTCTGGATTATGAGGAAATTGGCATCAGAGAGAGCACCAGTGAATACATCGAAAACACAACAAAAATGGAGCAAACTGTGTGCTGGGCGTCTAGCAGCGGTTCTCAGCCTGGGGGTAGTGACCCCTTTGGCGGTCGAATGACACTTTCACAGGAGTCGCCCGATTCATAACAATAGGAAAATGACAGTTATGAAGTAGCAACAAAGATAATTTTATGGTTTGGGGGTCACCACCACATGAGGAACTGTATTAAAGGGTCACGACATTAGGAAGATTGAGAACCACTGGTCTAGAGAATGGAACAAATGGGGCTTTCAGAGAGGAAGAGGAGGCTGAAATGCTCCAGGGCAGGCAGGTGGTGGCCAGCCCCGTTCTGAGTCAGAAACTGAGTTGGGTTCCCAGGAGCCTGTTTTTCAGGACCCGGTCCGCACCTTTAACAGCATCTGTAGATACCAGGAAACTACCAAACCAAAAGGATAAAACATTGACATCGAAAGCAGAGTTTCAATGTGCTATTTGATTTCCCTCAATGATCTGCATACATCATCTCTCTGAATCCTCCCAGCAGCCTCTTGGGTAGATAAAATGGGGTGGATGTCCACTCTTCCCTGCCCAGGGCATTCCTCGCTGCTGATCTCAGAGAAAGCCAGAGGGGTTCCCTGCAGGCTGCTTTGGTGGGTTTGGCATTTAAGCAAAGGAAGCAAGGGATGTTAGGGAAAACTAACTAGGTCTGAGGAAGCTGGGTAAAAATCTCGATCTCATAGCCAACACTTCCTGTGTCAGTATCCTCCCAACTCAGTGACTGTCAGCTCCAGGCGATATTGGCGAGAGGCGAAGCCACATCAGCTCAGTTGCCTCCTATCGCCTCCAGCTCTGCTGTGATTCCGTATGCAGAGCAGAGTGTAGTTGGTTAAGTTGCCGGCAGGGCCAGTGCTTGCAGTGGGTTGAGCTTCGGTTAACTGCCTCTATGGTTTCCATGATGTACCCACAATTGCCTCCTGAGAGTAAGCCCTGGTCACCTTGTTCAAGAAAGGTGTTTTCTTCTCTCTTGCCTGGCCAACTGTCCCCTGTTTGACTCTTCTCCTTTCGGCGTGTCTCTTTTAAAAAGATCACTGATGTCATTCATCAGAAGTTTTGCTGGTTTCATTTTCAGAAAGTAATTAACAAGCTTGAGGGGGACACCTCACCTAACTGTCCTTTGTGTAGAAAAAAACAGAGTTGGTTCCATTTCAGACGTGCTCTGCGGAGATGGCAGTGAAGGGGGGCTCTGAGAATAGGAAGGGTTTAAAGAAGTAGCACCGGGGAGAGGAGTGGGCTTTCCAGAGGACACACCATGAACAAAGGCAGGAAGGCTGGTGAGGACTGAGTAGTTTGGTTTGGCTGGAGCGTGAGTTAGATTTAGAAAAGTAACTCCAGTCAAGCCTGGAAAGGAAAGTTTCTGGCAGATAATTCTAGACTATCACACAGTGAGATCTGCACTTGAGTAGGCACTGGGGACAAATATACATTCTTTAAGCAGGGCAGAAGCTTTCCTAGAGCTGTATGATGTCCTGCTAGCTGGCATAATGGGGGCAAGTTCAAATGAGCCCACAGAAAAACTACCAGAACAAGAGAGCGTCCCTGGAGAAGGGTGAAATGCTTGGTAAAGTTGAGGGTCAGCGACAAAGTGGCGGATCCTGGACAAGATGGATGGACACAGTGGCTGCAACAATGGGCTCAAGAGGAACAGCAATCGCAAGAATGGTGCCGCACCAGGTGGTGCTTTGCTCTGTTGTACGTAGGGTCGCTATGACTTGGAACCGACGTGGCAGCCCCTGACAACACCACCACCAGGACTGAGGCATTATCTAGAGCAGCGGTTCTCAACCTGTGGGTCACGACCCCTTTGGGGCGTCAACTGGCCCTTTCATAGGGGTCGCCCAATTCATAACAGTAGAAAAATTACAGTGATGACGTAGCAACAAAAATAATATTGTGGTGGTGGGGGGGTCACCACAACATGAGGAACAGTATAAAAGGGTCGCGGCATGAGGAAGGTTGAGAGCCACTGCTCTATAGAGATAGTAACTATACCTGGGTGTGGCAGGGGAGGACGGGAAGACATGTAGAGCTAACAATGAGTATGAGAAGAAGATTAGGAAAGTTGAGAACCTCTGATCTAGAGGGTGATGCGGGTTACCAGGTGGAGACAATCAAAGAAGAAAGAGGTGCTTGTCTTCTCAGACTTCATGTCCAAGTTTTTCCTGTCTCCGGCCTCTCCTGAGAGCAAAATGTCACTTGATTATTGGGGAAGCACACACACCAACAACCACTAAACAAAACTGTGTTTTTAAAAGTGGTTGAGGAGGCCTGGTCAGCGAGCTGAATCTACTAGCCACTCTATGAGAGAGAGATGTGGCAATCAGCTTCCACAAGGTCTGCAGGTGTGGAAACCTTATGGAGCAGTCCTACCCTGTCCGATGGGATTGGTGAGAATCAGAATTCAATGGTGGCAGTGGGTTTGAGTGTCCTCTAGACTTCAAAGTCAAATGCTGCTCCCTACTACTGGTAGAATGGCCTTGAGCCCAAGGCTTAAGCACCCCGATGACTGTCTTCCCATTTGGAGGCTGTGTTCACCTGTCATGGCAAGCATTAGCAGGTATCATGCGATGCACCTGGCACATGGTCAGGACTCAAAACCTGATGGATAGGAGAGGATGTGGAGAGTTTGGAATACTTGTTGCTGGTGCAGAATTGCAGATGGCAGAATTTTACATTCACTATGGAAAACAGTATGGCGCTTCCTTAACTGCCAGGGGAAATAGCACACAGGCCTGCAATTTCTCCCCTCCTGTATACCCCAGATAACAAAATCCAACCAGTATGTTCAGTCTATGTTCACTGAAGCACTTTCTGTGATAGCAAAAAAAAAAGGGGGGGGGTGGAATAACCAAGACATCCATCTGTGGAGGAATGGATAAATAAATTCTGGTACAAATATATATGGAATATTATGCATCTCTGATAAACAATGAAACTGCCCAAACACCTCATCACATGGGCAAATTTAGAAGATATCATGCTTAATAACGTTAATCACATAAAATTACTACATGAAGCCACTATTATAAAAGAATAAACTAAGAAAGATATTATTTACCCCTACAAAGAAGCAGACTCGAAGGCTATAGAACGTCTGGAGGTGTGGCAGGGAGGGAGGAGGAGAGAGAGATAGGAAGGGAGGCAGGAAAGGGAGAGGGAGGGAGAAAGAAGCTAAGGGATATGTACACGGGAAATTTACTGGAATCCTGTCACTTCTGATGGGTCCGGCTGTACAACAAAATTTTAAAAAACAGATTAGGTTTAAGATATACCCTACAACAATATGACTTCATTAATAGATCAAGGAAAAAAGTATGTATTGAATGCATTAATCACTAATGACTGAAGGTCAGAAGAATTGTAGGGTGGCATTGAGAACATCATTATGAAATATTTCGTTGGGCAGCTATGAATTATTTAGATATTAGGTTACTTCCCTGCTCAAGAACCTCCAACAGTCTCGACTTGCCCACAGAGTAACTTTTTGTTGTGAATTGAGTGAAAATTTATAGAGATCAGTTTTCCATTCAACAATCCATACACTCTTTGTTTCATGTCCTTGTTTTCACTTTCTCACAGTGTAACATCACTTATTCCACTTCATCCCCCATGTTTCTATTTCTCTCCCTCCTTCTTTCCCAACCCTTTTGAACTTTGTCCTTGGGGAAATGCTGCCCCTTTTATTTCAAATGGTTAATCATTCTGTGTGCAGACCTCCCTCGTGTTACTGTTCCCCGTATAGGCCTTTCAGTTGTCTGCCTGAAAACTGAGCCGTGGGGTGAGTTCATTGCCTGACCTACAGGGTGTCAAAGGTCATAGTCTCAGAGATTTCACCAATCTCTATCCAATTAGTAAATCTGCTTTCTTATGATTTTAAGGATTTTCCCCCTACTTTCTCCCACTTCATTTGGGCCCTTGTATATTATTAAAGAATACATGAAACACATTAGCGCTTATTATTTTGTCTAGCAAATAAGAAAATTTCACTTTAAATCTAAACTTAACATTACATATTTAACCAATTTTCAAAACCTGCTAAGTTGCCAAAAGTCATGCATAACTAGAAAATGTCCTTAATTTACATTAAACCAGAAACATATTGCCATTAAAGTATTACTGTCTCCCACTACTCAAAACTGAAGAAGAAAATCAAATTATTTTTGCCAGAGATTCATGCTAGTAATTTTTAAATTATTATTAAAAATCATTCTATTGGAGGCTCTTACAGCTCTTATAACAAGCCATACATCAATTGTATCAAGCACATTGGTACATATGTTGCCATCATCATTTTCAAAACATTTTCTTTTTACTTGAGCCCTTGGTATCAGCTTCTAATTTTGCCTCCCTTCTCCACCCTCCCACCTTCATGAACCCTTGATAAATTATAAATTATTATTTTCAAATCTTACACTGTCTGCGGTCTCCCTTCACCCATTTTTCTGTTGTTCATCCTCCTCAGGGGAGGAGGGTATTATACATCAATCGGTGTGATTGGTTCCCCCTTTCTCTCATCATCCCCCTACCCTCATGGTATCACTACTCACATTATTGTTCCTGAGGGGTTTATCTGTCCTGGATTCCCTGTGTAGAGCTTTTATCTGTACCCATGTACATGCTCTGGTCTACCCAAATTTGTGAGGTAGAACTGGTATCAGGATAGTGGGGGGGAGGAAGCCCTGAAGAACTAGAGGGAAGCTGTAGGTTTCATCGGTGCTATACTGCACCCTGACTGGCTCGTCCCTTCCTTGTGACCTTTCTGTGACAGGAGGTCCAATTGTCCACAGATGGGCTTTGGGTCTCCATTCCGACTGCCCTCATTTGCATCGGTAGGATCCTTTGTTTGGGGTCTGCATCCTGGCAGTGCTAACGCCACAGAGACTGAAACTACTTGGCTGACATTTCACACCAAATGGGAAAAAGCAAGGTCCATGCTGGCACTTGTATACAATTTTCTCCTCGCGCCACTAAGAACCACAGTTCACCTTGGATTAAGTTTAAGAAAAAGCAAAGCAAAGTGCATGCATCAATTTACAACCATTTTTTAGGCAAAAATGTGGTCCTATTACTTTTGTCCCAGCAATAAACGGAAAAGTCTATGACATGTAGGAACTCTGATGAGTTGTTTATAAACGTTATAGGTTAGGTACAGTTATACTGAAAGAGTCCATCTGGAATCTTTAAAAAAAGAGCTCCCGTTAATCCTCAAGTGGTGTTTTAAGAGTTTATAATTTCTGTTAGATCCACGCATTGAATTACTTGTTATCGAAGACATCATCTGGATTATGAACTGTGAAGCCAAACTCAAATGGACTTTCGAAATAACTTCCACCTCCACCGATTAATCCATCTACCTGCCATAAATGTCCTCATAGGCCTTCTCTACATGTTTGAATTTCCTCTTTGCTTCCTCCTTATTCTCAGGACTTTTATCAGGATGTCAATTCAGTGCCAACATATAATATGCCTTTTTAATATCCTCGGGCGAGGCGTGCCTCCGCATACCTAGCACTTCATAGTGATCCACCATGTCTTAACAGATTGTTGAACAAGTTCTCTGTGTTGCTGTGATTGTAGTACTCAGGCAGCAAGATAAAGGAAGGTGATTTAGCAGAGAGGTTAAGAACAGGGCCTTGGGCTCAGGTCAGCCTTGCTGGGCGGTCACTCCATCAGGCCAAGGAGGCTGGCAGCCAGCTGCAGGGAGGAGGACACACTGGGAAGTGGGTCCTGGGGTCTCCTCTCAGGTCCGGCATGGCTGGTGCTGGTGGAGGTGGTGGTAGTGATTCTCTACCCAGGAACTTTCTGTGTGATCCTTTCAGAACCCTCCGACCCGCACTGTTGGTAGTGGCAGCTGGACTTTGCCAGGATCATGGAGACTGGTGCCCATGTGGCCCGTTGGTTTTCTTCATTCTTATTTTCTTTGGATACTGAGAAACCAACCATTGCACTTTTGATGGAATTTAGACCCCATCACTACTTCCCAAAGCCGATGTGAAACATTGCCTTTGTGGACTCAGGTGCCCCTCCAGACTCATTACCTCGCGGAATGCACACATGCCTCTGCAGGGTTTGCTCAAGTTTAACATGTTTGCTTACGGCTGAGAAGCTTTCATAAATCTGCTCCCTGTGTGCTCCACCACATTCATGAAATGTGTTTGTAGCAAAAGTAAATGCGCATGTACAAATCAAACCGTCTTTTTGAAAGCCACTTACCCGTGCTAGATTTAAATGGAGATGTAAGGCGGCCCTCCGCTGTGTTTGAAAACAGCATGGCAGGGTCTGTAAGATATTAGGAAGGATGTCATGGATATGGGGTCTTACCGTAAACTGAAATGCTTGTGGAAATGCTGGGCTGCACGACTGTGCACGTTCTCCCGCGGCAGGACCTCTCGGGGCCCTGCACATGGTGCTTTGTCTGAGGAATCACTCAGAGAGGGTCACAGAAGTGACACGGTCTTGACACATTTCTTTCCTGCCTTCGAAACCCTTCTCTTAAAAGTTTGAACGTCGCTTCTCTCCAAAGTCACCTGGGGAGCTAGTTCCCTACTTTCTGACAACAGTGCCAAGGATTCCAGGAAGGAAGTCTTGGTCAGCGGGCGCAGGGTTAGGGGGAGCTGGCAGGAACGGAGGCGGGTGTTATCAGGAGCTGTCTGGTCGCCCCTGACTCATGGTGACCCTCGGTTCAGCAGAACCAAACACTGCAGTCCTGTACCATCCTCACAATCGCTGTGTTTGACCCCACTGTCATAGCCACGGGGTCAGTGTGTCTCATTAAGGGCTTTCTTCTGTTTTATTGGCCCTCTCTTTCACCAAGCATGATGTCCTTCCCCAGGGACTGGTCTTTCCTGATGACATGTGCAGAGTATGTGAGATAAGGACGACTTGGGTTTTTGCTTGAGGAGCTGAATGGCCGCTGGATAGAAAGAGAGATAGGAAAAGTAAATGTGAGATTGTGTTAGTCTGGGTAGACTAGAGAAACAAAATTCATAAAAACTCATATATTATAAGAGTTTCATAGAAAAGGTAAATGTACATTAAGATTGAATCCCAAACCAGTCCAGTCCAAGCCCATAAGTCTGATATTAACCCAGGTGTCTGATGCCGATCTACAAAGTCCTCTTCAGTCTTACAAAACACATGCTATAATGCTAAGTGCAGGAGGAAATCCGAATCAGTGAACGTGTTAGCATCTCAGCACTGGCAGGGGTCTCCACTCGGCTTCTCTAGCACCCAGGGCTGCATCGGGGTAGGTCCATGTGGCTTCTCCTCAGGGATGTCTCGCAGGACGTGAACCTTGCCAGCTGAGGCAGAGAACTAGCTAAGGCACACTTGTCTGACCTTCAGAGAGCAAGAGACCAGATAGGTGAGGCTTGATGAGCCATTTATCTCTCTGCCCTTCAATGAATCCCACATGTGTTCATCGGCCAGGTTGGCACAATAAGCCTTAACTATCACAGAGATTTCTATGCTTATCCTAAAAGTATTGATGAAGCTTTTCCATGGAAGAATGTAAAGCTCATGGAGCTCAGGAGTAACAAAAGACCAGGAGATTTTATCTGATGGATGCTATGCAAATCATTAGGGCTATCCAATGGGGTGGAGTCGGGAAGAGAAAGGGAGTTTCAGTTAAGAAGTTGGGAGAACCAACTGACTTTGTGTAGATAGAGAGGGACAGGTGAAGCCAAAACAAGAGCCAAGGTGGAGAAAGCCTTGTAGAAAGTTGTGAGCGGGTTATCTGGCAGAAGGGCCAGGTCAGATAAGGAGGGAAACAGATTCCTTGACTTCGGCAACAGACCGCGTGCGCACGCACGTGCTTGAGTCGTTTCATTGGTGAGATGGAGGCAGAGGCACAAGCCTCTGCGCTGTGGGCTGGGGAGTCAACAGGGAGAGGAACCAGTGAAGTACTCAGACAGAGGACACTCGACAGAGCCAGTGCAGGAAGGAGCACCGGCAAAAGGGACAGCATTGTCTAGAAGAAAGTTCTAGAGTGGTGAGACACACGCGGATATGGGGCTAGTTGGCAGCCGGTGTGGGGAGTGGCCCGAGATTGACTGTTTAAGCCACATGAAAGACTTTGGCCTTTACCCCACCTCATGTGAGAAGCTGCAGATCTAGTCTAAGCATGGCAGAGGTAGGAAATGGTGTTGGTAAAGAAATCGCTTGGTTTACATAGTGAAAACTCCACTGGAAGAAAGCAAGCATGGATGCAGAGAGCTATTAGATGGGTATTGCAGGGGTCTTGATGACGGACCGTGGTACCTTGGGCTAGGATGTTGTCATGGAGATTGTGATGACACCAGCTAGCGCTTACGGAAGTACATTCTATGCACCGTTTTATTTAATGCTCCTACGAAGCAGTGAAATAGGCACTGTTATCATCTCCACTTTATGTGAGGATCTGAGAAGTCAGACAAATTGCTAGTACGCGCTGGAACCGCTTTTCAAATGCAGGCAGAGCCCGCCTCCAGACCCTGCAGTCTTCACCAGCGCTCTACGGTTATTATCATTGTCTTACAAATCTGATCTTTACTTGTCTTTGGTGTCCAGAAAATTACATACCTATAAACTCACGGATATATTTTTAATACATACATATCTTGTTCAAAATACACAAATCATAAGAATTTATTCTAAGGATGAAGAAGAGTTGAGCATTTTGTCCATTGTGGTTTGAACTCTGCCTGTAGACGGTTCTGGGTCACCTGGTTTATCCCAGCATTTGGGAAGGGCTCTGCAAGTCAGAAAATTGCCGGGCTTTGTCTGTGTGGTCCTTTTCTTCTTATCTTTTTGCAGTAATTCCTCACGGCTTCCCTTTTTTTTTCCTGTCAACTTTAGCAAAGCAATCAGCATTTGGCCTCATCGTTTCAGGCAACTGAACTCACTGATTTAGTTTTAAAACTCACTCTCACTTCCATCAAATCAGTGACAACTCACAGTGACCCTCAGGACCAGGTAGATGAGTGTCCAACACTGTACTTCTTCACAGCTGTAGACAGCATCTCCTGAGGAGCAGTTGATGGTTTTGAACTGCTGACTTTGCGACTAGCAACCACCAGGGCTCCTACTGATTTAGTCAAAGAAGCCCAGTTGGTCAGTGTGGTTCAGCGTAACTCAAATACATCCTAAGCCTCAGTGGGAGACCATGAATTTGCTGGGGGACCCATCATTCCAATAGCAGTAGTGGTGGTCTCTGGCCTACTGGACTGGATATTTGCCTGACTTTTTATTTCTGTGACTCTCCTTCTGGGTCTCGCCTATGACACCCCCACTTGGGCCCCAGGCTTCCTCATCCTGAAACTGCTCTTCTGGCCACCCGGCCATGCACGTGCAGCCCAGCTTCTTGGCCTTAGGTTCTCCAGAGAGAGCTTCTTCCTTTCTCTGTTTCCCAACTTCATGCCTTCTCCTTGCCTAGCACGACCTTGCCCTTCAACTGGCTTGTTCTTCAACTTCCAGTTCTGTGACTACTTTCATCACCCTCGCAGAACTCAAAACATTCTCAGCGCTTTCCATGAGAACACTCCTGACATTGGACAGCCTTCCACCCCACCCCAGGTCTGGTCAAGCAGAAGTGATCTAGAACCACTCTAGTGTGTACGTGTGTGTGTGTGTGTGTGTGTGCATGCGCACACAGCAGCCACTTTCCAAAGCCAACGCGCAAGGTCAACTTGCCGATTTTCCGTGATTTTGCTTGTGTTCTCAATTTCTTTCTATGCAGATGCAATCACCTCCTGTGACGTTTTCTTGGTGTTGTTAAAAGCCACACAAGTAAGCCTTGGCCCCTGTGCCCAGGATCTGAGGGAAATTAGACAGAAGTTCTAAGATGGTAATGTGCCTAACTGGGAGATGTATTTGGCTTTTTATTTTCCGTTTCTCTTTTGTTTGATATTCACAGGAAACTGTCTGGGAGCTCTGAATCTCTATGCCAAGTGGAGGCTTATACCCTCCTCCCCCCCCCACCCCCACCTCCAACATGCTAATGTAGTTGTGTGGGAAAGGGATTAAGATGACACGTTGAACACAGTGGGCAGAGCACCATCCCAGGGTGCCCTCACAGCCTGTCAGTGTGTCTCTGACTTCTGCTGCCTCTCTTTCCCTCTTTCTGTCTTTATTTCCTCCCTCCCTCCCCCTTCTCTCCCTTCCTCTCTTCCTTCCTTCCCTCCTCCTTCCTCTATCTTCTGACAAGGGGAATATCTGTCCTCACTGGCCTGAGGCAGTAGACCCGTGTGCGTGCATTGTCCCGAAGGAGAGGTTCTGGGTGGTGCTAATGGTTAGGTGTTCAGCTCCCACCAGACAGGTTAGAGGCACAAGTTGACCCAGAGGCACCTCAGAAGCACCAGAGTTCTGCTTTGACACACATGAGGTCACCGTGCATCAGAGCAAATGCAACAGCTGTGGGTGTGAATCGCTGGGCTTCACCTTGTGTTCCCTAAACTGGTCTATGGAATGCTTGCAGGGGTATGGAGGGTGCTTCTTACAGTCTCCACGTTTGGTTGTTGCTGTTCTGGGAATAGTAACATGACTCGTTAATGTCAAAGCTCTCGTGGTTGGAAGGATAACGGATGTGGCCTCCAACTTCTCTGCCCATTGCTCTCTGCTCTGTGGCTGATTCTGACTGGCCTGCCCTCCCTGCATGTGTCTATCTCCACCCACACAAGAGGTTTTCTGAGAGGTGGTGTGGCTCAGAGGTAAATGACGAGGCCCCATGGCCCACACTGTCTGTCAGCCAGCCTCTGCCCTGCTGCAAAGCCGCATCGAGAGTCATCATTGTTTCCCCCTCCCCAGTGTGCATTTACATCCTGGATGCTCTGGGACCAAAGCCATCCTTTGCCTTCCCAGCAAGCAGGTCCAGCCCCACAGCTAGACTTCCGGGCTACTTACCTGGGCCAGTGGAGGGCAAAATCTCATTCAGAAAGAAAGCCTTTTCCGTACACCCGCATCTTCACTCCACCCCACAAATTCAGCAGTCACCTGGCCCAGAATCCTCGGTGAGGCAAATTTAGATGTGGTGACTTGCCTTGCGGCCTGAGCTCACTGGGCTTTTGATCCCAGTTAGTTTGAAGTTTAAGGCAAGGTGACCAGATTTTAACATTGGTAAAGCGGGGCACCATTGACGAGGGTGTCGTGGTGTGTGGGGGGGTGTTCTTGATGAAAAATTTGGTCTATATGGAGCAACAAAAATTTTCATAGAACACAAAAATAGTATTGTAATATACATTTTTAATTTCAACATAAGTATAACTTAAAAATATAATACATTTAAAAATTATGTATAGTGTTATTTTATTCTTTGGCATATTTCTCATTTGAGTGAATTTTTTTAGTAGATTGCTGTTGTTTAAAAGGTCATGAAAATTTTCACAAGAATTTGTTAAATTATATTTCACCCATAAAATGGTTTTCAAAGTCTCAACACTTAATTGTGATTTTTCTGATGTCCACACTTTATTTACCGTAGAAAAAATGCATTCAGTCACAGCATTAGTTCCTGGTAAGGACAGCGCATATTCCACAATTTTTAGTGCATTATTGTATGGAAATGGTTTGTTTCAAAATGATGAGATATTTCTAACCATTTGTTCTTTATTGTGATTTTTGCGGATGCCCAAAGTTTAACCTTTTCCTTATCAATATATATTTTTAATAATGATATCTCATTAAAAAGATCATTTTAGAAGTATTACTATATGGGAAAATTGGAGTAATATGATCAAATTATTTTTGCACATCATTCCAATTAAGTTCTTGTTTTAATGTAACCCAATGAAAATGTTCAATATCATTGTAATGTACCATCCACTCTTCTAAATAATCTATGCAGTTACTATAGAACTTTTTAACATGATTCATGATATCTGCACGATTTATTGCACCTTGTTCTTCTAGCTGGCTTATACTATTATGGATAGTTAATGGAAGAAAATTATTTTCTAACCGCTCTTGACACTGAAATTTTAAATTATTAACTTCATTTGCTACTTCGATTACCAAAATTTTGTCACCTTCAATAAGTTTTATAGCATTTTGAAAAAGAGCTGCTTGATTGTGTACAAACTCTAGCCAAATATTTGAAGATTCTTTTTCAAAAAACTCTTCTAAAATTCTAGAACATTTATCCTGTGACAGAAAGTAGAATTTCAAAGGATCGTATATTTTCACAATTCTTTCAACAGCTGGCAAAAGAGTTAGCCAGCGTGTTTTACTGTATCCAGGTTTTTTCTGATATTCAACTTCTGCAGTTTCACAAAATTCTTTAAGCATTTCAATGTGCACAATGTATATATAGAAATAAGAATATATTTTAATAACAATATTTTCCACATCTACGGGCAACAAATCAGCAGCTGCTTGAATGGTTTTATGTATTAGGTGCGCTGCACAACCAACACTACTAATGTTTTCATTAAGGTTTTTGTTTAATTTATAAAAAATATTATTTGTACCTCTTCGCACTTTTCCTCCAAAATTTGCGTTCATATTTTCTGCACAATATGCAATCATTTTATGTTTTAAATGTTTTTTTCCAAAATATTAATAATGGAACTGAAAATTATTTCAGAAGTTTCGCCGGGCACAGAAACAAAATCTAAAATTCTAATTTTTATTCCAGTTTACAAATTAAAAAATCTAATAATGCTTGGAAATAACTTTATATCCTTATGATTAGATGAGTCAGAATATACTGATATAAAATTAATTTTTTCTAGATTTTTGTTTAATTCTGAAAATGCATATGGAGAAAGCACATTACACACAATTGCCTCGGATTTTGTTCTAGTACAGGAAAATTTTTTGTTGATTAACTTTTTGACAACTTGTGATGTACAGTCCATAGATCTGAAGGAATGAGTGTGATTAATAGTATGAAAAGATGTAAGTCCTTCTGCTAATGCTAATTTCTTCGTCTCCATAAGTTGTTTCTGAAAAAATTCCTGTATTTTGGAGGAAGATGCAGCAGTATTTAAATATATTTTATGTTTCTGTGTCTCCAAGTGCTTTGAAATATCATTCTTCCCGCCATGTGAAATAGAAAATTCACCACTATATTTCTCACATTTTACCATATAATCGCTTTTGTTTTTTTTAATAAAAGGAAATTCACTTCTTAGATCATCGTTGAATTTGCATCCTCTTTTCTTACTCATTCTGTTAAAAATCTAAAAATTTTAAAAATTATATTATAAATTATTATATACATATTGCTTAAAAATGCAGCAAGTAGATACATAATTACATGACATATTTTATTGTTAGTTTATAAATTAAATTAATTTGATTGTCATAAAGTAACTATATTTTTAAAATTATTTTAATTTTAATCCTATATTTCTTTCTAAATAATAACAATACTAACTTGTATTATTTTTTTCTCTGAATTTGCTATAACATAAGTCCTAAGTGTCACTTTCAAGGTCCACACTAGACTTTGTGCCACCACTATAAATTATAAATAATACGAGTACTGCCTGCTAAATTCAAGAAAATTTATGTAGTTATGAAAAAAATAAATAAATTACCTAAGTTATCTGAATAGCTGATTTGTTGACATCACTTGTTTAACCAGCACTAGCACGCAGTACGACGTGTATCGTCTGAGACAGTTACAAAATGTTTTCATGGTTGCCAGTGCCAAAAGATGCCATTGTTCATTAAGTCCAAACAATGGTGGTTGAATTCTAACAACTGATCAACAATGCGAACTTTGATAAGAAGTTCTCAATAATCAGTTTTCAACAATTATTTGTTATTATTAAAGTTTAACATTATAAAATTAACAAAAATAATATAAAACTCATATCCTGGTGAAATAGCCACATGGCAGCCGAAAACCGTACATTCCCTTCCCGTTCTCCCGCCGTTCCCGAGCTTGTCGTGCATTCTTTCTGAAAATCGGGACTTTTTAAAACGTCGTGGGATGCGGGACAAATTGTTCAAAATCAGGACGTCCGGTCACCTTAGTGTAAGCCTACCCCTTAACCAGACACAAGGCCAGCTCTCTTGACTCTGCAGCGGGCTCCTGGCTGCCCCTCTTGTTTCCAGACTAGTGGCTGTTGCCCTCCTTCCCATGTTGCTATGGTAGAGGCCTCCAGACGGAGCACCAGAAGAAGGGAGGGGGCTATGCCTGGGAAGCTATTATTTCCGAGCGAGAGGTTACCCCGAAGGGAATAAATGTAATCCCACAAAGCCAGCTCCCCGCATTTGAGATCAGCCCCTGAAAACACATGGGAGGCCAGAGCGCAGGCATGAACCCACCACTAACCACCAAAGAACACAGATGAACGTGTGCTCACACTCAGGCCACACAGAAACATGTCTGGACAGCCCAGAGCGGACTGTAGCGCCTCTGTTCTTTGCTACCTGGGATTCACTGTGGCTGGGCAGCCTGTGCCCTGCACGGATGGTACCTCTGATGCTATCAGGCTACAGAAAGCCGCAGGCTGGTTTCTTGTCACTCCTTGGCTGATGTCATCCAGACATGCGGTTGGAGTTCTAACTAAACAATGGTGCCCAACTTTACAATGATACCTCTGATCTCTTCCCACAGCTCCAGCTCATCTAGTGCTACCTCTGCCTGGATATCAAACTCAGAGTCCTCTTCTGAAAATCTGCTTCTCCTGAACTCTTTGCCACCTTGCTTAATTACAGCCCAATTCCTGGTGGCGCAGTGGTTACTCTTTGGGCTGCTAACCACAAGGTTAGCTGTTCAAAACTAACAACAACTCTGTGGGAGAAAGATGAGGCTTTCTATTCCTATAAAGACTTACAGTCTCAAAAAATAAAATAAAAGACTTACAGTCTCAGAAACCCACAGGGCCAATTCTATGCTTTCCTGTAGGGTCATTATGAGTCAGAACCAACTTGTTGACCTGGAGAGTTTCTTTCAGTTAGTTGTATCTCTGGGGATAAATGTTGGAGCTGTCAAAAAGCTTTCTTTATTTCATACTGCACCAGGAATTCCCATCAGCTATCCCCTGAAAAAAAATATCCAAAACCTAATTGCTTGTCCCTCTTCCACCACCTCTGTCCTGGCCTAAGCTGTCACTATCTCTTGCCAGAATTAGTTATGACCTAGCTTCTGAATCACTTCTGAGCTTAACCCAGAATGCTCCATTCCACACGTAGCAGTCATGATGAATCTTTAAAGCATAGGTTTGCTAGGGGGATATTAAAAAGGGCTTCAAAAGTTCCTGGAATTCAAAGATAATGGGATTTTCCCACGAACATGTTAAGCCCCCTTGTATACACAGCATCGCGTATACACAGCATCGCATGCACACAGCATCGCGTGTACACAGCATCGCATGTACACAGCATCGTGTGTACACCGCATCGCGTATACACAGCATCGTGTAGATCATATCACTGCTCTCATTTAAACTCTTTAAGGGTTGGCTATCATAATCCAAAATGCTTAGCTCAGGTTGCAACAGTAGCCAGCAAACGATGGTCTGCAGGCCAAATCAGCCTGCCATCTATTTTGTAAATAAAGATTTATTAGCATACAGTCACATTTATTTCCATAGCTACTTTTAAAATCAGAGCTGTGTAGTTGCACAATTGTACATATGTTGCTATCATTCTTTTCAAAACATTTTCTTTCTACTTGAGCCCTTGGTATCAGCTCCCCATTTTTTTCTCCCTCCCCCACCTTCCTCCCCTCCCTCATGAACCCTTGATAATTTATAAATTATTATTGTTTTCATATCTTACACCATCCGGTGCCTCCCTTCATCCATGTTTCTCTTGTTTGTCACCCTGGGTGGGGGAGGTTATACCTCAATCATTGCGATCAGTTTCCCCTTTCTTCCCCTTCTCCCTCCAACTTCCCCCTACACTTGTGGTATTGCTACTTCCATTACTGTTCCTGAGGGGTTTATCTGTCTTGAATTCTGTGTGTCCAGAGATCTTATCTGTACCGGTGTACAGGTTCTGGTCTAGCCAGATTTGTACGGTAGAACTGGGGTCCTGATGGTGTGGAGAAGGATTTGAGAATTAGAGGAATGTTGTCTGTTTCATCGGTACTATATTGCATCCTGGCTGGTTCATCCCTTCCTTGTGACCTTTCTGTGAGGGCGTGTCCACTTGCCTAAAGATGGACTTTGGCCTTCTATTCGAAGGAAGGACTTTCCTTTTCTTCTACCTACCTACCTACCTACCTACCTACCTACCTACCTACCTACCTACCTATCTACCTACCTATCTACCTACCTACCTACCTACCTACCTACCTACCTACCTACCTACCTATCTACCTACCTACCTACCTACCTACCTACCTACCTACCTACCTACCTACCTACCTACCTATCTACCTACCTACCTACCTACCTACCTACCTACCTATCTACCTACCTACCTACCTACCTACCTACCTACCTACCTACCTACCTATCTACCTACCTACCTACCTACCTACCTACCTACCTACCTACCTACCTACCTATCTACCTACCTACCTACCTACCTACCTACCTATCTACCTACCTACCTACCTACCTACCTACCTACCTACCTACCTATCTACCTACCTACCTACCTACCTACCTACCTACCTATCTACCTACCTACCTACCTACCTACCTACCTATCTACCTACCTATCTACCTACCTACCTACCTATCTACCTACCTACCTACCTACCTGCCTGCCTGCCTACCTACCTACCTACCTACCTACCTACCTACCTACCTATCTACCTACCTACCTACCTACCTACCTACCTACCTATCTACCTACCTACCTATCTACCTACTAGTCATGGGTTCTGTTTTATTCAATGGACTGCAATTCATGCCTGATATCACATAGTTTGATATCACATAGGTTGTCCCAGATTTGGTCAGCAGGAACCCCTTCAAACTTTCCCAGGTCATTGCAACACATTCCCATCATTTTTAAAGCATGTCTTTCTTTTCTGACACAAAAGCATGTTCCAGGTTCCTCTTGTGCTTTTCTTGCCTCAGTCTGGGAATCAGCCAGCTCCCTGGATGTGTTTAATAGAGAATGTTATTTCCAAATCAAGACCTGGCACTTGACGCTCAAAGAGCTTCTGGGTTTTATTGCTCCAAGACCATAACTATCATCCAGCTTCCGCAAGTGGTGGGTGTGCATCAGTCCTTTGAATCTCTCACTTCAGGGTTTTCGTTAGTCTTTCCTCTCTCCATAGTTTGTGGACTTTACCCAACAATATGTTTTATTTCTTTGCTTCATCCCCTTCTATCTAATCAATTCCTAAACGACTCTTCTATGGTTTTCCCTAGCCCTACCACCTTTGTGCTCCCCACCCCGACTCTGCCCCAGGCCCCGCTGCCATCACCAACTCCTTAGACCAGTGGTTCTCAACCTTCCTAATGCCGTGACCCTTTAATACAATGCCTCATGTTGTGGTGACCCCCCCCCAACCATAAAATTATTTTCATTGCTACTTCATCACTGTAATTTGGCTACTGTTATGAATGGGTGACCCCTATAAGAGGGTTATTCCACCCCAAAAGGGTAATGACCTACAGGCTGAGAACCACTGCCTTAGACTCACTACCTCATGTGTCCTTGGCCACACCATGCCCTCAAAAAGAGAAGATACAAAGGCATAAGAAACTAGAGCCCCCCTCAAATCTAATTGACAAAACACAGACTCTGTAAGAGATTACAATATTGAAATAATATTTGCATATTCTGAGTATTAACCTTGTGCCTGGCTCTGTTCTAAGGAGTTTTCGCTAATGCACTCCTCACGAAGCCATCAACAATAACACTCTTGTTTTCCCTGTGTTATACGAGATGCAGAGTTTAAATATATTGCTCAAGGGCAACATACTAGAGGATGGGGCACAACTGCAGGTTAGTGCAGAGCTTGTAGACTGGGCAACTTCCCTGCTCTCCTGTGGGTGGCTGTCTGTAACTTCCAGGGCGCTCTTTGCTTGCCAGCCCATTTCCGTTTCCAGGGAGCACAGACAGGTTCATAAGAAATAGCACAGACATTTCAATCATGGACCAGTTTGTTTTGATTGGTTCTTTTGCAGATAACAGTGATGACATCTGGACAAATTGTCAAAGCTTAATACTATTAAAAGGTGCTTTAGAGTGACTTCAGGAAGCGGAAATGGAGTATAACTGCAATGAATGAGATCTACAGGTCTGTGGCTTCTCACCTGAGAGTGCGCTCCCTTCTGGCAAGGACACCAGGGGCAGGCTGATTTGGGTGGGCAGAGCAGCCCGAAAATCAGGGGAAAGTCTTAGAAAGGAGGAAGTGTCAGAGACAATAAGCTGAAAAATAGAAGAGTATTTTATAATTTACAGTTATTAAAAAACATATTACAGCATTAAAAATATATTCCCCAAAAGGAATAAATTTATCAAAAGCTACGTGTGATAGGTAGGTTTGTTGTGCCAATCTGGCCAATAGGAACATGTGGGATTAATCAGGTCGCAGTTTGATTGGAGGGCAAAGAGATAAATGGCTTGCCCGTTGCTCTCTTGCTCTTTGGTGGTCTGACCAGCATACAGCTGCTTTAGCTAATTCTCTGCCCCAACTTGTGAACGACACTACCTGTGGGACAGTCAACCGTGGATCCTGTCACTAGAGCTTGAGGCTCCTTTGAGGCCTGCTTCACCACACTGCTGTTCTATACTCGCTTGAGCTTGAGGCTGGTGGATCCTCTCATCTTGCATTGCCTGAGTTCGATATCCCATGCTGGCCTGCTTCACTAAGTTTCTGAGCTGCTGACTGTTGGTGAATCACCCTGTTGTTTGTTGCCTGTGGGGAGACTGCCTGCATTCCTGAGGGAAGACTCAGCTGCTGCTTCCTTGACTTTGGACCTCGCAGCCCAAGTTGAGTTGAACGACTTCCAGTATATTGTCTGTTCCATGGAGGCGAACCCTCTGTACTGCTGTGTGGACGAATTAGCTGTTATATTCCTTCATGCTGTATAAACCTCTCCATATACACATATATATAATCATAATTGCCCTGGTTTTGTTTCTCTAGAGAACCCTGCCTAACACACTATGTAAATCCTAAACACTGAAAACTACAAAACAATAGTGAGGGAGAGGCTCCAAAATGGCTGCTTAGTCACAGATGCACCAGGCAGTCCCCCTAAAGCAAAGAGTCAAGAAGCCAGATAAAACAGATACAAGACCCAACCTGGAACAAGGGTAAAGAATTAGATTGGATACAATAAGGGGAGGAAAACTGTATGGAAACAGTGATCGAGGAGACTTAAAGACTGAACCCCTCATGTCAGCCAACCTGGTGCAGAGGGACCATTAAGTACAAATGACAAAAGGAGACAGCCCTGATGTACTCTTTCTGAGTTCAAACCACACACTATCTATCCATTGTTCAGTTCAAATGACTGCCTCTTGGTTTATGTACATATTCTGCAATGTGTTTGGAATCCCTATTCTTCACAATATTATCCTATTTCCTTCTGATCCACACATTCCAATGTCTTTCCATAAGATAATAAAACACAAGCAAACATCTTTCTGTTATCCTCTGTTTGCAGTCAAGACCCATATGGCATCAGTAAGGGTATCCTTCATTCCATGCCCACTCCTAAATCTGGTTTAAATTTCTAGGCGCTCTCTGTCAATGTACTGATGCAGCCATTTCTCAATTATCTTGTATATGATTATCTTGTACGTGCATGTAATATCAATGATATTATTTGATAACTTTTGCATTCTGTTGGCACTTGTCTTTGGAAGTGGCATAAATATGAGTCTCTTCCAGTTTGTTGACCAAGCAACTGTCTCCCAAATTTCTTGGGACAGATGACTGAGTGATTCCAGCATTGCATCCATTAGTCTTTGGAAGTGGCATAAATATGAGTCTCTTCCAGTTTGTTGACCAAGCAACTGTCTCCCAAATTTCTTGGGACAGATGACTGAGTGATTCCAGCATTGCATCCATTAGTTGAAATATCTCAATTGATATTCCATTGATTCCTAGAATACCTGGTGGGGTTTTTTTGGGGTGTGTTTTTTTTTTTTGCCAATGCCTTCAATGAAGTGTGGACTTCTTCTTTCAATATGATCAGTTTTGGGTCATATACTACCTTCTGCAATAGTTGGATGCTGACTAGTTCTTTTTGAAACAGCGATTCTGTGAATGCCTTCCATCTATGGATGCTTCCTGCCTGGATCAATATGTTGCCCTGAGAATCCTTCAGTATTACAGCTTCAGATTTAGTTTTTGCTTCAGTTCTCTCAGCTTGAGCAAAGCTGAGCATATTCTTCCCATGTGGTTTCCCAACTCTAGGTTGTCCTTGTACATTTACTTATACTATATTGTCTTCCAAGCTTCCCTGGAACGCTCCTGCTCATCTCTTTCATTCCATCCTTTCTTCTATTGTTTTTAGTTATTCTAAATTTGAGAGCAGGTTCCAGAATATCTTCTTATATATATTTTGGCCTTCTCGTTTTCTCTTTTTAACGACCTTTTTCATTCTTCGCGTAAGATGACCTGGTGTCTTCTCAGAATTCAATTGGTGTTCAGTTATTAATGGGCATCAAACTGGCATCTTGTAAAAACTAACACTTATGCTTATCAAAATACTTTACCATGACTATAAAAAGAGAAGCAATGGGAACTTGAGATGCTATATGACCCAGCAGTTCCTCTACTTGTTCTCTACTTGTTATAATTTCGAGAAATACAAGCTTGACAGGAATAGATTTATGCACACCAATGTTCACCACGGCACTCATCACAATACCCGAAAGAGGAAACAACCTAAATGCCCATCCATCCATGGAAGAGTGGATAAACCAAGTATGGTACATTTCCTCAATGTAATGATATTAACACTAAAGAATGATTAATCTGCGAAAAATCTTATAGATGAACCTGGGGGACACTGCGGTGAGAGAAATTAATCACAAAAGGACATATATGATATGAGATCACAATCATAAAAAGTTAAGAAAAGGGTTCACACTATGAGACACACCCTTTGATAGTTATTGGGTGTGGGAGGGGAGACCCCTGGCTGGAGGGTAGACCCCTATTTACTTGAGTGAAGGCGAAGGCAGTGTGCAGTAAGAGGGAGGTCAGAGGCAAATGAGAGCAGCAGTAGAAGATTCTGGAGGAGATCAAGAGGTAACGGCAACAAAGGTGAGGGCTGTTATACAGGCAATCCTGCAATGACGGTGATCTCTGAGTAGATGCAGGGAGAGACAGAGAGGCTGAATGGGCGTGGGGGGAGAGTGGGAATATACTCACAGATAGACATAGGTTGGTAGAGGGTACGTGCACATGCATGTTTACCTTTAGGGAGCCCTGCTGGGCTACATGTTAGGCTGCTGATCACAAGATCAGTGGTTTGAACCCACTTAGGGGCTCCATGGGAAAAAGATGGGACTTACTGCTCCCTTGACGATGTATAGCCTCGGAAACACAAAAGGGCAGTTCTGTTCTGTCTTATAAGGTCACTATGAGTTAGCGTGGACTCAATGGCAGTGGGTTATTAACCTTTACTGAAAATATCTCTATGAAGGTAGTGGAGCATACAAGGAAGGAAAGTCATGATGACTTCTTAGATGAAACCAAACACCCCGAGGGAATGAGTCTCTTGGCCTGGGAGCTCAGGAGCATGGTCTGCGGGGGCTAGGTCAACTGGCATGCCATAGCCCACACAGACAGTGATCTACATCCTCCTTTGATGAGTCGTGACTTGGGTCTTCAAAGCTCATGAGCAACCATCCACGCAACTAATGGTTTCTCTGTGTTTAGAGGAAATAACAGTAAGGGAAATAAAAATCGCAGAAAATCAATTAGTCAAGTGACCAATGGACCACGTAGTCTCCTCAACCCTGAGACCAGACTAACTAGATGATGATGCCTGGATATCACTGCCAACTGCTCTGAAAGAGAGCACATCAGAAAGTCCTGCATAGAGCGGAAGAAAAATGGAGAACAAAACTCAAAATCATAAAAAAGAAAGAAAGCAAACCAGATTATCTAGTCAGATAGAGACTGGTGGAACCCTTGACAGTATGGCCCTTAGTCACCCTTCAGGTCTGAAATGAACTCACCCCTATGGCTCAATTTTCAAACAAATGGCAGGTCTATAAGAGGAGCACCAGGTCAGAATGCACAGCTTAGAATAACCAACCATTTGAAATCCAAAGGCGGCATTTACCCCATGACAAAGATCAGGCAGCTTAGGGAAGAAGGAGGGATGGAAATGAGAAACCCGGGAGGAGAGTAATATTATATCCTGGGAATGATAACCCGTGACATGAAATAAGTGTGCAGAGTTATTGAATGAGAAACTGGTCTGCTCTGGAAACCTTCACCCAATCCACAGTAAGAAGAAAAGGAAAAATAAAATGAGAAAGAGAGCGAGAGTGTGAACAACAAGCTGGGGGCTGAAATCTTTGGCAACTACATGTCTGATCGGAGTCGACGCTCTGAAATATAGAAAACCCAATATCTCAACAACAAAACAGAAATCAACCTGTTTTCTAAAATGGGCCAAGGACATAAACAATATTTTTCAAAGAGGACTTTCAGACAGCCAACAAATACATGAAAATAAGTTCACAATCATGATTGGAGAGATGCAGATCATAACTACAATCAGATACTATCATACCCTTGTAAAATGGCAGTGATTTTTTAAATGAAGAAGAGAAAACATACATTGAAGAGACTGTGGGAAAATTGGAGCACATACATTGCCTGGGGGATTATAAATAGTACGACCTCTATGGAAACCAGGAGGACACTTTCTCCAAAATCTAGAGATAGAAATGCCTGTATTCTCATCCTAGAGATATGAGTAATGATGTGAATAGACATGTGCACGCCTATGCTCATTGCAACATTATTCACAATAGCAAAAGAAAAAAGGGAAATAAAAAGTGCCTACTCACAGATGAATGATTAACAAATTGTAGCACAAACATATAATGGAATACCAAGAAACATAAAGAATGAGGAGTCTGAAAAACATTGGATAGTGTGGATAAATCTGGAGTTCATCATGCTGAGTAAAATAGTCAATCACAAAGAAGAGAAATATCGTATAGTTCCTCTATTATGAAAAGTCAAGAAGAGCTAGACACTCAGAAAGCAAACTTATCAATGATGGAAGTAAAGGCCAGGGAAACACTCTCTCGATGGTGGACACTTGTTAGTTTTGATGATGAGAAAGGCAATCCCAACTATGGATGAGGTCAGCACAATGCAGCCAAGGTAAATAAACATTCTAAGAAGTACACGAGAAAAGGGACAACTTTCATAAATAACATATACAATTTTACAATGGTGAGAACAACCAAAAATGTCTTTGGATGTATGTAGGTAGGGATGCATCTATGTGCATAGGAAGGCATTGTGAGTAAAAGCATGTGCAGGTATAGCTGTATATGGAGGCATATAATATATACATAGAATGTATATTATATTATAATGCGGGCGGTCCATATATATCCACATGTATAACAAACCACACAATGAGTATGTTACAGAGGCTTCCTAGATGTCTTCAAACAATGTAAGGAATCGGTTTACTAGATAAAAAGCCTTAGCACCATAATCTCAGGGGAAAACCTGGTGAATGGATGTGACATCATTCACAGAAAGAATGTTCTGCAGCTTTGTTGGCAAGTAGCGTCTAGGTTCTTAAAAGCTTTCCAGTGACTAAGATACAATGATTGCTTCCTACTCATGTGGAGCAAAATAGAATGAAGGAAATCCAAGACTCAAAAAAGAAACTAGTTCACGGGACTAATAGCCGACACAAACCACAATCCCTTTGGGCCTGAGACCAGCAAGAACTAAATAGTGTCTGGTTATTCTTACCAGGGACACAGCTGTCTGTTCTTACCAGGGACACAATCAGAAGGAATGGGAGAAAAATTCAGACCACAGTTCAACTTCTTACAAGAGGCCAGAACTACTGGACTATTAAAGACTAGAGGAAACCTTAAGACTTTTGCCCTTTGAACTTGGAATTGGAGCTCTTTCTACAGGTCACCTTTCAGCCAAATAATAGATTGGCTTATAAAATAAACCAATCACTCATGAGTAATGTGCTTCCGTAACCAATTAATTATATGAGACAAAACAATCAACATTTTCTCAAAAGCATAGATAAGAAACAAGATAGATGGGAAAGGAAGCTAAAGCAATGGAAATAAACAAACAGTGGATATAATAAGTATGCTGATGTATTATAAAAATTATAACCAATGTTAGAGGAACATTTTTACAAAACAATTTATTTGCTATGTAAACATTCATGTGAAAAGTAATAGAATATTAGTTTGTAACTCATAAATGATTTCTAATTAGTACATTAGATTCCTAATTATTACAGGGAAAGTATTTACAATGAATATGTTATAAAGCGAACCACCCAAATTTGTTTGAAATTAGGCGTAGACAACATAGTCCTCGTGTTGAAATTGTCAAGGAGCCCTTGTTTTCCTTTCCTATAGAGGGGAATAATATCTGACCTGTGCTGATTTAGAAATTCGGTCATGGCTTTAAACTGAATTATTTCTTTGCCATCATTATAAGAACACAGGGCTGACAGAAATTTAAGATTGAATGAATAGAGAGCTATATCTCGTTTAAGGAATGGGAGACAATGTTATGTCGGCTCTCCCCCAGTAAACCGTAGATGTGACATAATCCAGAAGATTCTGTAAATGGAATGTGACAAACTGACTCTATGGAACTGCAAAGAGCTAAAATAGCCTCAGAATCTTAAAGGAAAAAATAATGGAAAATTTACCCTATTTGACTTTAAGATTTCCTCTAAATCTGCAGTAACGATGATCTATCGGCATAAATACAGATAAAGAGCTGTAGAACAGAAGTGATAGAAATTCGCCCAAACTTAGACAGCCGCTTTGACTTTGACAAAGATCACAAAAACAATTCAATTGGGAGAGAAAGTCGACAAGTGCAGGAAAACAAATAAATAAAAAACTGTAGGAATGTTGCTCCCGACCTCACACCACACATAAAAACTAGTTCAAGATGAATCATAAATTTAAAAGTAAAAGTATACAAAGGGATGCATTGTAAACTATCTTCGTGAGCTAGAGACAAGCAAAGACTTACTTTTCAAAAGGACACATAGGGCACTAATCTTTAAGCAACATGTATGTAACTTGTTGGGCGTCCTCAAGTCAGCCGGCTCATAGTGATCGGGTGTACAACAGAAGGAAACACCACTCAGAACGGTGCCAGGCTCACAAAGGTTCTGATGTTGGAGCCTCCCTGTCAGTCTCTCTGGTCCAAGGTCTTCCTCTTCTTCACTGCCCCTCTGTTTCACCAAGAATGACTGACATACCAAGACACTGATAAGAAAATGAATAGCCAAACCACAGCCTTGAGTAAATATTTATAAGGCTTATGTCATGCAGAGTTCCTTTATTCAAAATGAATGAAGAGCTTTTACTTCTCAAGTGAAAACACACACACACACACACACACACCAAAGGAAGCTATATGAATGGCCAATAAGTACATGAAAATGGCTAGACATTAATTACTCAACAAATCAGATGCTCTACAAATCAGATGCCCATTAATTATGCTACAAATCAGATGCTCAATCAGACACTATACACACCCACTGAAATGACTTATATTAAAAAATATGTACAAAATCAAATATTGATGGGGAGATGGTCAGCAGACCTCTCGGATGATAAAGTGCAAGCATGAAATGGAAACTACTGCAGTTTCTTGTAAAGTAAACAGACCTCCACATTCCACCTATCACTGCCGTTCCTAAATATTTACCCAAAAGAAATGAAAACATACCCACAAACAGACTTGTACATGGTGTTCATAGTAACTTTCTTCACAATAGCAAAAGCTTAAAAATAGCCCAGGTGTCTAATGAGAAAATAGACCTTTGTGATTTGTTTATAAAGTAGAATACAACTCATCATTAAAATAAACTCCTGATGCACATGACGAGATCTCACACTTGATGCTGAGAGAAAGAAATTCAACCCCAAAGAGTGTGTGCCAAGCGATTTCATTTATATTAATTTCCAGACAAACAAAAGCGAGTGGACAGAGTAGTGCAGGAGGCACAGTGACAGGAGACAGGAGGGAAGATAGCGAGAGAACATGTTCTTTCACGGCCTTGAGCTCGTCCTCCGTGCAGGCCCCGTGCTATACAGGTGCCACGGGCCAGAGCAGGCTTCCTCTTCTCAGGGCTGTTTCTGCTTCCTGCACTGGATTGTCTCAGCGGATCGCACGTGCATTCTGTGCCTGTGTTTCCCCAGCACCTGTCCCCCAGAGGAACAGATGGTTCGTCTGATGGATCGATAGTTTCTGTCCTAGTGGGGTGGGGATGTTTTTGTTCCGGCTAAGACCTTCCTGGCTTCGCAGCTGCATGAGGCTGAGGTGGACTGTCTGGAGGCAGAGCACTCTGAGACTTGTCGCTTCCCAAGCCAATGAACAATGTGGTGTTCGTTCAAAGCCAGTATTATTTAAATCGTAGCTTGGCCTTTACCGATTTTCTGCTAATAAAAATAGCACATCTTTTTCTTTTCATTCCAATTAAGAAATTGATTGCAGTTGATTTACTAAATTAGACACTTTCTTGGGAGCCATGTAAACAAAGCAGCGTAAAATCTAACGTGCCATACCTCTTCCCAGACTGACAGCAGCCTGACATTCAGTCTGTAGACTGTTAGTAGTCTTGGTTGAGTGCATGTTGAAAAGCTATTTAACAGATAAATCTGTGTCTGAGAGTTTTTACGTTTGCATATAAATGCATTCTCTGCGTCATCAGGAATGGGCTCCATGTCTCAAATATGTATGAAGTCACATGGGAAATCTGAAAGTTCCACTTGGACTTTAGACATGACTTCAGAGCTGGCTGGAGCCTTGTCGATGGGCTTCCTGTCAGCCCTCCTCATCACCCAGCGCCGGCGCTAGGTCTAGTTCTTGTTTCAGGCTGGGGAGCAGGCAGCCCGTTTAGTCTCTGGTCGGCAAGAAAGCCAGAACAAGAGAGCATCCGATTTCTTGCCAGCACGATGACTATCCTTCTGTGTGAGAACGGGGACGCATAGCCCCTTCGTGTGAGTCCTGTCTCCCAGCCTCACAATCTTCAGAAGCAGTTTTAGCTAAGAGTCCAGAGGTCCAATGTTCAAAGTCCAAGCTTAATGCCACAAGCGCTGTGACCCACAGCAGTTTCCTCGCCAGCCAAATGGGGCCGAGCCCACCCCCTTCCGCGTGTAGCACAGATTCAAGGGAGTAGTGAGTGTATGAGACCTGCCTAGGACGCCTGGTGCAGACATTCTGCAGTGGTGGCGACATCGAAAACATGGAGAAGATGCTTTGCAGAGGGGTGACAGTCATTTCATTGGCTTGATTGGCATGAAATTCAGGCGCCTCCCAGGAAATCTGGTGGTGCTCTGGAGTGAACGTTGAACCAGCCATTCCATGGGAAAAACAGGAACCAGTCTGCTTCCATAAAGAGTCGCAGCCTTGTGGAGCAGTTCCACCCCATCCCACCCTAAGTTGGCGGGTGGGAGGTGTCTAAGTTTGGGCTTGTTTACCAGGGAATAGGTGCTCTTTTCCTTCCATGTTTCCCCTCTTCTCATCCACTACTTCTGTTTTTCCTTCTCAGCCCCTCCCTCTCTGTCTCATTTCACCCATTTGTTCATTCAAAAGAACCAAGAGAGCCCACTATGTACCAGGTCCTGCACCAAGTACTAGAGAATCAATAAGACAGAAGCCCCTGCACCCACAAGAACCACAGCCCTAGGGGCTGCGGGAAGATGGTGGCCGCCTGGAACGGCTGGAAGCCCCTACACTGTCTTCCTCTTCGCCTCCGCAGGAGATCATCACCTCCATCCTGCTGAGCGGGCGGATCGGGCCCAGCATCCAGCTGGCTGAGTGCTATGGGCTCAGGCTGAAGCACATGAAGTCAGATGAGATCCACTGGCTGCACCCCCAGATGACAGTGGGTGCGGTGCAGGACAAGTATGAGTGTCTCCACATGGAGGCCGAGTGGAGGTAGGAGGGGCGTCCTTGGCTCCGGAATCGGGATGGATGAGGGTGAAGGAGAACGGCCCTTGGGGACCCTTTCTTAGAGCATTTCCCAACTTCTGAGGCTCGACCAGGAACTCTGAGTGGCATCTCGGCTCAGTTCTCCTGAAGTGTCCACTATAACTGTCAAACTAGGCCCATATCCAGACAGGATGTGGTGAATGAATACTTGTTGGAGGGGCAGCAGTAGGGCGGGCAGAGTGAAGAGGTCGGGTCAAGGGTTGGTTCCGGAACCTAAGGGAAACAGTCACCTTGAGATAGACGAGACAGCCAGTGAGGAGTAGGGCTAGCCTGTGCTTGTTTCTTACACTTCCGTCTTCCACCTAACCATAGAGAGGGGAAGAAGTAAGTCCTGAAGGAGTGGTCAGGGGGCTCCTGGGAAATCCTTTGCATGCCGGGGACTCTTGGCTTCTGTTCTGGGCCAGCCCTCATCCTTCCTTCAGGTATCAACTTCCCTCTATCAATCAGAGAGTCTGCATTTCCTGTTCCAGGTATGACCTGCAAATCCGATACTTGCCAGAAGACTTCATGGAGAGTCTGAAAGAAGACAGGACCACACTTCTTTATTTTTACCAACAGGTAAAAATGCATTGTCTTCATGCCCGTATGGGTCCCAGTGAACCCTAAGTCCCAAGGATTATTCAGCCTTTCCTGGGAAGATGGGAAGACAGAGCCTGGATTGTGAAAGAACCCCCCCCCCCATGCCCCCAGGCAGTTTCTGGGGAAGCCATTCCCACATCCCCAGTCAACTTCTCCAATCCTGCTTCTTGCAAAGTGATGGCCTAGCCAAGTGATGACCGACCTCGCCTTGTCCCCTATGCCCAGAGCTCCTCCTCAACTTTCCTGGTGGCCATTTACTGAGCAGAAGGCCTAGTTTGTGAAGGAAGAAGAACAGGACCCAGGAGAAGGCCATGGGGCTCATTGCACACGGTCTTCTACAGGCAGAGGCACTGGGCCTTAACTCAGCTCTGCCATTACTAACTGAGTGGTCTCAGGAACTGATTCGAGCTGCTCTTCTATAGACTAAGGACCATAAAAGTTCCCATGAGTAACAGATGTTACCCACAGTGGGATGATGGTACCCAGCTCGCTGAAGATAAAATATCCCCAATTTGTAGCACTGGCAAATTTTTATGATATCAATACTCCCACTATGGCCTATTTCAAGCTACCGATGTGGCACCAACTGGCTCACAATATTTCTGAAAATTCAATAGCCGGCTCTCCTGAGCTGTTTGGGGCTACTCCAGCACACTACTGGATATAGTGCAGGTACCACACCAGGCCTGCACAGAGGGATGTGAGCTGCCATCATGGTTTTCAGTCTGGTCCTACCTTCTTGCTTGATCTTCCAGCTGTTTTACCGGAGGCCAAGCCGGACTTTTCTTAACCAGCGGTGATAGCTTTTTACCAGCAAGATTCTGGATCCATTGCTGACTTTGCCCAAACTTTGTTTCCAAATATGCAGAATGGCAGTGTCGGGGTGGAGGGCAGAGCAAGCACGTCCACAGCAGCCGTGGACTGCGGAGGCTTGCCTGCACTGCCCAGCGTTACAGAGGCAGGCTGGCCATGAGCTGCCTCTTTCTGCACTTCACCCCCACTGCACGTTCCTCCATGGGGGGCGAGGTGGTGCGAGAGACCTCAGTGTGGCAGGATTGTGTTCCAGGTAGCCTGCATCTCCTGGGCCCTCTGCTTAGGGGAGCCAGGAATGAGAAGGTTGAGTCTGAACCTTGGTCTTCTTCCCCAACGCAGCTCCGGAACGACTACATGCAACGCTATGCAAGCAAGGTCAGCGAGGGCATGGCCCTGCAGCTGGGCTGTCTGGAGCTCAGGTACGTGGCTGCAGGGTCTTTCCAGGGAGGTGCTGGGCTCTAGCCCACTGGGACTTTGCTAACATGAAGGTGAGCCTCAAGAATGCATATGAGAAAGTCAGGGAGGGAGGAAGTAAGGGGTGGGTGGCTGTCTGGTGTCTTTTGGATCAACCTCTCCTAGTTTTCTTTGGCAGCTATTGTTCCTCCCTCTAGCCTGCCTGCCTGTTCTGTTTATCAGTCGTCTGTCAAGCAAGTCAGCAAATGCTTCTTCAAGCACCATGCTAGCTTCTAGCGTGCTAGATTGGAGGGCTTTTAGGCTGTGTTGTTCACTGCTCTGTCCTGAGTGCCGGTAAGTAAGTAAATATCTATGGGATTCCGAAAGCAGCCAGGATGCCTTCACACTGCCCGCATTTGGGAAAGCGACAGATAGGCATACATTGCATCGCCACGCAGGCAGGATAAAATAATGTGCTACGTTGCACGTTGGAGTCATCGGTTCTGATTGAGGGCATCCGTGAAAGTGGAGGGGGGGGTGTTGAGCTGCTTGATGCAGAAGGAGAAAGATTCTGCGAGTGGAACTGACTGAAGAATGCAGGGAGATGGCTTTGGAGAGGGAAATTGGGCTGACTGGGGAAGGCTTTGAATGCAAAAAATCAAGACCTACTCTGGACTGTTTGGGAGCCACTGCCATTTGGGACAGAGGGGGTGGTATACGTTAATGTGTCCTTTAGCACTCTGTTGACCAAGGTGGCCACATCAACATATGTCCTGGGAGAGCATCAGTGTCTGGGACATGTGTCCCTACCGGTCTTCCCAAGACCCACACAACTCCTATAGCCTGCATCACATCATATTCTGCCTCGTTTTCGCCCCTGTAAGAGCACATCTTGAAAAAAAAAAAAAAACACTTCACCTTTGCCTGTTTATTCATGAATCTCTTACCAGTATCCCTTTGTGAGTCGCCTGTCAAACAACCATCACTTTGTAAAATAGCACCACAGAGGAGAAGACTCATTAGCATAGTCTTTCCCCTGTTTCTTCCAATCACTCACCAACTGTTAGTGGCCAACCACTCACTTAACTGTCAGGCTCTTCTTTATAGACTAATCAGGGTGTTATAGCCGGTAATGTTTGCTGCTATCAATGCCAAATGTTTCAAAAATCGGCACATATTGGTTGACGGGGCACACTGTTGCACATTCCCGGAATCCAAGGAACAGAATCTGATCGACAGCGGTGGATTGTCCAATGAGCTGGGGCATCCACAAAACAGGGGCCGGTCGTCCAGAGAAAAGACCAGTAGATGCGAAACTCACAAGGCACAAGGGAAAACCGGCACCACAGAGGACGGGACGGTGGGACACTAAACCAAACACCAGCTCCCGCGTGCAGCCAGGAGTAATGTTCCTGCAGGGGCATGAGGGCACTCGTGAGCAAGCTGGTTAAGCCAGTGCTTCTTAAACTGTAGGTCAGACCCCTCCCCTGGGCCTGTAAGGGCACGACAAGGGTGGCAGCAGTAGGAGGTTTCTGAACCCACAACAACCAAAAATTCATTCAGATTCAAGTTTGTAATGGGTCTGAGGGGTTTCTGGCCACGTTGCCAAATTCTGGGATGAAAGGGGTCTCAAGTGGAACTGGTTTAAGAGGCCCTCGTTTAAGTGACAAGGTTCTACCCCTTCAACACGTTCGCTATAATTGAAACTCGTTATCTCAGTGAGTCTCTGGGACTCACACTACTTCTTATTAATATGCCAAAGGGGGGTGGCAAGACTCTCCTTTTCCCTTAAACCCAGGCCATTGCCAACAAGTTGATTCTGATTCATAGTCATTCTATCTATAGGGTTTCCTAGACTGTAAATGTGGGTTTTTCCTTTCTTTTGTATTTTATTGTGAATCAGGTGGAGGTTTGCAGAGGAGACCGTCAGTTTACACTCAGTAACTCATAGACATTCTGATTCAACTCAGCCGCTGCGATCCTTTCAATGGACCATCACGTACCTTACCCTCCTTGTGTTTCCTTTCCCCTTTCCCAATCCTCAGACCTTTGTTCATGGGCCAAAGGCTGCCCCATTGGTCTTAAATGATTCCTTATTCTAACAAAGCATTGAGTGCCGTTCCAGACCCGAGGGGTGATAAGGACCATAGCCTTGGGAGTCCCCTCCGTCTCTATCCAACCAGTAGCTGTAGTCTCTTTTATGATTGTGAGTTCTGTTTCCCACCAAATCTAGCTCTTACAACATTGACCCATGTGCATCTGGTGGACCCAATATGAGTGGTTATTGATTTTGGACATGGATAGATTATATCGATCCATTATATTGATATATCTGATCCAATATGAGAGACTCATCAGCTGATGGAGAAACTCCAGCCAGGATCCCAGCAATGCTGTTTGTCATGATACAAACACAAGGGTGCGCTCTCGCACACATTCTGGTAAACCACCAATGGAAACACCAGTCCCAGAGGACATGAAATGCAAGGGAATTCAAATAAATTGACTATCGCAATGACTTTGACTAAGTTAACTGTTTTAACTGTTTTACACTTACATGATAAGTTCTATCCCCAGCTTTGTAAACAGTACTATTTATAACTTTGACGTGTTTGGCATATACATGAATGCAATCTAGCATGTAGTTAACATAATCCTAACACAGTAGCCCAGCAGGATGTAGGAAGTCAGGAGCAACATCATTAATGCCCCAGGCAAGTAAGGTTTTGCTGAAGATCAGGCTTGCTGCAATACATCTACAAGGAGCAGCTGGAAATTCAGGATGGCTTCAGAAGAGGACTTGCCCCAAGGGCCATCTTTGCTGATCTCATATGGATCTTGGTGGAAAACAGAGAATACCAGCACGATGTTTATTTGTGGTTTATTGACTATGCATTGTACTGTGTGGCTCATAACAAACTGTGGAAAGCATTAAGGAAAACGGTAATTCCAGAACACTTCATTGTGTTCCTCCAGGTCCTGAGAGTGCATCCAGAGCAGTCATTTGAACATTTAAAATCAGGAAAGATGTGCATTAAGGTTGTATCCTCTCAGCATATTTATTCAATCTGTATGCTGAGCAAATCATCAGAGAAGCTGGGTCATATGCAGAACACTGGAAACAACCTGCGATATGCAGATGACACAATCTCGCTGGCTGAAAGTAGGGAGGATTCATAGCATTTTCGGATGAAGATCAGGGAATGCAGCCTGAAGTATGGATTACAACTCAATGTCAAGAAAACCCAAATCCTCCCAACTGGCCCAAGAGGTAACATCATGATAAATGGAGAGAAGGTTGATATTGCCAAGGATTTCATCTTGCTTGGACTCACAACCAATATCATGGAAACAGCAGTGAAAGGATCTAAGGATGCACGGCATTGGGAAAGTCTACTGCACAAGATCTACTTCAAATAATGAAGAACAAGGACATTCAAATACTGAAAAGCAAGCATGGACTAAGGTGCGCCTAACTCAAACCAAGGTATTTTCAATGGCCTCATTTGCATGTTGGACACTGAATAAGGGAGACCAGAAAAGAAGAAATGTTTTTAAGTTATGGTGCTGGCAAAGAATGCTGAAGATCATGGGCTGCCAAAGGACCAAACCACCGATGAGTTGGAAGAAGTACAGCCAGAATACTCATTTGAAGTGAGGATGGCAAGACACATGCTTTGGACATGTTATTAGGACCCTTCACCCTCACCTTAAGGCTGGCTACCACCATGCTGGTAAAGTAAAAGGACAAGAAAGAGGATGGCCCTGGCAGAAATGGGTTGACGCAGTGGCTGCAACAATGGGCTCAAACATCACAATTGTCAGACGGGCACAGTGCCAACTAGACAGCCCCTAACAGCGACAACAGCACAGAGAGCTTGAAACTACTTGTGGTAGTAGGCACATTAAGAGGAGGCAAAATTCAGTATTTATTTATCGTGCATAATATCCTTCTGGTTCTAACTTTATCTTCCAAGAAAACAACAACGGTCATTTATCAGAACACCATGTTTATATTTTATCAGAACATTTATGGATCTCTGTAAGGCAATGGAGAAATTCCTCAGGGAAATAAAATAAATTTATATTTTGAGAATAAAAGCTACATTTATTTTTATTTTTTATTTCTCCTCAGACTGACTTCCTCTTAAGTCAATTATTCATTGTAGGAGATCAGTAGGATTTTACATGGAATCATTTTCTGTGCTGTGGAATATGGGGAATATTCTTGTTATAGAAAATGTCGCATATAGTAAAAATTTTGGAAACCCAGATGCACCAAGAATTAGTAACCCAGATCCATGAAAAATTTATGATTTAATGAATCTAATTCCACTAAAATTACATTCACTACTTGTACATTCAATCATCAATATATTGTAGTCACATTTTAAAAGTTACATCTGCAATGGACAGAAAACATACAGCTTCACAACTGAACCAATGAACAACAATACGAAATGTGGAGGAACAAGTTAACTCATGAATATACAAGACCCACATGCACACATATGTCTGTAGGCATGCAGCACTCATTTGAACATGTGAGAAAGCAGAGGAGAGAGCACCATAGGTCGTCAATGCTCAGGGCCCTCACATGCCTTCACCCAGCCTGCAGGTAAATATTCCTAGTCATGGCATCTCTCGGTGCCTCAGTTCCTTCATCTGTAACATGGGAATGATAATGACAGCCCCACACCCTACCGTATTGTTATAAGGAAGAAATAAGCGTGTAAAGCACTTAAAACAAAGACAGAATCAGATATTTCAATATTTTTATTCATAATACATTTTCATTAATTTACTGGGGATATGTTGTAAATAGAAAATTTATTATTTTATCCAAATGTCCTCCTATAAGTCAAAATCTGAAATGCATATACCATGGTAGAAATTAGTACCTATTCAGTTTGAGGAAGCAAATGGTCTCTCCTTTGACCTGAGACACCAAGGACCACTGCCCTCCCTAAACAGAGCCCCAGCACTCTCTGAGGCTGAGTGACTGGGTAACTGAAGAGTAGGCACGCAATGACTCATAAACAAAGATGGAAGCAAAGACACTTTCCTCCACCTGCTTCAACCCGTATTTTTTTGTCCCATCTTTTACTTACAAGCGCTGGCAGTGAGTTATTATCTCTCTTAACCTTTAGAAGAAAAAGACCATCAACGGGTGATTTTTTACATAAGTGGATTTGTGCTTCCCACTGCCCTTACCCAAGGAGCCTTGGTGGTGCTGTGGGTGACACATAGGGTGGCTAACCGAAAGGTTAGTGGTTCAAAACCCGTCAGCTGTGCCCTGGAAGAACCGTGAGTCCCTCCATTCCTGTAACAAATATACAACCGTGGGTCACGATGAGTCAGAAGAAACTTGAATGCAGTGGGTTGGGCCTTTCGGTGGGCCCGTCCCTGAGTGTCAGTTACGGCTTATCACTCATGTATCTCTAGATTCAGCAGCTCCTTGCTTGTGAGCGACTCAGAATTGCCAGGTGCCCCTAGCAGGTGCAGCCTCATTCCCACAGGAAAAGCAGCTGAGCTCCATCAGCACAGGGCAAAGCTTGTCGCTAGCATTGCTGATTAGTGGTGGAGATGGGTTTTCATGGACATCCCCATGAAGATCGTTGGCAGAGAACAGAGCTCAGAGATCATCGCTCTTCTGAGTGATTGGTACCTTTGTGTAAAGTCACACTTGGCATTGGACTTGAGCACATGGGAGAAGGGTGCTCAGTGACAGGTCAGCTGAGAGCCGGGAAAGGGGAATTGGAAGAGAATGTCATGACCCAAGTGTGTTAGCTGAGCTTTTCTTTCCCTAATAGGACATGTTTCCCAGCCCCGACCCTCTTAATGATTCTGAAATTGCTCTTAAGCTGCATGCATTTGATGATGCTCTTTCAAAATTTGTCTTCCCTCCCGGATCAGTGTCCAAGGGCTGTCAGAGCACAACACTGCAAAGGAGGTGGTTGGAAGAACAGAAATCTGTTTCTCACAGCTCTTGAGGCAGAGAGGCTGGGATCCGGGGTCGGCCAAGTTGATTCCTTCTGAGAGTTTAAAAAAGAATCGTTCCCTTGGTCCCTCCTAATTTTGGCCCACTGCAGGCACCCCCTCGCTTAGAACTGCAGTGCACGTGGTGTCCTTCCTCTGCCTGTCTTTCTGTGACAACACTCAGTGGGATTAGGACACACCCTCCTGGGATATGTGTCAGCATAACTAAAAAGCCCCCGGGTGGCACAAACACTTGGCTCTGGGCTATTGAACCTATAAGTTGGTAGTTCAAAGCTATCCAGTGGTGTCGTGGAGGCGAGGCTTCTGTAAAGATTATGGCCAAGAAAGCGCCATGGAACAGACCTCTGATGTTATGTGAGCACAGGAGGTCTTCGTCACCTCTGTGATTGTGGTTTTGGCTTTGGTTTGGTTTCATCAGCAAAGGCCCTGTTTCCAAATAAGGTCAAGTTCATTGCCATCAGGGGTTAAGACTTCAAATCATTTCACTTCATTTTGTTTGGATTGGGGTGGGGGTGGAGACACAATTCTATCCATTCACACTCTTCTAACTAGCCAACTCATTTTTAAAAACTAATATGTATCTAAATATTCTAACCATCAGAAGGAGACCTGGGGGCATTCGTGGCTACACGTTGGGCTGCGGTCCAAAAGGTTAGCAGTTCAAAGCTACCAGCCACTCCTCGAGAGAAAGTTGTGGTTTTCTATTCCCATTAGCAATTCCAGTCTCGGAAGTTCACAGGGCTGGTTCTTCCCTGCCCTACAGGGTGGCTATGAGTCAGCATTGACTCAGTGGGCACATCATCCGACAAGGAGACCTGGTAGCATAATGGTGATGCATTGGGCTGCTAGCCACAAGGTCAGCAGTTCAAACTCACCAGCCACTCTGAGGGAGAAAGACAAGGTTTTCTACTCCCATAGTTACGGTCTGAAAAACCCACAGGGGCCATTCTATGCTGTCCTATAGGCTGGCTATGTGTCAGAAGGGGCCTGATGACAGTGAGTGTGGGCTTGGGAGTCATCAGAGCTCTGTCATCCCAGGACTCAACATGCATCCATCCACTCAGCAATCACCAGAAACCTGCAGTGATTTTAAGAGACCACCATGGCCTCAGGCTGGGAAGCAGGCCCCTGCTCCTGGGTGGATAATACAGCCTGTCTCACATATGCTAGTCTGGCAAACTCATCTTTATTCTGGCAGCTCCAGAAAGTTGCCCAAGCCACCATTGCCTGCTTTTCCTCAGAAGACCTCCAAGAGACCTCTAAGCAGCCCTCCGACCACCCACCCTGCCCCTGAACCAGTTCAAGGGTCTTTTCTTCTAGACCCCTCCCTGTCCCCCCCCCCACCCCTCCACCCTCCCTCCTGGACCATGGCCTGTCGACAGATCTCTGCTTGTTGTCCTGGTGCTGTGCTCCAGGTGAAGTCTTGTCAACATCTTGGAAGTTAGACCAGTGCTGGAGATCCGACCTGGTACATGACAAGAGCTCACTAAACATGCGAATGGGTGGATGTCCCTGAAAGAACTGGGAACCTCTTCTCTGGTGGGCATTTGCCAGCACTGATTCTGCTGTGATGAGATAATGTCACACCTAAAGCCCATTTGTACGAGGCCCCCAGAGTGCACTTGAGAGTCACTCTTCTCCTCTTGGATGGAGTTGTCAGGGTTCCTCAGCATGACAGGCTTTAAGCACTCTGGACAGATGGGGCTGCACAGTTCTTGGTCGGGAGGAGGCGCTGTTCTGGGCAGTGTAGCATGTTTAGCAGAATCCCTGGTCTCTGCCTGACTGGCTCCTACCCCCAAGGACAGATGACCAGAATGTTTCTGGGCATGGCCAAGGATTCTCAGGGCAATCAAATCCCTCCCCCTTTGAGAGCTACTGAAATGGTCAGATACTCAGACTGTATTGAGTTAAACCCCAACTAATTGTGTTTTCTGATTTAATGTATGCCCTCGATTTACCACAAATTACAACAGAGGCAAAAAATAAAGAACGCTTAAAAATTAGTAACATGAAAATGGAGAACATTCGTTTTCTCTTAATCAGAGCTTTTACAAACTGAATTAAGTAATGAAATCTGACTTTAATGCATAACGCCCCCTCAAATTATGCACGGGATGAACTCTTGTATGCATTGCATTGACTGCCGGGACTACCATACCCTAAACCTACATTAAATGATAGTATCTATGACATTACCCTCCTTTTATCATATCCTTACTTATTTCCTGCTTCTTCCTAGCCCTAGAAAGAAAATATTAAAGCATATTGGAAAGGAGAGAGGATAGAAATATTTTTCAATATTGCCAACATGAATTTCAATATTTATTGAGCATCATTAAAACTTTTCATACTCAGAGGGCAGAGTAGAACTGCCCCATAGAGTCTCCAAGACTGTAAAGGTCTATGGAAGCAGACTGCCACCTCTTTCTCTGGAGAAGTGGCTGGTGGGTTTGAACCACTGACCTTTGGGCTAGCAGCCCAGTCCTTAACCACTACATCACCAAGGCTCCATCATGTTAATGTACTCCTTAGTGCTATATGGGAAACAATATCTCCTGCTTTCCTTCTATTTCAACCCATGGCATTTTAAGCAGGAGTGGCCTTCACACATGTCTCCCTTCTTCGCCTCCCCATTCTGAATGTCCATCGCCTTTGTCATCCATGTGAAACGGTTGAAGTCTTGGAGCATGATGACCTGATGGGGATGTGCTGCGGCTCAGGGGAGGTGGAGAAATTCTGGTCAAATGTTATCTTCCAATGTGTGACCTCTAAGAAAGGAATTCACGTTAGTCCTCCCGAGCTCCAGGGACCAGTGAGAGGCAGGCGCGGGAAAGAACGTTGTACCTACTAGAACTTGTGAGAACGGTACAGACTGCCTCGTCTGGCACTGAGGCCTGAGAGGGTGTGGCGTTGGTGTTGCTTTGGGGGTTTCGCTGCTATGGCTGGGTGCCATCAAGTCACGTCTGACCCATGGGGACACTTTGTACCAGACAACAAAACACTGCCTGCTCCTGCACCATCCCCACTGGCTCAATCCATCTATTGACGGTCTCCTTTTCTTAATGATCCTATACGTGTTGACTTGATGTTTTTTTCAAGTGAAGGGGTAATGTTTGCTCAATGTGGGAGAGTTGGGCTATATTGAAAGGAAAAAAAATAACAAAGCAGCACTTTAAAATCACCTAGAACCTTAGAATCCAGAGATATTCCTATTAACATGGTAGCTTTGTTTCCCAATACATTCACACATCTCTTTTCTAATATTGTCATCATATTGGTTAAATGATAACAACTTATTTTGCTCGGTAATATAGATCAAATGCTGTTTATTAAAAGTTGAGATGGTTAGATGAGCATTTCCTGTTGGAAATTTCTCCAAGAGATTCCTTTGATGGTATCAGGCTGTCAATGTTCTTCTCAGTCTCATGATTTGGAAATATTCCTCTGGATTTTCCTCTAGTTGTAAGATGGCTTCCTTGGGTACATGTGTTCCTTGAATACATCCACAGTGGACATGCTAGCATAAAGTGTGAGCTAAGGACCTGGCTGACTAGTCTCCATTGTCCAAGTGTTTTGCTTTTGAGCTCTCGTGCCTTGCCTCTCGCTGCTTATACTATTGGCAGCCTCTCTGCTCTGTCGAGTGTTGTAGACTCTTTCAGGGGTGCAAAGGGGCACCTGGATCCCAGGAGCCCTGGATCACTCTGTCTGATCAGGAAGCAACACTGTCCACAACAGTCAAGATGGGCGAGGCCCAGGACTGTGACTCAGGCAGGGAAGCGAGGCTGGAGCCTACAGGGCATTATTCCCTCTCAATACCACGCCCAACTGCCCTGGGTAACTGAGCAAAAAACAGTTCGCGCAAGACCCCCATGGAACTGGGGCTTGAGAAGTCATCTCTGGTGGTAGGGCTTGTGGATCATGTTTATATCCTTCTTCGGTCGGTCCTTTAATTTCTAAAACACTCGCGGGTACTACATTTAATAATGTTATTAAACACTCACACTGAATATTTCAAGGACAACACAAAAGGGTCAAAGAAATCACAAAGGGATCCAGGATTTGAAGGTAGACGTGGGGGCATATGAAGGCAGAGAGCTGACGTAGGTCTTTCGCCTTTGGGGCCACCTTCATCTAGAGCCCTTCCTAGGCTGGGTCTCTCCAAGCACAGGGATGGAGTCTCTTCTAGGAAGGGAGCATGTGAACTTCCGTCTTCTCGTGGTTTTCTGAAAATCCAATTAGATACTTTTCCTGTCTCCTTCCCAGTGACTGCCCACATCTGTGGGGCCGGGGCTTCTAGACCAACAAGTGGGCACTCTGCTGAGGCCGCTATGCTGGCTTTACCCCCAGCCCATCAGCTCATCTCTCCCTGGTTTCTCTCTCTGCCTCCTCAGGCGGTTCTTCAAGGATATGCCTCACAATGCACTTGACAAGAAGTCCAACTTCGAGCTCTTGGAGTAAGTACGACGTGGTTCCTGCCTCTCCTCCCTCTCCCGCTTCTCGGTGCTCCTTTTGCCATTCACCCTCCTCCCCTCGGGCCCGGACCAGAGTCAGGAAGCCCTGCCTCTCCAGTCTCTGTACCCCTCTGCCCTGACCGGTCAGAAGTGTGCGGAGGAGCTCAGCTCTACTTTTTGTGCTCCCTCTGGTAGGAAAGAAGTAGGACTGGACCTGTTCTTCCCCAAGCAGATGCAGGAGAATCTGAAGGTGAGCAATTGGAAGGGAGAGCCACGCGGGGAGAAAGACCTCCAGTGCTGTGGTCGCCAGGCCCCAGGGCACGCTGTGCCACCCTGGCTGGAGGGAGAGGAGGGCTCAGAAGCATTGAGTGGGCCCTCTGCGAACCAGCAAACCCGGGCTCCAGTTCCGTATCAGAGGCTGGTTAGCTTGGGGCCTGAGCACTGCCAACAATGCTCCTCACGCCACCTGCACGGAATCCCTGCTGGTCCTACTGGCTATGACGTCCTGCCCACTTGGTTAACCAACTGCCAACCCATCGCTAACCAACAGGGTGGTGGAACTTGTCTGTAGGCCAACAATCCACTTATGAAAAATGCAGTTATTGAAAACCCTACAAAGTTGGCTTCCGCTGTGATACACAAGAGATCATGCCCACACCTGCGGGCAGGTGGGTATAGGGTGAACTTCCCTGCAGACAATGGCAGTGCAGCTTAGGGACTCACTCTGGCCCTGGAGGTTGTCCTGAAGCCATGGCCAGGCTTGAAGCATTAAGCCCAGGGAGCTCGTCAGGAAAGGAATCCTGACTCCAAGGAGGAGCTGGTCCTGGCTCATCAGTGGCCGTGCGCCCCCTCCCTGTCCTTCCCAACAGCCTAAGCAGTTCCGGAAGATGATCCAGCAGACCTTTCAGCAGTACGCCTCGCTGAGGGAGGAAGAGTGTGTCATGAAGTTCTTCAACACCCTGGCAGGCTTTGCCCACATTGACCAGGAGACCTACCGCTGTGAGCTCATTGTACGGCATGCCCTCTTTATCCTCCCTCTGGGTTTGGGTGGGTTTCGGTTGGAACTGAGGTTCAGGCTTCACGCAACAGGGCCCAGAAGGCCAATGTGGGGAGAGGGAGAAGTACCCTTGTTTGTGGGTTCTCAGCCTCACTGGCCTGCTCTACGCAACAACTACACAATCCACCCATGGCGGTTCACCCAGTCCTCGTTCAGCTCTTAGGCAAAACCAGTGTTCTGAGAGAATGAGAGCTGTACCCAGTATTTGAGATGAGTTCCCGCCTCCCCGTGGGCCTGCCCAGTGTAGTGCTGCAGCCCCTTATCTCCATCATGGAGGCTGAGGATGTTGGACAAGTGGGGGGGTGACTGTTAGGTGTCACCTTCCTACACTGCCCATTCTGCTCGTCCCCCATCCTGTCTACTCTAGCTCCAAAGTCCACTTTTCCTCCCCGACCACACTGACCTCCTTGGCACCTCTGGGCCTGTGACCAGCTTTCCCCCCACCTGTCGGCACCCTCATGCCATCCTGCTATCACTACCACCTTCCATGGCTGCAGGGAGATATCGCAGACCCATGGGAGAAGGCATCCCACCATCGGCTGAGCACGATCCCTCCCGTGGTGCCGTTGTCATGAGGGTCTCTGGTCTATTCGTCAAGGTGGCCTAGAGAGGGCAGCACCTCAGAACCAAGCCACAACCCTGCAGAGGCCTAGGCCATCAGAGGGGCGACTTGGGAATTGTTTTCAAAGTCGTTGATGAGTGTGACCTCAGGTAACAAGTTGGTGGGTAAGGCAGGAGTCGGGGCGCTGCTTCATGTACTGCTTGCTGTACTGCTTGGCTGGTAACATCGAGGTTGGAGTCTCCCCAGAGGCACCTCAGAGGAAAGTTCTTGTGATCTGCTCCCAAGAAATAGTCCCTGAACACCCAGTGGAGCACAGTTCTACTCTGACTCAGATGCGACAGCAGCTGGAACTTGCCTGAAGCCAGGGACTCAATTAGTGACCTCTCCACTCTGAGGCATGGGATTCGGAGGGTGGGTTGATTTGGGGGGCGGGGGGGTTAGAGCAGAAGGAACTGCAGGGTCCAAACGACAGTGGTCCGTGCCTAGTGTGGGGCACTTTCTCTGTTTTCCCTCATATGTCTAAAACACGGGCGGGCGCCCCTGGGGCAACAGTCTCCTCTCTCCTTGTATCCCAGCAAGGTTGGAACATCACTGTGGACCTGGTCATCGGACCAAAAGGCATCCGCCAGCTGACAAGTCAAGATGCAAAGGTAGACAGGGCTAGAGGGCCAGAACCACCCAGCCAGGGGGGCCCTCATGGACCTGGTTGGGAGGGCTTCCCACTTCTACTGCCTCCCCACCCCACCCCCCAGGGAGGAGGGGTTCTCCCGCCCTTTATGGCTGAGAGCAGCGAGGCCACTCCCTTGGTAGGAGGTAGCTGTACAAACAGCATGGGACAGATAGCCCTTGACTTCGCTGAGACAAGCCCCTAGCCTCGCATTGCTCTTTCTCTCTCCACGGCAAGGCGCTGGGCTGGGAGTCAGGGGACCCAGGCCCAGTCCTGGCTTCACCACCAACTTGGTGAGTAGCCTTGGGCAAGTCCTGGCTTTCTCCAGACCTTATTTGGTCCACTGCCGAGTGAGGGGCTCGGGCGAGAAGCCCCTTTCCAGCTTTAACGTTCCTTTGATTCTCACTCTGCCTCTCTGCGAGGCGCTCAGCTCTCCCCTGGGGTCCCCCTCCCGGCGCTGGGGGATACGCCTGGCCTAGGCCCTGGGGAAAGTGGTCTGAAGGACTCCGTGGAGGGGCTAAGGGGTGACTTCCCACAGCCCACCTGCCTGGCGGAGTTCAAGCAGATTCGGTCCATCCGGTGCCTCGCGCTGGAGGAGGAGCAGGCCGTGCTGCAACTGGGCATCGAAGGCGCCCCCCAGGTGAGCGTCTCTGGGCATCTGAACACAAGTACGTACCATGGCAGGGGTGCTGGCTGGGGTGCCAGCTCAGATCACCTTGACCAGGGTGGGCAGGCAGCCAGGCGTTCTTATTAATGAGATGTCAGATTGATGATAAATTACGAGGAGACTATGTCAGGAAGGAATGCGATCTCTTTAGTAAGAGCTCAGGGAACTGGATCTTTTGTGGTAGAAGAACCTGCAAGACCCCAGACCACCAAAAGATCATCTATCCCTCATCCCCTCCTCCACGTCTGCTTTTAAACGAGCACCTACTAGTACAGGCATTATGGTAAGCGTTGAAATTGGCCTTGGTGGAGCTTAGGGCCTTCTGGCGGGGTCTCTGTAGGGATTGTAGACCCAGTGCCAGCAGAGGCGTGTGGAGTGGGGCAGGGGTGTGGCAGAGGGGGGCCTGCACCTCTGTGCCTGCTGTCTCTTCTCCAGCCCTGTGAGGAGACTCTCACCAAGGCTGTAGGGGGTCTCACCCTTGGCCGGTCTCTTCTCCGCAGTCCTTGTCCATCAAAACCTCCTCTCTGGCAGAAGCCGAGAACATGGCTGACCTCATCGATGGCTACTGCCGGCTGCAGGGCGAGCACAAAGGCTCTCTCATTGTTCATCCCAAGAAAGGTGGGTTTCCACTCAGAGGAAAATGGACCGGACCAATATATATATATATATTAGGACAGCTAAGCCAAGGAAGGCCCTGAAGCAGAAAAGGAGCGGCTAAGACACTGACAGACACCAGAGAAGGGGCTGTCCTTAGAGACAGGGCCCCATGGACCAGCAGGGTCACCAGCTACAGTAAGCAGTCAGTCCATCTGTCTTCCTCTGGCCTTGCTGGTCAGAGGTGATGTCGGCACTGTGGGAGAGGTGTCTATAGCCCCAGGAAGGTCAAAGCCATAGCCCGACCATGGCTGTTCGCCCCTGTGTGTATCCCTGCCTCAAAGTTGTAATCAGGAAGCAGCTGTCTGGGCTGGAGCAGGTGCATGGTGACGGGATTACCCCAAGATGCTTTTCTACCAGAGGGATCCAAAGAGCTGCCCTCTGGCTCTAGGCAGGAAGAGCGTAGCTGGGAGGGAGGATCCCCTTGTGTTGGCTGCTAGGAGCACAGTAGAGGTCCGATGGTCATCCAGGACGGGGGTCTCCCCTGGCACCAACTTCTCCATCGTTCTCCTCTCTCCACAGACGGTGAGAAGAGGAACAGCCTGCCCCAGATCCCCATGCTGTAAGTAGAATGGGAAGCAGGAATAGTTCTGGGATCAGCCTGGGCTTGCCAGCAGAAGGAAGTAAAAGTTGCTTTAGTTTCTGGCTCCCAGGGCCTCGTGGGACAACATTGGCATCCCAGCACTTTCCCACATGGAAATTCTTCCTTCCCAATCAATGCGTGCAGGGGTATGCTTACGTTCCAATGCTGCCTGGTGTCATCTTAGATCTTCCTCTGTCCTCTCGCCCACTGGCAGCCCAGACCCAATCTCCCAGGGTGGTCACCCAAGTACCAGCTGGCAGGCTCTGAGCTCACCACTGCCCTCTGGTCTCACCCTACAGAAACCTGGAGGAGCGACGCTCCCACTTTTCGGAAAGCTGCAGTATCGGTAAGCCAAGCCGCGTGCAGGGCTCGCTCTCGCCTGCAACCTCTTGGCTGCTCGGCTGCCTCTGCCTGCTCTTGTGACATCTCCAAGCGTCCCCTCCTGTTACAGAAAAACAAACTCCCCCAGAACTTCTCAGTGAGGGCTTCAAAATGCCATTCACACAACAGCTAGTGTGTGCCAAACTGTCAAAGGTTCTGGGTGGCGCCAACAGTTGTCACTTGTCTACCAACATAAAGGTTGGTGGTTTGAACCCGCCGGGGGAAGTGGTGAGGGAGTGGCATTCTATGGAAGGAAGAGTTCTATCCTGACCCCACGTAGAGTCACTGGGAGCTAGAACCCACTCGTGACAAGGAATCTGTGTTTTTTGCTTTTCTGGGTTTTTTGGCTGAGCAGTAGCTATGTGGCAGATGCCCTGTAAAAGTCTTTATACGTATTTTGCTCAGTGATGATATCAAACGCCCTCTCAAAATAGCCATTTCACAGAAAAGGAAATGGTGGGTCAGAAGGGTCAACCAACTTAAGTGAGCCAGATGGAAAGCTAGGGACCCCGGCTGCAGGGAGTCAAAGCTGGGTCCTGGTGTATTCTGCGCTTATCACCACTCTGCAGCCTGGACCGGGGACTCCATAGCAGGACTGGCTCCGCCCCTCCTGGTGGTGTCAGCCTGGGCTCCACTGGCTCTGAGATGGGAGCCCCACTCTTGAGTCTCTAGGGATAGGCTAGTGGGGTGCTTCTCCATCATGGGCAGGACCTCTGGTGGGGATTCTCAATCACGGGCAGGGCCTCTCCTCTCCTTCCAGAGTCAGACATCTACTCTGAGATCCCGGATGAGACCCTGCGGAGGCCTGGAGGTAGGTCCCTGACCCCACCATGCTGGCCCCAGCCCTATGGAGTGACATTTCATGATGCAGGTGGCAGCAGAGGGTCCTTCCTTTGCCCTCCTCCACATGTGGCTCAGAAAGAGGAAGCCCGGGGTCACTTTGAGTGGCAGAATAGGACAGTGATCTTTTCCCTGTACGGCTTGCCCTTCGGCATGCCCACAGTGCTGGCTGGGAGCTCTCACGGAGTGGACAGAGGTCTCGGCTTTCTGAGGGGCGGTGAGGGCCCCTCTCTGTGTCTGAGGAAGTAGAGCATTCTCGAGCCCCTTTCTCAGCCCTGCCCCTGGGTCCCACTGGAGGTGCTCAGCTGAGGGTCTGGCAGGCCTGGTGTTGGAACCTGTGAGCTCCTGGGCTCCCTGAGGGGTGCCAGCTGGCTCCTGCGCTCCTGAGGCTTCCCATCCCCCCATTTGTGCAGGTCCTCAGTACGGCATCTCCCGGGAACATGTGATTCTAGGTCGTATCCTTGGCGAGGGCTTTTTCGGGGAGGTGTACGAAGGCGTCTACCAGAACCATGTGAGTTTCAGCCTCTCCCCCACCCTCCCCTCGGGCTGTGCACCAGGTGAGATGGGAGCTTGGGTCACATGCACGGCAGCTCTAAGTGGCCCGCTTGGTGCTTAGAGTAGTCCTGAACTATGAAAAGAAACAATGGAACTGACAGAAAATTCCAAGAAGGAGAGAAATACCATGAAAAACTGCAAAACAGAAGCAGAATGGAGAGGGGCAGGGGTGTCTTTGAGGAAGAATGAAAGGGGGAGAGAAATAGAAAGGCCGTTTTGAGAAAAGAAAGATTGAGAGCTGAGGCAGGAGTTGGGGGGTGGAGTATACCCAGGGACCCAGCGGTGTTTCTCACTGTGGCCGTGTTTCCAGCTGCCCCAGTGGGGACGGGAAGGTCAGGGAAAGGGTGATGGAAATTAAAAAAAAAAAAAAAACTGAGAAAGTGCCCTTGACCTTGCATCTGGTGGTCTGGACTGGGGCGCAGCCTCGAGCTTTAGGTGAGATCATGGAACCCTTCTGAGGCTCAGGGTCGGCGTCCATACAACCAGGGGCTTGGCAGACTGAATCTCTGAGGTCCTCTCTAGTTGGAGCAGGTCCTGGTTTAGAGGGAAAGCAGCAGCAGGGAGGGAGAGGAGGGCGGCCAGGAAGAAGGCAGGGGCAGAGAGGCCGGGGGCTGCAGGCTTTGGTTGTTCACAATCCATGGGCCCAGAGGACCATGTGCACACTCTCATTGCAGAAAGGGGAGCAGATCAACGTCGCAGTCAAGACCTGTAAGAAAGACTGCACTCTGGACAACAAGGAGAAGTTCATGAGTGAGGCAGGTAGGTCTCCCGAGCGGCGGCACAGCCTGCTGAGCCAGCACAGACCTCTGAGAGAGAAGGGTGACTTCAGATCTGGGAAGGCTGTGTGAGCAAGCCTGGGCCTTCTGTCAAGAGGAGTGTGGCACCGCCGGCTGGCACCGCTCAGCCAGCGTTCTCCTTTCTGCGCCTCATGGGCCTTTGAGTCGATCCAGTGCGTCCCTCTTCTCCCCAACTCCAGTTATCATGAAGAACCTCGACCACCCCCACATCGTGAAGCTGGTGGGCATCATTGAGGAGGAGCCCACCTGGATCATCATGGAACTGTATCCCTACGGAGAGGTGAGCTGGAAAATTGGGCCTCTTCCATGTGAGGTCACGAAAGCACCCAGTCCCCAGGCTTGCTTTCTGCCTTCCCTGTGCAATGGGGACAGCCAAGCGACTGTTCATGGGGGAAATTGACAGAGCATCCTACTGGTACTGGTGGGCTTGGCCCTCCCCGGGAGGGTGGATGACTGCCTCTGGCCCCATGCAGGGGCTCTTACTGGAGCCTTCCCTCCTTCCCACAGCTGGGCCACTACCTGGAGCGAAACAAGAACTCGCTGAAGGTGCTCACCCTTGTCCTGTACTCGCTGCAGATAGGCAAGGCCATGGCCTACCTGGAGAGCATCAACTGTGTCCACAGGTAGGGTTCGGGACAGGGCGGGCTGCGTGGAAGCCTGGGCCCCTAGATATGGTCCCTGAGAACATTGGGGTGAAGCAGGTCCCTGGAGTCACTGAGACCTGTACGGCACCCTGGCTCTGACCCCGCTTCTCTTGGTAACTTGTAGCCACTCTGAGCAACTGCACTGAATCTGCTGCCTTGCCTTAAACATGAAAATGACAGCAGATACCTCACAGGACTGCCATCGGGAAGAAATTGGAAGCCCTAAGTTTGGTTGCCGCCCCCCACCCCCTGAAAAAAAAACATTCTAGCCCCCTTCCCTTGGAGTTCTAGGAACGACCACTTCAGAGCTTGTTCTGCTCCTGGATCCACCAGGTGCCGCATCACTACATGGGAGTGCCATGGCCCAGGAGGAAGGAGTTAGGCTGAAAACTCAGGAGGACAGGCCTAGGGTTTGGGCACTTTCCAGCCTGAACCAATGGCTCTGTCCTAGCTCCTCACTGCGCCAGTTCCTACTGCATCCGGTGGCTTGTTGAGGGTCCCTTCTCCACCTTGCTTTGTGCCCCATTCCCTAACGAGCGAGTGGCATCCTGCTGGAGACAGGCAGGTGCTCCAAGAGCACTGGGTGGATTGCTTTCGATGAAGCAGCACTGACATGAGTTCCTGGCCTGCGCACTAAGCCTTGTTGGAGGATGGGAAAATCCATGTACCCATTCGACAAAGATGCCTGTACATCTACGGTGTGCCAGATAGCATCCCAGGGATAAAGCTATGATTGAAAGCAGACAAAATATCCTTTCCTTGTGGAGCCAGATTCTTGCCTGAGAAGAAACTGCATAGCATGAATATTGACGGGGTCAAGGTGATGGGATCTCAGGTCTGCTTCCCGTCTGGGTGCCTTTGTTTCAAGGCAGCATGTTTCTAAGCCACCGTTTTAGATACTGAACATAAATATTCGGGAATGGACTGGGTGAATGGGCAAGTACAGGCGGGAGGAACAACAGCGGAAGCGGCTACTCCTGGGTGGGCTCTGAGAGCACAGACTCTGGAGTTAGGGTCCCTGGGCCAATCATCAGGAACCTGCTGGGTAAACTGCGTCAGCTCTCTGGGACCCAGTCTCGCCACCTGTTCCAGGGAATTCTGAAGGCCTATGTCATGATCCAGGGTAGGTCAAGCACTTACATGATCTTGCCTATTCGGCCTAATTGGAGACCCTGGGTGTGTGAAGAGCTAACTAACCCAAGGGTTGGATGGTCAAGTCCACCCAGACAGGCCATAGAAGAAAGGTCTTGGTGACCCACTGGAAACCAGCAATTAACCCCCCTTGGGGCGCACAGCCCTACGCTGACACGCACACGGTCTCCAGGAGTCAGAACAGACTGCATAGCAACTGGCTGTTGGTGTGGCTTTGTTTCTCTCTGCCCATGGTAACGCCACACATAGCTCCAAGGCAAATGGGTTTTTCATCATCCCAGTTCGCTCTGCAGCCGCACTTGCGGTTACTGCTCACAGCAATTAGGAAAGAAAACATGATGACGACCAGAGGAGCCCTGGTGGTATTGTGGCTACCTGTTGGGCTGCTAACCACAAGGGCAGCAGTTCAAAACCACAAGCTGATCCTCAGGAGAAAGACGAGGATTTCCACTCCTGTAAAGAGTGACAGTCTTAGAAACTCGCAGGAGCAGGTCTTCCCTGTCTTGTAGGGTTGCTCTGAGTCGGCATCGATTGATAGCAGTGAGTTTGGGTTTTGCTTTTTGAACGATGGAAAGGCAGAGTGGGGAGAGGATGATGTGGCCAGGAAAGTGGGCAGCAACTGTAGAGGTTCATCTTTAAGGACTCCCCAAGGAGACAGCCTTCCTGGCAGAGGGAACACTATGAGCAACAGCGGAGAGTGGACAGAACCTGTCCTGGGAGCAGCAAGCGGGCTTCGAGTTAGAGATGTGGAGGAGAGACCATGAGAGGCAAAGCCCAAATAGTAAGATGGGAAAGGATGGCCGAGGGCCTAGACAGAGATGCCAGGATGTAGGGAAGGAGGCGTCCTAGGCCCAGTGTGGTTGAATCGAAAGGACTCCATCCACTGACCCCAGTGTTCTGAGAGTGTCCCCTCAGGGTGTCATCTTCCTTCTTTTCTGGGCTTGGGGAACAAAACAAGGTGGAGAGAGGATGGGCTCCACTGCCACTGGATGGGCCTGAGCTGTGCCTTAGCAAGATGGGCCTGGTGAGAGGTGGGGAGGAAAGCCAACGGCTTCTGCTCTGAAGTCCCAGACCCAGGCCACTGTTGTTTGTCAGTCTCTCTGTGTGAAGTCCTCCTCCTCCCAGGGGGTGGTGGCACCTCACCATTGTCACCTCATCCTTCCTCCAGGGACATTGCCGTCCGAAACATCCTGGTGGCCTCCCCTGAGTGTGTCAAGCTGGGGGATTTTGGCCTTTCCCGGTACATTGAGGATGAGGAGTATTACAAAGGTAAGGTGGGGGGGCGGGGGGGGGCTCTGATGGCTAGAGAATAGGCCGTATTTCCATACATGCCCCTGGTCTTTGCTCCTCTGAATAATCCCTGTGTGCTTCCCAAAGCCTCTGTGACTCGTCTCCCCATCAAGTGGATGTCCCCCGAGTCTATTAACTTCCGACGATTCACCACAGCCAGTGACGTCTGGATGTTTGGTGAGTGGAGTTTCTGGGGAGTGGGGGTTCTGGAAAGGGGTCCAGTTCTGACCTCCATGGCCAGCAGGTGCCTGACTAGGCACTGGAAAAAGGTTGGAGGAGTCCTGTTTTGCCCTGAGGAATCCCAGAAGTAGAGAGAGCAGTGGTGGGCTGGGTGGGGGTGACATGGCTGAGGGTTACTTTGAATGGACCAGCCCCAAGAATGGAGCTGGGGCACCCTGCAGGGCAGCCTCAAGAATCAAATGTTGAGCTTTGCTTTGAGACGGAGGTGCAGAACGTGGTGACAGAGCAGATGAGCTACGGTCATCTCTTTCCAAAACGTGCCATCCTGTGCATGAGCCCAGACTCAATAAAGGCCATCACTCTCTGTCCACTGCACATCAAGAAAACCCAGGCTCACACAGTGGGGTCTTCTCCATGACAACATAGACAGGAAGTGTCAGGGTGAGATTATGAACCTCGGCTTTCTGAGTGAGGCGTCACTGTCCCCTGGTTGTCAAACATGCGGCACCAATGGCCCCAAAGATGTGCCTTTGACTGCCACTCCCGGAACCCACAGAGCCCTTTTAGCTGCTCTCTGTGGGATTTCCCAATGCTGTACCAACAGAAATACCAGCATGCAATGGCTGGAAGCATTAGAAATCTGGAAGCTAGGAGTCTAAATTCATCATGGTGTAGTCTACAGGGAGATGCCTAGGGAGAGGTCGATTTCAGTTTCTCAAGGCCTGCAAGCTTTGTGGTTCCTGGGCTTTGAGATTCATTTCCCTCTGTAGTGAGATCGCATTTCCTTCTGTAATGAGATAGCACTTCCCTCCCTGTCCCTCCCATGGCTGAGCATCTGTGTCTAATCTGCTCTTGTTATAACTCAGTGTAGGACACATCTCACTAGCAATTCATTAGCATGACAAAAGACCTTATTCCCCAAAGGGATTACATCAACAGGTATGAAAAAGACAAAACCAAACTCAATTGCCATCGAGGCTTGATGGTGTAGTGGTTAGGCATTGGGCTGGTAACCACAAGGTCAACAGTTCTAAACCACCAGCCAGCCCCTTCTCGGGTGAAAGATGAGGCTTTCTGGTGCTGTAAAGAGTTACCGTCCCAGAAATCCATGGGGCAGTTCTACCCTGCCCTATGGATCCACATTGAGTTCCTAGCAGTGATCCACAGGTATAGGGGATACCGAATGCCAACACGCATTTTGAGGGTCACCATCAACCCCTAACAGGGGTGTAGCGAGAGAGGCCTTAGTTCCCTCTATAAGGATCATTGTATTGGTGGACATGTTGGTCTTTGGCAAGAAATCGGGTGGTCCTTCCTGGCAGGGATGGAGCCCTGATGGGCACACTAGATTCTGGGGAAGATGGCCTTGTATTGGCCGGTGCCAGTCCCCTCCCGTGCCCCCTGCCCTGAGCCCTCGCCTCCTTCCCTCAGCCGTGTGCATGTGGGAGATCCTGAGCTTTGGGAAGCAGCCTTTCTTCTGGTTGGAGAACAAGGACGTCATCGGGGTACTGGAGAAAGGGGACCGGCTGCCCAAACCCGACCTCTGCCCACCTGTCCTCTACACGCTCATGACCCGCTGCTGGGACTATGACCCCAGTGACCGGCCCCGCTTCACGGAGCTTGTGTGCAGCCTCAGGTGAGTGGAGAAGGAGGGGCTGCAGGGAGAGGGCATTCAAGGTGGGACTGTCTCCTCAGCTAGCAGACAGCGAGGCTCATCAGAGGTCTCTCAAAGACTCCCCTAAATAAGAGGCAACCAGGGTCCCACCAGAGCTCAAAAGGTTGGCTGTGATGTTCCACCCAGGGCAGGGAAAGATGGGCTCCCGTTTGAACCCAGACCGTCCTTCGGATCAACATGCAATCATGCACTCCAATGGAACTGGCCAGACAAGCACAGCGTCGGATGCATAGACAGAGGGGTGCCCCGTAGCTCTCTCTGTTGGGGACAAAAAGTTGAAGCCAAGCTTCCGGTCAGCTGTGACCTCAGAGAAAAAGTGAGCCCGGACCAACCTTGCCTATTGCCCACATCAGAACACAGTGCCACGCTCACGGCACATACTCAGGACATACTTTGTAGGTTTGACTCAAGAGGCTGAACCAGATTTTCATGGAAGTGATTATGTTTGTCGTAGAGGTTGGAAACATACCTGCCAGATGTGGGACCAGGGTGGGGAGCCTGCCTTCTCGGAAGCACTCACTCTTCTCTCTCTCTGGTTATTTCCTTCCAGTCAGCAGGGGAAGGTGTGATTGTTGTGATGTTGTGGTTGGGCGTTTTCACAGCAGCGCACACATCAGTTTCTACACGTGGCACTGATGGCATGCGCCAAGGTGTGCCACCGTCCTCACCACCTTGTGCATGGTTCCTGCACTGCCAACAGGAGCTCGGTGCCCACAAAGCTGCTCTCGCACCTCTCCAGTTGCTCTTGTCTGTTTGATCCCATGTGGGCAGCTCTTCATAAGAGCTCGGTGCTTAGAGCAGATGGGCTTTATTCACTAAGCTGAACAACTGTTTAGTTTTAAGAAGACTTCATAAGACATTTTTAATGTAGACATTTTTAAAGAGTTCAAGGGTTCATACATCCTCTGTAGCTTTAGAACGTCTAGATTCCATGAGAATATGCGATGCTTTTTCCTCACTTCCCTCCCTTTTGATCAAGATCCTTCTGTAGAATCTTCTGTCAAAATAGCCCATATTGGTAAGGACTTAGTCTGGGTAGACTAGAGAACAAATCCACAGAAACTCATCTACGTATAAGAGAGTTTCATATAAAGGGTAAGTGTACATTAAGAAAGCATCCCAACCCAGTCTAGTCCAAGCCCATAAGTCCGATATTAGCCCATATGTCCGACACCAATCTACAAAGTCCTCCTCAAACTCACAAAACACACGCAGTGATGCTGACTGCAGGAGGAAAGCCGAATCTGTGAATGTGTAAGCATCTCAGTGCTGGCAGGGGTCTCCACGCGGCTTCTCCAGCACCCTGGGCTGCATCAGGGTAGGTCCATGTGGCTTCTCCTCAGGGATATCTCACAGGAAGTGAGCCTTTCTAGCTGAGGCAGAGAACTAGCTCAGGCAGCCGCACACTGTTCCGACCATCAGAAAGAAAGAGACCAAAGAGGCGAGGCTCAGTGAGCCATTTCTCACTCCGCTCTTCAATTAAACTGCCCTTCAGTGAATCCCACGTGTGTTCATCATCCAGGTTGGCACAATAAACCTTCCCTCTCACAGGTAACCAGCCACCAACCAGTTCTTCTCCTCGCATGGTGAAGGCAGTGATTGTTCATGGAGGCAATGGGCCATGCATTCCATGTCTTCCTCCCGTTTCTGACTCTGCAGGGCACAATTTTTAACACGTTACTAAGGAAGTGACCTGGGAGTAACCGCTCCTTTCTGAATGGAAGGTGGGAGGAGCAGAAGGTGTGCTGCTTGTCATGTGCTCCAAGTGTCCCCTGAGTATCATGAAATCAGTGAGGAACTAGTCAGAGGATAGCATTTCAGGGTTGAGAGTCCTCTAGTTTTCTCGGTGCATGATGCATGTCAACTCTCCCTTGGGCCTGGCTTCCATTAGGGTGGGACTCAGTGAATCAAACCTTTCCCAGAAAGGCCCAGCACGTGGTCATTTGGAGCGCTGCCCTGTCTGCTGCAATGGTGCACCTCTACCACTGTAGCATGTCAGTAGCCATAGACAATGTGTAAATGAATGCACAAGGCTATCTGCTGATCACACTTTTATTTATGGGCACTGAAATGGAACTTTAATATAATTTTCACATATCACGAAATCTTCGCCTGCCCCAAACCATGTAAAGCTGTAGAGAAAGAAGACAATGTCTTTAGCCTGGAGGTCATACAAAAATAGGTAGAGGCTGAAGTTGGGACCTGGGCTTAGTATCAACTCACACTGTTAGTTCTAAAATAGTCCATATTTTGTCTTTTTTGTTTTCCCTGAGATAAAGAAAATATCCCCTGGAAAATGCCTTTGAGAGGGATTGGGACCCACAAGAAGATAGTGGGGGAGGGTGCGGCTCTTGGCTGGGCGCATGGGGTGACACTTGACCCTACATTACTTTGGATGAAGAGGGTTTCCAACACAATCTGCAATCTCCTTCTTAGGAGCCCTCTCTGACATTCCTGTCTCTAGAGTTAAGACAGGATGAATTCAGGGTTCCTTGGCTTTGGGGGGATGGGGTAGGAGGGAATTTTTAGATACCCCACCATGTAAAAATTACCATGGTCATGCTCATGGATTGTTGAAATGTTGTCAATTTCATGGTGGACTTTCTTAAAACTTAATGCATGTGTTTTGAAACACTGGCATCAAATGTTGTGTATCAACAGCATACAGTGCTTGGTCTACATATTTATGTGTGAACACATATGTTTTAAAGGGCCCATTGAGAGCCCCAGGAGTCTTGATCCCCAAGTCGAGAGCCACGTGGTTGGGCAATTAGAGCAAGAAAACCTCGGTTAGCTTGTACAACCCTTCCCCTTTAATACACATTAGGGAGGTGTTGCTGGGAGGAGCTTTTAACTCCTTGTTGACAATTAATGAACCAAGAGATGTAGAGTATAGGCCTCCTTCATGCAGTTGGCTGGGAGCATCAAGAAACCCACCTGGAGAAAGAGTGACAATAGCAGGTACAAGAGGGCCAAAGGCATGGGCAGAGGGGCAGCTTACTTTGACCATGTTTCTCTTTCCTTACCTGATTTGACTTCTTGGCAGTGATATTTACCAGATGGAGAAGGATATTGCTCTAGAGCAGGAAAGGAACACTCGTTACCGAACCCCCAAAATCTTGGAACCTGCAGCCTTCCAGGAGCCCCCACCCAAGGTAAGGCAAGACCCAGCCTCAGCAGTCCTCTGAGTCCCAGCAGAACTGGGACCCTCTGTGGCCCATTCCCACCAGCCTTATCATCTAGCAGGCCCCTCATTGCACAGGCCAGATGCTTCTCTGTCCATCAGTCCTGGACTCGGCCCCTGTCACGGCACTGCTCTGAAATTTGGGTGGAATCTGAGACAGCAGAGCCTTGTGGGCAAGCTGGATCCCGGAATCACCCTGGAAAAGTTTTCCCTGAGTAGCTAGCTGGAACACTCTTCTGGGAGTGTTTTCAGGACACATTAGATTCACCAGGGACATAGGAAGGGAGAGTGTCCTTGGGACACCTAGGTTGAGTCTGTGCCTGTGTCCTCCCTGACTCCCCTGTGCTCAGGGGCCAGTGCCTGACTGGAACACCACTAGATGGCTAGATTTGAGGCCATGTTCAGTTCAGTCCAAGGCTTTTTCTTACTGTCCCCTTGACCCAGCATGCCCTTCTCTCAGAACTCAGCTCAAGTTCTATGGCCTTCATGAAGCTTTCCTGAGCCCTTGCTGACCTCCAACCTCTGAACTGGTAGCTCTTGATTGCTTATTTTCCAGGTACATCGTATGCAGTTTGGTTACACAAATGCACGCATGCCCTCACAATGAATGCCCTCATTCCAAGAAGACAGACACACTAACCTCTTTGTATCTTCCCATCAGCCAGCATGCACTGGGCGCCCACTAAGTGCATATAGCGTGATTGAAATAACAACTTTTTCCCTCGTCTCTTCTTCATCCTGAACACCCCTGACCTGTCTCCATCCCGGGCATCCCCTTGATGAGTCCTTGATGCGAAGGAGGGAAAAGCCTCAGGTGGAGGACATATCTGCTTTCTCTCTGCAGCCCAGCTGGCCGAAGTACAGACCCCCACCACAGACCAACCTTCTGCCTCCCAAACTGCAGTTCCAGGTAGATATACGACCGGAGGGCTGGGGAAGCTCGGGTCTGTTCCACATCTAGGTCACTCCTGAAAGGCCATACTTGTGCCTCTGAAGAGCAGCCCTCTCCCACTGGGGAATTTGACCTCAGAGTGCCCAGGATCAAGTATAAAAATGGAATGCTGCCCTTGTCTGAGAATATTTGCCTTACTTAAGCCCAGCCCATCAGCTCCTCAGAGGATGTCCGCAGTGTTTGCTGCTTCATGTGCCTGTGTGCTGCTTAGTGCTCCTTGTCCACGGCCCCCCTGGGTCCTGAGCAGGAACCCCAAGGACCTGGGGACAACTGATGTTCTTTGGAACAAGGCGCTGCTCCCCGGACTCCCGTGTAGCACCTTAGGCCCAGCGCCTGGTTGGCCAGTAAAGAGGGGCTCCAACTGAGCCCTCTTCCCACCTCAACCCCCTTTGCGGAGTGTCTTTGTCCTGTGTCTCTCCTGCGTCCAGATCCGAGGGGGCCCAAGCTCCTCTCGTTTCTTCTGCCATGTTTCTCAGCTCAGTCTCTGCTTGAAATGTACCTTCCCAACCAACAGGACCATGACAGTCCGGGGCTCCTTGCAGAAGGCCAGCCCCTCTTGGGTTGCTGTTGTTGTTGTTATTGTTGTTGTTGTTCTAGCCACCCTGGGTGCAACAGAAGGAACCACCCCCGGCCCGTGCTAGCCCCACAGGGGTTGGTCTGAGCCCACAGTTTCAGGCACGGAGTCAATCCATCCTGTTGAAAATCTTCCTCTTTTTCACTGCCCCACTACTTGACCAAGCAGGATGCCCTTCCAGAGAGACTGGTCCCTCCTGACGATATGCCCAAAGCATGTGAAACAAGGTCTCTCCATCTTTGCCTCACATATGCATCCTCTGTGAGATGCCATTGTGCAACAGTGCCCAGCTGAGACCTGGCAGAGAGAGCCTCTTTACAGAAAGGAGAAGCTTACAGTCTGAAGATAGGAGCAGGGGCCTTAAGAAGGAACATAACCTCCCTTAGTGCTTATAAGTGATTATATATAATTCATATGTATTTATGCATGTGTATATAATAAGTATGCACATCTACATATAGGCACACACAATTACACATATGAGGGGCCTACAAAAAGTTCATGGGAAAATTCTAGTAACTTTAAATTTAATTTTTCCACACATATATGGATATGGATCTATGAAAGGGCTTCAAAAATTCATGGAAAAATGAAATATTGAAAGAGAATGGGATTTTCCCGTGAACTTTTTAGACCCCATCATGGAGATGCAACACAGAGACACCCACGCCGACAGGCTGATCAGATGTGTCAACTTGGCACGTGACTATGGAGTCTGAGTCATTTCTGAACCGTCCTAAGGGAGCAGACGGAGCTCAGTCTGTCAGGAGCACACAAAGAGCCCTCAGTGTGTGCGGACTGTATTAGAAGGAAAGTTAGAGGGATGAGGGGGGCCAGCGGCTGTGCCGGCGCTTGCCCAGAGCCGAGCACGTTTCTCCACCATGCCCCAAGCCGGCCAGTGCGTGCCCACCCTGGGCTTCTGGAGAACCAGCCCTCCTCCAGGGCAGCTCTGTGCCCCATGGTGCTTACATGTCGTTCCTTTGTCCATATGTCTGTAACAGCTAGTTGTCCACCTTCTTGCCATGTGGTCCTGTGCCTCTTGCTTCTCTGCTTCTCCTGAATAGGTGCCCGAGGGTCTGTGTGCCAGCTCCCCTACGCTCACCAGCCCTATGGAGTACCCATCTCCCGTAAACTCCCTGCGCACGCCACCTCTCCAGAGGCACAATGTCTTCAAGCGCCACAGCATGAGGGTAAGAGGGCTCTGCATGCTGGGTCCCAGTCCGTGCTGCTGGAGGGGAGGTGGCCTGGAACACCCGGGACCCCTTGTTCTCACACTGACATGGAGTGCCCTCCCTGCTGCCAGGTGCTGGGCAAGCTCCCGAGGGGCTATGGGATGCACTTTCCTTTATCAGGGGATCTGGGGCTGGAATCATGCCACCCTCTCTTCTGGGGAAAGTGGTAGAATCTGGGTCTGACCTTGTCTGCACTGGTGTAACGTGTGTCCCTTGCCTGACCTCCTGGGGGTGGGTCAGCACACTGTAGTGAGGAGACTCCAAGGTAGAGGACAACCAACCCTGCTGGTGCTGGAGAGAAAAGGTCTAGGAGGCTGTGCCCTGTTTTGCCTCATTTTGCTTGTTTGCTTTGCTTCTTAAATCTCTCCTTGGTGGAATGAAGGCACATGCGTGCGTGCGCCAATCCTACTGCTTTTGTAAAACCTTGCTGCTATGCCGGAATGAGCTGAAGGGCTAGTGTGGACGGAAGCTAATTGACTAGCACAGTGGCTAAGTCACCCCTGGGGAAGCAGAGCCCTCCTCAGGCACCTCTTCATCATCGTCTGCCAGTGAGACTCCAAGTGCTGGATGGATTCACCTCTGATTGGCAGGTCTTGGGAAAAGAGCCACCTTTGCCTGTCCCAGAAGCCCCCTTCCACCACCCATTTTCTACCATGTCGCTCCTGTGGTGACCAGTTGTCACAAGCACTCCCAGCTTGCTCTGGTTTACTAAGCTGAATCTTGACTCGTGACAAAACAGGCCCAAGCCCGTATGGTGTGAGCGCTCAACTCTGTAGACATGTCTGTTGAGTTAGGGCAGTGCATGTTCCTTCATGCATGGGGTTTCCGTGGCATGGGATCTGACTCCACAGCTGCTCACAACAGTCCACGCCCTGATGGTTAAAATAATGATAATAATAATATGCTTAAGATTGCAGACTTGGAAATGTAGGACAACACTGATAGACTTCTGCCCGAGTTCCAAATGCGTCAAACCACACACTTTGCTAGGCATGGAGATCTAGTGTGACATAAATTTTCCCTGGCCTGCCTCATGTTTCTCTCTTACACGGGTTTAAACAGTTTACATCTTAGCATATATTTAACAGTAACGCAACTGGGTTTTTTTTCCCTGCATACACTATAATGTAGGCAGCAGTGGTTCCTCCACCCACCCACCCCTGACTCTTTATTCATAATTAATTAAGTTTTAGTGAGTTTTTGCTTTAAGATGTGGGGTGTATTTTTCCCCAGAAGGCAGCCAATGTGCGCATTTGAGGGGTGGCCTTTCCTTTGTCTAAGGTTTCTCTCACCAGGGGGACTTTGTTCCATCTCATAAAGACAGACTGTGCAGCAGGGAGAAAAGGCCTTTTGTGCCATGGGTTTAAATGTTCTTGGCATTAAAGGAGTCTGCCTAAAAGAACAAGATGGGTGTTTCTTTAAATAAGCAAGACAAAGAAGTTAAAAATATGAACTCCATTTGTTGGACATACATCACAAACAGTGAGAAAGCCGCTTCCAGGTAGAATGCTGAAAAGGTATAATTGGCCCCCTGCAAAGTATCAGAAAGCATTTGGCATAAAAAGTGAGAGGTGGTTTTCCCCACAGAAACAGTGTTTCTACTGGCTGACTCATCTGGGGATCTGTAGAGTGTGGGATGCCATGGCAGAACCAGGAAGGCAGCAATCTGTCTCTTCAAGATCTCACAATAGAGCAGATTTTTAAAAGAGAAAGAAAGAAGAATGCAATTCAGCTAAAGACGCGGGTGCGCTGTCCTAGGTGCTGAAGTTGGTTAGGAACAAAGTCAGCTCTGGCTTCTCTTAGCTTAGTCTGCGAGAAGGAGCAGGTGGGGGCACACTTACCTGCAGCACAAGCCAAAAACTGAAGGCACCGCATGGAGACGCAATGGGAGTTCAGAGAGGAGACCAAGTCCCTCCAGATTCGTTTTTCTGCCTCGAAGCTTGGGAAAGATTTGGACAAGAAGAAATTGGGATGCGGGGGTGGGGTGGGGGGCGGGAGGTTGGAAGAGGCAGAGGCACTAGTATAGCCAAGTTAAAGCGATGGGAAATCAGGGCAAGTGTGAGCCCCGTTTGTAACGAGGATGCGTGCATGTGGAGGTGGAAGCAGGGCTTGCAGGGTAGGTTGGGGCCAAATCGTGGTAGATGTCGCAGCTTGTGCAAGTACTCTTTAAACGCCACGGTATTCAGTGTCACTGTAGAGTGGCCCACCGTGGAAGTGTCACTGCCTGATAAGAATACCCATGGAACTGCTCAGCAAAATAAGTCTTAACGAGATTCAATTCTGGATTCTTAAATCTCATTGGCTTACCAAGTTCCAGTATCAACTTGGAAGACATAGATATGAATTTTCCAACAAGAGCTCACATGTTGGTGAAGAGGTGGCCAAGTCAGGGGCATTACACCCCCACTATACCCATGAGCTCTTCGTGAAGACCATTCGGAGCAGAGCATAGATCAATAGCACTGTCAGTGAGGTTAATGACTCACAGGACAAACAGGATGGAGCTGAGTAGGGCAGCACGTTGCCGCCATCGTCAGCCTGGGTTGCCTGAAGTTAGATCATATCCAGACATGTTCTAGTTCAAGTCTTGGGAGGTAAGCTCCTAGCTCCTCTCTCCCGGTGTAAAGTACTAACCAGATTTCCATGACTACATGCCAAGTAGCATGAATGGACAACAGGTAGGGGGAGCAGTCATAAAAAGTCAGCCAATGGTCAAGGGAGTTAATAACAGTGAAAGGCCCCATGCAGGTAATGGGTATCATGTATTGCCACAATTAGAGTGGGCTCAACTTCCTGTCACTGAGAATGGCCCTTCCTCCATTATCCCCACTAGGATCATTTAGCAGAGTTCTGGGTTTCTTCAGTGTGGTATGACTTGGGGGGAGCCAGCCCCCCTACCACTAATCATGGGTTCAGTAAGCACAATCGTACAGTTGAGATATATAAACATTATATTAAAGTCATCTAGAGCATGAGATAGAAGAGATATTGCAATAATGGGGTCAGACACGTTTCATGGTAGCATTGCTCACCTCAGCCCCGCTTGGTGGTCCATGTGGAGAGAGGGGGAAGGGAAGGAGGACAAGGGGAAAGGGAAACAGGGGAAAGGGAGCCAGGGGGGGGGGCGGAGAGGCCAGTGAGAGAGGTCTCTCTTGCTAACCCAGGCCTATAGACCTTTGGGGCGTGCAAGCCCACTAATTACAGGTAAAGACATATGTCACAGGAAGAGGTTGCACTATAGGTTTTACAGCAATGATAAGGGGTGGTCTAGAGACATACATGCAATAGGAAGAGGAGGGAATGGGGGTGTACATGTGACAAGATCGGCGGATCCTAGATTTAGGATGGCGGCCTAACTTTGGATGTCACAGAGCCAGTTTGACCTGTTCCCTGCCTCAACTGATAGAGACCATTATCGGTAGGATGTGTACTCACTCCACCTACAGGAACCAAGCTAATGGTTGCAAGCTTCAGGGAGAAATAGTCTATTGTCCCCAGCAGCAGGGAGCAGGCCCACCCTTGAGGTGGAGGGAGACAGCAGTGTGGCAGCAATTTTAGGGATGTCTGTAAGCATCTGAGCTCCCCCGACACTTCAGAATTGCAATCATCTGCCTTCCCATCACCCCCAAGGTCCATATTTTATGTCCACCAGTCATTGTCAAGAGTAACTCATCCAAAGCAATCGTAAGTGTTGGACTGCAAGTCGGAGGTCCAAACCCAACTGGTCTGCAGGATGAAGGCAAGGTTTTTTGCTCCATTCAGGTATACAACGCCCCAGAAAACCCACTTAGGATGGCTATGAGTCAGAATCAACTCAATACAGCAGTGGGCTTCCCAGAGAGTAACTCTTCCTACCGGCATGTACCCTTCTCTTAGTCTGTATGTTTTCCTTACACCCAAATGTTCCTAACTTAGAACTTTTGAAACTCAGTTCCTACTTGTCAAGAGCCTGGGAAAACTATTTCATGGTATGGACATTCCGCTGGTAATATGCCTAGCCTCCGGATTTCATTTTGGAACACCAGCCTTTGTGAAATAAATATTATTTATTTTTATCAAATCCATAATTGTGACATTTGTTTGTTTAAAATAGCATCAAGCTAACTGGTTCGCAATTGAAATGATGTTGTCACCCAGGAACATTCGGCAATGTCTGGAGGCAATTTTGTTACAGATGGGTCTGAGGGACAGGTTGTTCCGGCGGAGCGGGGGGGCTGCTATCATGAGTGGAGGCCAGGCTGCTGCCAAGCACCCTAGAATACACAGGATGGGCCACAACAAAATAATCATCCATGTATATGGCACTCACGCTGAGAAACCCTGGCCCTAGCTAACGTCTGCTTGGCTCAAGGAGCTGGAGGCGCTGTATAATTTGACCTTTGTCCTCCCGGCACCCAGTCCCCAGCCTGCCACATCTAAAAGCCAAGCTCACTGGCATTGAGTTGATGCTGACCCATAGTGATCTTATAGATCAGGGGAGGAACCTTTGAGTTTCTGAAGCTGTAAATCTTCATGCAAACAGAAAGCCTCGTCTTTCTCCCACAGAGGAGCTGCTGGTTTGGGACCGCTGGCCTTGTAGTCATCAATCCAGCGCTTAACCCACCACCCTGCCAGGGCTCCTTGTGGTCGCTGAGTAAATGGCCACTGAGTAAATTAGTGATCAAAGACCATTTCAGCTAGAAACCCAACTTGTGGGGAGAAGTATTGTTAGAACCTGAGGTGAGTGAGTTAAGGTCAACAAGTGGACAGAGGGTCCGGTTGTTGGTGTTTGGGTTTGTGCCGTGACGGATCGGCAAACTGGGAGGTGAGGGGACGACTGGCCTGGTTGTTGCAGAAGGACTCTGCCCTGGGATGGGCCACCTCAGAGTTCCATGCAGTTATGAGGAGGCCGATCACGTGCTTCCTCCATGAGACCAGGCAGCATAGGTGATACTGTGAGGCAGGAAAAGCAGAGCTGTGTGGAAGGAGTCCCAATGGCAGAGTGTTTATGCATTGACCTCTGATCTGCAAGGCCTGTAGTTTGAAACCACCAGCCACTCTTTGGGAGAAAGATGGGGGTTTCTACTCCCGTACACGGCTGTAGTCTCGGACACTCACAGGGGAAGCTCCCCCTTGTCCTAGAGGGTTGCAATGAGTCAGTATCGACTCGTTGGCAGTGAGTTTGGCTTGGTTTGAGTAGAGGGACTGAACAGATGATGGGCCAGTCAGCCCTGAGAACACAGAGGAGAAAGAAATCCTTAAACGCACACACAGGCCTGCTGCATAGGACATGGCAGACAAAGCTGTGAATGGGGCCAGTTCCCCACAGATGAGGTAAATCAAGGGCTAGATGAACAAGGTGAAGAAGAAGAAACACTTATCATAGAAGTATAGCTCTTAAATTCTTCATTTTTATCTCTTAGCATCCTATCTAACCTTTGGAATAGCCCGAGCTGTATCCTAATAAACATTAGCTGGTTCACACAATTAGCATGCTCAGCTGGTAACCCACAGGTTGACAGTTCAAGTCTAAGTAAGGCATCTCAGAAGAAAGGCCTGGTAACCTACTTCCGAAAAGATTCGGCTTTGAAAACTCCTATGGATCCCATTTGACTCTGACCTCCCTGGGGCCAGCAGGAGTCAGAACCTGCTGAGTGGCATTAGTTTGATGAAGGCTGCTACTGTTGCAGGTCTCTCACTAGGAGCACATGTTACCAGACAGGTGGCGTCAGAAGCGCGCCTGCCATTGCACCTTTTATCAGACTCTGCTCTGCCGTGGACCATCCGGTGGGATGGGACTGCTTGCTGTGGGGCTAGAGGCTTTGCCATTTCTAGAACTGCTGCCATGGTACAGAGTTGGGGACAAGAACCATCGGTGTCCGGAAGGCTGCCCATACATTCCTAAGTGTATTCTGTGAGTGAAGGCAGTACAAGTACTCCCTGGAATAGTATTGGGTCAGTCACTTGGCAATGAGATTTCATTAACAGACCAGGGTATCATTTGCCTACAGCGCATGGTAAGCAATGTGTCCTCAAGCTTCGCACCAGTTTACACCAGAGGCATTGGTGGGCATGAGCTTGGCTGTCTCCCAGCATGGCTGTGAATCGTACAGCAACCTTACAAGAGAAGCGCAGCTTGCCAGCCCAAGGCCTGGGGCTCCAGTGAGCCTCTTCCGAGGCCTGTCCCTGTCCCAGTCTAAGGACTGGTCTCATGGTGCCCTCTCCAATCTCCACCCCCCTCTCAGGAGGAGGACTTCATCCGGCCCAGCAGCCGAGAAGAGGCCCAGCAGCTCTGGGAGGCCGAGAGGGCCAAGATGCGGCAGGTGCTGGACAAGCAGCAGAAGCAGATGGTGGAAGATTACCAGTGGCTGAGGCAGGAGGAGAAATCCCTGGTGAGCTGCCGTGGCAGTGGGGGTGGGGGTGAGGGTGGGGGGACTGCAGTGTGGGTACTGTGTTCTGCTCTGCGGAACCCAGTTTGATCAACATATTTACAAGGGAGAGTTCCCGTACTAGCATCTCAGTTCCCCTCCCAAGCTGAACTGAGCGATCATGCTGGGTGCAAAGCAAAGCATTCACCCAGAGAACCGCTTCTAACGCGACAAGTCAGCGGCACTGATGACGTTTTCTTGTGGGACCACCATGCGCCCCCTGCCTTTTCAAAAGTATTCCGTCCCTGTGAACATAAACTTAGTAACCCCTCCCAAACAAAGACGCCCTTTTTCCTTCCTTTCCACTCCTAGTTAACCATTATTAATTGCTGTTTTCTGTATATTTGCTTACTCCACATAAGTGAGATCACTTATCCTTGGTCCGTTTGGGACTGATTTCACTCAGCATGATGTTTTCATCCAGGTGATGGTGTGTGTGTGTGTGTGTGTGTGTGTGTGTGTGTGTGTGTGTGTGTGTGGCGGGGTGCCATTAGGACTTCACTAAGCATGATGTTTTCATCCAGGTGATGGTGTGTGTGTGTCTGTGTGTGTGTGTATTGGGGTAAGTCAGGACTTCCATTCTCTTCCCGACTGGCCAATGTCCTCTCTGTGTGTTTTTAGTCAGTTTGGGTCTCAAATCCTCAGCCCTTTGCTGTGGTTTTCTTTGGCAGGACCCCATGGTGTACATGAACAATAAGTCTCCATTGGTAAGTCACCCACCTGAGTAGAGGTTCCCAGACCGCCCAAAGTGGACAGCAACGCCCCCTGGTGGTAGCTGGAATTCTCCAGGATCATGAGTCCTAGTCTAAATGTTTTTTCAATGCCACAGGGGAGAGGCCAAATAAATTTGAGAACCCATGGTAAACGATGGCACCCCTTGAGCACCACCACCCATACACACACCTTTTTTAATCATCCCTTTGTTTTGACATTGGGAGCATGTCTTTGGTCTGACCTCCAAGTGGCTGGCTTCCTGGGTCCCCATCAGCGACACCTCTACCACTGCTGTGGCATGCGAAAGGGCCCCCAGCCTCTCAGCACGATGGGCCCAGCCCCGGGTCAGTTTGGTTCAGGAGCTCCCCTCTGTGGCTATGATGTGTGAATACACAATTGGGCAGTCGGGGGTCACGGCACAAGTACACAGGGGAAGTCCGTTGTCCCCCGGAGCAGCGTAGTGACATGTTATTTCGTTCCTTCTTTGCAGACCCCCGAGAAGGAGACCGGCTACAGTAAGTGCTCACACCCTTCCCTTTGGCGGGACTCTCCGCTTAACATCGCTGCTTAGCCGCCCTCCTTGCACAGAGGGGCGCCTGGCTTAGCCACCTGGCTGTAATTCGGGGAGTGGCGAGGGCCCATCTTTGACTCGCTGACCATCGCTAGCCATATTGCTCTCTCCCTGCCTGGCCGGTGATGCTCCTCTTTCCTCAGACCCTTCCTAGATTCCCTTTCTGGAGTGTACTTTGGGGACTTGGCGCTTCTTCCTTCTGGCCTCTCCCAGTTTCTCTTGCCCGAAGGGATGGGAGCGAGCAAGTAGGAGGGGACAGCTGGGCCTGTGGGGTCTCTCCAAAAGCCTGCACGCAAGGCAGGGGCAGGAGGCAGGAGGCAACCATCAACAGAGCCCGGATCTGAGCCCGGGCAGGCGGGCTCCAGGCAACATGGGCAGCAGTGCTGTGGGCTCGCAGAGAACCAGGGCGGCCAGCGGGTGTTGTGCGGTCCTTTGGGTTGGCTGCAGGGTCATGTTCCCGCTGGGGTTCAGGCGTACTTTCCCAGGGGCTCTGTGGTCGCCGGGCTTCCCTGGCGATCAGCACCAGGAAGGACAGGGCCCGGCATGCGGCAGCCTCGCTCACCCTCCTTCCTCCTTGCAGCGGAGTTCACCGGGCCTCCCCAGAAGCCACCGCGGCTGGGCGCACAGGTGCGTGGAGGGTTGGGCGGGAGCGGGAACGGGAACCACTGGCGCGCTGTCTGCAGGCTCCACCAGGTGGAAGGCAAGGGATGCTCAGCTGTGCCCCCGGCATGAGGCCCAAGGAGGGGAAATGCCCGGCCTGGGGCCACACCACCCATTCAAGAACAAGCCAGACTCGGTCTGCTGTCTCCCATGCTTGAAGAGCTCAAGGTCCAGCCCTTGGGCTCTGTGCTGGGGACCCCTTTCTCTCGGAAGCCTTTCCGATGGGCGCCCAGCTCCCCAGGTGCCCTTATAGTAGCCTGCAGTGCTGGTTTTCGCATCTGGACAGTGGTTCTCAACCTCGGCGGCCTATGAGAATCACTGGGGCCCTTAAACAGCGGCCCGCGCCCCCTGCCCAGGGGATGGCTCGGGTGGTCTGGCGTGATGCTGCTGGCCTCAGCACTCAGGGCTGAGACCACTGCCCGGGAGCAGATGGGCGGGATGCACCCTGGGACAAAGCAGCGCTTTTTCAAAGTCAGCATCCCCTGACTTCCTCCCCACCACTCCCTTCTGCCCATGCAGTCCATCCAGCCCACGGCCAACCTGGACAGGACCGATGACCTGGTGTACCTGAACGTCATGGAGCTGGTGCGGGCTGTGCTGGAACTCAAGAACGAGCTCTGCCAGCTGCCTCCGGAGGGCTACGTGGTCGTGGTGAAGGCAAGGGCCGCTGGGACCTGAGCCCGGGCCGGGACCAGAGGGAGGCTGCCCGCCCAGCCCCAGAGGGAGGGTGGGAGTTCTGAGCTTCCTTATCTGCCACCTGGGCAGCTGCCTTTCCCACGAAGACCCTCATGAGAGAAAGGCTGTCAAAAGGAATTTAGTTTGTGGTCACCTCTAGGAGCTGGGACTGCGGCCAGGGAAGCATGGCTTTCCCAGAGCGCAGGTGACAGCCTCCATGCCCCTCTCGCTCCCCAGAACGTGGGGCTCACGCTGCGCAAGCTCATTGGGAGTGTGGACGATCTCCTGCCTTCCTTGCCATCCTCTTCCCGGACCGAGGTAAGTGCCCGCATCCCATAGCCCTCCCTACTCCCTGTGTCTTCTTGGCCAAGGCTCAGGGGCCCTACCAGGTGGCTTCTGGGTACCGTTGGTGGCACTGCGCTGCATGTTTTAGCTCCAGGTGACCCCAGGGAGCTAAGAGGGCACCTAAGGACCCGGCCCGCTTATGGGGCAGAATTGCCCTTTCAAGGAAATTCAGATACCCGCAGTGAGTTTCAGTGTTATTGTTGGGTTTGGGAGTGAACATTTTCACAGAAAGTTAGTTCCCATCAAACAAGTTCTGTACAGACAAGGGGTTTCCAAAAGTGCTCAGGGGGGAAAGGCCATTATCCATCCATTCCACTTTGCCACGGATCTTTTGCAGCCTCCTCAGACTGCTCAAAGCGGTGGCCCTACCCTGTTTATAGGCGTCGCCATGGACTCGAGGGCAGTGTTTGCCTTGGTTCCACAGTCAGCGACATTGGTTATGTTTTCCAAACGGTGTCTCCGTTCTCCATGGCCCCTGTTCCGCTCCCAGCTTTCTCCCCCCGCCTCCCTGTCCCCCAATCTGTGCCGCAGGGTGAGTGTCAACAGTGTTGACTTGATTGCTTGATCTCATACAGGTGATGCTGTTAGTCAGTCAGTTTAAATACAGAGCCCCATGCTCACATGGGGATATTGTTTATGAGTCAATCGGTTATGTGGCTGAAAGGTGGCCTTGGGAATGGTTTCAGCTTCCAATTTAAAGGGAAGTGGGTATCACAGGGTGGTAGTCTCAGGGGCTCTTCTAATCTCTGCCAGTCAAGTAAGTCCAGCCTTTAAAAAAATTTTATTATAAAGAATTAGAGTTTTGTTTACAATGGTCTCCCATTCTTTCCGGGGCCATCTATTGTGTCTGATCAGGATGGTCCATGGTGGTGGGCAGGGCTCACCTAGTTCTCCTGGTGTCGTGCAGATGAGGCCATGGCTCCTGGTGGCAAGTTCTTATTGCTAGAGGGTCATGCAAAGGTGGGCCCCCCTTCCTGTTTGTCCCTCTTTTATCCTTGTCCCTAGATGCCTTTGTTGAGTCCAGTCAGACTCATGGCGACTCTGTATAGGGTTTCCAAGATGTCAGTCTTTTGGGGAACACACAGCCTCATCGTCCTCCTGCTGTGCAGCTGGGGTGTTTGAACCACTCACCTTGTGGCTCACGGTCCCACACTCACCCAACAGCATCACCAGGGCAAGTGTGTCATTGACATCGACCTTATGGCTCTCCATCATTGATCGTTTCATCTAATTCTCTTTATTGACAAGAGAACTAACAAAACCTATCCGTGAGAAGCCCCAGTGAGAGGCCTCCCCAAGGTGCTTGTGCTCCCTGTGAAGCCTGAGCCTGAGCAGGAGAAGGATGGCCCCCACAGCAGCCAGCCCCAGGCCCCCAGAACAGCGAATGTGTTACCTTTGTGGCTACGGCTTCTCTGCATCTGGAGGTGGGAGACTATCCCGACTACCTGGGTGGGCCCAGTGCCCGCATAAGAGGGTTTCAGGAGGGCCAGAGACCGAGAAGGTGATACAGGGACAGAAGCAGAGGTCAAAGTGATGTGATTGCTGGAAGGGAGCCAGGAGCTAAGGAATCCAAACTGTCTCCAGACACTAGGCAAGGCCAGGAGCAGATGGTCCCCTTGAGGCCCGGGAGAAAGGCAGTCTGCTGACACCCTGACTTTAGCAACCCCCCATTCCACCCACCCCAAACTCGTGATTTTGACTCATGACAACCCTATGGAGCAGATTGGGACTGCCCGTGCGAGCTGCCAAGACGGTACTAACTCTTCACGGGAAGGGGAAGCCTCAACTTTTTCCCCGTAGAGTTTGGTGGTTTCAAACTGCTGACCTTCCAGTCAGCAGCTGGCGAGTAGCCACTGGCACCACCAGGACCCCTTTGGACGTCAGGTCTAATGAGACATATGTCCAACTGCTGACCCCCAGACCTGTGCAAGGTAATGAACCTGGGTCATTTAAGCCACCAAGTCTGGGCTAATGTGTGACGGGCCATGGGAAAGTGATGGGACGACTGTCCACGTTGTCATGTCGAAGCCTCTGGAAACCAGGAGTAGATTCTCAGACTAACCCTTGTCCTCCCACCAGGCTCCACTTTCAGCCAGTCACTCCCCCACAGTCAGTGACGGGGTGGCCCAGGCTGCCGGGTCCCATGTGAGACCTCAGCACTCTTGGGGCGATGGCCTGTGTGCTGACAAATGAGCTCTCCAGTCACCGCTCTGGATAATTGTCTCCTTGTATGTCTCAGCAGAAGGCAGCTCAATACAGACTTGGACTTGATCACACACAAAGAAACCCATGAGCCCACGTAATGGACCCCTGACCTTTCACACAAACATTTGAACCAGTGAGAGGGGGTGGGGCTCAGAGAAAGGAGGCCCTACCAACTACACCCGCCTTGGGTGACAGCAGATGGGCCGAAGATGTCCAGGCCAGTCTTTGCTGTCAGTCCTTGCTGTCCTGGGCTCCCTGCTGCATGGGACTTTGGATTCAGTCCAGGGAACTTCTGACCACCTGGGGGAACCTGCTGCGCCCAGCAGACCAACACCTGTGCGCTCACCATCCTCTGGTCACGAGACTTTGTCTCTCCCTCGACTGCTAGCCTCCCTTCTGTGTGCCTCTTGCAGATTGAAGGCACCCAGAAACTGCTGAACAAAGACTTGGCGGATCTCATCAACAAGATGCGGCTGGCGCAGCAGAATGCCGCCACCTCCCTGAGCGAGGAGTGCAAGCGACAGATGCTCACAGCCTCGCACACCCTGGCCGTGGATGCCAAGAACCTGCTCGATGCCGTGGACCAGGCCAAGGTCCTGGGCAACCTGGCCCACCCGCCTGCAGAGTGAAGGAGGGCACCACCCTGCCTGTGTCATCTGCCCCCCCACCTGGTGTCGTGTACCTCCCTGCGCCACACCCCGGCCCCTGCCTTGCTTTCGGTCACGTGGGTCTTCTCAGGGGGAAGGCCTAGGGGAGTCCTGCCCTTTGCCACTTTGCACGACCCCCTTCTCCCCACCCCACCCCCACTCAGGCTGCAGCTGGACACAAGGGCCCCTGTGGATGCTGGGGATGGCAGAGAGGGTGCAGAGGAAGACTGTGGCTACCCAGCTGTGCTCTCCTCACACGGGCCTGGCCCAGAGCAAGGGCAGCTTGTCACAGTGGTGCCAGGAGCCATCCCCGTGGCTTTATGTACGGGCATGGGGCTCAAGCTGTTCTTTCCCCTTCCTCTTTGGTCCTCGGAGGTCCCGGGCCGCACAGAGGAGCTGGAGAGGGGCTTTCGTGGGAGGCAATAGTGGGTGAGGCAAGGGATGGCCCTGGTTTTTGTGTACAGTGTACATTGGAATTTATTTAATAAGAGCCTGGTCTGGACTGACAGCTGTGTGCCCCACCCCCCACCCCGTGGGAGGACCCGGAAGATGATCCAGGAACGCGCTTATTGGGAGTCTGGGCACAGGACGCCCGGTTGTACCAACAGACCAAGCATTGGGAAGACTAGGGAGAGACGGGGTAAAACAGAACTTTGGGCAAGCGTCTGCCTCTCTTCTGACCTCTTTCCTCTCTCTTCCTTTCCTCTCTTCCTCTGCCCTTCCTGCCCCGCTCTTCCCCTCTTTTCTTTCTCACCCCCTTCCTTCACCCCCGTTCTCACCTGTTCCCTTCCTTTCTCTTGTGTTTGCGTACAACACTCTTTTACCCCCTTTCTATTTGACTTGTGGTTGAATTAAAATTGTATAATTTGCTTTGGGGTTTGCTTGGTTTTTGTTTGTTTGAGCCACACTTTGGGGACGTTCGTTGCATCTCGTGGGTGGACACTGGGGCTTGCCCAAGGGAAGTGTGTGTGACACTCGGTTGGAAGTCAGGGCCGGTTCGCCCGGGGCCTTTGGTCTCTGCATGGGGAGCGAGGCACTGACCAAAGGGTGACTTCTAGGTGGACCATGGCAGTTCCCACCACGGCCACACGAGGGAAGCCAGTGACATCCTCCCGGAAGATACCAGAGTCATCAGATTTGGGCCAGGCTTGATGCTGAGGGAGTGGCTAGAGAAGAGACCTCAGGTAGTAAAAGGTGCAGATTAAGTTTTATTTCATCCCTTGATTTACATGCAAGATGGACGTGGAGCCTGAAAAGCGCTCAGATGTTAGAATGGGTTCTCTAGTGAAGGAAAGGCCAGTGATGCTGAAGGGCTGGATAGAAAGAGATTCACATCCAGAACTGGCTCACACAGTTGTGGAAGTGGCTCAGTCCGTCCATTTCAAGTCTGCGGGTCAGATAATTAGCTGGAGATGTCTCCCAACTCCTGTCACCGCAGGGGCTGAGGAACTAGGAAGCAGGAAGATCACAGCGTGTAGAGGCCAAGTCCAAGCTCAGGTCAGCAAGGTTGTTGATGGCTCCTGGGATGGGCAGGCAACATGGCAGGAAGTTAATGAACCAGATAAATGTAGGATCCAGCTCCAGCAGATGTGAAACTCTTCCATGGAGTCTGCTTTTAAAAGGAGCAGGCCACACCCCCGCACAGTTTTTCTTCCAATTACACCAGAACCTGACCTAATCAAGAGGGCTACACTCCACCACAGCTGCGGCTGCTTACTGAGCTGACCATGTTATGTTGGATCCCATCACAGCGTTGATTACATTGTGTTAGATCGGCTAAACAGGATTGCTACCAAACTACTGAGAACCGTGGATCAGCCAAGTTGGGACAAAGCCCTAACTATCACTGTTAGTGAACATGCCCACACCAGTGACCTCTAGGAGCCAAGACAGGGAGAGGTCAAAGTGGCTTAGAAAGGGGACCCAAGAGTCCTGGAGGAGGCTGAAAGCATGGCTCTGGTTTCCTGTTGGCTTCCCCATGCTGTCCTGGGGTAGGACCCTAGGGCCTGGTGCCTTGTGGAGAAGCAGCATCCGTCAGCTACTGAGCCCTGACCTGGCTCCCACAGGTGACCAAGGGCCTTGACAGTTCCCACTTCAAAGTGAGCAGCAGGCTCCACTGAGAAGGTCAGAGTTGGCCGGAATACACGGAGGACTTTAGGAAGGACAGGGAAGGAAGTCTGTGGAGACAAACAGTCCTGCAGTGATAGCATTCTCAGGGCCATCTCGGGGTGCAAAGCAGTCTAGCTCATCTTCCATGGCTCAGAACAAGTGCCCTGAGTTCTGATTGCTCACTCACCCAGCATAGAGATGGCTTCTATTGGAGAGAAGGGCATCTATTGGAGAGAAACCTGTAACACCAAGTACCAAGGGTCTAGGGCCCTGCAGAGGGTGGTTCCTAACAAGCTCCAAGTTTAAGCTGGGCCTTTAAAGACAGTCAATGTTGCAGCCAAGAAGGGAAGGGTAGAAGGAAGGGGAAGCCAGGGGAGGAACTCCAGGCTAGACAGCACGATCCACCTACCTACATCCACCATCCATCCCTCCATCTGGAGGGACCAGCTTGGCCTCTCCAGGTGCACCACTGGTCCACCTCCTCCCCACCAGTGCCCCGCATTTACCTACTTCCCCTCCCCAATGTCCCTCTAGCACTATGCTGTTAAGCCCTATAGCCCAAAGCCCCCAGACTTCCTTCTTAGCTTGGTTTACAGCCACTCCAACCGACATCTCCCACTGCTCCCCACACTGCAGCCCCACCTCAATCTGACTGTTCTCCTCGACCACTGAGGCTGTGCTAAGTCCCTGCTGTTGCTCATCTCAGGCCCACCCCACCCCTACTTCCTGACCAACTTCTCCCATCTTCCCAAGGCACCCTTTTTTGGGGGGTTCACACCTTGCTTCTCTCTTCCAGTCCCACATCCACCTGCTGCTTCTCCCTGCTTGGCTGTGCCCTCACTCGGCAGTATCTGCACCTGCTCCTCCAGGAGCTTCTCACACGGATGCCCATGCTCACCACCATCACCCGGCATCCGGAGAGCCAGTGCCGTCCCTTATGTTAGGTCCTCTGCGTTCAGAACAAAAGGTGCTCGGCCAGTTCTTAGCTCTGAGAGCTGTCGTCGAGGTGACTGGTTCCATGTCTTCTAGGAGTGGGCTAGTTCAGGTTCTTTAGGGAGAAACACCTGCAGTTGGATGGGGGCAACCCCACAGGTTTATTCTAGAGGCAGAAGCAGTTCAGGATGGTCAGTAGCACCCCGTCTGGGAGCTAACACAGGGCTGTGAAATCAGATCATTCCAGCCAGGAGCGGAGGCAGGAAGAGTCCAATGGTCCCCAGGAAACAGACGATGATAAACAACCACAGGAATATCCTGTCGATTACCATGGCAACATACTTCCAGTCTTCTTTTACCTGAAGTAGAAATGGGCTCACAGTGATAGAGGCCAGGCCCTCTGAAGATCACCACTGGGAGGCAGCTACACACCCTGAGACCTTGGGAAGCTCAAAGCCAATGCCGGGAGAGGGGTGGGTGGGGAAGAGAAATATGGTTGTCTCAGAGTTCAAAGCATCCTTGCCTAATAACTCCTGGTATATGCCATCCCCTCTACGAGGCCCAGAGTTTTCCCATAGGCTTCTCACTTTCCTGGCAATGGATGCTTCGACATTCAACTCAAGGATAGGGAGACATGGAAGAGATACAATCCCTCTCCAAGGGACTTTTAGTGATTTCAATGTGATGTCCAGCAGCTATAGGATGGTTAAATCTTTGCTGGCCCATGTTGTCTCCTCCCCCTGCTCCACCCCTATACACACCCACCACCACTCGCCTGCAGGGAACAGAGAAAGGGATGCCGGTAAAGATACCACGTTTTCCCAAAAGTAAGACATCCCCTGAAAATAAGACCTACTTACAGTTTTGCCTCTCGCTGAAATATAAGGCACCCCTCCGAAAATAAGACCTCCCTGAACATAAGGCCTCCCCAATAATAAGGCCCCTGAAACTACAAGGACTCTGGACTCTGGACCCTAGCAGCGGGCACTGCCGCGCAGCTCACTGTTGGCCACAGCGTAGCCGGAGCAGACAGAAAGTGTGAGTAAATGTACCACAGATTGTTGTACATGGAAATAATGGTAGTAACAAGAAATTCTACATACTGTAGGATTCACAGTTTGTCTGGTTATGCTGGTTTGTGATGACAACGACTACCATACTGTATACAGGTAATAAATTTACTTTTTGTTGTTCAACAATAAATGTGTACCATAATCTTCTTCAGGGAAAAATAAGATATCCCCTGAAAATAAGACCTAACGCATCTTTGGTAACAAAATTAATATAAGCAACTGTCTTATTTTTGGGAAAACAGGGTAAGTGCAACTCCAGGGAGGCTGGAGGCCCTTTATGGAACTAGGGGAGAATCTGAGGGTCACAACACAGGCAAGGAGGTCTGGATTCCTAGCCATTCCAAGATTAGATAATGATTAATTTCTCTTATCTACTGAGAAAGCCATCCCGTAATGACCTCCCGGCCTTTCGTCCTCCCTGAAGTTAATAAGTTGCCAGGTCGCTAAGAAGAGTTCTGTGATCCTGGGCAATGCACTGCTCGCCTAGTCATGCAAGTCACGGCGGGAGGGGGTGGGGGCGAGGAGACCATCTGCTATCACCAAGATTGGCCGGCGTCTGGGTGAATACTGAAGTTCACAAAAATGTCCAGATCCTATGAACAAGGAGAATGGCTGAAGACCAAACCCTGGAGCTCATGGATCTGATCTTGGAAATATTCCCTGGGCCTTCCCCTGCCTCTCCACCTCCCACCATGCAGGATGATGGCTGGCCTGGTGTAGCACTGGGAGGTTTAGCTCTTGGGACCTCTCCCCTCCCACTCACTGTCTGTGAGTTTGGCTTTCTTAGCTTCCATGGGATCCTGACACCAGCCAATCAAGTGCCCTAAAAGGGAAGTGCTTGACCGACTACCAGCTAAAGGGCTAGACATTGGACAGCGTCCCCTCCCCTTCCATAGGCACCTCAGTCAACACCCCAGAAGCCAACTGTATCGGCAAGGTTGTCCAGGCTTGAAGCCTCGATGGAGCCGTGCTTCTGTGCCCACAATGGGGTCACCAGGGGTGGGAACCGATTTGATGGGCACTAACACCAACAACTTACTGCTCTTACCCCTCGCGGTGCGTTCCAACCAGGGACTCTCCATGGTGGTGTATTCCAGGAAGGGGGGGCCCTGTCTAAGGGGGCCGGGCTCTCCAGAGAGCAGCTGGGTGGACCGAGACCAACACCTGTTAGTTCCTACTAAGCTCATGGGCGAGGGGTCCCTCACCCAGTTCCAACTCACCGAAGAGTCAGCGTCCTCAGACCTCAGGTGATCAGCAATGTAGCGCACGCCGTCCAGTGCCTTCTGCATGCTAGGCGACAACAGGAGCCCTCTCTCCTGCCCCGGGGCCTCGGCCTGGGCAGCTGAGGCCACTGGACGCAGGCCCTCGGGGTTGTAGAGAGCACCCACTGAGGGGGTAGAATGACAGGCACACGCCCAGCCATCTTCATCCTCCTCTTCTCCCTCTCTCTCCTCTGGATCCATATTGGTGTCCAGCCAGCGATAGGAGGGGCTGAGCTTCAGGCCTGGGGGCTCACAGAGCTTCAAGGGCGGCAGTGGCCGGTTCATCAGAAGCCAGCGGGGCACACAGGCCAGGAAGGCCACCCGCACCCAGTGAGGCATGTTGTGGGTGCCGGGAGAGTGGTGGTGGACGTTGAGCACAAAGACGGTGATGACGATGGACAGGGTGACGAAGACCATGGTGAAGAGCAGGTACTCGCCGATGAGCGGGATGACGAGCGAGGTGGACGGGATGATCTCGGTGATGAGCAGCAGGAAGACTGTGAGCGAGAGCAGCACGGAGATGCAGAGCGTGACCTTCTCGCCGCAGTCGGAGGGCAGGTAGAAGACCAGCACGGTGAGGCAGGAGATGAGCAGGCAGGGGATGATAAGGTTAATGGTGTAGAAGAGGGGCAGCCGGCGGATGAGGAAGTAGAAGGTGACGTCGGGGTAGATCTCGGCGCAGCAGTCGTACTTCTTGGAGTTGTAGGTCCCCGTGGCGTTGATGATGGCCCACTCGCCGCTCTCCCAGTAGTCCTTCAGGTCCACCGCCTGACCCATCGGCTCCAGGTCGATCTTGGCCTTGTCGTAGGTCCAGGAGCCGAACTTCATCTTGCAGTTCTGCTGGTCGAAGGGGAAGAAGGTGACATCGATGCTGCAGGAACTCTTGTAGATAGCGGGGGGCACCCAGTGCACCGTGCCCGAGAAGAAGAGGTGGGCCTTGGTCATGTGGGTCACCGCAAACTCCCCGTCTGCACTGGGGACAGGAAAGGAGATGAGAGGCTTGGCGCCAAGCTCAGCTACCCATGCCACGTGACGCCAAGCAACTGACCGAGCGGAACCCCAACCCTCAAGTTCAACCCGGTCAAGTTGTTGGGGTCTCACGTGAAGTGCGTTAAGACTTGCCCAACACACGCATGTCTGGCTCCACTCCACGAGCCATCTTGTTAATGCTGTCTTAGAAGTCATCTTCTAACGCACAGGAGACCTTTCACAGAATGTCACGGAGTACCGACAGGTTTGCAAGGAACCCCTATGGACATGTAGCTGTCTTTCCTTTGTCAGAGGTAACACTGGGAGGTATTTGTGGCATATAAGTGGTTCTTTGCCTGGTTTTACTGAACAGCTTACAGCGATGACTTAGGAGTATATTCTCTCCCTTCTTGGGAGCCTCAGTTCCAGGCACAGAAAAGATATAAAATCTTTCTTGAGCACACCCACTTACCCTGTGGTTGGGAGGCTGTCTCCTCCACCACAGACTCTCGCAGAGCGACAGAGACAGAGAAAACTACGAGCCATCCGCTGCCCTTTGAGGAACCATGAGAAGATGGACACAGACACGCACAACTACACACAAGGCAGGTGGTTTGGCAAAAACACCGAGAGAGTGGGTCAACTGCCTCGAAAGACGCAAGGGGAAACTCCCATCCAGTGGGAGCCAGTAGGGTCCTTAAGAAAGCTCTGAAGGAGCCATGGGGGCACTGCGGAATAAGTGTTGGGCTGCTAACTACAACATCAGCAGTTCGAAGCCACAAGCTGCTCCTGGAGAGAAAGACGAGGCTGTGTGCTCCCGTCAATTGTCCAGTTGAATATTCTCAGAAATGCCTTAAAGGGTCTCTATGAAATGGAATCAGCTAGAGGGCAGTGGGTTTGGTTTGGGCTGGGGGTTCATGATTGGTAGGTTTGGTGTACACAAGGGGTAGAGAGTGCACGAGTTCTCAGAGGACCCCAAGGAACAAGAAGCAAAAACGGGAAAGGGCAGGTCCTGCCTCCTGGGCTCAGGCAGGGTGTGAGTGGGTGTGCTGGGACATGAAGTCAGAAGGGCCCCAGGGACAAGAGGTCACAGGTGTTTGATTGGGAGGGCACTGAAGGGTTTCCGCTGGGGAGGGGTAGCACTGTGACTTCTGGGGGGCTGCTTGAAAGCAGAATTAGAGCCTTTTAGTCAGGAAGTGCTGGTGTGCTGCGGATCAGGGGTTGGCCTGCTAGCAATGAGGTTGGTGGTTCAAACCCACCAGTTATTCTGTGGGAGTGAGCTGAGGCTCTCTCTTCCTATAAGGATGTGCAGTCTCAGAAACCTGCTGTAAGGTCACTATATGTCGGAACCAACTGGGTGGCAGTGGGTTCTTATTCAGGAGTCCCTGGGTTGTAGAAAGAGTTAACAGTCTCAGCTGCTCACCCGAAGCTGGGCAGGTCAAGGCATGAATGTTAGGAAGCAGAAGGTGCAGGAATGGTTGAATGTAAAAAGGGTCCTGCAATCCTCCACCCCATTCACATTAGAAAGTTTTTTAAAGGCAGCTTGAGTTCACCCAGAAACTCCCCAGAAAAAACATTCTGGCAAAGACTTCCAGGGGAGGGGAACTGTTGAGGACCCTGAGGGCCAGAGCCCACTCAGATGCACCCAGAAGGTCACCTTGAGCTGAGTCAAGCTGTGGACAGGGGGTTGGTGTTTGACATTCCGATAGAAGGATATGAATTTGTGGACATCACACGAGGCGATCCCGTAGTTAAAAACCTCACGAGGGTAGCCCTCGGGCAGTGGCTATGCTCTGGGCTCCTAACCACAGATCAGCAGTTGGAAACCACCTGAGGAAGAAAGATGAGGCTTTCTACTCCCTGAAAGATCTGCGGTGCAGGAAGCCCAGGGCGGCAGTTCTACCCTGCCTGGAGGGCCCCTATGAGTCCCAAGGGACTGGTTGGCTTTTTAAAAGGGTCCATAGAAATGGAAAGGAAGAGAAATTAACACATCAGGGAGTCTAAGGACCCACCATGGGACTCTTGGCCAGGTGGAGGGCAAGAGAGGAGGAAGAGGCAGTCTGTTCTGTGGTGAGTCATCCAGTGGTGCCTCCTCAGGGCCTGGGTTCCCCTGAGAGGTGCTGCTGCTAAACTCCGGGAATTAGTCTTTTATACAGTCTCTCCCCACTTGAATTCACATAGTCAGACCTAAGACCCAGAGGTCCAGAAGAACACACAGGAAGAGACAGATTCCTCTGCTATGGAGTAGTTCCAAACAGGATTTATGGGTAGTCTGAAAACAAAATTTAGAAAGTAGTAAACTGATCCCCAAAAAAATTTAAAGGAGGGAAGGGGCATTTCTGTCATCACACACAATCACCACTAGATGGCAACATGTGCCCCATTTTGAGGAAGCCTGCAGCAGTCTGGGGAGACTCGTGTTTCTGGTTAACCTGCAGTGTAGTATCCACCTGGCAGGAGACCTTCCTTTAAATGTCTGCAAGATTTTCTGTTAGACTTTTTTCCTAGCAAGTCTTCTTGTTAAAATCAAATACCACTGGGTTTGGCTTTATTTGGTATTCCTAAAACACAAGAACCCATTAGATACTATGACTTGGCTCCCCATCCCTGGGGGCCTCAGGGAAACCAGGATCCTGGGTGCTGCCCAGGACACAGAGGCATGGGGTGTGGGCGGGGGAGGGGGAAGCATCTGTCAGTCCCGTGGCAGCTGCAACATCAGGCCTCCCAGGCAATACAGTGATTGACAAACACACCAACGAGCTGGCAGGACTTTGGGTCTGACTCCCAACTGGAGGACATAAGCGAAACATCGTGGGCCAGTATGGTCCCCCTGGAGACTCCAAATCCAGAAGGTCATTTCGCCCTCTGTTTTATTACTTAAAATTAGCCCATTACCATTGAGTCTGTTCTGACTCAGAGACCATAGGGCAGAATAGAACTGCTCTGCGTTTCTAAGACAGCTGAATCTTTACAGAAGTAGACAACCTCGTCTATCTCTCCAGGGGTGGCTGGTGGGTTTGAACCACTGACCTTGAGAAGAACTCCTCAGTGAGTAGGCCACTATGCCATCAGGGCTCCTTAGAACTACTACATAAGGTTTCCTATACTGTAAATCTTTACAAGCCAGCCTCGTCTTTCTCCTGTGGAGTAGTTGGTGGTTTTGTACTGCTGACCTTGCCTTTAGCAGTCCAATATTTGACTCACTACACCAAGACTCCCTCATGTTTCCAAAGTAGGTCAAAGAAATTAGAAAACACTGAGTAAATGGGTTTCTTTGTTGCAGAACTTGTAACAACATTTAGAATGCTATTGCATCTTGGTATTTTTCAAGGATGTGGGGGAGTGACATACCATGTTGGAACAAATTATTTGACCCTGAAATCACATTCTTCATACCTATTTACATCCTTACTAAACGCTATTGCTCCTAAGATGAATTCAACTCCTGGAGACGCCTGCATGTCAGAACAGGACTGTGCTCCCTACAGTTCTCCACCGCTCTGATCTCCAGGACTCAGATCGCCAGGCCGTTCTTCTGAGGTGACTCTGGTTAGAGCCGAATCACCAATCTTCTGGTGAGTATCCAAGCATTTAGCCGTTTATGGCACCAAGGGACAGCAGTGATCCTTAGGAACATTTTTTTTATACAAACATAACACCACGCATCATTTCCTTTTAACTTGCTGGTTTCTAAATGATGACTTGTCTGGTAGCAAACAAACTTGCGTGGGAATATCAAACCAAAGCAAAGCCACTGCCATTGAGTTAATACTGGCTCATAGGAACCTAAGTCAGCGCAGAACTGCCCCTGTATGTCTCTGAGACTGCAATTCTTTATGAGAGAGAGCCCCATTTTTCTCCCCCAGAGCAGCTGGTGCTTTTGAACTGCTGACCTTGCTGTCGTCAGCTCAAGGCATAGCCATTACATCACGAGATCTCTCGATAGATCGATAGATGCATAGATAGATATAGTCACTTTGTCCGCAAGACTTGGCTTTTTATGAGGAACTAATCATTCTGGCCACAGATAGACCTTTTGTGGTCTGGGATGCAAGGCCAATAGAAAAGGGCATGAGTTCTTGAGAGACAGACCAGGCGTGCTTTGCCCATTAGAAGGGGTGACTCCTGCGTATGGCCTGTTCCTGCAGTGTCAATCCTTAAGCACAAGCTCTCAGGCCTTCCTTACAGACACTGCACCACATTCTCCAGACCCCACCCCGATATTGACCAGTCTTTGTCTGATTCACAAAGAGCTGGGCACTGGCCCGCAGTGGATGCTCGGTCCGTTTCAGTTGTGTGTGTGGATGAGCGATCCAAAATAAAAGGAATAAAGAAAAGACACAAAATGAGAGATTCTTAGCAACTTCGGGAGGTGATGAAGCTGAGACACAGGGGGAGTTCCTTCCAAAGCCACCCCAGCAGACCCTCCAGGAGGACCCCTCCCAGCTCTCCAGACTCCTCCCAGGACTGCAAAGGCTCCTTACTTGTTGTAGAGGACAAGGTCGGGGATCCAGATCATCTCGGAAGGGACCCGCAGGGATGTGATGTTGCCAAAGTCGGCCGGGTTCCAGCGCAGCTTGTGGTCGCTCCACTCCTGTGCAGGGAGAAAGGCACGTCCCCCCGGGGCTTGACCTCAGTGCTGACCCGGGGCAAGACCACATGCAGATCCTCCCCAACCCTCACCACCAGGAAAGAGCTCTGCTCCAGGAACCAGGTGGGCCTGGGATTGCGAGTCTCTCCTTTGACTTGCGTTCTGATGGACTGACATCCTGAGAAGCCCTCCGTGCCTCAGCCCCGACCAGGTAAGCTGGTCACCCGGGAGAGCCTCTGGCACACATTAGACACCGCCCAACAACCCTGTTGAGCTGCATCATTCTTCTGGTAATGGCCCCGCTCCTCTCCGCACTGAGCCCTTCCACCCTCCATAGAGGAAGAGCCCCAGGGTAGACATCCGCCCCACTCTATGCACACCCCCGCCCCTTCAGGTAAGGCCAAACAGGTACCCAAGATGCTCCATGTAACCCAAGAGGAACTGAAGACCCACTGCCAACTCAAAGCAACCCCATAAGTCAGGGTAGGACTGCTCTTGTGGGTTTCTGAGACTGTAACTCTTTACAGGCCTGGAAAACCTTCTAGCATAGTGATTATGCATTGGGGCTGTTAACCCCAAGGTCATTAGTTCGAAACCACTAGTAGTGGGCTGCTAACCTCAGGGTCAGCCATTCAAAACCACACGTCCCTCCTGTCCAAAGCTGCAATCTCAGGAACCCACAGGGGCAGTTCTCCCCTGTTCTATAGGGTCGTTGTGAGCCGGAATTCACTCCACGACTGTGAGTTTACCGAGGAGGAAAGGAGACTCCAAGAGGCTAAGGAACTGTCCAGCCCTACAGAACTCTCCTTCTCCTCCCTCCCCATCCATCGCCAATCCACGGTCTAACGGGGGCAACCCAAGTCAGCGGGCTCGGCCCCCTGGGGGCCCCACTGAGGGGAAGGCCCCCCCCACCTGTTTCAGCCAGACGTTGGTGGTCATCATTTGGTTCTTCTCGTCCTGGCAGCGAGAGGGAAGAGAACAAAAGTGGGTGCAGCAGTGGCCAGGCCCAGAAAACAGGGTGCAATGGGACGGGCTGTTTCACTCCAAGGCTAGCCCGCCTCCCACACACCCACTGCTACCCTGACTCTGATTCTGCAGGACCGACCCACGGGCCACTCGGGCCCTCGCGGCTGTGTCAAGTGCAGCAAGCAGAGCCTATGGAAGCTCACTGTAGTCCGAGACTGCAGGGTTGCCTGATAAGAAGGGAGTGGAGAAAACCTGGAGAGGGCCCTGGTGCACTATGGGTTAAGCTGGGCTGCTAACCACAAGGTCAGTGGTTCAAACTCAGCAGCCCCTCCCAGGAGCAAGGTACCATCGTCTGCTCCTATAAAGGTGGGCACTCCGGGAGACAGTTCAGTGGGAGTAAGTGTGGTTTTTTGGTGGCAGTGTGCCCAGTCCAGAAGGAGGGCTTTTGACTGACCATGTCACGGCTGAAGGGGACTGAGCGGGAGGCTGGAGCTGAAGCTGGTAGGAGGGCCAGGGAAAGGGGCCAGGCAGGTGTGAGGGGCTGACTCTGAGGGAGGAGGGGGATAGGGAAAACACACCACGTCGATGAGCTGGGCGATAGACAGGCCGAATCGCACGATCACCACGTCTGAGGTGTTGGGCACAGGCCGCGCCCAGCGGTTGTAGCCCCCAAAGAGGTGTTTGAAGAGGCGGTCCTCGGCTTGCGTATGGGACCCCCGCTGCGCCAGCGCTGCGAGAGGAGAGAAGGGGGGCGTCTCCAGGAGTCCTCTCACAGTGGCTGGACACTCGGGTTCCACTCCCTGTCCTCTTAGGTCAGAGCTGCTCAACCTCCTGAACCTCAGTTGCTTCTGTGAAATGGGGCTACTGATCTAGGAGCTATCTCAAACCCTGCCCAATATGTGGGCTGGCAGAGCTAGCAGGGAGCCTAACGTGTGGTCCTTTGGCTCAGGACACGTCAGCGACATAGGAAGAAGTAGACGCAGGGCTGAAGAGGACAGAGGCAGAATTCAGACAAGAGACAAGCTTCAACCCTGAACTGAGGAGTCCTGTGGGGACTGTGGGGACACCCAGGGTGTGGGGGTGAGCTGGCTGGAGAGGCTTCCTGCCTGGTTACTGTGAGCCCGGGCAGCCTTTAGATCAGTGGTTCTCAACCTGTGGGTCGCGACCCCCTTGGGAGTCAAACGACCCTTTCACAAGGGTCGCCCAATTCACCACAGTAGCAAAATGACAGTGATGAAGTAGCAACAAAAACAATTTGATGGTTGGGGGTCACCACAATATGAGGAACTGTATGAAAGGGTCGCAGCGTGAGGAAGGTGGAGAAGCACTGCTTTAGATGACTCACTAATGCTCGCATGTCTGGTTGGGAGCCCGGGGATCCTCTGCTGCACTAGGCATCCCCTCTGCTCTTCCTTAAAGTGTCTGGCTTCCTCTGCTGGAAGTGGTTACTGTGACCAGCTGGTAACCCGAAGTTAGCAAGTCCCAGTCCACATAGAGTTAGTTACCTCCGAGAAAGGCCTGCAGAGCTCTTTGGGGAAAATCAGCCGTGGAAAGCCGTGAGCACATTCTGCTCTGACGCAGGCAGGCTGGTCATGAGTTGGCCTGGACCGCACAGCGGCTGGCCGTCAGCCGGACACTGAGTGCACCACAGGAGACTGAGGGGACCGCACCTGTGTGGCCCGGGGTTCTGCTGATAGCGTTGCTGCTTCAGGGGCCCTGCTGCCTGAGCAAGTCGTGAGCTTGCCCAGTCAACACCAGAGAAACACGCCATTGCCACGTGGCGACCGGACGCTGGTCAGTAGCAACAGCGACTGCGCACTGATGGCCGCCCACATCCCAAGATTTCACTGCTGCCATGGACGGACGGCACTTTCTTTGACGCCTCACCTTCGATCCCGGAGGTGCGCAGTAGCGTCTGCATTTCGCTGAGCTACGCTCTAGCTTGGGAGGGTCACCTGGCATGATGGTGACTGTCAGAACGGTGACAGCGCCCCCATCTTCTCACTGAGGTCATTTCCAAAGTCCTCTGCTAGCGGCAAGCAAGGTCGGTAGTTCAACGCCCCCCCCCCCCTCCCCCCCCGGCTGCTCCCGAGGAGAACGAGGAAGCTATTCGATTTTTCAGCCTCAGAAACCCTATGTAGGGTCGTGATGAGTCAGACGGGCTGCATGGTGGGGGACGTGGAGGCTTGTTTGTTTGTTTGTGTGTTTGTTTTCTGGGGCTCTGGCTATTGTGGCAATGCAATCCAAGGGCATCTCCTTGACATGGCATGTGCGCCTACGGGGCATGAGATGAGATTGTATCTCACTGATTCCCCCACTCACCTGCGGGGATGAGGAGCCACCAGAGGCAGCGGCGGGCCGTGGGTGGGGGTGCATGTCGACAGGGGCCCATGGCTTCGCAGGAGGGGCGGGCTTCTTCAGGACAGCAAAGGGTCGGTTGGACGCTACTGTGACTGGACCTCAAGCTCCTGGCATGGCAGCGCTGCTCTCGGCTGGACCTGGGCAGACCCAGAAGTGGCTCTTAGGATTGAGCATCCTTAACCAGGGTCTCTGCGTCTCCCCCTGCACACAGGTGGGAATGCTGAAGAAACAGCACCCAGCAGACCTTCCAGGAGATTAGGGCCATTGGACCTTCCCTGGCTTGATTCTGGAACCAGGTCCAGCAGCCCCTCGGCCCAGAAGGCAAGCGCTGGCCTGTGGCAGCAGTTCCTCATCTATGGCACAGAGACCATCGTAGGTGGCACAGCACCATTCACCACAGCCAACCCAACACCAATCCACAGCCAGTCTGCAGTCGATGGCCTTCCTGCTTCCGTGTTCTTGGGTGAAATGCTTATCAGAAATTGATGAGCACATTGACCGAGGAGAACACGTCTCCTCCCCACCAGCCACCCTGGGCACCACACTCCAATGCCCTCCTGCTCCCGGCCCCCGTGTCTAGTCATCCTCCTGGGCCCAGCCCTGCCGGGCCACTGGGTGCTGAGTGGGGAGAAGCCAGCGGTTGCCAGAGAATGACTGCTCAAAGGCACATGCTGGCCCCACAGAGAGAAGCCCACAGCTCTCCCCGAGAGGGGTCCCCAAAGGAACTATGAGGATGGAGCAGGGGTCCTGGAAGTGGGGCGCTTCCTCCATCCAGAGCTGCTTCTGTTCACACACCCTGATTTGCTGGAGCACACTCCCAGGCTTGCTCCTCCAGGCAGGGAGGTCCAGCTTTGCAGGCATGCAAATTAGCATCTCCCTGAAAACCCTCCCGGCCCCTCAATGCTGTGACCCAGGTGCAGGTGAGCTACAGATCCATGACTGTAGGGTTTCAGGGTCTCTGTCTCCCCAGAGGGGCAGGAACGTCGCTCCTGGGGGCGGTGGACGATCCCTTACAGAAGGAATGAGCACAGATAACTTCTGTGCAAAGGAAGCTACCTGTCGTGACCATTTTGTGTTCTGCAATCTTTCTCTCTGTACCTATTGGCCAGCTGTGTTATCTGCAGGGATTAGAGGGAGTATACTTTCCTTTGTTTCCCAAATCTCCTGCCATCGCATGTATATTCATATACATAGATGATATATAGGCTATTTAACAGAGATGAGCAGATTAAAGCACACCTGCTGTGCATCTGACACGTGTTGTTCATCACAAGATGCGTGTTGGTTTGAGACGCCGTCTGTAACTGATCACCAGCCCACCCTGCCTGCACATTGGAATCATCGTAGCGCTGATACAGGAGTGATACCGCGGGTAGAACTGAGGTCCTTGGGGGGGCGGGAGGCTGAAGAGGGAAACGTGGCCCACCCAGGGCCAGGTGTGCCCCCTCTAAGGTTTTAGGTGATCCCTCCTATCAGCAAATCCATTCACTCTTCCTTCCCAGCAAAGATCAAGGCTACAAAGGCTATCAATCATCTCACCTCCTAAGCCAGTGCGTCCAAGACGAGAAAGAGCTTTGTACCCGTTAGTGAGAATTAAGCAGGAATAAGGGGCATTCGGTCAGGCTGAGCTCGCATCCTAGAAAAATCCAATGAGGGGCTTCTGGACGCTTGCTGGAAATTCCTCTTTTTAAAAAAAAGTGCAAATGAGGATCACTTGACTCTAGAGGACATTCCTGCAAGAGGCCTCAAATTTGCATCCCTTGTAATTAGCCCGAGATGATCATTTCATTAGTTTGTCACCGGAAACCAAAGGAGAAATTGTTCCAGATAATTGACATTAATTAAAGTAACCTTCCACATCTGGTGAGAAAGGTATTCAAAGAGAAAAAGGAAAAAGGCCTGGTCTGGACTCGGAGCCTGTACCTGGCTGGGTGGGGGTGGCAGTGTCTATGAAGGTGTCCGGGTGGGCAGGATACACAGATAGCCGTCGACATGGACACTTCATTTGCAGAGTGCTCCAAGACCAGAGGCTAATATCCCCAGGGACCATCACTCCTTGCTGAAGTCAACAGTACCCACACCCCACTTCCACCTCCCCAGGCTCAGTGCAGCCTCACCTACCTCTGCAGTCCTGGGTCCATTGATGCCCACGTAGCCTGGGCTTGCTTCTCTGTCCATCTTCCTCCTCCCTCTGGTTTCCACCAGCTCGCTCACCATCAGACCATCTTCTATCTTCTTTAAGCGCAGCCTTCTCCAGGAAGCTGGCTTAGACCCCACCCAGCCCCTCTCAGAACCTGGCTCCACCTCCCCAAGTGTGGGAATCCCAACTCCCCTTGCTAATAAGCTAAAGGAAGCCCCTTGATTAGAGGAAATGCTTCCAAATAACTTCATTAGAGATGCTAAAGGGAGAGGGAGACTGCATCTGTGACTTTTAACTCTGTCCTGCTCAATGTGTCGATCAATTAACACTTTAGGTGGAGTGAGAGCTGCAAGCCCATCTGGCCCACCACACCTGCTAATGCAGAAGTTCCTCTGCATGAATTCTAGCCTCGGAAAAGCCAGCAATGAAGACCTGGCCACCACCCAAGACAGTACATGCTAACAGTGTCTGCTGTTTGTGTTAAGTCATATAGACGCTTACTAGTCCCAAACCTAAGCCAACCATGGAATAAATAACACTGATAAAGGCAGAGAAGCAGGTTCCCTACCATAGAGCCACTGTCCCTGAGACTAGGTTGCCCGAACCAACAGGAAGAGTTGACTTCCACTGGGTGCTGAGCAACCTCAGCAAGGGCCAGCCGGAGGCTGTATTTCTTCTAGTAGCCCACGGCTTCTGAAATGCCCTCCTGAGTCCCCAGAAGCTGCTAGTTAGTGTTCCTTTGACCCCAACACCCACCATGTCCCCAACACCAGCCTTGGGTGCACCTTTCTTACCTGTGGTCACAGAAGAAAGCAGGCCATTCAAAAGATGCAGAGAACCAACCTGGCTCGGAGATCCTGGGCAGCCGACAGAAGTTCTCCCAGCATGAGAGAGGGAGGGGGTGAAGGGGGAACTCAGCCCCTTCGTTTCATGCTGGGTCTTCAGTGATGAGGAGACAACCTTCGGAGACCAAGGAGATCCTACTGGTAGGCAGTGTGGCTGCCGGGAGGTTGGCTGAGCAAGTTCTGCAGAGGGGTCAGCCTGGCTGGGGCTGCCCAGCTCTGGCAGCTGGGGAGCGCCTCATGCAGGTGTTACTGCGGTTAACAGCTTGAGGGGCAGCTGGGCACCCAGGCTTGTGCAGGTCAAACTAGCAGGGGTCCAGAGGAGAGACTGCTGGCTAGCGAGCACGCAGGCTCGCTCTCGTTCTCTCTCTCTCTCTCTCTCTCTCTCTCTCTCTCTCTCTCTCTCTCTCTCTCTCTCTCTCTCTTTCTCTCTGTCACACACACACACACACACACACACACACACACGAGTGGAGGAGGAGGAGGAGCCTGTGACTGTTCAGTCTGTGTCCAGTGGGGACAGACAGCCCTGCGTTCGCTGCGTCCAATCCCTACACTGCTTAGCCCTTTGTGCTCCAGACTGACTGTCCTGTGCTCCCTGTTCTCACACACATGTGGGGACCTCAAGGGGGACTGAAATGTCTCTGGATCAGATCGCAGGTAAGCATGAGCTTACTTATGAAGGATCTGTCGTGAGCAAGTGTACTTACCTTGCCTGCTGGATTGTCCTCCCTTGAGGCCATTGAAAGAGCAGCACAGAACCCCTGGCCCTCCAGCCTGCAGCCTCCTCTTCCCCTTGACCCCTGGAAGAACACCCTCAGCCCCACCTGGCCTCTGGCAGGACCCTGGGGTTCACCTGCACTGCCCCCTGGATCAGCTGTGCTTTGTCACTTCCTCAGTCTCCTGGCAGGCGACCTTGCCCTCCTGTTTACATGAGAAGTGAGGTCTCACTGCTTCAGCCCCTGAAAGCTCTCGTCTCAAACCAGAAGGGTCTCTTTCTCCTCCTGTGCCTGGTACACCTTGTTCCTTATGATTTTAATCATAAGATCTATTAGCTAGCCCAGTCTTTCCTGTGTCTTTACCTCTCTGCTCCACTCACTCCTTGTCCTCGGTCCACAAATACCTGCGTCTTGTTTTTTAGCCTTGGCCTCCACCTTTTAACTTGCTCCTTTCATTTGCCCAGAAACTGGACCAGCAGCCTTGGTTCCTGGCTCTGCTCATTACAAGCTGAGTGACTTTGCGTTGGGGCCCCTCAGCTTTCTACGTCTGTTTCCTCAGGAGGAAAATAAGAATAGTGATACTAATTCCTGGGGGTGTGGGGGGAAATGGGGGGGGCAAATAATTAGAGTCTAAGGAAGAAGAAAATGTCTCACATGGATTGTGTACTGACTGCGCGGCTCTGTGTAATGGGTGTGCTGTGTGACGTGTAGATTACATGACAGTAAAGCATAGGGGGCAGGGAAAGTACCAATTCTACTTCCCCGGGTTATTATGAGACATGGTTACTGTAATGAAACCAATGGCACTTCTATGTACACATATATGTACCCGTGTGATTGGCTGCTTGTATGAGAATTTGAGAACATATATGATCAAAAAGTCCCGTAATTAGAAGTTTCAATATTTGGTCACGTTCACACACACACACAGCTATGCATGTTTTTAAAAGTTTGCAGGTACTTTTCGCACACATTCTCCCGAGAGAGAGAGGAAAGGGGAAGGAAAGACAGAGGGATGGGGGGTGGGAGGAGACAAACAGAGAGAAAACGTGTGCCGAGTGTATCCACCAGGATTGCTGGTTGCAAGCCATATAGAGCTATTATTTGACTGGAGCAGAAAGAGGTTTCCTGTGTCCAGCATAGGTGGTGCATAGGAGGACTCGGGGCGCTGCAGCATCTTAGGGACAGGTGAGCGCAAGGGAAACATCAGTCAGGACTGCAGACTAAGATCACAGCCATCATCCTGCGGCTGTGCTGCTGGGCACAGGATGCAAAACTTTCCATCATCACAGTACCACTGTCACTGCCGTCTCTGCCAGCAGTTGTCCCCGCTGCTGCGGCCACTCGCGCCCAAACTAATTCTCTGTCCTGCTTCTTTGTGTCCCTAACGAATGCCCGATGCAAAGGTCAAAACAGAGGCAGCGATCTCAGATGCTCCCATGGCTTAGACACCAGGAAGACTGAAGAATCAGTGGTCTGGTGTTTTCAGCTTCTATGGGGACTCTGAGACTAATTTCTTACAGGAATAGAGTGTTATCTTTCTCCAAAAAAGCAGCTGCTCTCTCCCATAGACCACTGTCCACCATGTGGTTCCAGCAGCCCGGTGCCTAAGGATGTGTGTGTGTGTGTGTGTGTGTGTAGTTATTTAACTATCCAACAACCTTATGACTCCCCTAGTATCATAATCCCTATTTGCAATAAGGAAACTGAAGGAGAGCTAGATTAAATAATTTCCCAAGGACGGAAAGCTAATAAATAGTAGAGATGGGAATAAAACCCAGCTTGACTTCCAAATCTGTCCCCTAACGCCACCACTATTTAATTCTGCCACTCAATGGCAGTTTTGTCCCTGGGGAAAGCATTTCTCCCTTTGGTACAAAAGCCTATCTATCAGCCACAGTGGTTTATATCAGGAGCAGAAAACAAAAAGTTTGCAAGTGGTTCCTTAAGTCAAAAAGTGAGAGGTCCTAATTGTGTTTTCACTCTTCGTGTTTTGAACTCATACATAGATTCTGGCCATGGGAAAGCAGTTCAGGTGGCTGGTTGAGAGCATAGATTGCTAAGGACAGCAAGCCAACTTGGCAGGCCAGACATAAAGACTCTGTCCCAATGCCCCTGTATAACGGACTCCTGCTAATGTAGTTGTTCAGGGTTGGGCAGGGATCTGCATGGCAGCAGTTCAAAACAACTAGCAGCTCTGTGGAAGAAACACCAGGCTTCTACTCCTGTGAAGTCACAGTCTCGGAAACCCATAGGCATATCTCTCTGACTCAGCGTTGACTCGATGGCCGAGAGTTCTATTGTACTAATTTCTGGTATGTCATCTTGACTGTGCACGGCCTCTCACTGGAGCAAATTGCTAGTACTACCCTCAGCTGTGTCCAAACTAGCGGATCAAGCCCCAAACTCTAGAAAGTACACTCCCATCAACCCACTGCCATTGTTGATCTTGATCTAGTGCCTTGAGAATCTATTTTCATACATACAATTATTGATATAAACTAGCAAAATCGTTTTTGTTGTGTGTGTGTGTGTTATGTGTGTGTGTGTGTGTTTCTCCTCCCAGTTTTTTCTTGTCATCAGTTTGCTGGGACTGTGAAAAGCTGACTCTACTTCCAAACCTAGAGACAATGAGGGGTAGGGTCTCAGAAGAATCTGCTCATTCCTGCATGGTAAATCCTCGAGAAAATGCCTTGGTAGGAGTATAAGCTTAGGCAGGAGCAACTTGGTTTCACATAAAAGGAGAGGCACATCTTCCTTTGGCAAGGAAAACTCCAAGCATTTTTTATTTTACCCTTCCCAGTTCTTATTTTTAGCTTCTCCACGTCAGCTATGAAGTAAGTGTACGTAATAATTCAGCATTGGACTCATCTGTCAGCATACTGTACCATGGTAGCTTGCATGTTGCTGTGATGCTGAAAGATGTGTTTCAGTATTTCAACTACCAGAAAGGTGACCCATGGGGCAAAGGTGTCAGCAGAACTTTCAGCCCAATAACAGACTATGACTAGGCTATCCACTTCTGAGTGACTGGTCACTGGAAACACTACGATTAACAGGGGTGTGTGGTCTGATAGAGTGCTAAAACATGAGCCCCTCAGTGTGGTAGGCACTCCAGTGTGACTGGGGAAATGCTGTCTTCTCTGAATCAAGTTGACCTGAAAGGGGTGGGGTAAACCCGTGGGCACCTTTGTTTGCTGATGGGTCATGACTGGAGATGGAGGAGAAAAGAGTGAAGGGTTGAGGAGAGAAGGGGAGTTGTCCCAGATTGTTATGGAGATTGAGAGAATGGGGAGATGAGAAAAGAACCCTGAAACTGCTGCGTGGGGAGGGATAAGATCTGGGGAGGGAAGATTAAGAGTTGGTGGAGGGGAGCTTTCAGGAGAATCTGGGTGCAGCACGCAGGAACCAGGAGGACTGGTTCCCTGTCCCCAGGCCCAGTAACAGCAGGACAGTTAGAAAGAAACGCCCAGGTACTTAGGTGTGACTGACATGTAGAGTCAGTAGATTCATCAACAGAAAGCCAGATTTTCAGAAGAACAAAAAGGAAGAAAGAAGAGGAAAGAGGTAGAAGAAATGCTAGATTTTACTGCTAACTGATCCTAAGTCGCAGAAAATCCTAGTGCGTTCCAGAGGCAGAGTGGGTGAGTTTTAGGAGCCAGGGAGGGGAGAGAGGTGCCTGCTGTGGGACTTAGGCAGTGAACATATTTAGTGAGAGGAAGTGGGGTGAGGACATTGGGTGAGATGTCCTAGGAGGTGAAGAAGTAAGCTTGAAAAACAAGCAGTAATGAGAACCACAGCCAACATCTCACCTCAGAACCAGACTTGTGAGGACGATGGAGCCCCTGCATCTGAACACTACTGTGTGTGTTAGTCTGGGTAGACTAGAGAAACAAATCCAGAGACACTCATATGTGTATAAGAAAGAGCTTTATATACAAGAATAGTTGAATATTGAAAAAACATCCCAGCCTAGTCCACATCAAGTTCATAAGTCAGATATTAGCCCATATGTCTGATACAAATATATAAAGTCCTCTTCAGACTCATGGAATACATGCAAGGACACCCAATGCAGGAAGATCACAGGTCAATGGATGGGAAGTCTTGTGGATCCAGTGATGTTGTGTGCATCTCAGCACAGGCAGGGGTCTCCATGTGGCTTCTCCAGCTCCCCAGGCTGCAGAGTGTAGGTATGTGTGGCTTCTCCTCAGGGATGTCTTGTAAGGAGTGAACCCAGAGAAAGAGTGTCTTCTGCCTCCAAGGAAGAACTACAGGAGTTCCCAGAATCCTCAGGAGAAGGCTATGCCCACACAGAGATCTCATTGGCTATATCCTGATTGACAGTCTAGACTCTACCCCTACACTCTTAATCCTCAAACTGACACCAGGTTATGTAACTATCACAACTGCGGTCCATCCACAGCTTGTACACTCTCTTTGTCTGCCCTGGACCCTGGATGCTGATGTTGCTGTGAGACTGTCAAGCAAATCCATCTCCTCTGTTCCAGTTCCCTCCTCGACTCCCCCTGTGAAGTCTGGCCTGCCTACTCCTGAGTTACTGAGACCAGCTCCACGGCAGGCTGAACAGTGAGCACAAGAACTTCTCCGATTCTGTGGTTTAAATGACTCTTCCAGATTCACTAGGCGAGTGTGCCTTACATAGAAAGGTTTTTGTTTGCAAATGCAGATCAATCTGTATACAACAGAATTTGGAATGGGGGGCAGGTCAGATATTAGATAGTTCACAGAATACCAGAGAAGACAATAAGGGGTCCTAACTTGGAAATCGCATAGTGAAAAACAACACAGTGGTAGCAAACCACACCGTGGTATAGTTCTAGCTAAGCCACCCTGGCTGCAGCCCAGTTTCTTGGGCCGTCCCTACACCCAGGACCAGACTGAAGACGCTCCACCCAGTGCAGGGTTGCAAGGGAGTCCTAATGTGCATAACTGGTGTTTCTGGCTTCTCATGTCCAAACCAAAATCTCAGGCCAAGTACATCCAAGTGGCAGAGCCTGGGTAACATGATGCAGAATTCAATGAGGTTAGGGAAGATGGTGTTTGTGGATTCTGCCTTGAGCAGGTATCAAATTGTAGAGAAGATGTTCAAAGGATGGTGTGAATCTATGAACGACAGATGTTCACTACAGGGCAGAATTTTCCAAATATGGGAAGTGGGTATGGATATGGGATCTACCTACAAAATATGGCCATCACCACAAATATATGCGGTCTGAGTCCTCTGCTCGACCCAGGAGCTAGCAGCTACGACTTGAATTTATCATTTCACTGGAACAGAATCTCCATGCTGGCCCTTGTTCTTTGTCCATTTGATTTATTGATGAGTTCTCAGACAACAGCTGCAACACCAAACTAAAACACGCACACACAAAAAACAAGCAAGCAAAATCACTGCCATGGAATTAATTGCTTCTGACCTGACACACATAGGTATGGAATGCGTGTTTGTGGTATGAATGAAAGAAATCAGTTGGCTGCTCCAAAGAAAGATACAGCTTTCCATGGAATATGCGTGCAAGAACCTGCCAGAAATACAGTTGGTGAAAATAGAACACCTTATCATTTGATGTCCCTTTTGACGCACGTTAAAGTTTTTCTAGTTTTTGATATTGTCTCCTTTCTTTTCCATTTGAGATTTTTTCCCTCTATTTTGTATTGTTGTTAGATTTTTTGTTTCTTTGTATTTGTATGTTTTTCAGCATATGAGATCCAGGATGTGTGAATCTATAGAGACAGTCACTAGACTAATGGTTTCCTGGGGGGGGGGGTGGCAGGGGAGGATGGGGGGAAATGAGAAGCTAATAAGAAGTAGTGTAAGAAAGTAGAAAATGTTGTAAAATTGATTGTAGTGATGAATGATTGAACTAGTGAATTACATGGTATGTGGACTATGTCCCAATAAAACTGTTTAAAAATAAAACCTTGACACATATTTAAACTTGATCCAAAAGCCTATAGCAGAGACAAGCGGCAATGTAAAACCTCCTCTCTCCATCATGAGTAGTTTAACAGTTTTTAAGAATAAGTTTGAGAAACCAAGGTTTATTAAAAGAGCAGCAGTGGCAGAAAAGCCCAAACAGAAACTAATGAGTTCACTGCGTATTCATCCCACAGTAAGTGACTGGCATCAGGTATAATTGGTAGGTTTCTATTACTACATGAACTATGTTTTATGATTTCATGCTATCACCTAAAGCATCTTTCATTAGCATTAAAATGAGCAGGCAGAAAGGACCAGAATGAACATTCCAAAGACATCCAATCTCCATAAGCCACAGCCAAGTGAGCCCTTATCTTCCTGTACCACGCGAGACAGAAAATATAAGGAAAGGGTCACCCAAGAGAATGAGATCATTACATAACATAATTCTTATATATATTTTGATATCAAATCTTTGCCCAAGCAGTTCAGTCAAGATGTCTTATAATCTATAGAGACAGTCACTAGACTAATGGTTTCCTGCGGGGATGGCAGGGGAGGCTGGGGGGAAATGAGGAGCTAATAACATGGAGTATAAAATACTCCAGATTCGGGCAATATCCAAGTTAATTGTGCGTGAACAAACAAAAAGTTTGTTTGGTAGCTTTATCACTCACCCACTCACTCACTCGTTCACCGACCTCAAGTTGATTCCAAATCTTGTCAACACTATAGGACAGAGTAGAACTGCCCCTGAGATTTCTGAGACTGTGAATCTTTAGGGAGAAGAACACCTCATTTTTTCCTGAGAAGTGGTTGGTGTATTTGAACAGCTGGCCCTCTACCTAGCAGCCCAATATGAAATGCACCGCACCATCAGCGATCCTTTGATAGCTTTAGAGCCCAAACCGAATTCACTGCCATCGAGTTGATTCCAATTCAGCATCCCTATAGGACAGGGCACAACTGCCTGTGTGGGTTTCTGAGGCTGTAAATCTCTGTAGGACCAGAAAGCCTTCGCTTTCTCCCGAGGAACACCTGATCAATCACTTCAAACTGCTGACCTTAGTAAACAAAAATGTCATCTACTACCACTTCATCCAAGGTGATTGCCACCGTAAAGTGGTGTCTCGCATTTCTAAATTTCTAATTTTCCTTCTGCAAAGGAGAATTTATAAAATCCTTCCTGTTGGGATGTATGCTGTACTCTTCATTTGCTATGTTGCAAACATGTGTGAGCATACATAGACCACACACCACATTGGTCAGGTTTCACCCACCCACCCACTGCTGTTGCATCAACTCTGTAGGGCTTCTGATAACATAAATCAGTATGGTATCAGACTGCCTCTTTCATCATTCTCCCATGGAACGAACCATGGACCTGGAGGTGAACAGCCTAACCTTTAATAGATAGCACACCAAGACTAGGATTCATCTACTAAAACCAGACCAAACTCACTGCCATCAATGCTGACTCATAGTGACCCTATAGGACAGGGGATTGGTGCCCTTGTGAGTTTTAGAGACTATAACTGTCCTATTTTTCTCCCAAGGAATAGCTGGTGGGTTCAAACTACTGACTTTGTGGATCGTAGTTCAACACATCCTATACCACCAGGGCTCCTCCAGGATTCACCTAAAGGCAGTACAAATCACTCTCACTGGTTTAAAGAGAGAGCTTTAAGAGGAAATTTCAAAAAATCAAACTCACTTCCACAGTCAATTCTGACTAATGGTGGCCCTAGAGGACAGATTAAAATCATCCATGTGGCTTTCTGAAATTACCGTATATACTTGTGTATAAGCCAAGTTTTTCAGCACAAAAAATGTGCTGAAAAACTGGGGTTTGGCTTATACACGGGTCAGTGGTACCCCAGCGAGGTGTGACATCTCGCTGTCCCCCCTCCCCCAAGGTAACTGGACGAGCACCCATTATTTCACGGGTGGTTGCCGTCTGCTGTTCATTCAAAGCCCCGCTGACACTGCAGGGCTTTGAATGTTTGTTTACTCACATCTAACCAATCAGAGCCGTCCTATGACATGTATCTTTGAATAAGCCTTTTAAAGACCGTGTGTGAAGGATGTGCCATGAATGGATATCATCTGGTCAAGCCCGACTAACAAAAGGAGGAAATCTCATGAAGCCTGACATAGAGTTAATAGCAAAGTGGGTTCGAGATGCATGGGAAGACATTCCAGAAGACATGGTGCGACGTGCCTTCCAGAAATGTAGTATTAGTAATGCTATGAATGGCAGTGAAGACTGCGCTTTGTATGAAAATGACAGCAGTGATGGTGATGACGGCGATCTCAGTGAGGACAGCGTCTATGATGACCTCACACCAGCTGAAGCTCTGCATTGGGATACGGATGATGATGAGGAATCCAGTTTTGAAGGATTTTAACTCTACATTTTAGCTTGGTTGCTGATTGAGCTCAGGGAATAGTACTCTTAAGGTATCATTTTGATACCTTATTGTTTTTGTTGAACCAATTTTCCACATACTGTGCTGGTTTACTAATGTTAAATGACTTGTTGTCCTTTTATTTATGTTTTTATTTAAAATAAATATTTAAATACATTACCCCACTGATGTCTCAATTTTTAGTAACTTTATTTTCATTTGTTTTGATTATTGAAACTCACCAATAGCTTCTTCATTTTCCACCCTAGGCTTATACTCGAGTCAATCAGTTTTTCTGGTTTCCCAGGTAATAATTAGGTACCTCAGCTTATACTCGGGTCGGCTTATATTCGAGTATATACGGCATATTTCTTTATGGGAATAGAAAGCCTCCTCTTTCTCATCCAGAATGCCTGGTGGTTTCAAACTGCTGACTTTGAGGTTAATAGCTTAACGTGTTACACTTATGGGTTTCTCTACTAAGGAATTAGGAGCCCACAAAATCTTTGAAAAGAATGGAGAGGGTCCTATGCCAGCCCATTTAGAAAGATTCCGAAAACAGTAGCATTGAACCAGAAGCTGTGATCTCTGCTCCATTTAATAGACCACCACTGGAATTGAATGTAGCAACACACCTTCGGTGGGAACCAGGGATCGGAAAATCCGTCCAAGCTCTTTGTGTTGAGCAAGTGTGTGGATGGGGTGCCATTTAGTAACAGGAGGAAAGCACTGGGAGGAACAGAGTTGGAAAAGGAGGAGAAAAATAAGACCTCTGATTTTGTTTTTTGGGGGTGAAAAATCAATTTAAGGCTTCTTATTTTGAAGAACAGAAAGGTAAAGGTTATATAAGTTAGACAAAACCATTTAGATTACTATAATAGGAATGAATGCAAATCATCCCATGGTTACAAGTAAGAGAATGTTCCCAATGCGTGCTGTCAATGGAGACCAATGTGCAGCTTCTCCAATGCATGCTGTGAATAGAAACCAACGTGCAGTTTCTTTAACATTGGTCTTGAAGCACATGAATTTGACTTCTGAGAAACGTTAGATTCCAAACATGAAATTCTTATGAATATATTCTGCTTGAGACTACAGTGAGCTGTAAGGAAATGTCAGAATGGATTTTTGTTTACTGGAATGTGAATATTCATTATAAACATTGTAAATGAGAAAGCAAAGGGCAGCTTCATCCATCATGATTTTACTTCTCAAAAAACATGTTAGACTCCACACGTCCTATGATTTTTGATTCATTTTGTGAATGGGAAAACAATCATATCAAAGGAATTTCCAATTTGGGCATTGCATTACAAAGCTAAAAGTTTCCCAAAACATTTGGGGGCTGGGAACACAACTTAGTATTCATCATTAGATTATTAAAATTTTAAAAATAGTTTTATTAGCATATAATTCCGATATCACACACTTTAATAGTTTGGTAATATCAAAAAGTTGTAAACCTATCCCAACGATTAGTTCCAGAACATTCCGTTCTTTCTCTTACTCATTGCGACTACCTCCCATGTTCCTCCGACCCCCCTGTCCCCCCTATCCACAATAAACCATTAATCCAGTGACTGTTCCTATAGGTTTATTTCTCCTGGATTTCAGATACTGGAAAACATGCCCGCTCCCCAACCCAAGACACACAAGCAAACAAAAACCCAGCAACATTAACAAAATAAACTAAAGAAAACCCTCAATTGGAAAGAAAGTAGGAAATATTAAAAACCAGAACAAATTGCTAGTGGGTCCAAAGGAACATCCAATGATACAGTATCAAATTGTCAGCATCGACTCAATAGGAGAGAGTTTGGTCTTGGTTTGTGCTCTGCGCCCATGCACTCTCCTTTGCCCTCTGCAGGAAAGCTAAATTATAAACATCCCTGGGACACAACCAGAGGGAACTCATCGTAGGCTCGATCCACATGTGTCTTCCCTTCACGTTTTCTTTTTTTATAATGAGACAGCTTTTAAAAGGATCAGAAGCAGTGGTAGGATTCAGCCAGTCCACACAGGTTCAGCTGACTTGATAATTACTTTTTTGTTGAGTTTGGTGAACCAGTTGTTAAAATGTCATTTGTAATCCATAATCAGAGTTCTCTCTAAGGTAGGCGGCTGTGCAGCCACCCAATGTGGAAATCATTAATTTACATCCTTATTCGTTTGTATTGATCATTAGCTGATTTTAAGTATTATTTCATAAAATTTGTTATACTTTTGATGAAATACTGTAATTTTATTCCCTTGCATTTGTTACTTCAATACACAACCGCATAACATAAAGAGAAAAAAGGTGACAAACAACCAGAGGTGACTGAATACAGTCGTTCCTTTCTGCTTTGTGTTATGCCCCAGACACTGAGGAGCTATTAGGAGTCAATTATGCAATTCATGAAAGTTTTCAAAGAGCTGAAAGTTCTGTCAGAACAATGCTGTAGAAGTTGAGCAGCGGTGGAAAGGGGGTTTTCAAAGATGAACATAATATGTTCAGAGAAGAGAAGTCACCTATTTCTTTTTGGGTTTGTTTTAATCATTTCATTGAGGGCTTTTACAGCTCTTATAACACTCCACACATCAATTGTATCAAGCATATTTGTACATATGCATATGCTGCCATCATCATTTCCAAAACATTTTCTACTTGAGCCCTTGTTATAAGTTCCTCTTTTTCCCCTCCCTCCACCCCCTTCATCAATTATATATTGTTATTTCATATCTTACACTGTCCATTACCTCCCTTCACTCACATTTCTGTTATTCGTCCCTTTGGTGGTGGTGGTGGTGGTGTGTGTGCGCGCGCGTGCTATATATTCAATCTCATGATGGGTTCCCCCTTTCTCACTCTCCCCCCTCCCTGGCCATTCCCATACCCTCATGAAATCACTACTCCCGCTATTGTTCATGAGGAGTTTGAATTTCCCGGATTCCATGTGTCGAAAGCTCTTCTCTGTACCAATGTGTGTTCTCCAGTCTAGCCAGATTTGTAAGTTAGAGCGGGGTCATGGTAGTGGGGAGGAGGAAGTAGTCAGTAACTACAGGAATGATGTGAGATTTGTCAGTGCTATACTATGCCTTGGTTGAATCATCCCTTCCTTATACTACTACTGGGGAGGATGTCCAATTATCTACAGATGGGCTTTGGGCCTCCACTCCAACCACCCTCTTAACATTAATATAGTTGTTTGTTTTGGATCTTTTGATACGATACCAGATCCCGTGAACACCCCATGATCACACATGCTGGTGTGCTTCTTCCTTGTGGGCTTATTTGCTTCCCTGCTAGATGGCTGCTTATTTGACTTCAAGCCTTTAAGACCCCAGATGCTATATCTTTTGATAGGTGGGCACCATCTGCTCTCTTCACCACATTGCTATGCACCCGTTTTGTCTTCAGCGATCATGTTGGAAGGTGAGTCTTAAAGAGTGCCAGGTTATTAGAGCAAAGCATTCTTGTGTTAAAGGAGGCCTTGAGTAGAGTCCCAACGGCCATCTACTCTCTTAATACTTATTACATAAATATATGTACATTGGCTTCTATCCCTTTCATTATAAATTAATATATTTGTATTTATTTATATATATATACATTCCTATACCTCTATAAATAGCTTTTGCCTCCTATTTCTTTCCTCTATTTCCATTTACCTACCTGTTTCTAATACATCAGACATTATCACTGTTGCATAATTGGCCTACCTCTAAAGGAATGGGATCCTATTCCTACAGTGAAAAGATTATTGTCGTAGTTACATAATCTGGTATCAATTTGAGGATTAACAATGAAGGAGTAGAGTCTAGCCTGTCAATCAGGTCCCAGCTTGATGACCTCATTTGGAGACACTGAGGAAATAAATAACTCTTGGAGTCAGGACACAGGCTAAATCCCTGCAAGGCATCCCTGTGGAGAAGAAACATGGAGAGAGGCTGATGGAGCCAGATCTCTGGAGCCAGAGAAGGCCCCTGCCAGTGCTGAGATACTTACAACAGTGCTGGATCCACAAGACTTCCCACCCACTGGCCTGTGATCTTCCTGCATTCAGCGTCATTGCATGTGTCTCATGAGTCTGTAGAGGACTTTATAGATTCGTACTGGACATATGGGCTAATATCAGACTTATGGACTTGATCTGGACTGGGCTGGAATGTCTTCTCAATATTCAACTGCTCTTGTATATAAAGCTCTTTCATATATCAGTATACATGAATTTGTTTCTCTAGTCTACCTGGACTAACACAATGATTAAGGATAAATCATAGAACTGATGATGCTGAGATAAAACCAAAGAATATTTCAAGGGAGGAGACCAATCAAGATGCAATATGGAACTATCTTAAATGACAGTTTTATTGTTTTAGTCATATATTATTTAATATTTTATCACTATTTTAAAACTTTCTTATAGTCTAGTTTTGTGTACTTCTTTTATTGTTTTTATGTAACTATATGAGATAATAAACTACCTTGCTGCACCATTTTGATACTTAAAAAACAGCCCTGAAGGCAGCGAACTGGTTGTTAAATCATTGAATCCCGCCACTGGTCAGAAGGAAGATTAAATGATAAAGTTATTCTATTGAAACCTAACTGCATCTGCCATAATGGACTTGACAATAAAGAGTTCTGTTTGACTGTCATAAATGTGATATGCCTACTAAGGATTTAAGGAGCCTGGGTCATGCAGTGGATTATGAGTTGGATTGTTAACCACAAGGTTGGGAGTTTGAATTCACCAGCTGCTCCGTGGATTTACAGTCTCTGAAACTCACAGAAGCAATTGTACCATGCCCTATAAGGTGGCTTAGCGTCAGAATTGACTCCGTGGGTGTGAGTTGTTGTTGTTTTTTAACGTAGGCATTCTGAGTCTTTGAGTGGCACAGTACTTGGCAGAAAGGTTGGTAGTTCACATTCACCCCGTGGTGCCTTGGAATAAAGGCCTGCCCATCTTCCTTTGAAAAGTCGCAGCCATGAAAAGCCTATGGCGTGCAGTTCTTCTCTGAAATGAATGTGGTCACCATGAGTCATCATTTACTTGATTGAAACTGGCCTTCTTCAAGAAGAGCTATTGATTAAGTCATTAGATAAGCAATTCCAGAGATTAAGAGAAAGTCCAACTTGGAGATTTAAGACTATTGGTCCAGTTGTGAAGATTTTGGCCTTCCTTACATTGGGTCATAATTCAAACTGAAGTCTGCAATCCTTGATCTTTATCAACAAGGCTTCCTTGATTTCAGCAAGGAAGGTTATGTCCACTGCTTATCTCGGGTTGTTAATAAGTCTTCCTTCAATCCTGATGCCACAATTTCTTCATATAGCCTATCTTTTCCTATTATTTGTTCAGCATACAGATGGACTAAGTATAGTAAGCAGATACAATCTTGACAGACACCATTGCTGACTTTGAAACCATGCCATATTCCTTTGGTCTATTAGCAAAAGTGTCCCTTGAACCATGTACAAGTTCCACAGCACAATTACGTGTTCTGAAATTCTCATTATTCACAGGTTTATCCATAGTTTGTTATTATCCTGAGTGCCAAATGCCTTGGCATGGTCAATAAAACACAAGTAAACATCTTTCTAGTATTCTCTGCTTTCAGCCAAATCCATCTGACATCAGAAATGATGTCCCTTGTCCCAAATCCTCATCAGAGTCCAGCATGAAACTCTGGCAGCTCCTTGTCAATGTACTGTTGGGTGATCTGCAAATTTTACTTTCTTGTGATATCAGTGATATTGTTCTATAATTTGAGCTTTCTGTGAGGTCATCTTTCTTTGGAATAGGTACAAATATATGTCTCTTGCAGTCAGTTGGCTGAGTAGCTGTCTTCCAAATTTCCTGACATAGGCAAGTATGTTTTTTCAATGCATATTAACTAGTTGAAACATTTCAATGGCATTTCACCAAATGCTGGAGCCTTGTTTTTGGCAATGCTTCCAGTGCAGGTTGAACTTTTTCCTTCAATGCTTTCATTTCTGTTCATATGCTACCTCCTGAAAGGGTGGGATGTCCATCTTTTTTGATGCTTCCTGCATCATTGAATATTTTCCCATAGAACTTTTCAAGATTGCAACGCAAAGATTGACTTATTTTGAGTTCTTTCAGTTTCAGATTACTGAACATGTTTTTTTCTCTTTTGGTTTTCTAAATTCTAGGTCTTTTCACATTTCATTATAGTGTTTGTCTTCTTAACCTACCCTTTGAAATTTTCCATTGAGATCTTTGACTTCATCATTTCCTCAATTTGCTTTAGATACTGTATGATGAAGAACAAATTTCAGAGTGTCTTTTGACTTCCACTTGGATCTTTCCTTTCTTTACTGTCTTTTTTATATCTTTTGCTTTTTTCGTGAATGATGCTCTTGATGTCCTCCCACAGCTCATCAGGTTTTCTGTCATGTTCCTGAGATGTTCTCAAAATTCAGGTGAAATAGACAGAAGGTTGCATTTTTTTCTGGCAATTTTTTAAGTACATCATTTTATTGGGGCTCTTAAAGCCTTTATAACAATCCATATATCAATTGTATCAAACACATTGGTATATATGTTGTCATAGACATAATTTTAGCTCTAGTGAATTTGTTTTAATTTTCTTCAGCTGTATCCTGAGCATACATATGAATAACTGATGGCTTGGTTTTAGCTGCTTACATTGAGCTTCTTCAGGGTGTCTTCCATCACATGTAGCCAACTTGATTTCTGTGCATTTCATCTGGAGAAGTCATGTGTACAGTCACCTTTTTTGTTGTTGAAAATAGGCGTTTCTATGTAAAAATCAAATGTCTTGCAAAATCCATGATCTCCAGCTTAGTTTCTCTCACAAAGTCCATATTTTGAACTCCTGTCCTTTCCTCTTTATTTCCTACTTTCACATTCCATTTGCCAATAATTATCAATGCACCTCGATTGCATGTTTGGTAAATTTCCAGCAGAAGTCCTGGGTAGAATTTTGCAAGTTCTTCATGACTAGCTTTGATGGTTGGTACATACACTTGAATAATAGTTGTGATAATTAGATTTTCTTGAAAACAGACCAATCTAAACCTATTATAGACAATACATGGTTTATGATTGATTTAGCAATGTCCTTTTTGATAATAAATGCCATGCTATTCTTCTTGTGTCATTACCGGATAGTAAAACATGATTTTCACGGGAATGTGGTGATTGAGTAACACATACCAGAGAGACTCCACAGAAATAAGGGCAGGAGAGTTACTAAGAGGGAAATTCCACACTGCTTGGTCACAAGAGGGGCATCGTAAAGATAAGTAGGCACAGATCCACTAGGTTTTGAGGAGCTGGGGACTTTTGAATTACCACAGTGTAGGTCAGCTAGGGCTTGACCTTAGCCCCAATACTGTCTCAGCCGGAGCCAGGATCATTTGAAGCTGGCACAAGGACTTGATCTCAAGAAAGCCACAGTTTGCTGCTAAATCAGGGCAGGAATTATACCCTCCAGCCCCATAGTCAGAGGTTGGGGCTCAGCTATATTGTTACTTTTGTTTCCCTCTCTTCTTTCTTTCCCCACACAGTCTCAGGGGGCTTAATTTGTTGGGTTTTTGCAACATTGTTTTCCCCCCTTTCTCTACCCATTTATATCACATGCCAATACCCCTCCAGACCGCTCCCCTTAGCCTAGGGCATTTATGCCTGCCCTCCACCTAGCTGGGAGACCTTCACCCTAGCAGAGCAACCCAAGGCTGGAAACATCCTGCCCACCCTCCACAAGGGGATATCCCATCCAACTTCTTCCCAAGGAAATTTTGCCCACCCTCTGCAATGCTTAACACGTGGCTGGGGAAATCCCGCCAAACTTCAGGGGAAATCTTCTCGGCCTGGCTCAGGGAACTCCTATCCAACCTCTATGGTCCCATGTAACTGAGGGAACTTCCTCCCACCTGACATAGTGCCTCATACTGCCTAAGGCAGATCAGCCAACACTTGCCAAAGTTCCACACTAATGTGGGAACCTGTACCCAACCCCCACAGTGATCTACATGACCAGAGAAATTCCTTCCACAATTTGAGGTGTTCTACACCAAAGCAGCCAATCCATCAGCCTTTTGTGGCACTCCCATTGCAGCAGGAACCCCCAAATGCCCTCTGTGGTGCCCCAAGCTGCTGTGGGCCACACCATCATGCTTCTTGTGAAATCACCCAGTACAACACCATCCTCTTGGGTCTACAACCACGTAACCAGTGTCCCATGAGAAGACCATCCAACTTACCCTCCAAATAACAGAATACTGGTTGACTAGGGAAAGAGTGAAGTCACAGGAAGAAAAAGTGTAGGATAATTCCATAGCAAAATTAGCTGCAGGCAGTTCGAAGAAGCATTTCTATAAGTCTCCCAGAGAGGGCCAATGCTCTTTGACTCCCCGTAAAATGTCAGCTGGCTCCTCCAAAACAATGCAATGCAAACAGCAATCAGCCACAAGGACCTCAATGAAAAAAAAAACAGGAAAGAGGGAGAACCGATAACAAGGATCTACATGCGACCTCCTCCCTGGGAGACAGACAACAGAAAAGGGGGTGAAGGGAGTGCAAACCATAAAAAGAGATAAGGAGGGACACTATATAATGCACAAGGGAACAGTAGACAAAGAACTACTAAGCATTTTAAACATATATTCACCGAATGAGAGATCCACTGAATACGTCAACCAAACACTCCAAAAGATGAAAAGAGAAATCACAGGTTCAACAATTATAGTAGGTGACTTCAATACACCGCTCTCTGAGAAAGATAGATCACAGGGAACGAAACTCAAAAAAGAGGCGAGAGATCTAAACACTACATGTAGACAATTTTACCTGAGAGATATTTGTCTTCATCCAAAGACCAAAAAATTACCATTTTTTCAAGCCCACGTGGTACATATTAAAATATAAACCACATGCTGGGGCATAAGGCTAATTTACATAAATTTAAGCACATTGCTATCATACAAACCTCTCTCTTTCTCTGACCACTCTGTGATAAGGCTGGAAATCAAGAAAAGGAAGATGAAGAAAACAAGGGCAAACAATTGGAAGATGACTAACTCTCTATTGTAAAAGGAGTGTGTACTGGCCCAGATTAGAGATGAAATTAGGAAATTTCTAGAAAGCAGCAAGAATGGGAACATGACGTACCAAAGCTTATGGGACACAACAAAGGCAGTTATCAGAAGTTTCATATCAATACATACACACTTAAAAAAGGAAGAGAGACTTATGATTGATATGCTGGCACAAAATTTACAGCAACTAGAGCAGAGTCAATCTCACTAATAGCAAAAGAAAATAAATAATAAAACTCAGGGCTGAGATTCAGAGAGGGAAAATAAGAAAACTATTGTGAAAAGTTAGTTCTTTGAAAGGATAAACAGAATCGACAGAACACTGGCAAATCTAACCAAAGGAAGGAAGGAACAAATTTCAATAACAAAGATGAGGGATGAAAGAGGGGACATTACAACAGACCCTATTGAAATAAAAAGGATAATTACACAGTACTACTAAGGACTATACTCCAATAAATTCAACAACTTGGAAGTCATGGACAAATGCTTGGAAAAATACCCCCTTCCTAGACTATCCTTGATGGACATCAAGAATCTCGACAGACCCATAGCAACAGAAGAAATAGACAAGGTTGTCAAGGGATGACAAATAAAAACATCCCCTGGGCCATATGGTTTCACAAGAGAATTCTACCAAGCATTCAGGGAAGAACTGACACCAATCCTACACAAACTCTTCCAGAACTTAGAAAAACATGGCAAACCTTCAATGAAGCTAGTATTACTCTGATACCAAAACCGGGCAGGGAGCCCACATGAATCTAGAATTGCAGACCTATATTGCTAATGAACATCGATGCAAAAATCCTTATCAAAATACTGGCCAATAGAATACAAAAGTATATAAAACAAATAATTCATCATGACCAAGTGGGATTCATACCAGGGATACAGGGATAATTCAACAAATGAAAGACCATTAGAATCATTCTCCATATTGACAAGAAAAGCTATAAGAACCACATGATAATAGCAAAGATGCAGAAAAAGCATTTGACAACATCCAACACCAATTCCTGTTTAAGACACCCAAGAAGCTAGGAATGGAAGAAAAATTCCACAAGGTAATACAAGCTATATGTGAAAAACCAACATCCAATAATGTACTCAATGGAGAAAAGACAAACCAAATCCCACTGAAAAGGGGGATGTCCTAGGTCCCCACTCTTATTTAACATTGTACTGGAGGTTTTAATTAACAGCATAAGGCAAAGAAAAGACTTTACAGTATTCACCTAGGGAAAGAAGAGGTGAAACAATCATTATTCATAAATGATATAATTTTATCTATGGGAAATCCCAAAAGCTCCACAAGGGAGCACTGGAAGCAATAGAGGAATACGGCAGAGTGGCAGGATACAAGAACAACAAACAAAGGTCTATCGGACTGCTATACACATTGAATAAGACCACAGAAGAGGAGAGCAAAAAGGTGGTACACTTCACAATAGCCAAGCACAAATGGAAATATCTAGGGATATACCTGGCATAAAAGAACAAAGTATTTATATGAAGAAAACTACAGAACATTATTATAAGAAACCAAGGGTGTCCTCATGCTCCTGGATTGAAAGACTCAATATAGTAAAGATGCCAGTTCTGCCAAAGGCACTCTAAAAGTTTAATGCAATCCTGATACAATTACCCTCATATTTCTTTAAAGAAATGCAAAAACTGATTACCAACTTTATATGGAGAGGAAAGAAGCCCAGAATTAGCAGAGAACTCCTCAAGAAGAAGGACACAGTGGGAGGGCTTGCTTTACCTGACTTTAGCACATATTATACAGCCACAGTGGTCAAAACCACACGGGATTGGTATACTGACAGATACTCAGACCAATGGAAAAGAACTGAAAACCCAGAAATAAAATCATCAGCATACAGACAACTGCTCTTTGATAAGAGCCCAAAAAATATCAGATAGGAACTGGGTGCCTTCTTCAACAAGTGGTGCTGGAAAAAAAATGGACATCTACCTGCAGAAAAACGAAGCAGGACCCTTATTTCACTCCATGCAAAAGAAGAAACTCAAGGTGGATCACAGACCTCGAGGGAAAACCCCAAACTATTAGGGCCATCATTATGGGAATTGGGACAAACCAGTGGATTTTGGCACAAGGGATACTTAGGCTATCAGAAATAGGGAAGGACACAAATACAGATGAGTCACTAATTGAGAAATGGGATATACTGAAGATAAAACACCTGTGTACATCAAAAGAATTCACCAAGAGAGTAATAAGAGAGTCCATGGATTGAGAAAACATCTTTAGCAATGACACATCAGACAAAGTTCTTATTACAAAAATCTACAATACTCTGCTAGCTTCCAAAAAGAAAAAAAAAAACTGATTGTCCAATGAGGAGATAAAAAAGGGCCTGAACAGAAGTTTCACAAGGGCAGAAATCCAAATGACCAATAAACATATGAGAAAATGTTCCCAATCATTAGCCAGAAGAGAAATGCAAATTAAAACAACAATCAGATACCACCTAACACCCTCAAAGATAGCTAAATTCAAAAAATCAGAAAGCAACAAGTGTTGGAGGGGCTGTGGAGAAATAGGAACTCTCCTCACTCCTGGTGGACCTGCAAGTATTGATTTGGTGATATCTAAAATAGATGGAAATTGAGCTACCATACTACCCAGCAATTCCCCTACTGGGCATATATCCAGAAGAGGCAAGAAACAAACCATGGCCAGACATCTGTGCTCCAGTGTTCATCACAGCACAGTTCACAATCACCAGGAGTTGGAAACAACCCAAATTTCCATCAACAGACGAATGGATTAAAAAACTGTGGTACATACTTACAATGGAGTACTATGCATCCTTAAAAAGTAGTGATGAACGCATGAAGCATATCGATGCATGGGAAGAACTGGAGGAAATTATGCTAAGCAAAGTAAGCCAAATACAAAAAGACAAGTACAACATGAGTCCACTGAGGTAAACCTAAAAAAAGAATTCAAAAGGAGTATAAGGAGAAAAGCTACCATATACAAACAATCCTGGGGTGAGGTCCAGGTAGTGTGGCAGGGGCCAGACCAAATCCAGGGATACATATTGTAGCCAACTATAAAGGGTGGGGGGAGGTAATAGGGCAATGGGGCACTAACCAAACCAAAGGAAGGGTATTGGTTAAATCTCCACAGGGAAAGAGGGATCAGACTTCAACCCAGAGCTCCAAAATGTGAATGCAACATACCGGCATGAAGCAGGAACCCAGTAGAGAGGTCTGAGGGGCCAGCCCCAATCCCAACTACGTGGACAGCTGCCCTCCCCCCAGAAGAATTTACTTCAAAGGACAGCACTGAAGCTATAGCTCAGGCAGAGGGACATGTCTGATCAGAGCACACGGGAGCAAATAAAGGGTGGGAATAGAGAATGGAGCACATCCTGACCCACCAAGCCTTGAGGATGCTAACCCTGTTCAGAGCAGCCAATGTACAGAGAGAACTATATGGCTGGCCCCACCAGGAGATACAACATCCCTCAATGACCCATAGCCCTACAGGGGACAACACTGAAGACACAGTGTGGGAATTGCACCCGATCTGACCCTACCACACCGAGGCAAAACACTAAGGGCGTGCAACAGAAAGGCAAGGGGAGCAGAGCAAGGGAGTCCTTAGGGAATACCAGATATAGACTTTGGGCCAGGGCATGGCTCCTCATCAACTCAACTAGAAAACACTTCTAAAGGTCAGCAAACAGACCTTGAACTATTTACAGGCTTTTTTTTTTTTTTTTGGTTGTTATTGGTTTGTTGTTTTGTTTTCTTTTGTTGCTTTGCTTTACTGTCTTGTTTTTGTGTATATTATTACCTCTGCAGGTCTATCTAGATAAGATAGGCTGGATAAACAATCTGGAGGATGGGACTGATAGTTCTTGGGGGACATGGGAGACGGCAGGTGGGGTAAAGGAAGTGGTGTCAACAAACCCAGGGATAAGGGAACAACAAGTGATTCAAAATCGGTGGGGAGGAAGGTATAAGATGCTTGGTAGGGCTTGATCAAGGGCAATGTAACTGAGAAGAATTACTGAAACCCAAATGAAGACTGGGCGTGATAGTGGGACAAGAGGAAAGTAAAAGGAAATAGAGGAAAGAACTAGGAGACAAAGGGAATTTATAGAGGTCTAAATAAAGGTATGTACATATGTCAATATATGTATATATGTTGATGGGCAAATAAATCTATGTGCATATATTTATAGGTTTAGTATTAAGGTAGCGGATGGACATTGGGCCTCTACTCAAGTGCTCCCTCAATGCAAGAACACTTTATTCTATTAAACTGGCATTCCATAATGCTTACCTTCCCCACATGATTGCAGAAGATAAAGTGGGTGCATAAGCAAATGTGGTGAAGAAAGCTGATGGTGCCTGGCTATCAAAAGGTATAGTGTCTGGGGTCTTAAAGACTTGAAGATAAACAAGTGCCCATCTAGCTGAGAAGCAACAAAGCCCACATGGAAGAAGCACACTAGCCTGTGTGATCACAAGGTTTCGCTTCATTTTTGAGACTACCAATTTTCCTAGATTCATACTTTGCACATTTCAAGTTCAGACCATTTTTGCAGCTATTTCTCCTTACCTTGAGTTGTGTCCCTTCAGCAAATGATTCTGAAGGCTCCACTCCCCAAGGTTTTAACTGACTCTGGTCACTGTGACTGACTCCCCTCCAAGAGAGCAGCTTCTCCTCCATCACATTTTGAGTGCCCTCAGACCTGAGGGTCCCACCCTGCCACACAATCTCTGACAATGCTCAGCTTCCATTCATTAAGCCTTCAGTATCTGACAATGTTTCAAAGCTATGCAGGAGGTTTTCAGGGGATCCTTCCTCCTGAAGTGGGGAGCCGTGTCCATCTTTGTTGTCTGTTCTCAGTTGGGAAGCTTTGCTGAAACCTCTTCACTTTGACCCTGATGCTCTTTGAAATACCGGGGACGTAGCTTCCAGCATCACAGCAACACAAAGCCACCCCAGTAGGACAAACTGGCAGACAAATGTTGGCCATTATAATTTAGTTGGCATGGAAATGTTTGGTTTATTGCATTTGCCAAGTAAAATGAACATAACTAAAAAACAAAACCAAAAAACAAATCTTCACTGCCATCTGTAGTAGCCCAGCTTAGCATAAAATACTTCATTTTGTTGAAAACTGCCATTTTTGTATAATCTCAAATACGGACTGTGATCCTCCCAATATCCTGCCTACTGGAGAAACAAGGAATGCAATCTATCCTGTCAGACCTTGCACCACCTTCAAATGTCCCCCCCCCCCATGTCCCCTCCAGAAGTCCTGACTGTCCAATACGCAAAGAATGTACCCACTGAATGTTCCTTCCCAGTTTAACCGCCTCCCGCCACCACACACACACACACACACACACACACACACACACACACACACGCTTTAACAGTTGTCTATAACCCTGCCTGTCTCCCTCAGCATGGTCCAGGAGGGTGTTGGGCAGGAGCCACCTCACTTCTGCCGGCTGAATGCAGCAGGTTTTAAATTCAGATTTAAACAGAGTGGTGTGGTTTGATCTCGCTCCCGTGTTACACCATGGAGTCAGGGCGGTTTCCAAGCTTGTCACTCTTTACTGACTAGAAAGCCGCATCTTTCTCCCCTGAGCCGCTGGGGCTTTCAAACTGCTGACCTTGCGGTTGGCAGCCCGAAGGGTCACTTGTTAGGCCACCAGGGCCCCAAAACGGAGCCAAAAGGCTCCAACTATTGACTGGGAAAAGCATTTGGCAACCTACACACACGCACATTCTGTGGTCTCTTTCGCTTAAGTCTCTATTCTAGAAATCTGTGAGTGCCCGCGGTGTGTGTGGGGGTGGGGGGGGGTGACACTCTGGCCACGGGCGACAGCAAGCTTTTGATTCTAGCGAGTTTCTGGCACAAGGAAACCACGGGGGTGGAGCAGGAAGACTGCACTCTTGAGCCCGGGGTGGGGGCTGAGCCCGGGGTGGGGACAGAGCCCGGGGTGGGGGCAGAGGCCAGGGTAGAGGCGGGGGCGGGGCGGGGGCGGGGGCGGGCGGAACCCCGGCCCTCGGGTCCTTACTCGCCCCCTCCCCGCCCGCTCCGGCTTTCCCGGCGGCCTGCAGAGCTGAGGCCGGGCGCGCAGGCACCATGGCGCTGCGCGCGGCAGTGTTCGACCTGGACGGGGTGCTGGCGGTGCCGTCCATCGCCGGCGCCCTGGGCCGCGCGGAGGAGAGCCTGGCCCTGCGGAGGTAAGCGCCGCTGGCCCTGCTTGGGGCCCACTCCTGCCCTGCTCCAGCGGGTTCTTCCTGCGGCTGGAGGACCTGCGCTTAAGAGTTAACGTTTTGGAAGTTCCAGGACTTGTTTATATTGCTTTAGAGAGAAAACAAACAAACAAACACGAAAAAGCTTAAAATAATTACCCAACCTTTAAAATACCAGGGTTTATAATAACTTGTAATCTTTTAAATGCAAAGTCTGAAACGTTGCTAACAACTCCAAGAGTGTCCTTTCTTTTAGATGGTTTCCTAAATGGAGGAAATCACTGCCTTCTTCCTGAGCCTTCACTTAGAAAGGGGAAGAATTGGGACCTTGAAGATTTTGTACCCTTTAACGCAGTGGGGAGAGAGACAGGCTTTCTACTCTGCAGTTAGGTCTCCGAAACTCAAAGGGGCAGTTTTGCTCAGTCTTGAAGGGTCGCGCCGAGTTGACATGGCCTCCAAGGCTGTGAAGTTTTGTTTGTGTGTTTTATTTTGGAACAAATTATTTCTCGAAATGGAATTTCGTTTAAAGGGGTGTGTTGAGGTTTCCAATAGAAAAAAAAATGTGCACCTCCATGCCCAGAGACCAAAAGCCCTGGATGATGTCTAGCTATCATTACTGAACCTTTTGATGTAACCGCAAAGTCAGTGGTTCAAACCCACCAGCTGCTCCTCGGGAGAAAAATGAGACTATCTGATTTTGTAAAGATTTATGTCCTTGGATCCATATATTCACTGCCACCTGCCCTATAGGACAGGGTAGAACTGGCCCGTGGGCTTCCCAGAGTGTAACTCTTTAGGATAGTAGAAAGCCTGTCTCTCTCCCACAGAGTGATTGGTAGTTTCAGTGAGGTTAGGAGACCAAAGTGGACCCACAGTGCCACTGAGGCTCCTCGGGACCATATTTGACGTGCATTCGGTTGAATTAGATATTCTGGCAGTGAGTTAGTTCCATAGAAAAATCCTGATTAAAAGGGAGAAATGCGGAAAAGAATTGCAAATTTCACATGAATGTTTGGATCCATGAAGAATGGTTGAACCCCTGAAATTACTGCCCTAAAAAAAAATCTTTAAACTTTGAAACAAAAGCACCTCTGGAGTCTTCTTATAACTGAACAACAGTTTAGCTTCACTGATAAATTCATGCTCTTTGAAGGAAATGTCTATAGGGCCAAATTCTCAACAGCACCTGGAAACATTAGCTGGGAAGCCGTGAGTTTATGTTAAGGAGGCATCCCTCAGCAAAGGGCTGCGATTGTTGGAGAAGAATGTGACCCACTGCTAACTGCCAGGTCCCTAGTCTGTCTCACAGCCACCCTGTAGAGCATTTCGGAGGGCAAAGCCCAAAAGCCTCACCATTCTCCCAGACCCTGCTGTGATTTTAACAGGTGATAAGCAGTCTAACCATTTCTTGTTTCTTATACTGTGGTGCTTTGTGCATTGCTGTGAAGCAGGAAGCCATGTCTCTGGTATTTTATATGCCTGCAGGCTCTCCCGAAGGGAACAGGTTTCAGGGTAGCTTCAGACTAAGAACAGCAAAGGAGGACTTGGCTCTTCACTTCAGGGGAAGGGGCTACTTTAGAACCTTCGTTTGGGACATGGAAAACCTTAGTTGCATAGTTTGGAGCATCTTCTGATACGGAAAGAAAGCCTGCCTCGTGAGGGAAAGCTGGACACTGTTGGAGATAGGCCCCACAGGTCCCAGGACACTCAAATTGTCCCTGAGGAGAAGCTGCTCTCTTGGAGTGAAGTCCACCATGGTGACCTGAGTTAGTTAGAACCTGTGGGAATGGAGCCTTTGGTATCTTCGTTTGCTTCTGGGACATGACTCAAGGTGAGGAAAACAGCTGCAAAGATCTGCTCATCATCTGAACTTGGCTGCACGAAGCAGGAATCTAGGAAGATTGAAGGCCTCAAACATGAATCGGATCACAAAGATTTGTATGGAAGGCATTAGTGAGCCGAACTGGACTTGAATTGCCTGTTTTGAATCAGAAAATCCTATGACTTACCATGGAATAGCACAATCAAGAGGAATGCATGGGATTCGTTGTCAAAAAGGACGTGGCGAAATCAATCATGAGCAGCTCTATGAACAGATTACCGAATGATGCAGCAAGCATTGAAGACAATGGAATAAATGTACAGAGTCACTGCGGCAAGAAGAACAGGTGAGCATTCAGTCATTTGAAGAGACAGCCAATGCTCAAGAATGGGTAGTACTCAAAGAGGAAGTCTGAGCTGCAATGAAGACATTAGTGAAAAACAAGTCTCCAGCAATTAATAGATGAGCCCATTGAGATGCTTCAACAACTGAAGCATCACTCACTCGTCTATGCCAAGAAATTTGGAAGACAAATACCTGGCCAACCAACTGGAAGAAATAGATGTCTGTGCCCATTCCTAAGAGGTGTGACCCAAAAACTAGTAGAGGAAATAATATCTGCCATCGAGTTGATGCTGACTCATGGTGATTAAACAGAATGAAACACTGCCCATTTCTGGGTCACTCTTATGATTGCTAGCAAGTTCAAGTCTATTACTGTAGCCAATCTGTCAACTCATTCCATGGAGGGTCTGGCTGACCCTCACTTTCTCTGTCTCACCAAGCACGATGTCCTCTTGTAGCCTTCGCTGCTCAGGATGATGTGTCCAAAACAAGTGAATTTTAGAGTGTTTTGTTGTGATTCATAAAGCTGGTTAATTTTAGAAAATAGATTAGCAGGCTGTTCTTCCTAATCTGTCATAGTCTGGAAGCTCTGCTGAAACATGTCCACCATGGGTGACGTGGCGCATATTTGAAATAGTGGTGGAGTGGTTTAGAGCATCATAGCAGGATGGGAGCCACCACAGTGTGACATACTGATAGACAGGTGGTAGAAACTGGTAAGAGGGAAAACGAGAACTCCCAATAAGTTCTGGAAGTTTGGGAGCTTCAAGGCATGGGAGTGTGGAAGGATACTGATGCTTGGCTACCATGGAGAAGAAGGAGGTTGGAACTGAAGAGAAGACTTTCTTGGACCAAGAAGATGAACCTAGTCGGCTGGGCCCAGGCGAGGACTGAAGGACACCTCTATGTCTAGTGCTAACATCATGGAAAGAGGCAGTGGGAGGGTCTTGAAGGTCTCTAAGCTGGTTTGCGGCCTGGGTGCAGGTGGTCCACATGGCTGGAATAAAAACCAGAAGTGAGGCACTGCTAAAGGAAAGGTGGACCAAGATTATAATCTTGTCTGTTGTCATACAGGGGAGGGAAAGGAAAACTCCACTGTTGTTTGTGATCATCCCAACCAGTGTTCACAGAGGGCAAAAGTGTTGGAAATGGTTATTACCTTTGTTCAAGGATTAATGTAAGCTGAATTATAGGGTAGTTTCCTAAGAAATAAATCTGATTTTAGGCAGTAGTGTGCTAGTCCGAGTTGACCAGAGAAACAAATTCATAGACACTCATGTGTATAAGAAAGAGCTTTAAATAAAAAAGAGAAATTTTACATGGAGAAAACATCCTAGGCCAGTCCAGATCAAGCCCAGAAGCCCTATATTAGTCTGTATGTCCAGTACTAGTCCATAAATTCCTCTTTAGACCCGTGCAGCACATGCAATGATGCTGAATACAAGAAGATCATAGGCCAGGGGGTAAAAGGTCTTGTGGATCCAGTGGCAGCGGAAGCATCTCAATGCTGGTACAGGCCTCCACATGTTTCTTCCAGCTCTCTGAGTGTCAGGAAAGGGAAGGCAGGGAGAGTGGATCTGGCCTCCAGGGAGCTATTTTTTCTCCACAGCGCCTCCAAATGAGGTCATCAGCTGCAACATGCCTGACAGGCTGGACTTCATCCCTTCGCACAAGTTGCTAGATTATGTAACTGGCATAAGTAGGTATTGCTTACTTTATACCAACGGAGACAGCTTCACTATAGTGGGTCTAGTTAGTTGTCAGCAAGTCACCTCCAATATGGTGACCGTCTTGCCATCAAGGCAATCAACCCTAAAGACATAGTAGATCCACCTTTTCGAGTTTCTGAGACTGTATATATTTACAAGTGTAGAAAGCCTCATCCTCTCCCAGAGAGCAGCTGATGGTTTGAACTGCTGACTTTGCTCCTAGCAGTGCAATGGGTAACTGATAATGGCACTCGGACTCTTTGACCCCAGAAAGTTTTCAATGTAGATCACTAGACCTTTCTTCCAATTGCCTCGGAAACTCAAGCCAAAATCTGGGGAAGAGAGCACGTATGTTTCTTAGGATATGTTTTCATTTCTCTTGATGGTTACATAGGGAGGGACAACCTTCCATGGCGCCTTTCAGGGCACACATGTGGCATCATTGAAGAGATGAATGCTACAGCAAAGTGTGGTGGAGAGAGTAGATGGTGTCCAGTTATCAGACACAATCTTGTCTAGGTCTTAAAGGCTTTTCTTAAACTACACAGCCATCAGAGTGAAACGTCAACTAAGTCCACATGGAATGAGCACACCAGCCTGTGCGGTCCAAGGCTGATAAAGAATGAAATCCACACCTAAAGGATAAAACTATATCAGAGCTTACATTGTGAACACTTGGTTGGAAGAAGGCTATGGTTGAAAGTGGGGGCTCCGAATCAATTTGCAGGGTCCAGACAAGGAGTAAGATTCCAGTGACTTCCCTGTGAGATTCCAAGTTGAGAGATGTGGATCGTCTTGCTAGCAGACAGAGAGCATTATCAACTTAATTATTGCAGATAAATGTAGGTCAAAATATAACACCTTATCATTTCATCTCTCTTTGGATCCATTTTAATGTTGCTTCATTTTTAAAAAGGGTGGGTGAGAAGACATGCCCATGAAGCTTCTGCTGAATCGCCTCTGGCTGTGGCCCAGTCATGCGAATCACCTTGCTGTGGAGCAGTGTGCCAAAAATTGTAGATTGTTGCAGAGCCTTTTCGGTTAAAGTCTAAATCAAAGTCTAACACCTTATCCTTTAATTGCCCTTTTGACCCATCTTTATTTGCTCTCGTTTTTAATATTTCCTGCTTTCTTTTATATTGAGATTTTTCTCTGATCTACTTTGTTCTGGTTGTTGGTTCTTTTGTTTTTGGTATGTTTTCCACTATATGAAACCCTGGATAGGCACATATATAGAGACAATAACTATATTAATGACTTATTGGGGTGAATAACAATAAGTACAAGAAGGAAGGAAATATCTAGAACTGATTGTGGTAATGATTGTACAACTCTTTTTAACATGACCAAACTATTGAAGTGTATGATATGTGAACTATGTGGCAATAAAACCGTTGAAAAAATCCTCTGGTTACTGAGAGGTGAATGATGGGTAAACATGATAGTGTAGCAGGAAGAAAGAAAAAGAGCAAAGAAGAAGAAAGTAAAAGTTATATATGTGTGTGTGTGTATGTAGAAATGTAGCTGTGTAGATGCATAAATATAGATATATATAAATATATAAAGATAGGTGTATTTGTCTATGTGTGTATGTATATGTAAATACAAGGAAGTAGATGGACTTTGGGCCTCTACTTAAATCTTACCTCAATACAAGAATTTTTTTTCTAATAATGTGGCACTGTATGGTACTCACCTTTCTGACATGATCACTGAAGACAAAAATAGAACATAAGCACATGTGGTGAAGAAAGTTGATTGTCCCTGGCTATTAAAAGAAACAGCATCTGGGATCTTAAAGGTTTGAAGTGAAACAAGCGGCCATTATCAGGGAAGCAACAAAGCCCACATGTAAGAAGCACACCAGCCTGTGTGATCAGGAGGTATTGATGGAAATAGGTATCAGAAGTTCAAAAACAAGTAATCAAATGGATGTCAAGGAAGGTAGACAAAGTGGAGATCCAAAACCCACCTGCAAGATAATTGGGCAGTCCCACGTGTAAGGGCCACAAGAAAGGGATGATACATCCAGGGAGCGGTACAGCACCCATGAAACATGTAGCTAGCCTCCAGTTCTTTAATATTTCCTCCCCTTACTATTATGGTCTTTGTTTTACCTCATTAATCTTGTTACACCTGCCTGTGTTCATTGGTATAATTAAGATCGGTGGATGCATGAAAGCCGAGATAGAGAACCCTTCAGAAACAGCGCTGTGAGTAAGGGTTCCCTGAGGGTAGGGGGAAGGGAGGGGGAGTGGAGGGGACTGATCACAATGATGCCTGTATTGCCCCACTCGAGGGGAATGAATAACAGAATTGCAGGTGAATGGATACATTGGATTGTGTAAGATATGTCAATAATAATAATTATATAATAAGTGTTCCCTGGGCGGGGGTAGGGGGTGGGGGGGAGGGAGTAGGGTAGGGCTGGGAGGGGATCAAGGGGAACTGAAATCAAAGAGTTCAAGAAGAAAGTGTTTTGAAACTGATGGTGGTAGCAATTGTAAAATTATGCTTGACCTAGCTAATTGTGGATTGTTTATATTTATAAGAGCTCCCAATAAAATAATTAATGATAATAAAACCTCTAGAGACCCAGCAGCCTTTCCTAATTCATCCGTCAGGAAACCTGACCTGGGCTGGACTTAGTTGAACACAGATGACCTGATCTCCCTCAGGAGCCAAATGAACCAGAGGTTCCTGGCCATCACTCTCATTTGCCATTCCCTGTAACTCGCCACCTGCTTCCATGCAGAATGCTAATGAATTAGCAGTGCTTCTCCACCACTGCTGCAAGTACTGTTTAACTTAGGGTCCAGTGGTTTGAGCTTGCCGTAATCTGTAACCTTGAACAATGTGCAACGTCTAATTCAGGGTCTTCGGAGAAGAGCTGGTCAGCTGTAGTTTGCTTATATGGATTTTCAGAAACATCTGCGTAAGAGGGGGCTTCAAAAAGTTCATGGGAAAATCCTGATTTTTTTCCCTTCCATTATTTTATAGTTCTTCTTTTTCCATGCACGTTTTGAAGCTTGCAAGCAGGCAGGTAGAGGGGAGCTGTTTATTTGAAGGCTCCTCATGTTGCTCTAGTTGTTTGCTCTTGCTCAGACCTAATTTGAACTGGATATTTTTTCCTGTCAGCTTATACATGCCTCATTCTTTGTAACCACTTCAATGTATCCCACAATATGGAAGTAGCATAATTTATTTAAACGTGTTTTGTTAGGTTTCTGGAGTGGGTAACACCTTGGTTCTTTGCTTTGCACACTGAAATAATTCATGCCGAAGCATGTTTTGGGATCCAAGTGAGTTTTTATGAAGGACAGAATTTCAGGTGTTACAGTCCCGAACGGGTACATGCTATTTCTGGAAAGCATGCCAAGCCACACAGAAGCCGTACTGGGGTTAACAACTGGACACACCACTTGGAAAAAAGCACCCACATGTGCGGAACTGGCGGGAGTGGGGATCCCGGGAGGCCAGAAGCCCAGGAACCCTAGAGGCTTAGAGTATGTGGGCCCAGAGACTAAGAACATGTGGGTCAAGAGGCTGTGGCCCCCCAGTAGGCTCAGAGTGGGTGCATGGGTGCCTGTACAGGGGAGGGAGACCCTCCCCTTCCCCCTGCTGGTGATCAAGAGCAGCAGGTGAAAAAACGTAAGCAAGGGGGCAAGAGGGTGAGTGGGCAAGAGAGCAAGAGCCTATGAGCCCAAGCCAAGCTCAGAGTATGCCTGTGTGCCCGCAGCCTCCATCCTGCCACAAGATCAGAGCAAGGTAAAAAGAGCGCGAGACCATTCCACAGCCAGGATATTTCAAACCTCTGGCTGGAGAAGCATGGTTGATGGTATTGTTTGACCCCATTGGCTAAGTTAAGCGCACCTGGGTGATGTCATGAGCCTGGGCCTAGTTTGGGGACCCAGATGTACCTTCCACCTGGTTTGGGGCCTTGAGTAGGAGCATGCTCACTTTGGGGTCTTCATGGGTGTCTAATGGTTGCCTGATCTCTTGGCAACTTCCTCTGCAGACATGGGAAGGACAGCCTCCCTGTCCCTAAATCTAGCTCCCTCACATTTTCTTATTGATGGCCATTTATTTGGAAGATATCACTGTGACAGTCTCCCTGCAGTATTTCTGTAAGGTAGGTGCAAGCAGTTAAAGCACTTTAGCTGCTAAGGTTGATGGTTCACATTTCCCTAGAGATGTCTCAGGGTAAAGGCCTGGAGTTCTGCTCCTGAGTCAGCCCTGGAAAATCTATGGAGCATAGTTCTCCTCTCACGCACATGCGATCACCGTGGTTGGGTTGACTTGACAGCAGTCGGTCCCTTTTCTAAAACTAGACCCTCTCTGACAATGGAGATGATGGATGCTTTAAACTTTGTCAGTTCAGTGAGTGAGTGTGGGATCCAGCCCCACAGTCGAACGGGGACTTAGGAGTGATGTGTGCAATGAAGGAAAATAAAGAAGACAGAAAAGATGGACACAGGCCCTCATCTCCAATGTTGGAATAAGAGAGAGTGAGTTTCTCCAACCATGAGTTTAGATAGTGGGGAGGGCACATACCCAGTACAATGGATAAAGTGTGAATCTTGGATATCCCGAGCTCTTTGGGAGAACACTTCATGCTAAGAGACACCAGGGGTAGTTGGTTCCTTGAGTGACAGGGGCAAAGGGAATCTGACTGCCCTTAAGATAAAGATACCATCCGTTAGCCGGGTAGCAAGGAGCCAGGCAACTGTAAGAGGCAGCTGTCTTAGGAGCATTTTAATGGAGGGCAGTTGTGGAGGGGTCTTTCTGTTTGGTCATCAGTATGTATCAAGTATCTGCTGACTCAGAAGGTTTCCCTGGGACACTAGCTCTGGGATCCTGTGTGGAAATGAGGCCGCTGACGCTTTCACCCAGGTTCTCAGTTTCCCACAGTGAGGCAGAATGTCTTCTTGTGCCAGTTTGCATCTCCTTTGGACCATTCCCATGCTTGGATTTGTTTCTTTGATAATGACCTCTTTATACCATTTGCCCATTTTGTTTGAATTGTCACTGTTTGTCAGGGGAAGCCAGCCCCTAACACATCATTACGGGTCCGGTAGGCGCAATTGTACAGCAATAATAAGTAAAGATCCTGTAAAGTTATAGAGTGCATGATAGACGAGAAGTATTGAAATAAATGGAGTCAGACACGATTCATGGCACCATGCTCACCCCTGCTTGGTGGTCCACGTGGAGAGAGAGAGCTTTAATGCTAGCCCAGGCTTTTTATCTTCTCTGGGACATACAAGCCCCCTAATCACAGGTGAAGACATACAATACAGCACAGGAAGCGGTTGTCTTGTACGTAATACAGTAATGAGAGGGGGTTGTCTAGGGACATACATGCAATAGGAAGAGGGATTGGGGGTATACATGTGACAAGGTGGGTAGATCCTAAATTCAAGATGGCAGCCTAGTCTTAGTCATCCTTGGGCAGGTTTGACCTCTCTGGAATCTCCTACAAGGAAACAGACAACTACTTTCCTTATCAGAAGGGAGTGGGCCCTATTTGTTGTGGGCTAAACAGTGGTGACTGCTTGCTCTAGATGGTTGATAGCTCTCAGGGAGAATAACCCCTGACCTATTTCTGATGACCTCCAAGTGTATGGTCATTCTCAAGCAGCTGTTTGGCATATATTTGGGGGAGACAGCTTGGGAGAAATCCTTCTGTATCCCACAACTGTTGTCTTGGCTTTCTGGGAACTCTTGGGTTCTACCATGATATTTCATGTTTTCAACTTCCTATCTTTTCGGTTGTTTCCTCCTGACTTTTCTTTGTCCTAGTTTTCCCTGGGTTTCTTAAAAATCACACGTTTTATGTCTTGGTCTTTTTAAAGGAGCCCCGATGGTTACCCATCGTTACACATTGGGCTGCTAACTGCAAAATCAGCGATTCAAAACCTCCAGCCACTCACTGTGAGAAAGATGGGGCTTTCTACTCCCATAAAGAAAAACTCACAGAGGGCAGTTCTGCCCTGCCTATAGGGTCATCTTAAGTCAGCATCAACGGGATGGCATTGGGTTTGGTTTGGCTTTTAGTTACATTTCATTTACATTAACAGTAAAATTAATGATTAGATGGACTCGATGACAGTGAGTGAATACATATTAGCTTAGCCTCTTCTGTCAGCATGTTTATCGCTGTCTCTGTGCTACCACCAGCCATCTTGCAGCTTGCTGTGCTGCGCTGGCTTGCATGCCGCTCAGGTGCTGGGTGCTTAGTCAGTGGTCATTGGATCAGAAGCAGCGTCACTCATGGTGGCTAGAATTCAGCAGAGCTTCCAGACTAATACTTATTAGGCTTGTCAAGATAATTCCGAAAACTGGCCATTTGAACGTTATAGATCATAGATTATGTTCTGAGACCTCTGCTCACTTTGGATGCATTGTCAGGAGGGGCTGATTGCTGAGAGCATCCTGTTTGGTCAAGCACAGGGCCAGGGGAGGTGAGGGAAACACTCAAGGAGATAGAGCGACACAGTGGCCCCAACAGTGAACGAAGCAGACAGGGTCATGACGATGGCTCTGGACCAATCCACGGGACCACCCAGAAGTCAGCGCTACCTCAACAGCCACTCACCACAGTAAAAGCCTGTGGAGTCCCACCCTGCCATGCCAGTACTGCGTGACCCTTCCTCCTTGCATCTGTGATGCTGGTTCACGCCAGCACTTTCCCCAGGCAGGTAGAAGACTGGCTCTCTCCAGTATTAGCTTGGGACAAGCCTGCTGTTTCCAGCTGCTCTCTTACTTTTGGACAGGCTATTCACAATATGTGAATGCATGTGTTTTATAATCCCACGTGGTGTGAAGAATCCCTTTGGGGGCGGGTGGCAATTAATGAGCTCTAGAACTAGTGGGAAGGAGCCTGGTGCCTCAGTGGTTAAATGCTCGTCTGCCCAGGAGTCACGCAATGGAGACTATGACGATGACAGGCTTAAATACCCTGTGGTGTCAGTTCTCCTCTGTCCTATGGAGGCCTTATGGGTCGGCTTGAATGTGAAGGTAATGAGTGCATAATTTTAAAATATGATGGTAAGCTTCCATGCCATGTGAAAATCATTAACCGGGATCATAGAGGTTCAGAGAGTAAGCCTAAATGCCGTATGGAAATATTTGGTGGAAGAGTAGAGCGGTTACAAAATTCACACGGTATAATCTGACTTAAAATAACTGTTGGCTTTCCAAGTGACTGAAAATGGAAATCAGTATCTCAGACATCAGTTGTCGCTCAGTGTGCTGACTGGGTTCTGAGCCCCTCTCTGGACAGCACCTGAAAGGAACAGAAGCCGGACTTTCAATGGCGCCGCAGTGACCAGGTTTCTTCTGTTGTGGGTACCGCTGTCTGTGTCCCGTCTGAGAAACCTCTGCTTCTCTCCGAAGGTCCTTGCGCAGAGGGCCATAGCCGCATGGCATCCGAGAAAGCTAAGGCTAGCCCGAGTTTTTTCCATCATTGTGCAATGTTTTTCTTTTCTTTTTTTAAATCATTTTATTAGGAACTCATACACCTCCCATCACAATCCATACATACATCAATTGTGTAAAGCACATTTGTACATTCGTTGCCCTCATCATTCTCAAAACATTTGCTCTTCACCCAAGCCCCTGGCATCAGGTCATTTTTTCGCCTCCCTCCTCCTTCCCCCCTCCCTCATGAACCCCTGATAATTTACAAATTATTATTTTGTCATATCTTGCTCTGTCCCACGTTTCCCTTCCCCCACTTTTCTGTTGTATGTCCCCCAGGGAGGAGGTCACATGCAGATCCTTGAAATAGGTTCCCCCTTTCCAACCCACCCTCCCTACGCCCTCCCAGTATCGCCACTCACTCCACTGGTCCTGAGGGGATCATCCACCCTGGCTTCCCTGTGTTTCCAGTTCCCATCTGTACCAGTGCACATCCTCTGGTCTAGTGAGGCTTGCAAGGTAGGATTTAGATCATGACAGTGGGAGGGGGAAAGGAAGCATTTAGGAACTAGAGGAAAGTTGTATTTTTGATAGTTGCTACGTCGCACCCTGACTGTCTTGTCTCCTCCCCAAGACCCTTCTGTAAGGGGATGTCCAGTGGCCTACAAATGGGCTTTGGGTCTCCACTCCGCACTCCCTCGCTCATTCACTATGGTAAGATTTTTGTACTGATGATGCCTGATACCTGATCCCTTGACACCTTGTGATCACACAGGCTGGTATGCTTCTTCCATGTGGGCTTTGTTGCTTCTGAGCTAGATGGCCGCTTGTTTACCTTCAAGCCTTTAAGACCCCAGACGCTATATCTTTTGATAGCCTGGCACCATTAGCTTTCTTTGCCACATTTGCTTATGCATCCATTTGTCTTCAGCGATCATATCAGGAGGTGAGCACAAAATGATACGATTTTTTTTTTGTTCTTTGATGCCTGATAACTGATCCCTTCAGCACCTTGTGGTCACACAGGCTGGTGTGCTTCTTCCATGTGGGCTTTGTTGCTTCTGAGCCAGATGGCCACTGTTTACCTTCAAGCCTTTAAGACCCCATATGCTAGCTCTTTTGATAGCTGGGCACCATCAGCTTTCTTCACAACATTTAGTTGTTCACTCACTTTGTCTTCAGCGGTTGTGTCGGGAAGGTGAGCATCATAGAATGCCAATTTAATAGAAGCAAGTATTCTTGCATTAAGAGAGTATTTGAGTGGAGGCCCAATGTCCCTCGTCTACCTTAATACTAACCTTATAAATATATGCACATAGATCTATTTCCCCATCCTCATGTATAAATATATTTGCATATGTACATGTCTTTATCTAGACCTCTATAAATGCCCTCTGCCTCCCCTCTCTTTCCTCTATTTCCTTTGACTTCCCTCCTGTCCCAATATCATGCTCAGTCCCTACCAGGATTTCAGCAATTCCTCTTAGTTACATTACCCTTGATCATGCCCAACCAGGCCTCCCACACCCTTCACACCACCAATTTGCATCACTTCTTGTTCCCTTGTCCCTGGGTTTATTAACACCACTACCTTTCCCCCAACCTCCCCGTCTCCCCACGGAACTATCGGTCCTGTTGTTTTCTCCTCCGATTGTTCATCCAGCCTATCTTATTTAGACAGACCTGCGGAGATAGTAACATGTACAAAAACAAGACAGAGCACAACCAAGCAACAATATACAACAAAACAACAACAAACCAATGATTAAAAAAAAAAAAACAAGAAAGAAAAGCTTGTAGTTAGTTCAAGGATTGTTTGTTGGCATTTTGGAGTGTTTTCCAGTCCTGTCTGTTGGGGCACCATGCCCTGGCCCAAAAGTCCACCTTCAGCTTTCCCTGGGGACCTCGCCGCTCCATTCCCTTGTTGTTCTGTTGCACTCCCTTGATATTTTGCCTCGGTGTGGCAGATCCGATTGGGTGCAATTCCCTCACTGTGTCTCCGGTGTTGCCTGTAGGACTATGGGTCAGTGAGGGACGTCGTGTCTCATAGTGGGGCTGGCCATGTGGTCCTCTCTGTCAACTGGCTTTTCTAATTGGGAACATTGACCACCTGGCCTGGTGGGGCATGATGTGCTCCACACTCTCCTCTTCCCCTTCATCTGCTCCCATGTGCTCCGATCAGATATGTCCCTTTTCCAGACCTGTAGATTCAGTGCCGTCCTTTGAAATAAATTCTTCTGAGGGGAGGGGCAGATGTCCCCTTAGTAGTTGGGGTTGGGCTGCCCCCCCAGACCTCTCCACTGGCCCCACTCCACGCTGGCATGTTGCATTCACATCTTGGAGCATCACGTTGAAGTCTGGTCCCTCTTTCCCTGTGGAGACACAAGCAATACCCTCCCCTTGGATGGGTTAGTGCCCTGTGCCTCCTCTACCCTTTTCTTTTTTTATTATTTTTTTCCTTTCTCCACCTCCTTTTTTAGTTATCTACCGTGCAAATCCCTGTATTTGGTCTGTTCCCTGCCACATCACCTGGTCCTCACCGCAGGAATATTTGTATACCGTAGTTTTTTCCCTACGCCCCATTTGCCTTTTGTTTTTTTTTAAAGCTTACTTCAGCAGCCTTTCAAGTATTTGTATATTTAAGTCAATGCTATCTTTAGGTCTGTTTTCTCTTTTTTTGCCCTCTGGGTGAGGTTCTTCTATGTGTTGGTCTCTTATTTATGCTTGGTGAGTGTTGTTCTTCTGCCCATACTGGGTCGGCAAGGATCATTTGTAGGGCTGGGTTTCTTTATTCTTTGAGTTTTTCCTTGTCAGGGAAGACTCTTACTTCTCCATCTATCTTGATTGATAATTTGGCTTGGTAGAGTATTCTTGGGTTTGCATTGTTTTCCTTCCATTTTTTGAATATGTTACTCCACTCTCCTCTTCTTCATAGTTTCTCTGATAAGTCTGAGCATATTCTTATTTGGGAACCTTTATATGTGATTGCTTGTTTTTCCCTAGCTGCTCACATAATTTTCTCCTTTTCCTCAAAGTTGGATAATTTAACTATGATGTGCCTTGGTGACTTCTTCATGGGACCCAGTCTTGCTGGGGTTCTTTCAGCCTCCTGAATGGTTGCCTGGTTTTCATTCACTAAGCTGGGGAAGCTTTCCTCCAAGAGTTCTCTCACTATTGTTGCAGATTACTTCTTTGTCGTGTCTTCCTCCGGAAAGCCAATAATTCTAATGTTGTTCCGCTTCATAGCATCAGACATAGCTCTTAGGTTTTCTTCAGCTCCTCTGATGATCTTATTAGATTTTTGTTCGCATTTGTTAAAGTCTGCTTGGCTGTTCTCCAAGTCACTGATGGGGTTCTCTGATTCCTCCAGTCGCTTCTTGAGGTCCATGTATGTGCTACTGGCTTTTGTTATCTCCTCCCTAAGCTCCTGTATTTCTCTTTGATTTGTGGCTTTTACCTCTTCTATCATTTCATCCTTTTTCTGTATTGTTTCCCTCATATCCTCTATGACTTCAAGTAGCATTCTGAAAATTTCTTTCTGTGGCAGCTCAATGTCTGCTTCCTCTATAATGTCATTATGTTCAGGACATCTTCTGCCATTGCTTTTGTTTCTCCCATTTTCTCGTTGAGGTCATTGGAGCTGATGGCTGTTTGCATTGCATTGTTTTAGATGAGCCAGGTGCCATTTTCCTGGGAGTCGAAGAGCACTGGCTCTCTCTGGGAGACTTGTAGGAGTGCTTCTTCGTACTGCCTGTAGCTTATTTCACTATGGAATTAACCTACCACTCTATCCTCCTGTGGCTTCTCTCTCAGGGGAGTGACCCAGAAGGGTTGCTTGCTTTCATGTTGCAGAAGTTTGACAGAGGTTCCTGCAGTAACTTGGAGCCTTGAGGAGTGTTGGCTGAGCTGCCTTATGCCCCCAGGCACACAGGCAGGAATTGCCCAGTAAGAAGTTGAGCAGAGTATCCTCTGGTGGGAGTCAGCAGGCCTTTTCCCAGACTAACTACCTACCCAAGGTGGAGCTCACCTATCTGGGTGTGGTGCAGGTGTAAATGCCCTAGGCTAAGGGGAGTGGTCTGGAGGTTTGCAGTAGAATGTGAGAGACCTAGAAAGAGGCAAAGAGGAGACAAAAAAAGTTTAAAAGCAAGCCTGTTGAGCCTAAGGATTTTATTTTTTTATCTCCCTGGCCAGCTAGAGTATCCTCAAATGTAATAGTCTCTCACAGCCGCTGGGCTGCAGCTCCTTGCTGTTTAAAGCTTACTCTTGCTACAGCAGGTCTTTGTTATGCTAAAAGCCACCAGGCCCTGTAGCTCAGTTCTGGCATTCCTTAACTAGGTTGCTTCTTATGCTGATTTATGTTAAGGACCTCCACTATGTGCTCCTTGGAGCTGAGCAACTATACTTGGGTTTGAGTTTTACACCAATTATATATTTCAGCCCCCCCCTTTTTTTTGCTTGTGATGTGCTCTGATTTGGGGGCTGTCAGGCTGGCTCCCAGAAGGGGAGATCCAGCTTATTAGGGGGGTTGCTTCCTTCTTGACCAATTGGAACTAAATTTGCTCCCTGGACTCCCAACTTTCTGCTTATTTTCTCGCACACCGCGATCTTCCTAAGGTAATACAATATTTTTTCTTTTACTCTAAATTATGGCTACCCGCCACCACTCCCCTGGCCGTGGGCTCAGGGCAGCCAACCACGCGGAGATCTCCGGAGTGAGGTTCCCCTTGTGCCTGGGATTCTGTCCCCTCTCGGCGTCTGCCTGCAGAAATCGCTATTCCCAGCAAGGCCACAGCCGGCGCCTGCGGGCTCGCCACAGCTAGAGCGTTTTAAAGCATTCTTGGTTTGCTTTGTGAGTGGAAATCCCACGCAAAAAGGGGTTCAGGAGAGACCCTGGTACCCTAGTTCTAGTTTCAGGACTCCACCTCCCCATTTCCTTCGCCTTACCTCCCAATTGTCTGATTTGGCAGCAGGAGCTCCGGAGGGATGAGTCCTATCAGGTCGTCATTTTCTCCCCCTTCCCGTGCAATGTTTTTCTTTGTTCTTTATTTTTGGGGTTTTTTTTTTAATGTAGGAATTTCCTCGTGATCTGTTTGCTGTAGTTCTTTTTTCATTAATTTTCTTGGAAGTGGGTGTAAGTGCTCATGACAGAGGGCCCACACAGTGGCTGTTTCTGGGAGCCGTGGAGTCCTCCCTGCGTGTGTGCACAGCTGGAGAATCAGTGAAGGACGGGGGTGGAGTCACGTGCTGATTTGAGGACTCTCTCTTCTGCGTCTTCCTCGTTTAGGGCATTTCTCTTCTTGCTATCCACAAACTGTACCCTCTCATTGTTATACCAGGAAGCCTGTGGATGCCTGCTTGGATCCTGCCTGAAAACTGCCACCAAATGCAAATCCTTAGTCCCATCTCATTGCTGCAGAGTTCCTTCCAACTCACAACGCCCCGCAGGTCAGAGCGGAGCTCCCCAAGTTTTCTCTATGATGGGGGAGAAGGGATTGGCCACACCTTTCCCCAGCAGAGGAGGGCGTCGGTTCAACTGCCTACCTTTTGTCTGGCAACAGAATCCTTCACCACATGCCACGGGGCTCACGCAGGCATGGCTCTTACCCTCTGCCACGCCACTCCTGTTCCGAGTCTGCTGGGGTCATTACAGCGTGTCTTAAAAAACAAACCAAAAACCCAACCGTAATTGACAGATAATTCACATATCATACATTTCCAGGTTAAAAAGAGTTGTATAACCATATCTACCATCAGTTATAGAATATTGATCTTTCGTTGTGCACTCCTTGTTAGCGCCCTATTTTCCTTTAGCCCCCATACACCCAGTAAGCCATAAATTCAGTTACGTTCTATAGATTTACGTATCCTCAATTTCATATTCTGGAAACACACACACACACACACACACACAAACACAGAGCAAAAAACAAGCCAACAAACTATATAGCATAATAAACTAGAGGAAAAAACCTAAACTGAGAAAAAAGCAGGACATATTAAAAAGTAGAAAAAACTTAAAATGGATCAAAAAGGAGTTCAAATGATTGGATATTGTGTTTTTAATTAATTACCTCTGCCATAGTCAAATTTACAATACTCCGTCTGATACCAAGGCTCTTCACACCCCTGGTCTATTTAGGGATGCTACAAAGGATCCACACCCTTCCACACAATGAGCGTTCACAATTAATCTCTGGTAACTTTCACTCTTAAGGATTTGGGTTTTATTATTTACCACCCTTGGATCACACAGGCTGATGTGCTTCTTCCATGAGGGCTTAGCTGGCAGCTCACTAAGACTGCTGCTTGTTTGAAAATAAGCCTTTAAGACCCAGACACCATTCTTTATGAATGCCAGGCACCATCTACTTTCTTCACCACACATTGCTATGGCAGCCATGGCCTTAAGTGATCCCTTCATAAGGACCATCACTGAGCAGTGGTATGTCATAAGAACTAATTGTTCTTGGATCTGGGCTAGAATTAAATGGGAATTCACAAAGCTGTGGCTTGTTTATATATGTCTCTGGTTCACTTTAGAGGCTCATTATCATTTTATGTCAGAAAATATTAGGAGTCGTCCCCCTGGAGCACAACACAATTCTAATGACAGTGTCATTAATTTATCCAATAGTATAAAATTGACACACATTTTCTCTTTTATAATATGCCCAGAGTTGATCATTATTATTTACAAGAGGCTTTTGATGGTGAAAGTTACTTGACCTTTATCAGAAACGGAACTCCCAGTTTAGAGATAGTTGTTCTCTGATTCAGGAATGGTAAGTATTTTAAGGAGCCTGCAATTCCATTGGACCGATATGAATTTCCCTGACGTACTGATTATAAATTCACTGTGGGCTCAGTGGGCTCAGAGTGAGAGGTGGCACCCTCTGCAGGGTGCAGCGTAGCGACAGAGGATGTGTGTGCCACAGGAGTGTTGTCTTGTGTCTGTCTGGTGCCAGTCAGGCGGCTGGCCGTGTGGGGGCCTCGCTAGGAGGTCAAGAATAAGAAGTGGGTGCAGTGGGATCTGGAACGTGAATGAGAGGGAGTGGGAGAGGAACCAGCTTCCTCCCTCGATGTCTGCTTCTCTTGGGAGCAGGGAAAGGTCAGTGTGAACTGAGGAACATAATAGACACACTAGAAGACGGGATGCAGAATACTAGAAGCTACATGTGCAGAATCGGAGAACAGCAATTAAAGAGAAAGTCTTTGGGGCAATGTCCTCCAGTTGAACCGTTGGTGCTCGGGGGTCTCCCCAGACCTCTGCATCCTTCAGGGCATTTGCCATTTAGTCAGATAGCTTGATGCCACCAGCAGGATTGCCCCTTGAATACAAAGATCTCAATTTCTTCTCACCTCTGCCCTCCGCCCTCTGCCCTTTCACCTCTCAGTCCATGGAGAATGCCTGTCTCACAGAAGCTGGTCGGGAGGAGAATGCTGCTGTAATGAAGTCCTGGGAAGGTTTTTGATGTTGATATCGTTGTTCCTTGTTATCTTCCAGGGACCTTTTGATGGAAGCTTTCCAACCAGGAGGCCCGCGTAGTCCCGGTGCCCAGCTCCTGAAAGGGGGGATAACGTTTTCCCAGGTAGGGGATAACTCCTGCCCCCCCTAGGGCAGGCAGTCTTTGCTTGTGCTGATGGCGTGCTTTCTGAAGGTAGGGGCGGGTCTTCTTTACCCCTTCCTGCTTATAGCACTGAACTCTCTCAAGACGGACCTCCAGGGAGGAGACTAAGAAGAAGCACTGAAGACTGTTCTGTGTTGTGTCTGCGCGCCATCCAGAGGAGGGCATCCTGCTGACTGGGAGACTCCCAAGTCCTCCGGAGATCATCTGGCCCAAGGAATCCCAACAGCCTGTGGAGTTCTCTTAGGAGACCATTGCTCAGCCTCTTACTCAAATAACTACTTCAGGGAGACGTTGGGTCAGACATCAGATTTTAATCATAACCAGCACTTATGGTCTGTTTTACCACCAGGAAGTGAGGTACAGAAACTCTCGAATTCTCACTGTCATCATCTGTAACATGATAATGCTACCTACCCCATCCTGATAGGTCATTGTGAAGGGGGGGCAGTGCTTAGCCAGTGCCTGGCACACAGTAAGTAATAAATACTAGTTATTGTCGTTACGTACCATCACAATTATTTTTCTTTTGAAAGAAACTAGGATTTAAAAGCGCTGAATTTGCAACTCGTATGGTACCAAGAAAAAGCCTGCTGCAAATGTCCTTTATAAGCAGACATGTTTTTACCTCCTACGGGAGACCCTCCAGGGACCCACCATAAGAGAAGGAACAACACGGTGGTCCAGTTGTGGGTGGGGAAGGACTGAATGCAGGCCTCCTAAAGCACGTGGCAGCGGACGATGGACAACAGTGACAGTTTTGTAGGGATAAGCATGGTGATTTTGTCAGTTTGACACAGCAGGGATCTTTCTGGAAGGCTAGGAAGGAGGAGGTGGCATATGCTGCCAAGCAACCGTGGGGATTATAGAAGGAGCCTCGGGTAGCATAATGGGCTACGGATTAGGGCTGCTGCTAGCCGCAACGTCAGTAGTTTGAAACCACCAGCCAGCCTATGAAAGAAAGATGAGGCTTTCTACTCCTGCCAAGGACGGACAGACTCAGAAAACCCATGGGGCAGTTCGACTCTGTCCTACAGCATCAGTGTTAATTGGAGTCAACTTAATGGCAGTGAGTGATGGGCATTACAAAGTGAGTTCCCACTAATTGCTATGAAACCCCTGCGTCCATTCAGACTCTTAGCATCTTCTTGTGGTCAGAGTAGCTCTTGGGAAACTCACATGGCCAGAGGAAGAGGTCTGAAAAACGACTTAGAACACGAGATCCTTGGTTTGTCTTTTTTAAAGTCCTGCTTAGGGATTTAATGTTATTTTGTACCTTTTTATTCCTGTATATTGTGTGAGCAAAAAGTGCAAATGTGGACAAACTGATGGATTTCTACAAACAATACAAACACCTGTGTCACCTGTACCTGGCTCAAGCCCTTAGAAAGTACCTGACCTGTAGACACTCTCTGTGTCCCTCCAGCCCACCCACAAGAGTGAAGACCAACCTGACTTCTACCCATGTGCACCCATTTTGTCTGCTTTTGTGCTTGATAAAAATAGAATCTGCAGATGAGCGCTCTAGTATCCGGCATCTGTTTGTTCAACGGTATAGAGTATATGTGAGATTCCTTCATGCTCTCACATACAGGTGTAGAGTGCTTATTTCCATTGCCCTATAATCTTCTTTGCTGTGAATATACTGTACCAATGTGTTTAGCCGGATTGACTAGAGAAACAGATTTATTCACACTCACATATATGTGTAAAGAGAGAGCTTTATATTAAGAAGTAATTATGCCTCAATAAACCAGCCCAGCCCAGTCCAACGCAAGACCATACGTCTGATACTAGTCAAAAAGTCCCTCCTCAGACTCACAAAGCCACATGCCATGATGCAGAGTGCCGGAAGATCACCGCTAGTAGCTCCAAAGTCTAGTGGATCCGGCGGTGGTGGACACATCTCCAGGCCTCCCGCAGGTCTCCATGTGACATCATCAGGAAGGTGAATGAAGGCGGAGGGAGGGAGAGAGGTTCCCAGGACCCTCCTTCTGAGGAGGTCACACCCACAAGGGGGCACCATCAGGCTGTGTCCTGATTGGCAGGCTGGACTCCTCCCCTTCTCTTCAAGTTGACAGGAAATTATGTAACTACCACGACCAGGATCTGTTTATCTATTGCATTGCCTATTAATGAGTGTACGGGTAGTTCTTAGTTTGAGGTTGTTTCAAAGATTCCTGGGTGGTATGTATATGTTTACCCCAGCCTGTCTCTCTGTGGGCATTTGGGTAATTTCTAGTTTGGGACGTGAATTGCGATTCTACGACTATGTCGATGCATGCTGTGGGGCGAGCATTTGTAGATCTTTCTATTGGGCGTGTGTCCAGGGTGGGCAGTGCATGTGCTCCCATCCCGAAAACATTCAAAGTGTTTGTATTAATAAACACCTCGTCCGTTGATTCGCTTTTACAGTGGGCGCCTCTCATGGAAGAAGAATGCAAGGAACATTCTGCAGCCTCGGGAATCTGCCTCCCAGAGAATTTCTCTATAAGTCAAATCTTTGGGAAGGCAATTGCAGAAAGAAAGATCAACCACCCCATTCTCCAGGCTGCGCTGACGCTCAGAAAGAAGGGTACGTTTCCAGGAGCGGCCATGCTCTCGCCCTGCCATTTAGGAGGTTAGGTGGAGCATTCAAGTAAACGTGTTCTGAGACCCCAATGTCTCTGATATCAAGGAAAGCCACTCTTAATGAGTCAGTTCTATAAAGTGACCCAAAAAAGTTTAAAAGCCCATCCTTTTCAAAATCGCTGCACAAAGGAAAGAATTGTATTTTATCAGGGCAATTCGTGCTTTGACCAGAAAGAATTGTATTTTTTCAGAGCAGTACGTGCTTTGACCGCACACTTTCTTCTCCTGGCCAGTGGGACTGAGAAGTAGCTGAGAAGAAGACATAAACCCCTTTGTCACAGGATGGAGCACTAGGCCTTTAAAGAAGCGGTCTTCTTTGTTTCGGTGCATCTGGGTCAGAGTGGCCGAGCCCCAAGCAAAGTCAGGTGGCCCAAGCCACACAGTCCTGCTCCTGCCGTCCGGTGTCAGGGTCTGGGCTTCTCTTTAGGCAGACTTGGCCACCCATGTGGTACAACCTTCACGTCCATGGTTTCTTACTCATGCCGGTTTCACCAGGCCCTCCCTGGACCTTGTTTCAGACGTGGCTTGGTTCTTGTCCGCACTTGGGAGACAGATCACAAGCCAGGAAATGATGCATCCCTAGTTCATGTCTTGAGGTTTAAAATGGGACAGCAGCCCTTGAAAGGCAGTGTAAAGCCTGGCTCTACTTCACACTCACTGCCTGATCTGGAGCCAGAACGTGACTGTGTGTCTGTTTACTCACATGCACATTTCAGGTAGTAAGATCTGCCCATCCTACCTGAAGCAGGTGAGGCTCAAGTGAGCAGATGAATGTCAAAACAGACATTGTAAGGGATTCACATGTCCTCTGAAAGCCTTTCATGTATTCATGGAGTTCAGTCTCCCGACTCAGGCAGAGTAGCTTGTGGTAGTTCAAGGTGATGCATTTCCCACTTGCCAACTGAGAAGGTGGCTTTCAGGAAATTGATACAAGTGAGCAGGACCCCACCTGACCCATCTTAGGCACACCCCTGGGGCCTCTTGGGCATCTCAGGGCAGGGTTCGGTGGGTGGGTCCATTCATTGGTGGCTTCTGCTTTCAGGGTTTCTAACCTGCATCCTCACCAACAACTGGCTGGACGATAGTGCCCAGAGAGGCAGCCTGGCCCAGCTGATGAGTGAACTGAAGCCGCACTTCGACTTCCTGATAGAGTCGTGTCGTGTTGGAATGGCCAAGCCTGAGCCTCAGATTTACAAGTTGGTCCTAGACACCTTGCAGGTCAACCCCACAGAGGTAAGGAGAAGTTTCTTTTAGGTAGGCCAAACTCTACCAGCAACATTACAGACAGAGGCTCTGAGGAGGGGAGAGAGCAAGTGGCCGCCAGCACACATCTATATCCAGAGGCAGGTCCCACTTATCCTAGACTAGCTCTTCTTCTATCGGACTGGCAGGCATCCTTTCATGCTAGAAAGCTCCACAGAGACAGGTGTTTGGCCCCTTTCTGTACTCATGGAACCTGGGTCAAAGCAGGCTTAATAACAAGCTACTCCTCGTGTGTCTGAATATTTCTGTTAGGCTATCTCTGTGTGCTTCTGAAGAAGCGGGGCCCCGAAAGACTGTCCCAGGTTCATGGGCTCATCAGGGCCACTCCGCAAACAGTGAGCAGAGGTGCACTCCCACCCGCAGCATCTTGCTTCTATATGCTTAGTTCTTTTTGCAGAAGCAAATTCTGCTACATGTATGGTTTCCTACTTTGTTCTCTTATCTGCCTTTATTATTATTCTTTTAACCCCCCCTTATTGGCTATTCTTTTTTGGCTATTCTTAAAATATAGATTTTCCAGTTAAATGCTAATGTTACCTGGACAAGTTTACATCATCTTTTAATCTTGCAGTTTCCAGGAGTAGGCTAAAGTAAACGGGTGTATGTGGGGACATTTGTGTTATTTACCTATGTGTTTATTAATATGTACTTACGTAATGAAGTACTTTAAATGTAAATGCGAAGGACGAATGACACTGAAGGGAAATCATTCTCTCTCTCAGCGGGGTAAAGCCTGCACTGTCAGCATGTTAATGTGTTTCCTTTGTGCGTGAGGTTTTCTTTCCCACAGTAATGCCAGTGTCCATGCTGTGTTGACTCAGGTGGTTTTCTTAGATGACTTGGGGACTAATCTGAAGCCGGCTCAGGAGTTGGGAATGGTCACCATCCGTGTCCGAGACACCGAGGCAGCCCTGAGAGAGCTGGAGAAAGTAACCAGCATGCAGGTAACCGTAAGTCTGAGCTGGGCCAGTGCTCACGTGACTCTGGAGTTCACAGAGACAAGAGGCAAGTCCGTGAGAGGACAGCCTGGGTTGTGTGGACTTGACTGCTCATGGTTCTCTGGCAGATGGCTGGCAGCGCTCATGGCAGTCAGCATGGCATCCGCATGCTGTCCTAGGACACTGAAGGCAATAGGTTTCCCCTCACCCACTCACAGGCACATGGATGGTGTGAGAGCAAGAGTGTACCCCATCCCCCCAACTTTCTTATATATGCATATGTATTTTAGCTAACCTTCAACTGCCATTGCGTTGTTTCCTAAAAAGGTTTACAAAACTGTAAATGTTTATGGGAGTAGACAGCCTTGTCTTTCTCATGTGCAGTGGTTGATGAGTTGTAAATATTCACCTTGCCCTTAGCCGTCTAACACTTAGCACCGAGGGCTCCCAGGGCCCTTGGCTTCTCAAAGTCTAACTACTTACATGTACTGGCTCCATGAGTCCAAACAGCAATCCTGGGATGTGGGACTGCTCACTCTTGCCCTAGTGTTGGGTGCATTTGAAAAGGACCCCATATGACAGAGCCGAGTACCCCCGGGTTTGCTTGGCTGTACTACATACAGGAGATGACCATGTCTTTCCCCATGGAGCCACCCGATGGATTTGAACCACCAACCTTTTAGATAGCAACCAAACACCTAGCTATTGTACCACCAAGCTTTCTTCCAACCTCATGTTTTAAAGTAACTACTCAAGTTTTCAAAATAATCAGCCATTGAAAACCCCGTGGCACAGAGTTCCCCTGTGACATGCATGAGGGCAGCATGTGTTGGATTTTATTCAACAGCAGCTGATGGTCTGTTGAGAATTGACCTGCTAGCGCTGCATCATGAGAGCAAGGCATACTGCCCACCCGCCCGGCCTGTAAGGGTTTGTGGCTTCGGTCACGCGCCACAGTGCTGCCAGCAGAGACAATCCTCTGTCCCTGCCATCGAGTTGATGCCAACTCAGAGTGACCTTATAGGACAAGGTAGAACAGCCTCTGTCAGATTCTGAGACTGTAACTGTGTAGGGGGTAAAACGTCCTGTTCTCCCTTGGAGTGGCTTGTGATTTAGAACTACCGACCTTGAGAGTATCAGTACAGCACATAACCACTGCCTTACCAGGCTCCACACAGAGGCAATGGGAAGATGGCCCAGGGACCAGGCCCAAGGAGGAGCCTGCTCCACCAGTGAAGACACCTCATTCCCCTCAGTTTCTCTAAGATCAGTGTTATCTCCGTTGAGTCCAGAAGGGATCAAGTTGTGCAGTGCCCTGGCTAAGGTTGACCAGTAGGAGAGGAGGTGGGAGGAGGCTGATCACTCTCAGTGAACTTGTGAAATACCCCAGGTTCCCCGTTGTTTCTCAGAGGGAACACTTGACCCTACATCTTTGTTCATGGATTGACTTCACAATCTCCAAACATCTTGCTCAAATACACCTTGGTCTCTGAACGTCTAGAAGCTTCACCCAGTAGTGAGGAAATGACACTGGGCTTGTAATCAGAAAACGTCTCTCCCACGTGTGTGTCCATAGAATCAGGTGGGTCTTCCTAGCTGCCCTGTAAAATAGGGTTTGGAAACCTGCCTTCTCCTCCGGATAGTGATACAGTTAAAAGGAAGGTGGTAAGCAGCCCCTCTTCAGCAGGGACGAGCATGCTCTTGAGAGTCACAGTCACGGGCAGTCTTTGTAAACTGTAGGACCCACAGTCATTCGGGTGAATTCCACCTCCCTCCCATAGCCGTGGAAGCTGTAGGCTATGCAGGGTTTGTGGCCCAGGAAGCCAGAGGCATCTCTGAGGAAGGGCCTAAGACAAGACCAGAAGGACTGATGACTGCCCCAATCCCACCTCACCTGCTCACACCACCCTCCTGCCGGACACGGGGTCCTCACCTGAGCCATCTTTCTTGTCCCTTCTCAGAGGCCAATCAAACACACTCCCTTTTTAAAGGTTAGAAAACTGGGTAACTGTGTTAGTCTGGGTACTTTAGAGAAACAAATCCACAGAAACTCACGTATAAGAGAGAGGTTTATATAAAGGGTAACTGCACTTCAAGAAAACATTCCAACCCAGTGCTGCCCAAGCCCACAAGTCAACATTATCCCACATGCCCAACACCACAAAGTCCTCCTCCATCTCACAAAACACACGCAATGATGCCGACTGCAGGAGGAAAGCCGAGTCAGTGAATGTGTAAGCCTCTCAGCGCTGGCAGGGGTCTCCACATGACTGCTCCAGCACCCAGGGCTGCATTGGGGTAGGTCCATGTGGCTTCTCCTCAGGGATGTCTTGCAGGAAGTGAGTCTTGCCAGCTGAAAAAGGGAACTGGCTAAGGCAGCTGCACCCTGGTCTGACCATCACAAAGCAAGAAACCTGAGAACTAGAAAGGCGAGGCTCACCAAGCCATTTATCTCTCCGCCCTTCAATTAACCCCACATGTGTTTATCGGCCAGGTTGGCACAATAAACTTTAACTCAGTAACTGAGGAGAGCCGTTTGTTTCTGAGCCACCACCTTCAGGGCTAACGACTGTACAAAGGATTCACTAGCATGTCCAGCAGCAGGTTTGGGCTGTACACGATGTTCTTTGTGTGCTGGGCATCCTGCCTTTGGTTATTTTACCTCAGGGTGGTTGTCACCGATATATTAGCGCCATCTCCAAGAGCTTGTTGTGCATGAATCTTCCTGTCTACTGCACCCCGGAAGGAGGCTTGGGAGCAGTGTCTTTTGCCTTAGGCTGCGACCCACAGGCCAACCGTTCAAAACCACCAGCTGCTCCGTGGGAGGAAGATAGGACTTTCTGCTCCCAGCAAGATAACCAGTTGGGAACCGCTCAGGGGCAGCCCAGCCCTGTCCTGCAGGGTCAATGTGTGTCTGAGTCAAACCCGCAGCAGTGAAATGTCGTGGGGTGTTTTCCTTTCAGTGGCGTTTGAGGTGCTCAAGGCAGTCGTGACCTCTTGGGTCAGAGGTCATAGCACTGAGATCTGCAGGTGGAAGGCACGGGGTTCGATGTTGGCTGACTGGAGGAAGCCTGTCACCAGCACTAGGCCATAGTGGAATGGCTGCCTCGAGAGCTTTCCATCTCTGGCAGCGCTCAGAATGAGCCTGGGCCACTCGAGGAACTCCTGGAGAAAATAATTACATGGGTAAAGTGTAAACCTCCATGGTTTAACACAAGGTTCTATTTTTTCTTATGTCATTGGTGGTGATAGAGGAGCGTTGCTTTGCAGTATCCATGGGTCCCCTCATTGATGGAGACCTGTGTTAGACAGAGTTCTCTAGCAAGACAAAACCAGATTGCTAATAATCTTATATATATATAAGATATATATACATATATATTCGATATATAACACAAAAAATGAACACTTAAATTATATACAGATAGATAGATCTTTAACACAAGAAAAGAACAGTTAAATTATAAAGCAGTACAAATGGCTCAGTGCAACTCACTCCCATGAGAGAGTTGTAAGACACTGGCAGTCCTTCAAGTCTTGAGGGCCGCCAGGTAGTCCTCTGTAGAGCAATTCAGGTTATCCGGGCACAGGCAGAAAACAGCAAGACAGGTCACCAACAGTCAGTCCCCAGCTCAAGAAATGTAAATTCCAATGGTGTGGCGAAGCAGGTCTTGAAGGAACCTCAAATTACAGCAACACAGTCCACAGGTTAGGTGTCCCACAGGTAGTGTAGCTTGCAAACTGAGGCACAGAACAAGCAAGGCAGCCGCACACTGGTCTGATGATCAAAGAGAGATTGACGAGAGGCGAGACTCACTGAGCCATTTATCTCTCCACCTTTCAATTAATCCCACATGTGTTTATCAGCCAGGCTGGCACAATAAACTAACTACCTCAAGGCCTGCAGCCTAGGACATGTGGTTCCCAAGGCCATGCCACACATCAGCTGGAGAACAGACAAAGGGAATGTAGAGAAGCAGGAGAGAGGTATTAAAAGGAGGAGGGTCATTACTCTTCTGTCTTCATACCATTGGCTAGAGCTCAGTCATGTGACTGCACAAAACTGAAAGGATGGCTCGGAAAGGTCATCTCATTTTGTGCCCAAAGTAAGGGAAAATGGGTTGGTGACCAGCTAGTCAGTGACCAATGGCATCTAGGATCCTAATGAGCTCTGTGGTCACTTTTACTGCCAAGCTTCTCAAGTTTGGTAAACTCCTCTGAGAACTCTTTATTGAAAAAGTCATCTCGCTCTCTGTATACTTTGTACTTCCAGCTTCTCGGTCCTGCAGCCCCTCTGCCAGCTCCATGCCAGCTCAGCGACATGAGCCATGGATATGTGCCAATCAAGGTAAGTCTTCTCGTTCAGTCAGCTGAGTTCTCACTGCACGAGTCACCTAACATGACCAGCACTGCCCTCTCATCCACTGAGACTCTTGTTCAGACTCTTGTTCATTAGGTGTTCACATTAGCTGAACAGTCGCTGTTTCAAGGAAATAACACCTTCCAAGCAATGTTATCGCTCAGGCATTGGCCGAGGGTTTTATAAAGCAACGTAACTGATGTGGCCATGCCCCCAAGGATGCCGGGCCACGTGAGGCCTTGAGGCCCCGGGGTGCTAACGTCTGTGAGCCTCTGCTCTGTGTGGGAGGGGACGCTTCTGCATCTGGTAGATATTTACCAAGCACTTAACTGTGTGTTGAGGAGCCTTGGAGTATCATGGACTGGTAATGCCTTGGGCAGCTAACTGCAAAGTCAACAGTTCAAATCCATCAGAAGCTCTTCAGGAGAAAGATGAGACTCACGCAAACATATACAACCTCAGAAACTCCAAAGAGCAATTCTAACATCGCTGTCCTATAGAGCAGCTATGAGCTGGAACCCATCCAAAGGCAGTGACAGAGTTGCATTGTGATAGGCACAGATCAGGTGTTAGGGATGTGATGATGACCATTGGAGTCCCCTGCTCAAGGAGCCCACAGTGGGCTAAGAAGCGGTAAGAGGTCATGATGGAAAGCAGGGTGGTCAGTGCTAAGGCAGGGCCGTGTGCAGAGGAACAGAGTCCCATAGAATGAGTGTAGTAGTCTGTGAAATGGCAACTAGGTGTTTCTTGTGCTTCCTTTGACAAGTTTACACATCAGACGAGTTTTCCAATCACCATTGGTTTCGATCCTCACTAGGTGTGAGGTCTCTCCCAATTTCCTTCCTTGGCTCCATTTCCATTGGTACATTCTCCCTGACTTTCCATGTCTTCTCTTCATTGCTTTAGTCATGTGCTTGGTCTCCTACAGTTGATTGTTCTAAGAAGCACCTTCTTTGCGGGAGTATTTGAACTCCTGTCTATTATTTAAGGACCACTGGTGACACTGTCATGTAAACTTTGGATTGCTAATGACGAGGTCAGTGGTTCAAGCCCACCAGCAACCCCATGGGAGAAAGATGAGGCTGTCTGCCCCAGTAAAGATGTACAACCTCCAAAACCCTAGATAGGGTACCTAAAACTTGGAATGAACTCAACGGCAGTGGGTTTTGTCTTGTTTTGTGTGGGGCCAGTATTTGCCTGAAAGGCTGCCTCTGGGAGTGTCTTCGTTTTCAAGCTAGACAGTTTCCATGGGGCATTACTCTTGGGGTTCTTCTAGACTTTTTCAGACAGGTGAGTCTGGTCTTTTGAGAGAAAAATATTCTACATTTTCCCCCATTTTAATTGGGACCTTCTGCATAGGCCTTGTCCGAGTTGTTGGTATGCAGATAGCTGGTCACCATGTAGTTGCTCTGGTCTCAGGTTAGAGGGTCTATGGTTCATGTGGGCCAGTAGACCTTTGGACAACTTGCTTCCTTGAGTCTTCAGTTTTCTTCATCCTCCCTCGCTCCCAGCTAGAAGAGAACAACAATCGCTTCTTAGATGACTTCTGCTCACAAGCTTTGAAGACCCCAGAGTCTCCACACCTAACGAGGAGCTCGAGCATTGTCTTTATGAACTCTTTTGCCAATTGACTTAGATGGTCCTGAGTTGATGGTCCTTGCCTAGCTTTTTCTTGAGCAAAATAGCTTGTGGTGAATCTTGGGAGAGAATTCCAATTGAGAACACTGGCTTGTTAATAATCCTACCTGTTGAACTTGTTGCTTCAAGTCAGTTGTGACTCACGATGACCCTGATTTGCAGAGTAGAACTGTCCCATAAGGTATTCAAGACTTTACTCTTTTTTTTTTTTATAAGAGTTTTTTTTTTCTTCTTTTACATTTTATTAGGGACTCCAACAACTCTTACCACAATCCATACATATACATACATCAATTGTACAAAGCACACCCATACACTCCCTGTCCCAATCACTCAAGACTTTACTCTTTTTAAAAAATTGAATACTTAATTGGGGGCTCTTACAGCTCTTATCGCAATCCATACATTCATCCATTGTGTCGAGCACATTTGCACATATGCTGTCAAGACTTTGCTCTTTATAGTAGCTAGTCTTCCTTATCTAGGGTGGCTGGGATTTGAGCCATTGATCTTTCAGTTAGCATCCTAGCAATTACCCCTTGAAATAGTCTTCCAAAATAACCCCGAAAATCTCACTGCCAGCAACTTGATTCCAACTCTTTGTGACCTTATAGGACAGAGTATAATTGCCCCTTTGGGCTACCAATTTTTAAGTATTTACATTAATAAACAGCCTCATCTTTCTCCCACTGAGCTACGGGTGGGTTGGAACCACTCACCTTGAGATTAGCCATTCAAGTAATATCCCAGATACCAAAAGGGCTCCTTCAATACAACCAATAGAATGACTCCAAGTGAATTTCTAAAACCTTAGGGTCATTAATTCCCATGACAGAGTTTGTAGTAAACACGTTTGGGGGTGGGAACAAACAAACAGAACACTGTGCTTAACTAGAAGGAGCCGCCATCAAAAATAATGAAAACAAAGATGTCACACAGCACCAGAAACTGGTAGTATGACGGCCTTTTAGAGAGGAAGGCAAAGGTTTATTGTGGTTTTGTTTGTTTGTTTTTGTTTTTTGTCTTTTTGCTTTCCTCAGCCTCATAATCGGTTCCAGCTGTTTTCCAAAGGAAGCCCCTGGTTTCTAGAGTACAGCCTTGGTCAACCGGCTCCTCAAAGACATTTTCATTGGACAGTATGGTCTTTAGCTTAGAAGGCTGGGCCATGCAAGATCCAGCAATGGGCCAGAGTGCGCCATGTAGTGATCTACAGAGGAGAGCAGGTGCCTGCCCCCCACTGGACGCTGGTCCTCAATAGCCACTTGTCTGTCTCTTCCACAGCCCGGGGTCCGCCTGCACTTTGTCGAGCTGGGCAGTGGGCCCGTGGTATGCCTCTGCCATGGCTTTCCTGAGAGCTGGTTTTCATGGAGGTACCAGGTAAGGGAGACTGGGGAAAGGTGCACCTCAGGATGAGGTGGAGAGCAAGTCAGGATAGCATGGGCTGGCCTGTCATGTTCACAGAAATGTGAGAAGCTGAAAGCTCCCCATCAGGCCTGTGTCCAAAGCAGGACCCAGCTGCCTCAGAGCATAATCACTCCAACGTCAGGACCCCTTTGCAGTTTAATTAGGAAGGGGCAACTGTTTCCAAGCACTATGTGTCACCTGCTTGGGAATCTTCCTCATAATATGCAGATCTGCAAGCTCTGTGCCAGGGGAAGTCACCCTCTGAGCAGTGGCATTGCCTGCTGTGCCCAACCCTCACCATCCTCCGATGTGCAGACAGGCTCCTTCCACCTACCAGGTCCAACCCCCCACGGTGCACTTGGGCCCCCATGATGCACTTGGGCCAGGCCATTTCCAAGAATGTGAGATGGGAGGGAAGCCCAGCGGGTGTCTCAGCAAAGGGCTGATGTCTGTGCCTGCCTGTCTGCTCTCTAGATCCCTGCTCTGGCACGGGCGGGCTACCGGGTCCTTGCTGTGGACATGAAAGGCTATGGAGAATCCTCGGCGCCTCACGGTGGGTTGGCTTTCTTCCCGTCCAGGATCAGCCCTGCCTTCTGACTGTCTGACCTCCCACCTGCTCTGGGTTGCCTCTGGCTTCACCTCTTCCTCTGCTCATGTTTTGCGTTTCTGCACATTGGCCCCCGATGCGAGGGCTCCCATACTCTGCAGAAATACACTCAGCCTGTGCCCCCGGGGCTGGGGGGAGAGGGGCCTGGTGCCAGAGTGGGTTATTCGCTGGACCGCTCACTGCAAAGTCCACAGTTGGAAGCCCCCAGCGGCACTTCAGGAGAATCAGGAGGCTTTCTCCTCAAGCATGTAAAGTCTCAGAGACCCACAGGGCAGTTCTACTCTGTCCAGGGGTGCCCCTGAGTTTGTGGTGTGGGTCCCAAAGTGAGCCCCAGCTGGAGAGGGTGGGTGTGGCCCAGGATCTTTGGGTCCTAGGAGTCTGGGTGGCACAGTCGTTCACACTTGACACTAATCAAGAGTTGGCAGTTCAGACCCACCCAGTGGCACTGGACGAAAAGCCAGGTAATCTGCTTTTAGGAAGATCGTCTTGAAAACCCCATGGGCATTTCTCCCTGGAAGTGCATGGAGCTGCCAAGAGCTGGAACGGACTCTCTGGCAGTGCGTGTGCTTTTTGATTTGCATGCAGCTCAGTAGAGTCTGTTGAAGCAAGGGCATCCGAGCTTTCTAACGTCCTAATCCCCGTGCAGATTCATTAAGCCTTTTTCTGAGGGACAGAGTGCATCGCCCTCCGTTTCCGAGGGCTCCTGAGCAAACACAGGAAAAACCACGAGTCTGGATGCTGGAAGGAGACACCGCAGGAATGTCTGAAGACTGTTGAGTTTGAGTTTGAAATCAGGTGACAAGGGCCAGGTCTCACATGGACCAACTAAGTGCCTGTTGTGATTGTTTCCTAAATGTGACGACTATGGTTGCTTCCGGCCTCCTGAGCAATGCAGACGTGTACCTGGCAAAAGGAAAACCTTAAGTAAAACAGTAGAAAGACATCTTGGAATTTAATAATTTCATTTGATGTCATGTGCTGTTTCACAAATGAGCCCTTTTCGGTTGTTGGTTTATTTTCATCATGAGATTGAAACCCCTTTTTTTAAATTACAGAAATAGAAGAATATTCCTTGGAGGTGTTGTGCCAGGTAAGAAGTATCTTCAGGAATCTCTGGAACAGCCTTTCTGTCTTGGTGTTTCATTGCTAGCAGTCCGGCCTCCGCCTTTCTGACCAAGAAGGCAGGGTGTCCATTGAAACCTTAGGGAAGTGGCATTTCAGCTTGTTGTTGTTGATGTTAGGTGCTGACCAGTCGCCGCCAACTCTAAATGTCCCAGTGAAATCCACACCACTTGGCCCTGTGCCGTCTGTGTGGGAGCCCATTGTTCCTGTGTGTGAGCCCATTCTTGCAGCCACCATGTCCATCCATCTGCTTCTGAACCTTCCTCTTTTTGCTGTTCAGAGACTGTTCTCGTCTGACATCATATCTAAAGCATGTGAGACAAAGCCTTGCCATCCTTTTTTCTGAGACGCATTCTGGCTGTACATCTTCCAAGACAAATTTGTTTGTTCTCCTGGCAATCCATGGTACTAAATGCATAAGTTCTTCTTCCATCTTCCTGCTGCAATGCTCAACCCTCACTTGCCCAGGAGGAGATTAAAAATACCCTGGCTTAGGTCAGTTGCAGCTAGACCTCAAAGTGACATCCTTGCTTTCCAACTCTTTAAAACAGGTTCTGTGCATTTCATAGCACGTAGCTATAAATTATTACTGAGAATCAGGTCGATACTTTAGAGTGACAACCAACAGTTAAGACCAGTTACCTTGTCAGGTATGGTCGGCAGCATTTCACAGCAGAGGAAGCGGCTCTCGGAGGGAAAGTAGCTGTCTGAAGTCAACAGGTCAACAGCATGTGTGGTACTGCTGTGTCGGGTCTCCTAAGTCTGCCTTAGCTGCTCTTCTCTATCACGTCTCCTTCCTGTGAGTTTCAAGAGCCCCATTGCCATGGGAAGGAGGCTGTCTGCCAGGCCGAAGGGGTTAGAGTGTGCATGCTGAGTGTGCCGGAGAATCTCATTTAAAATGGGTGTAAGCTCCATTGGAGAATGGGGACTCTCATCTCAGAGCTTGCAGGAGGGAGATGAGGGCAAGGTGAGGCGAGATGAACCTGGAACTCCATTCCACTCTAACACAAACACAAGGCTGGAGAAATGAACGACATGAAACCCTTTCCTGGTTGACCCTCAAACTGGGCATACCACTGGGTACACCAAGTGAAAACAAGCGTCTGTTGAGGCCCCTTGCACATGAGTCTTGCTGGGGTCAGCTCCTTGCCCAGGAGCGGGCACTGTCATCTCAGGATGCTCGGTCAAGCTCAGTCCCCAGGGGGGTTTGCCTCTGTGCCTTTCCCCTTTGCACTGTGTCACTCCTGGTCTTGCTCGTGCCACCCCAATTCAAGACCTCCCCTGTGACTTTGGATTGGGGCCTCTCTGAAACCCACTGCTGTCCAGTTACCGCAACTTCCCCTTTTATCCTGTCCAATCTGTGTTCACGATGCATGAATCTGGTCACTCGAGCTAACCAGTCTCAAAAGAAAGCAAATCCCTTTTTAGTGGAAACAAAGGTGGTGAGAGGCGACACTCCTGTCTTTGTGCCCCCACTTCTCATACACCATTCGTGTGTCCACTCCAGGGGATTAGTCACCCAGGAGAAGTGAACGCACCCACTCACACAGAAACTGGGTTCTCCATCAGAGCATTACTTAGAAGAGCCAAGAAGTAGAAGCCACAGAAATGTCCAGCAAGTGGTGACTGGGTAAGCACAATGTGGCACATCCATGCCGTGGATTCTCACGTAACAATAAAAACGAATGAACACACTGGTACCTGTCACATGAATGAACCTCATGCTAAAGAGAAGAAGCCAGTCACAAAAGACCACCTGTTCTTTGGTCCTGGTTATATCAAGTAGCCAGAATAAGTCTGTCATAGACAGAACGGAGGCGAGTGGTTGCCAGGGGTTAGGGGAAGAAGGAGTATAAAGTTTGTCCTCGGTTTGTGTTAGGTGCTGCTGAGCCATTCCAACTCAGTGCCCCTGCCTTTTAGAGAATGAAGCACTGCCCTGTCCTGCGTCGCCTCACACTGTTGCTAGGTTTGAGCCATTCCTGCAGCCACGGTGTCAATCCATGTGGGAGAGGCTCCTCCTCCTTCTCTCTAGCCATAGTGGACTTGGAGGTGCATCCTTGTCAACAGCTCCGTCAGTCCCCGAGCCTATGGGAGCCCACCCGAGCACACAGAGGTTGTTGGGACGTGAACGTGGAGACTCGAAGATGAGAGGAACAATTGAAAGCAATCACAGTCCCTGGCTTCTCTGAGAGGGCGGATTTGAGTTCTGATTACTATTTTGTCTCTCCTAGGAGATGATCACCTTCCTGGATAACTTGGTAAGTCACTCTCAAATCTGAACTGGTCTCTTTGGGGAATTCTCATTGGCCATTAGTAATTAAGGAACAGATTAAAGCTTTCTTTGAAGGCAGCCATGGCGACAGACCTGGGAGAGAGGTAACAAGGGCAAGGTCCAGGGGAAGGAGGAGGAAGAGGGATTACACAATGGGTTACACATGGAAAATTAGAAAGTAAGCCATACCTTCTGTAAGAGGTGAGAAGCAAAAACAAACCCACTGCCACTAAGTGGACTCAGATTCTCAGTGACCATATATAGAATGTCTACAGGAGCAGACAGCCTCGTCTTTCTCTCTTGGAGCAGCTGGTGGGTTTGAACCACGGGCCTTGTGGTCAGCAGCCCAGCCCCTACCCACAGCACCACCACGCCTCTTTCACTTCCACACAGAAGGGAGAGAAAGAGTGAGATTTGATTGGAGGAAGGGCAGCTGGGGAGAGGGCAGCCAGACCTGTGGCCTCAGTCTGCTCCGAAAATGGCAGGGACACATCACTGCTTTGGAGGATGGGGGCAGCAATGTGTGGGAACCGAGTGAGAAGGGAGTGGACACTGGTGGGGCAGGGGAGCCCTAGGAAGAGAGTGAACGGTCTCCACGGAGGGAGGAGCCTAAAGGGAGGGAGGCGCAGGGTCTCAGCGCCACATCCCGGAATGCTGCCACATTTGGGTCTCCCTGTCTGTTTCTCCCCAGGGGATCCCTCAAGCGGTGTTCATTGGCCATGACTGGGGAGGTGCGCTGGTGTGGAGCTTAGCTCTCTTCTACCCCGAGAGAGTGAAGTAAGTGGGCCTGCGCAGCAAATTCATTTGAATGACTGTTGACTGGACGCAGAGACCTAGAATCACCTTAAACTTATTCTAAATGCCTCGAACATTCTAAATGTTCGAGACACCGTCTTGAACACAAGCACCCTATCTAGGGTGGTAGCACATTCACTCTTTAATCCACTGACACGTAAACAGGGAGAGTTTCAGGAGCCCAGGAAGCACAGTGGCAGTTAGGACCCCAAGTAGCCAGTGGGATCCCAGCAGGGTAAGGGTCCACTTTGAGGTGGGTGGGTACAACAGCTGAGGTGACAGTTGAGTAGAATTCAGCACTACGAGGGTCGTCAGCCCTGCACTGAGAGCCTGGAAATCTGCCCTTTCATTTTGCTCTCAACAGACTGTGTGACAAATCATTCCCCTGGAGACTTCGGTTAACGACAAAATCAAAGCCTAATTACTGTTAGTGGACGGTGACTCTTGGTGACTCACGTCTGTCGGAGTAGGTCTGCAACCCAGCATTCTCAGTGCTGCAGCCTTTCAGAAGCAAATCCCTACCTCTGTTCTCTTCGAGATCTTTGGGTGGCTTCAATCCATCAACCTTACGGGTTACAAACTCAGAACTCACTGCCAGAGATTCGACTCCTGGTGACCCCGAAGGACAGGGCAAAACTGCCCCTGTGTGTTCCCGAGACTGTGCCCGTTTATGAGAGTAGAAAGCCCTGTCTTTCTCCCGTGGAGCAGCTGGTGGCTTTGAACTGCTGACCTTGCAGTTAGCAGCCCAACTTTGTAACTACTGTGCCACCAGGGGCCCTTTTGGTCACCACCTTCAAATTGCTGTTCAATGTGACGGCATTTCAGTATCTCGCCCTTCAGTCTTAATCATTCGTTGGAATGGCATTTCAAAGACCCAGGAGGAGCTGTCAGGTGAACCCAGTCTGGTTTGAACCCAGACTTGGGCGGACTTGAACCCTGGGCCCTCTGCGCAGGCCTGTGCAAGAATGAGCCATCACACCGCCTTCAGGCCGATCTTTGCAACTCAATAACAGGTGCCTCCACAGCCACTCGTGCGTCCCTGAGTAGCCAGGTTTTTGTGTGTTTGTTGTTTTTCACTGGAGTTTGTTTTTGAGTATAAAACCACAAGAGAACTTTTTTTGTTTCAGCTCAGCCCCAACACAAGTGGTGGGATTGTGTCAAAGAATAAAGAGCATTGAATGTTTCCTGAAATATTGTTAAAGTTTTCACTCTGTTGTTCTGATTTTCCTAGCTTCTTTCCACCTGCCTTTTTAGTCACAATAGAAATAAGAGTTAATTTCTTCAGACTCGGTTGACAAAAAAGTTACCCTGTGAGGAGTTTCTTGAGGAAATACAGCAACAAGCACAGGGCCGTGACCTTCCTGGAAGCACCAAAACCTCCTTGTTGTCTTATTAAACTTAATCTCTCTCTCCAGTGATAAGTTTTTCAAAGATTTGCATGAGCAAAATAGGGCCTAAAGCACCCACACCTCTTGTTAGCATCAGCCGAAGAAATGCCCCAAATAGCATAAGGTCCACGTGGTCAAATATGGCCTGGCTCTTGCCATCATCATCATGTCCTCCTTCAGTTCCCGGGTGGTTGCTCCTCCACCTCTGCAAGCGCCAAGGCAGCACATTACTGCAGTGCTGGTGCGAAGGCGGAAGCAAGAGGCCTGCTCAGTAGTGCTACAGAGGTGGCTGGGGCTTAGGCGCTCTTAAGGAATGTTGTTGATCACTGTGATCTTCACATTTTACCCCGATACCAGTAGAGCCTCCACTTGTCTGTGGCTTTGTTCTACTGTGATGGCTTGGCTGTTGCTGTAATCCTGGAAGCTATGTCTCTGCTATTTCAAAGGCCCGCAGAGTCATCCACAGTGAACAGGTTTCAGTGGAGCTTCCAGACTAAGAACAGACAGCACAGAAGGGCCCGGCTTCTCACTTTGGAGGAAGAAGCCGCTGAATGCCCCATACGTAGCTTCCAAGCATCTTCAAATCCTGCAGCCTAAGCAAAGGAAGCAGACGCCGTCAGCGATATTGCCCGCATGGACCTCTCCAGTCCTCAGGCTCAGGAAATGTGACTGAAGAGGAGCTGAGTTGGGGAAGGGAATCTACCCCGGTGACGTGAGCCGGGAATGGGTCTTTGAGGTCTGCGTTTGCTGATGGGGCAGGCCTCAAGGTAAAGAGAAACAGCTGCAAAAGTCTTCTAATGATGGGAACTCGGAATGTGCAAAGTAGGCATTTAGGAAACTTGGAAGTGGAACAGAACACATGAAGATCGAAATCCTAGGCATTAGCGAGCTGAAAGGGACTGGTATTAGCCATTTTGATTCAGAAAATCATGATTTACTATTACGGGAAAATCTATCAAGAGGAATAGTGTGGCATCCATTCTCAAAAAGGACGTGTTGTGAACTCTTATCTCTTATCTGTACCTGTGTACAGGCCCCTGTCTAGCCCACAGTGAAAGGAAGGGCTGGGTCCAGTCCACACCCCACTGTCATGACCCCTTTTTCTTTTTTTTTCTTTTTAATAACGTCTTCTTCCTGGCTGGCTGTAAATAAGTAAATAAACTGTGCAAAACTGAAACAGAAAAAAAGTTGCATTGATAGTTATTGATAACTGGATGCAAGAGTTGGAAACAAAGAGGTAGGAACAATAGTTTAAAAATATGGACTTGGTGATAGAAATGACACTGAAGATCTCATGATAGAATTTTGTAAGACCAACGATTGGTTCAGAGCAAATACATTTTTCAACAACACAAAAGACAACCATACACATACACTTCCCCTGATGAAACACACAGAAATCAAATGGACTACATCTGTGGGAAGACACAATGGAGACGCTCAATATAAGCAACTAAAACCAGGCCAGGTGTTGACTCTGGAGCAGATCATCAATTGCTCATATGTAAGTTCAGGATAACGCTCAAGAAAATTAAAACAAGTGCACAGAAGCCAAAATGTGACTTTGAGTCTATCTCACCTGAATTTCGAGAACTTCTCAAGAATAGATTTGCTGGACTGAACACGGATTACGGAAGGCCGACTGTGCTGTGGGAGGACATCAGGACTCCATTCATGAAGAGAGCAAAAAGGTCATTAGCATGATGGGAAAGAAAGAAAAGATCACAGTGGGTGTCAGAACAGACTCTGTACCTTGCTATTAATCATAGAGTATCTGAAGCGAATGGGAGAAAGGATGAAGTCAAGGAGCTGAATAGAAAATTTCAAAGGGCAGCTCGAGAAGACGAAGCCAAATTTTATGACAACGAACAAAATGTGCAAGGACCTGGAACTAGAAAATCAAAGGGTGAAAAAGCACACCTGAAAGTAAAAGCACTCAAGAAAAGATTCAAGCCTCGGATTGCAGTTTTGATTCTTTTTTCTTCTTTTTATTATTATTATTAAATACTTTTATTGGGGGCTCTTACATCACTTATCACAATCCATACATTCATCCATTGTGTCAAGCACATTTGTACATGTGTTGCCATCATCATTTTCTTTTTCCCCCCTCCCTCCCCGCTCCCTCCTCCCTCATGAACCCTTGATAATTTATAGATTATTATTTTGTCATATCTTGCCCTATCCAGCATCTCCCTTCCCCCTGTTTCTGTTGTCCGTCCCCCAGGGAGGAGGTCATATGTAGATCCTTGTAATCAGTTTTGATTCTATAGGCAAAATATTGAATGATGCAGTAAGCTTAAAGAGACAATATAAACACTACACAGAGACACTGTACCAGGAAAGAACTAGCCAACAGTCCACCATTTCAGAAGGTGGCATATGAGCAAGAATCAATGATGCTGAAGGAAAAAATTCAGATGGCCCTGAAAGCATTTAGCAAAAACAAGGCTCCAGAAATCGATAGAATACCCATTCAGATGTTTCAGAAAGCTGAAGAAGCACTGGAAACATTTATTCATCTGTGCCAGGAAATGTGGAAGACAGCTACCTGGCTAACTAACTGAAAGAGACCCATATTTGTGTTCTTTCCAAGAAAAAGCGACCTCAACAGAATGCTCAAACTACAGACCTATATCATTGATATCACACACCAGTAAAATTTTGCTTAAAATTGTCCAACAATGACTGCAACAGCACACATCAATGGGCTAAGACACAGGAAAGGCCAGAAGGTCAGCCAGATTCAAAAGAGGATGTGGAACAAGGGATCTGATGGCTGATGGATCTTGGCTCAAACCAGAGAAAACCAGAAAGATGTTTACTTCTGTTTCATTAACTCTGACAAGGCATTTGGCCATGTGGACCCTAATAAACTGCGGGTAACCTTGAGAAGAATGGGAACTCCGGGATACTTCGGTGTGCTCCTTCGGGACTTGTACATAGATGCAAAGGCAGTTGTGTGAAGAGAACAAAGGAATACTACATGGTTTAAAATCAGAAAGGTGTGTGTCAGGGTTGTATCCCTTCATCTTGTTCAATCTACATTCGGAGCAAATCACCAGAGAAGAGTACAGCAACAGGGTTGAAAGAAGGTTGGTTAACCACCTGGGGGATGCAGATAGCACAACCTTGCTTGCTGAAAGTGAAGAGGACTTGAAGCCCTTGCTGATGAAGATCAAAGATGTTAGAATTCAGTTCAGATTACAACTCAGTGTCAGGAAGACCAAAATCCTCACAATGGACCAATAGGTACTATCATGATATTAAATGGGAAAAGGTTGAGGTCGCCAAGCATTTTGTCTTATGGGGTCCACAATGAATGCTCATGGAAGCAGCAGTCAAGAGATTAAAAGACATTGTATTGGGTAAATCGGTTGCACAAAACCTCTGTAGAGTGTTGAAGAGCAAGGAGTTACTTCAGTTTGGATGTTACTAAAGTGCCCCTGACCCAAGCCGTGCTATTCTCCATTGCATCATGTGAAATTGGATGCTGAATAAGGAAGCCCACAGAAGAGTAGATATATTTGAATTGTGCTGGAGAAGACTGTTGAAAGTACCATGGCCTCCTATAAGCACAAACAGATCTGTATCGGAAGAAGTAAGGCCAGCGTATTCCTTAGTGGCAAGGATGGCAAGACTTTGTCTTACATGCTTTGGACACATCAGTGGGTTCGGGCACAGGAACAGTTGTGAGGGTAGAGGAGGACCTTGCGGCATTTCCTAAAGTTGTGCCTAGGGGCACGATGGGTAGAAGTCCCCTCTGACACCTATTAACAACAATAGAGGAAAAGCCCACCTCTATGTGAAGCGTTTCTTTTAATCTCTGTTACGTGTTTTCTACTGAGATAAACTGTGGGCGTCGCTCACTACCTATTTAGCGTAAGTGGCTGCTGACCTGCTTGACAAGAATGGCTTTCTGCGTCCATTCTTGGCCAAGCACATGGTGATGATGTTGGATGCTTGGTGCTGCCACAACATAGCACCAGAATTAGGGAGTGGAAGACGAGAGAGAGTTACTGCCTCACAGCTCTGGAGGGTAGAATCCAAAATCCAGGTACCTGCAGGGCCAAGCTCTCTTGGGACTCCAGGTGGGGATCCTCCGATGGCTCTTTCAGCTTCTGGTCGCCCCAAGGCTTCTTTGGCCTGTGAGGTGCTTCCCTCCAATCTCTGCCTCCTTGATCATTTAGTCTTTCCTCGTGTATCTGTTTCTTCTCTTTTCATAAGGACATCAGTCATATTGGACTAGGGCCCACCCATTCCAATATGACCTCATGCTAGCTAGTTACCTCTGCAAAGCTTCTATTTCCAATCAAGGTCACAGTCAGAGACACTTCAAGGTACGATTTAAGCTTATCTTTGTGGAGGACATAGGTCAGCTCATAACAGAGATTTTGCTTCAGAAAGGAGGCTTTAGTTTTACTAACATAATTTCTCCTTCTTGAGCTTCAGTTTCAACATGTAAGGTCCTTTCTGCTTCTTAAAGCCTGTTCTTATGGTCTGTATCTTGGAACCTTCTATTTCCTAGGGCAGTGGCCAGTTTGAATACGCCCTTCATGCCGATGGATCCCAAGGTGACCCTAATGGAAAAGATCAAAGCCAATCCTCTGTTTGCTTACCAACTCTACTTCCAAGAGCCAGTAAGTGTGGGGGCCGAGAGCAAGGAAGCCAGTACTGTTCTGGTTTTTGTGTCTCCTGTCTCCCTCCTCCCTGTTGGTCACACTGGATCCTGTCGGCTTGTCTTTTCTGTGTCATCAGTCAGAGGTGGTGTTTCAAATGAGCTCTTGCCAGACTGGCTTCACATCTCAGTTGAGGCCTTCCAGTTGACTGTGTGTGCAGGCATGTGCGCGCGCACGCGTGTGTGTGTGTGTGTGTGTGTGTGTTTGGGACAGGGGTGCACTGGGTTTTCCTACCTCTCCTCGGTTGTGGAGTGGAGGACCCAGAGCTGGTTTCAGTGCCTCCTTCTTAGCTTGTGCAGAATGTCCTCTGGCTGAGAGGTGGGTGATGCTCCACGTCTCCTGTTGGTGGGAGTTCCTGTCCTCTCCCAGGGACCTAGAGCATCGGGTTACTGAGAAGTGAGGTTGGTGATCACAGAGAGCTACCACTGCGCATGCCAAAGGTGCCTTTCCAAGTTCGCTTGGGTGATGTGGGAGATGGGAGTTGGCTGCCATTTTACTGGGATTCGCTGAGAACAGAATTGTGTCGCCTGGCCTGGGCACTCCTGCCGTTGCCCTCCTCCCTGAGCAGTGATGGCCTGTCTACAGACTCTGGACCCTAGGGTCCAGGTACAACTGCTAAGTTCCTAAAGAATCAAAGGTGTTTCCGCAACACTCCAACCAGGAGAGGACTGTATCCACTCACTGACTGCAGAGCTGCCCATCCTTGACCTGGGCCATGGAGACCTGGACATGACCAGCAAGGACCACAACCATCACAGCTTGGGGGAGTACCTCTCCTCTACCAAGTGTGCTCTCGACGACGATGGCGCCTGTGCACAGGTGACATGTTGATGTAGCTCACACGCCTCTAGCAATGTAGGAAAAGAAGTGCCACCTCATCACCATTTGAGGTCGTGATGCTCATGCCACAGCCCAGTTTGCGGGGAGCCCTGTCCTTCCCTTGGCATCCCTGAATCAAAATGTCTCCATTTAGTTGGAAGTCATCCGGAGCTTGAGGAGTGACTGAGCTTTGATGGGCGAAGGGAGAGGACTAGTACCCGAGGAGGGAACGGCAGGATGAGGGGCAGGATGAGGTGAGACCACGGAGCGGCCAAGTGGGGACAACAACAGAGATGCCCTTAATGGGGTGAGCAGATGACCAGGACACATGTGTCTAAGCATCCGGAATGTTTTGACTAACGTGCCTTGTGGAGAATTAATGTTCCTGAATTCATTTAGCAAAGTATACCCTCCATTATGTGCTCTCCTCTCTTGGGCATGCACAGATTAATATGCCTCTAAGAGCTTCAAGAAGCCCTAGAAGTGTAAGGCTCAATTGGAAACGTAATCATTTCGAAACCACCAGCTGCTCAATGGGAGGAAGACGAGACTTTCCATGCTGGTAGACAGTTACAATCTCGAAACTCAGCAGGCAGCTCTGCCCTGTCCTGAAAGGTCTTTATGAGTCAGCATTGACTCGATGGATGACAGTGACTTCCATTTTCTGGAAGGACTTACAAATCTTGGGGAGACTGCAAGTTAACACATAACTAAAGAATTAGACAGCCTAACGGTCCGGTAATGGAGGTGCAGTGTGGAAGTCCAGAGGAAATCACAGTTAACATTTACTATCGCAGAGGACATTTGAGCTGAACTTGAATTTGGGGGAGTGGCTATGAGAATGAAGGACATTCCAGCCCGGCACGAAAAAGACTGAAAATGCATACAGAACTGGCTTAGGAGATGTCTGCTGAACAGAACAAGGAAATATCAACAGGGAGAGAGAAGGTTCCTAAAGATTTAGAGTTTTTCAAGGTGAACTTCGAACAGCTGGGAATCAACCATCAGATTTAGTATATGGATGCATTTTTTCCGGGAAGAGCTTTAATAATTCCATCAAGCCTAAGCCCTGCTGGACTCCATGGCTTTGGTGTTTCACTTGTGGTTCAGGGACAAACAGCCTGGACATCAGCTAGGAGATTCTCAGAAGTGTAGCCTGAAGGCCCCCTTCCAGAGCTACCAAGCAAGAGCTGACCAGCCGGCTAACAAGGCCGCCCTGTGAAGTGTGTGCTTGCTGCTCTGGAGGCCTCCCCGAGATGACAGCGCGTGGCCTGTGCCCCTCTGTCAGTCAGTGTCTCAAGCTCCAGCGTGCATCACCATCCGCCACGGAGCTCGTGAGAACACAGCCCACAGCACTCCATCCAGAGTAGGTCTCGGTGGGCCAGAGCACTTGCATTCCTAGCCCACTCCGTGGTGAAGCTGATGCTGGTCATTGTGCCACCTGGTGGGAACCACCATTTTTGCCTCAAGAAAGGGGCATATCTACCTCGTTCTGGGTTTTGCTGGGCCAACAAGTGATGGGCGAATCACTTATTGATGGGAAGAGAGGTTGCTAGGCAACGGGCTCTAGTGGAGGATTGCAGGCGGGGATGGTGGAGGGTACTAGGTGCTGCCAGAAAAGTAGCTTCTCTTTGCTGCAGTGGGTCTCATCCTTTCTGGTTCCAAGCTCTTCTTCATACTCTTAACAGTCACTAGGGACTCAAAAACAAAAGAAAAGTTACTTAATATAGATTATTCATATTGATATGTCATGTAATCCCAAACGCATTGTCAACTAATGCATTCCAACTCATGGCCAGTCTATAGCACAGACTAGATGTGCCCATGGGGTTCCAAGGCTGTATTATCTATGAGGGCAGACTGCCACATCTTTCCCCAGGCCGTGGCTTGTGGGACCCAAACTGCCCCTGAGAGTCGAAACAAAGCAAAACCACATTGCAGTTTTTTTAGATTTCCTTAAAAGGCCTTGGGGTCCCCAGTGATCTATATAGACTGTTCTTTGAGAATGACTGCATTGTTGAGTGTTGGTGACAAGTTGCCATGAGTTGGAATTGACCCAGGGACAGTGACAGTGACAACAACGAGGATTCACCAGGTGGGAGGCCCTGGCCACTCCCAGAGTCCTGCCTCGGAAGAAAGGCGTGGCCATCTACTGTCAACCCCGCCTTTGGAGCACAGTCCCCTGGCCCATGTCCAGGTTTCATGAGGGGAAGCTGACCCCGCCAGCAACTACGGGATGCTTTGTTTTCTAAACTGTTGATTGTGAGATCAGGGGAAGTTCACAGTGCAGTTTATCGGTTTGATATTCAACCATTCGTACACATTTTGTTTCACCTCGTGCCTGGCCATCCCCTCAATGTACCCTTGCATGTCCTCCTTCCTCCCTGTGTTTCCCATGTCCATCCCTCTTCTTCCCTAACCTGATGAACTCTGTCCCTTTGGATCTTAAGTGGTTGATTATTCTCCCTCGGGGCGAGTTCAGCTCCAGACCTAAAGATGGACTAAGGTGGAGGCTCCACCGCTCTCTATCCATCCACCAGTGAGCCTGAGCCTTATTCTGGGTAAGTCCTAATCCTTTTAACAACCCTATTGTATTCTCTCTCTTTTTTGTTTCTGTTTTCAACTAAGCAGAGGCTTGGAGGGGTTAAATAACTGGGTCCCAATATTGATTTGTTTGATCCCAAAGTCAACTTGTCTCCTATAAGCCAAGGTTGGACTTCACTCTGTGTGCTTTGGGAATCCTTGCAGAGAGAAGTTTGTTCAAACCAGGAGAAGCTCAGAAGTCCTGGTTTTATGTCTGTAGGAGAAGAAGGATTTTCTAATTGCAGACCCAGGAAGGGCAAAAATTTTTGTTTCAAAGGTTATTACAGTCCCTGTGGAAATTTTGGCATCTCTATTCTTCTCTGGTGGCAGCTGGTTTTAAAATCTTCTATTCTAAAGCATCCTGGGGATGATTTTGTTCTTAAGAACAAAAGCAAGGACACGTTAAATACCCAAATTAGTGGCCTGTCCACTGAGCGGCACCCAACGGGGCAAGCAAATCCAGCAGCTGTGTCTGGTGATGTCAGGCACAGAGCTGCCCCGTGTGGACTGAGCGTCCAGGAGGGCTTCCACCAGCAATCTGCAAACAGTAGGGGGAACGGGGGGAGGGTAGGACATGGGTAGTTGGGTAACTTTCAAACAGGTAGTAGCCTCTAACATCCCCATTTCTCATCTTGTTAAATCTTTAAGCAGAAGCAGGTTTAGGGAACTGAAAAGTGCCAAGAAATAAAGCAAGAACATCTTGTCACCTCTCTTCCTTCTTCTCTTCTTTCCCTCAACCCTGCTCCAACTGCTCTCTGCCAAGATGTGCCCTTTCTGGCTCTCTCCCCTTCTTATCTCTTGAGCAAGGAGCCCTGGTGGTGCAGTGGTTAGGCACTTGAATGTTAGCAGACAGGTTGGAAGTCCGTGGGTCCTGCCCCCTCCTCCCAGTTGTTGTTCTGTTTGAGCCCCTGTCTGGGTGCTGTTATGTTTGTTTTGAAGCCACTGTGTCGTCCCCCCCCATGGAGTCTTCCTCTGTCACTGACTCGGACTAACCCCTCCTGATAACATGTCCAAAGTGCATGAGACAACATTCCACCATCCTAGTTTCCCAGGTTCACTTGGCCCGTACTTCCGTGAAGACAGCGGAGTTCTTGCCGTCTCTGGTATATTCATCATCCACCACCACCATCCAAAGGCAGTGATCCTTCTCTCCAGCTCTCGAGTGCATTCTTCAGGTTAAGGATGCATTTGAGGAGATCGAAGATCGGTCAAGATCATGTTAGTCCTCAAAGTGATAGCCTTGCTTTTTAATTTTTTGTCACAATTACATTCTTGAAAATGCTAAGAACAGTTCTGTTCTGTTTTAACCAAACCAACTTTACTGCCATCGAGTGAATGTTGTCTCATAGTGAATGTACAAGACAGGGCAGAACATCTCTGTGAGTTTCTTAGACTGTAGCTCTTTACAGGAATAGAAAACCCATCTTTCTACATTTGAGTGGTTGGTGGTTTTGAACTACAAACTTTGCACTTAGCAGACCAGGGCATAACTACTACCCAGACGCCTCATTCTGCCCTATACGGTCGCTATGAGTCAGCATTGGCTTGAAGGCAGTAAGATTGGGTCGATCAGCTCTTTTGTGGCTGACCTCTTTTGAGGGCTCAGGGCCACTATAGACTCATTCAACTGGAGGAGGGCTGCGGGCATGGCTGTCACCATAGCCTGACTCCGCTCCCATTTGCCAAGTGCTCCAGGCTGGGGCATTAGGTTTCTCTTCTGTCCCTCTGAATCCTTTGGTAGCATTTTTACTGGCTTATCCCATGAATCTACCAACTGTGATGCACAGTAAAGAGATTTTGTTGTTCTTCTCAAAGCAGAGACCACTGACTGCCGATTGTGTAGAATGAACAGGTGGAGGAGGGGAGGACCTTGGGCAACAGAGACAAATAGAAATGGCCAGGTCGTTTAAACCACCTGCTCCATGTTTCGAATCTTCACAATAGTTAATGTGCTTCCGTTGGCCCAGGAAAATCTCACAACCCTTTTGTCTCTAAAAGAAAATTAGAAGATGTTTAATTATTCTACACCTGCTCTCTGCCACTTTTTCAGACTCTTTCTCCTCTACTTGTCCTTAACCACACACACACACACACACCCTTAAGGTGCCATATATACTAAAGTATAAGGTGACCTGAAATTTTCAAAATAAAAATTTGAAAATTGTAGTTTGAAAATTTCGGGTCAGCTTATACTTGACTATATACAGTTTATGAATGGATAGTTGGATAGATGATAGATAGATGTTGGATAGACAGATAGCTGGGTAGATATATGGATGGATTGATCACTTGGAAAGGAGTGTAATGTGCACAATTTTATATGCCTCTGTGTGTGAACCATATATATATATATATATAACCATATAGCAAGTCAGGCAGATTTGAAATACCTTCCAACTCATTGAAACCCTATAGGACAGAGTAGAAAGGCTTCTTACAGTTTCTGAGACTGTAAGGTTTTTTTTTCCCACAAAGTAGTTGCTAGGTTTTAAACTGTGGACCTTTGGGTGAGTTGCCTGGGCTTAATCCACTTTGTCGCTAGGGTGCCTTTGATCTTAAAGTGAATGTTCATGATCAGCTTGAGGCATCTGATGAGCTATCCACATGGATGTGCTTGTCGCTCTGTGCGACATGCAGTTGATTCTGAATCAATCTGGGTTTGAACCATGAAGGCACGTTTTCTGCAGGACTTTTTAATGAAATGTCATGTCGCCCAGATCATCCCACAAGCAGTTCCTCTCTCTCCTAATTCACACACTGCAGCAATAAATAATTGCTTGAGGTTCTTGCTTAGTTCTTTTTTATCATGTCTTATTGTAATATCAGAAGCCGTGTGTTGGGTCAGGTTGTCTAGAGAAACAAATCTGATGGTGTGCCAATACAGATACAAAGGAGCTCTATAATCAAGATATAATCTGATATCATGAAAGCATCCCAGGCCAGTTCCCTTTAAGTCCATCAGTCCAATACAAGCCAAGGCCCTCTTCAGACTCACTATCTGCAGGCTGATAACACAGAAAGGTGGAGAGGGAGGCGAGATCAGATGCCACTGGAGGAAGACTCAGGTGGAACCAGACTCAGTAGAAACATGGTAGGTGCCCATAGCTCTCAGGGTCAGGCGCCCTAACCCTGGAGCTGCCCTTGGAGGCAGACAGAGTTTCAGCAATCAGAAAGGTAAGGAGGCAGAGAGAGTTCCTGGTGTCACTCAAGTTTATACAAAAAGACTTAGGACACCAAGCAGGTGTCATCAGGCTATGACCCAATTGATGGGTTGCGCCCCACCACTACCCTTAGCCAAGAGTGTCTAGTTGACATCATCCGTAACCATCACACCTTGGATAGCGCCATGGGACTTACTGTATATACTCGTGTATAAACTGAGTTTTTCAGCTCAAAAAATGTGTTAAAAAACTGGGGTTTGGCTTATATAGAGGTGTAACATCTCGCTGGGGCCCCCCAAGGTAATGGAGGAGTGCCCTTTATCTCACAGGTGATTGCCGTTTCTCCACTGTTCACTCAAAGCATTGCTGATACTGCAAGACTTTGAATGTTTGTTTACTCACATCTAACCATTCAGAGCCGTCCTATGACGTGGACGGCTCCAATTCTCAGAAGCACCCGTAGTGATTCACTTATGCTGGCAGCTGAACTGGTAAGGATGTGTCTGTGGCTGCACTCTTTCTCTCCCCTCTGGGCTCCATGTTAATTCACATTCTTCATCCCCCGCCTGCATGGACTCCCCCCTTCCTCCCAGCTAATACATCGCAGGGGTGTGGGGGAGGGCATTACCATGAAAGTTCTTTGTCAAAGTCTTGTTTTTTTTATCCTATTAGAAATGGATACTCTTAAGAACAAAAACGCTGGTCATATGAGGCTGGTTTCAAAATGAAGGTTGTGTCAAGTGCAGAAGAGAGCAATAACACTATTGCAAGTAGGGAATTCTGTGTTGACAAAAAAAGCAAGTGAAGGAGTGGTGGAAAATGAAGGCTGACTTGGAACAGATTCCAAAAGCTAAAAAAGCTCGTCGTGGTTTAACATCTTTTTATGGGGCTCTAGAGAGTGAATTGCATAAATGGGTTATGGAGTGTTGTCAAAATGGTTACTGCGTAACATGCATTGGAATCCGCTTACGTGCTCTACAAATGGCCAAGGATGACAAATATAAAGCACCAGGCATTGGAAAATTTGCTGTGTCAGCAGGATGGTGTACCCGCTTCATGAATAGGTTTGGCCTACTATGTTTGAGACAAAGAACAAAGATTTCCCAGAAATTGCCACAAGACCTTGAAGAAAAAATTATGTCATTCCAGATGAAACTGCCATGACTTTTGATCTTCCAAGTAACAGAACTGTGGCAAGTTAAGGAGAAAAAAACACTTTTCTCAAAACCACAGGAAATGAAAAAAAAAAAACACCTTATAGTTGTTCTATCATGTTTGGCTATTGGAACTAAGCTGTGCTCTGTCATTATTTTTAAAAGAAAGACCTTGCCTAAAAAGATCAATTTCCCACCAAGAATTACTGTGCGGGCACATGTTAAAGGCTGGCTGGATGAAGACAGAACAAAAAAATGGCTGGAAGAAATTTGGAACCAATGACCAGGAGCAGCCTTAAAGAAAAAGCCATCATTACTTGTTTGGGATATGTTCAGAGCCCACCTATCGGATGACATAAAAAATTGGCAAAATCTAGTAAAGTTACTTTAGCCGTTATTCCAGGTGGGCTTACTTTACATCTGTACTGCAGCCTCTGGATGTATCTTTGAATAAGCCTTTTAAAGAGTGTGTGTGAAGGATGTGGCATAAAGATGTCATCTGGTCAATCCCGACTAACAAAAGAAGGAAATATAATGAAGCCTGACATAGAGTTAATAGCAAAGTGGGTTCGAGATGCATGGGAAGACATTCCAGAAGACATGGTGTGACGTGCCTTCCAGAAACATAGCATTAGTAATGCTATGGATGGCAGTGAAGACTGCACTTTGTATGAAAATGACAGCAGTGATGGTGATGACGGCGATCTCAGTGAGGACAGAGTCTATGATGACCTCACACCAGCTGAAGCTCTGCATTGGGATGTGGATGATGATGATGAATCCAGTTTTGAAGGATTTTAACTCTATATTTTAGCTTGGTTGCTGATTGAGCTCAGGGAATAGTACTCTGAAGGTGTCATTGTTGATGCCTTATTGTTTTTGTTGAACCTATTTTCCACTTACTGTGCTGGTTTACTAATGTTAAATGACTTGTTGTCTTTTATTTATGTTTTTTATTTAAAATGAATATTTAAATAAATTACCCCACTGATGTCTCAAGTTTTAGTAATACTATTATCATTTGTTTTGATTATTGAAATTCACCAATAGCTTCTGCATTTTCCACTCTAGGCTTATACTCGAGTCAATCAGTTTTTTTCTGGTTTCCCAGGTAATAATTAGGTACCTCGGCTTATACTCGGGTCGGCTTATATTTCAAGTATATACAGTATATCCCATATCACCAGTGATGCTGAAAGTTCTCCCCAGAAGCAGGGAGAAGTCAGGACATTGCAAGGACATGTTGAATTGCTTGAGATGCACCATAGATTGAGGAGTACAGCTACAGTCTCCCGTCATTCCAGAAGAGATAGATCCAGCACAAGAAGCAATGTGAAAAGAGAAGAGGAAATGTGGGGAGTCATTGCTGAAGCCACAGTGGTGGCTACAGACCTTGTTTGTTTGTTTGTGGCACACCTGCTTATCTCTATTGAAAGTGCAGCTTTCATGTAGGTGCTGTATGTAATGCATGCCACTCGACTGTCACTGCCATCGAGCGCGTTCCCTCTGCAGCCCTATAGAATTGAGCAGCAGCGTCCCTGGGGATTTCCAAGACTGGGAATCTGTAAAGAAGTAGAAAGCCTTGTCTTTCTCCTGTGGAGGAGCTAGTGGTTTTGTACTGCGACTCTGTGATCAAAAACCCAATGAGCAACCATTGTGCAACCAGCTCTCCTGGTAAGGTAGTCGAGAGGCGCCAGAGACCAAATCAGTTGAATTTAAGCAAACAGGCTTTATTGGGGAGAAAAACTCAGCCTTGGCGAAGTACCACGGTCTAGTGTCTGGACCAGGGGGAGTCGTGCCCCAGGCTACAGGGGTGATACTTATATGGCCAGGGAACATGTGACTGGACTGTTTTGAGTCCATATATAAGGTAAAGTAGTCAGGGATTGGGAGATACAGCTATGTCTGGGTTTCTGGAATGTAAGGTGTCTTCCTGGTTCCGGGTGTATTCGTGCCGGGTGCAGAGCGGCAGGCCAAGAACAAAGTGGACACTGAGCCAAATGGGCCATGAGCAAAATGGGCCGTGAGTAAAAGAAAGAGAAAAACTTGCAAACTTGCTGACAGGTTACATAGCCAGCTCTGGTCAGCTGCACAGGTGTATGTGGGAGATTCAAGGCCACTGGCTGCTAGTTGTGTCAGCCAGCTCTGGTCAGCTCCGCACGGGCAGGGGAGATTCAAGTTCACTTGCTGCTAGAAGTCGGCCTAGCGTTGATCCAGCCATACACTCTTAATACATATAACGTATAAAATACATATTAATCAACTGTTACGTTGTTGGTGGAAAGACTTCCGGTCCACAGTAAGTTATTTGTAGTTAAATTGTGTGGGGTGAGGGGTGGGGGCTGGGGGGTGGACTAAATTAGTGAATTTTTGACTCTGGAGTGGTGAGCGCTGTTGGTGAAAAATCAGTCGCACGCCCCAGGAGTAAGAGCCGAATCAAGAGTTGCTGATCTAAAGACCATAGAAGGCAAAGGCAATGAAAATGAGAAGTTTCTTTCTAACTACTTAAAATAAACAAGAGGACAAAGGGCCGAAGTTCTTATGAGAGGTCACGCTGTTTGGACGAGCGCTCCTAGGTTCCCTTCACGTACTGCAAGTCATTCTGGGGACTACGTTCAAGTTTCTGCTTCGACCCCTGGGATGCCCGTGTCCTTAAACCACCTTAGGGTGTGCTGTGAAGCAACGCTGCAACCCCAGAGGTGTTCTTCATGAGGATGATTTTCCAGCCGAGAGCCGCCTTCACGTTGCCTGCCCAAGGGGTGCGCTTTGGGGTAGAAGTGGAGCAGAGTCCTTCACGGTCTTTGCTCGCTAGGTCGCTAATGAGCTTGTCTGGTGACTGTGTTTTCTTATTGGTTGCAGGGAGTGGCTGAGGCTGAGCTGGAGAAGAACCTGCCCAGGACTTTCAAAAGCTTATTCCGAAGGAGACATGACCAGATGGGGGCAAAGGTGAGGGGGGTGCCGGTGAGGGGGGATGCTGGCGGGCAGGAAGACATGACCAGATGGGGGCAAAGGTGAGGGGTGGGGATGCTGGCGGGCAAGAAGACATGACCAGATGGGGGCAAAGGTGAGTGGTGGGGATAGTGGCGGGCAGGAAGACATGACCAGATGGGGCAAAGGTGAGGGGGGGAGATGCTGGTGGGCAGAAAGACATGACCAGATGGGGGCAAAGGTGAGGGGGCGATGCCGGTGGGCAGGAAGGGGCAGTGTTTGCATGAAGCTGTAGCCCTCAAGGTCATTGGGTGGGTTCTCTCTGGGGTTGGGACTTGACAGGGCCTGAGAATGAGCACTGGGCCTTCTTTACTTTGGCTTCTGAATCGAGCCTCTTCCCTAGTGGGGAAGACCCACATCTTCCTTGTCACACCCAGGGCTGTGACGGGAACAGCAAAGAATGATCAGGTGACCGTCGTGATGTTCTGGACGTTACACTGTTTCTGCACCGATACTGTGATCCGCATAATGGAATGGTCCAACATGGCACAACCAGCCGAGTGTTGTGTCCACTGCTAGCTGGAAAGCTGGCCTTTTACAGCCCCGCAGAGTCATCCTGGTGGTCTGCTGGGAGCCGACGCACCTGATGGACCCTGTGGAGTGGGTTCCTCTGCCCACTTAGGTCTCCAGGCACCTCCGTCCACAGCAGCAGCTGACAGCGACCAACCCTATGCTTGAGCTGCCAAGGCAGCTCCAGATGCTGTCTGCCCAGTAGCAACCCCCCACCTTTCCGGCTCACAAATCTGCAGCTGGCCTGCAACAATCTGACCTGGTGAACTTGTCATCTCAAGTCAGTTGTGACTCAAAGTGACCCAAACAGCAGAGTAGCACAGTCCCGTAGGTTTTCCAAGACTGCATTCTTTACAGGAGCTCGTCTTTCTTCCCTCCAGTGGCTGGTGCCTTTGAACTGCTGACCTTTCAAGTAGCAGCTAGCAATTCACCCCTGCCTCACCAGGGCTCCTTGTATTCATCTTAAAAAAAAACAGAACCAAATCCCAACTCCCTGCCATTGACTGTGTTCCCACCGACTCATAGCGACCCTATAGGACAGAGTAGAATTGCCCTTTCGTGTTCCCAAGATTCTAAATATTAACAGGAGTGAACAGCCTCCTCTTCCTCCCACAGAGCCACTGGTGGGTGAGAACCATTGACCTTGTGGTTACTGTGTTCACATTTCTTTGCTGCTGACTTGCTTCTCACTCCTGCATGCCATGTCCTTTCCATTCTTCCAGAACCACGTTCTTCTCTTGGTTGTTTCAATAGCATGTTTTCTTGATAAACTCATCATTTATGCGCCCTCACAAAATATCTTTATTTTACTTTTAATCTTAAAGACGGGAGTATCTGACTGTAGACTTCTCAGCTGACATTTTTTATAGAGGCTTTTGTTGTTGCCTAAGAGAACATTTTCTCAGCTCTACCTTCTCCTTTACTATGTGGCTTTTAGCCACGTCAAATCTGCAGTAAGTGTTGGGCTGCTAGCTGAAGGTCAGCACTTCGAAGCCACCAGCCATTCCGAGGGAGAAAGATGAGGCAGTCGGCTTCGGCCTCAGAAACCCTTTGGAGCTGTGCTGCCCTGCCCTATAGGGTTGCTATGCCGCAGTCCAGCTGCAGCAAGGTCCAGGGGTCCCTCAAGGTGAGTCACGGCGTCGGCGAGTGGGAGACAGAAACCACATGACTCAAAGGTTGCGGGTGACTGGTCCAATTTTATTCATGCAAAGCTTCAACTTCTTTTTCTTGGCTTAAAGCTTATGGCCTGAGGTCATACATCAGGAAATTCTCAGGCCACAGGACCGTGACAAGTTACATCAATCACATCATGATCCTGGGTTAAAAATTAGTACATCTTGAAACCAAAACTTCCTCAACTACAAGGGTGATAGACATAAATCTTCTAACAATAACCGAGCAGACTTCATCCAACTGGGGCGCATTGTTCTAACCAAGAAAGCAATAAAGCATTAATACATTTCATTATCAAAAATTACTTGACAGGCTTTGGCTGTTCTTTCTGTTCCTTCTTAGGCTGTTCCTCTAGGGCTTTCATTTCTTGTTCTTTCTTTCCCACTAAGTTCACATAAATTAAACTCCCAAAAGTCTTTCTGTACCAAGTTGCCTCACAATAGGTAGCTATGCGTCAGTGGACTTCAAACATCACAGAGTCCCTCCTCTTGCAAACCTTTCCATAAAACTTAAACTACTAAAAGGAACTTGTACACCTTCTTTGTTAACTATTCTTATGCCATTTTCATTACAAGCCCCTATATTAGGTATATCAGGGTCAGGCACTGTTTCTCTTTGGGAGGGGGATACCATATTCTACCCCCTATGCAATAACCAATATAAGGAGGGGGGAAAGAAGAGGATGATAACCTTTTCTAGAGTCTTGCACAAAAGCTTCCAAATGAGCCTCTGAGATTTCCGTGGGGTTCGGTTACAATAGCTCAGCCTCTCAAGATCTAACATAAATTCCTTAAGGGGGTTTCTGGCTTCCAGTTTCTAGTTTTATTATACAATACACTTTGCATATAGTCAGGACATGGATCTTTCAAAGCCATAGGAAGGGGAGTAACCACAACTTCTGGGGAATATTCCTCAGTTGACATCAGTTGTTTCCTAAAAGGAGAAGTGATCAAAATTGTCAAGAACCGGAGAGCAGCTACAATTATCAATAGTGATATCAGGCCAGTAATTCCAAAGGGTTCACGGGAGAGACTTCCTTGGTGGAGCCTTCTTTGAATGCTCCTCCTCCATGCGCTGACTTTGTCAAGGCCCATGGGTGGAAGTGGTCTCGGCAGTTCCCCCTTTTTTATTTTAAAATTGCCAGTTGCCTCTGCAGGTTCCTGACTGATGAAAAATTACTCGGATGATGAGTGGGAAAACAAAACAATCATTATTATTAATACTGTTACTCCTATAGGAATCAGTGCTGACCACCAGACTGTAGGATTTACTTCTCTGATGGCTTGCCACAAACTTTCTGCCAGGGCAGATCCCAAAGGAGGCTCTGATCTAGTTTTACTGATATCCTTAATTTTCTCTTGTAAAATGTTAAGATCAGGAGCCAATTCAGTGTCCTGCCATATACCCAGCAAACGAGCTCGTACCTCGCACCACAGTTCCTCTGTTTCCTGATAAGGTTGGGAGTGATGCATATATCCTTATATCTTGGATGGCATCTAGGAGTAGTCATCCGAACCTGCAAGTTCCTTACTTGATTCCCAAGATACAAAACTGTCTCTTCCAAAGCATTCAATCTAGTTTGTAAGTTTTTATCAATAGATTCTTGAGTAGCCAAAGCCAAAGAAATAGTATGAGACATATCACTAAGATGCTCTGCTGTCTGTACTTCCTGAACTAAAGTAGCAGTAAATAAAGTCAAAGAAGTTATAATAGTAATTAAAGCAGTTATGCTTCATATTACCGCAGCTACAATCTTTTTGGATGCATCAAAGCATTTAAATCTTCTAATATTTTTAAACCCGTATCCTCATATCAAGGTTCAGACATTAGGTGGTTGATGTACAATAAAAAATACAGTTGATTCCTTAGACATTCCAGAATGAATACAATTGGTCAAAATACAAGTTTTACAAGTGATATGAAAACATTGTCTCAATTGAGTTATGCTAATATTTTCAGGTTTTGTCATTAAAATTGCATTTGAGGTATTGACACATGCACAAACTGCAAAAGGCTCAGGAGTTAGTTCAGAAGAATGCTGGAGCAATACCACATTAGTTGCAGCAAGTAATTTATACGAATCATCATTAATTATTGTATTATTTTATCAATTTATTGGTATATAGACACAACTCATCCAGATGAAAACCAACGATGAACATTGGAAATATTCCTGCTCTTTGTAATATGAGCATTATCAAATCAAAACTGATTCTCTTTTAAGTATTTCTTATAATCATAACCAGGGGTTGATATAGAATAATCATAAATTGTTTTATCAATCTGCACAAGAGTAAACATAGTGACTACATGAGAGAATCCACACTGCTACGAGTCAGAATCTCTTGGAAGGCAATGGGCTGTTTTAACATGCTTTGTTTGTTTTTTACTGGGTTTTACCACTCCAGGATCTGCTGCTGCCCTGACACGGCCTCAGACCAGCTCTCACTCAGAGCCTGGCCTGTCCGTTCCCTCTGCTCTGACCCCTGAGGATTTCTCAAACTCTCTTGGAGGTTTAGCCTGGTGATGAAATCTACAGCATGCGTGGGTCTGCTGATGTTTCAGCGTGCTTCCTGCATGTTGGTAATGACTCTGTTTCTAACGTTTCTACCTACAGAGTATTGGGACCATGAGCAAAGGCTACAAAGAGGGTAAGTGACGTTCTTGGAGAAGAAAGTGAGGGGATATGTCAGGAAATGGCTGACTATTGAGTTTTTCTCCCTCTGACGGCTCGTGACAGAACTGCCCTTGGGCTTGTCCAACTCAGGTTCCCCCAGAGTGGAAGAGTCATCCCACAACCTCAGGCCTGAGCATGCCACCCCCAGTTCCTTCCCTTCAGGGGGCTCTGCATTCGAGATGCTAAATTGTAAGGGGTGGGAGGGGATGGCAGAGCCGGGGCGAGAGGAGTGGCTTCTAGAGTAATGAAGGCGCTAAGCCAGGGTGCAGAATCCTCTTCTCCCAAGGGCCATTTGGGTATTCCTGACATCATTTGCAGGCCATACTTACTAGTCAAACATGTAATGAACGCCCTTAACGTGAGGGAGAAACCGCTTCTCTGCGGTGCGGCGTGTGATGCTAGCTGGCATTGAGGAGCTCTCCAGCCTGATGTGGCCCCGCGAGCAGGCATTTTCCAGCCCTGAGCTGAAGCACGGGTGGTTGCATCCACAACCTCTCCACCTCGAAACACATACGGCCTTCGTGGGGCAGCGGCCCTGCTGGGGGTCTGCTTCCTCCTGCTCCCCAAAGCCATCTCAGGAGCTGCCAGCCCTCTCTCCTCTGTCCTGTGCCCACACACTGCGGCCTTGCTGAGCCAACCATGCAGAATAACCCAGCCAATAAGGCGTGACATCTGGGCTGTGTGAGGGGGTTCAGAAAGTTCATGGGGAATGCCACTATCTTTTATTTCCACCTATACATAACATTTTGAAGTCCTCTCATAGTCTCTTCCCCGGAGTCTCTCTTCACACGTCTCCAGCTAGCTCCTGAAGGCAGGGAGGCATCATGGGAGTGTCTAGGAAGAACATCCTGTCCCTGACTTCTGGGCATCCCAGTACACACATGGGAAGAGAGGCATGGCGCATGAAGTGGTTTAGAAGAGGTCCCATTTGGAGGACAGAAGCCCTGCTATAGGTGCAGCAGGAAACTGTCGCCCTGACCTCCGTCTCACACACACCCTCACACTGCCTGCCTGGAACTGCCTCGTTCCACGTATGTGGTTGCAAGAGGGGCAGGCTGGGTTCGCCCTGGAGCAGGACAGCTGCCCTGGGCGTGCAGTGTGTCCGCACTGGGTCCCTCCGGTCCCACAGGACAGTGAGAGCACATGCCCGGGCAGTAAGCTCCCTTGGAAAAGGCAGAGGGACCCGCCTTGGACTACCATGAGGCCCTTGCTATAGTTTCAGAAGTCCCAAGGCAGTTAGGGGGGCCTCAGCTTAATCAGCAACATCATCGTTAATACTTGGACCTGGCACCGAGGATGAGGAGGGAAACAGGTGTCTTTTTTGAAGCAGGAATTCTGGGGCAGTTTCCTGAGGAGCCCAGTCTCAGTACCATGGTGACCGAGGAGGACATCCTGTTCTATGTGCAGCAGTTCAAGAAGTCTGGTTTCAGGTAAGGAGAGAGCGGGGCCCCAACTCAGGTGAGAATGGGCAGCGGAGTCAGGCTCCAGCTCTCAGGTGAAGACCAGTCTAGCACCCCCAAACCCCCATGAACCCTGAGCCCCACATCTGCATGGACTCCCCCTGCAGCAGGGCCAGTCTTCTGCAGCTCAGCCTGCTCTTACTGGGGATCAGCCAACCGGCTCCACCTCATGCTTCGTGACCCCGCCCGGAGCAGAGGTTCTAACCTTACGTTAGTCACAGCCCCCTCTGAGAAACAGATGTGAGCTCTCATTGCTTGCTCAAAGAAATCTCCAGGAAAGTAGAAACTAGGGCACATTTTCAGGGAGCAGTTGGCATCCTCTCAGATTTTTTCTTCTTTTTCTGCTTTCTTCTTCCATCTCTTCCTTTCTTCTTCATCTCCTGCACACCCCACCTCCATTTTTTAATTTCTCTGCTAAAGTCATTGGCATGTAATTCACATGCCATAGAGTTCGCCGACTCAAATGCACTTCAGAATCTGTAAATGTTATTATAGCTGCAGGTTTACAACCAGCACTACTATCAAACGGAAACATTTCCTTCAAACCCTCCCCCCTGAAGAAACCCTATACCCTTTATCAGTTACCCTCCACTCCCTCCCTACCAACCCCCTTAACAACCTTTAGCACCCAAAAATTCACTTTCGTCTCTATGAATTTCCCAATTTCATATAAACGGTTTCATACAATTGCTGCCTCTTGTGATGGACTTCTTTCACATAGCATGTTGACAAGCTTCGTCCACATGTGTCTGTGTGTCCTTTTTTCTCAGATCTGTTTGCTGAAGTTGATGCCACTTGATCTAGGACTGGGAGCCAGGTGATGTAGTAGTGACTAGTTAGGCTGATAATCACAAGGCCAGGGGTTGAAATCCAGCGGCTGTTCCTCAGGAGGAAGATGAAGGTTCCTACTCCCATAAAAAGTTACAATCTTGAAAAACCCTTAGGGCAGTTCCACCCTGTCCTATATAGTCACCAGGAGTCAGAATTGACTCGATGACAGTGAGCATGGTCTTCGGCAGGCTCTAGAATTCCCTCTGACCATAGACCATAAACCATACAGCCTTGATAACATGCAGAGTACATTGGAAAATTATTACAGATGCAGTTAAGTTAAAATTTAGCACCTTATATGTGATCTCACTTATGCTCTATTTTAAATTTGCTTGGAATTTTAACATGTTATGCTTTAATTGTGATTGAGGTTTTAATATATTTTACTTTGTTATTGTTGTTTGTTTGATTTTTAATGTTTGTCTATGAACTCCCAGGCAGGTCAATCTATAGACAGTAACTGGATTCATGGTTCCTTGGGAGTGTGACAGGGGAGGTTGGGGGAAATGGAGAGCAAATAATGATGAGTACACGAATGGAGGAGACTCGCTCTCATGTCCCTTCCCACATCCTCCTTCACATATTTGAATCATGTCAATACTTGAAGGTCACAGCTTCCCGGGTCACCTCGACCTTCCTCTAGTTCAGCAGTCTTGAAGGCTGGCATTTTGATTCTCCATTTCCCCTGTACCCCATTCTCCACTCAGATCCCAGGGTCTGGGAATGGGCAAGCAGTTGTGCACTGCCTGGGGTTTGTCTGCGCAGAGCTCAGGGATTGTCACCTGGTGTCAGTCTTTGATGTAAACACTGTGACAGCAACCCTGTGGGCACCAACATTCTCACTCCACACAACTTACAGCTCTTTCCTGTGTTTCCTTCTAACTCTTTTACAAGCAGGTTTGGGGGCTGCCTGTGCCCACAACTCAAGATGCTCAGCCTTGGAGCTGGGTCTGATTTGATCATTGTACAACAAGGGAAACAGTAGAAGTCCCACAAGGATTCATGATTCACCCACGGCATTCCCAGACTCCCATTCCCACCAGAAGAGCCTGGGGGTCTGAGAGCCTTGGGGGATTTGGAGAGCCTTCCTGGCACAGTCGCCCTCACCGTGAGGAGAACACGGTGGCACCGTCTCTGATGTCTTCCTTCTCAGTGGGTTTCCTGGGGCAAAGGAGTGACTTCTAGATTAGCAGAGGAGCTAAATCAAGAGACTTGCCGCCTTCCCGTCTCGCCACAAACACACTGTCTTGGCATATGGGCAGTTCTGTGGGCTCAGGTCCAGGGGCTCCCAAAAGCCCATTTCTGAAGCTGCCACCAGCCCCTGTCTCAGCCCACCACCCACACTCCATGGCCTCACAGAGTCATCTACCAACTAACCAGATGTCTCTTCTGTGTTCCACGTCTTCCCAGCATCCCCTCTGCTCTTCCTGTTACTGTTGGGGCCTGTGGTGTCGTTAGGCACTAACAGCTTTCTTATTTTCATTCCTCTGTGAACACCTCTCCGACTGGCAACAGAGGCCCCTTAAACTGGTATCGAAACATAGACAGGAACTGGCGATGGGGCTGCAAAGGTGCTGAGCGGAAGGTGAGTGTGGACTTCCGTCGTCCTTCCCTCTGGGCACCACGGCTGGCCTTGCCCATTGGCTGACCTGGGACGAGCTGAGAGTGGGCAGCCTGAACTATGGGATCTCCTCTGAAGTTTCTCAGGGGGTCCCCTAAGGACCCTTTTTGCTGGAGCTTCTCTTAGAATGGTGGAAGCTTTGGGGGGCAGACAAAAGCATGGGCAGGTAGCTGCAGCCTCATTCAGTCCAGGTCAGGGCAGCAGATGGATGGTCCAGGGTGGAGCATGTGGTCAGAGCAGCCTGAGCCTCTGGTTGCGTGACTTTAACCGAGTCAGTTGTCAATTCACTTGTCCAGCAGAAAAAGTGGGGTCTGAGAAGTTGGGTCCTGCTCCCGCTGAAGTTGGGATGAGGTTCCCAGTTCTCATTCCAAAATGTCAAAACCAAAGGGAAACTGGTTTTCCCCACAAGACATTGTGCAGGTAACCAGGCTTGTGTCAAGACACCTGCTCACACAGCTCTCTGGTTACCACCTTCACACATGGCCCCTCCTGAATGCCGGGCCCTGTTAGACCTTGGGGATACAGCAGGGGGTAAAAGACATGGGCTCCTGCAATGACAGTTTCAGGCAATGCAATTGGAAGTCACAGGGTAGGTGATGAGCCCGCTGGGAGAATGCTTGGGGACACACTCAGACAAGGCCCGTATCGATGAAGCGTGTTAATGTGTATACAATGCTGAGACACGACATTCCACAGGCCTTGCTCAGTGGAAATCATCACTCCTTGTCATGATCATCTGAGATCGACAGACGTGACAAACTGCAGGCTGCTAGAGGAAAGCTCTCCCAGAGTTGGGGCATAGTCTTTGGTGATGTGAAATCGGGGGCCCTCTGGCAGTCCCCTTCCAGAAGTTTTGCCCTTTTTACCTGCCTCCTCCTGTGTGCCTGCCAACACTATATAATTTCGCTCCAAGTATCCTAGAATTAGCAGCATCTCACAGCAGCCTTGGGGTTAGCTTCAGCAGCAGAATCACTTGTGAGCAGGTTTCCTTGGCCATTGGAGGAGGGGTGCTGTTGGAACCACTTGGCCCTGCCTGTGAGTACCGACAGTGCAGATGTATTGACCAGCACCCAGCTAATGCCGTTTGGAAAACTGAGCGCCAAATAGGATCAATGAGAATAAAGCGCTTTCTCAGCCTCCCAGTGCCCCAGGGAACACAGGTCATTTGTCAGTAGACCAAGGCTGCCTTCAGTGTCCTGTTGACAGCAGCTGCAGCCAGCCCTTTCCCTCTCTGGACTCTTGGCTGCCTTCTCCAGTGGGAACTTCGTTTGGAAGCAAGGAGTCCTGATCTCCGCTTTCTCGCGCCATCAACATCAGTGCCGGGAGTGACGCCAGCACACGTGTCCAGGCCTGGACACATGCACTAAACCTTTGTGGGCCCTTCCCTCGTCAATCCATCATTGTAAAGACCCCCCAGAGTAGTCATGACCCTCTCACAAAGCAGGGCGCACAGCAAGCCAGGGCCACCGTGGGGCTGCCAGGTCAGTTGGAAGTGGCATGGTCACCAAGGTGTGTCTCCCTGCCCTGGCTGAGGGGAGGCTGAGGGGAAGTCCACTACCCTTGTCCTCAGGCCACTCCCTTTCCCGCCTGTCCCTGCACAGATCCTGATTCCCGCCCTGATGGTCACTGCCGAGAATGACCCAGTCCTCCTTCCAGAGATGTCCAAACACATGGAGAACTGGGTAAGGCATCCTGGTCCGGAGTGGGTGGGGGTGGCTCAGAGGAAAGGCCGCAGCAGAGACCTGGCCTTCTGCCAGAGGGGGCTGTTCAGTTGAACCATCTCCCTGGGCCCAGACCTTCAGGAAAATCCCTGGAGCAGTAACCATGCCCGAGACTTCCTTTGCCCTGACTGCATGTAGCCTGTCCTTGCTCAGTTCTCTCGTTCACTCATCTATATATTTTTTAACTTCATTCGTAGTTAGGTGAAGATTTACAGAGTGGATCATAGCTCTGCTTCCAAAAACCCGTGCACCTACTGATTCACTTTCCCCATGGCAGTTCTCTCGATGCCATGCAGCTTTACCATGAAGGTTTCTGTTTGCACTCAGGGGCGCCGGGACTGTACTAGATACTGGCAGGGCTGGGGAGGAAGATGGGCGGGTACAGACCCTGCTGTCGGTGAGCTCCCTGGTTGCCAGTGACACACAGCACAGGAGCTGTGTGCAGCGCATGGGCCATGGAGGAATGTGTGCAGCTGAGACGGAGGACTTCACAGAGGCAGGCGCTGGCCATGGAAATTGGCCTGATAATGACCAACTTACTCCAGAGAAAGGGGTGGAAGGCAGGGAGAGGGAGCAGAGCAAAAGACAGCAAGCAGTTTCAGAAGATGGGAATTCTCTTGATGGAGCTGGGAGATTGGGGTCAGTGCCTTGGCCATGCCAAGTCACGAGAACCCATGGGCCTGGAGACAGTGAAGGGGCGGGTGAAGGACATCAAACGTCCCCTCTGCTAACAGTGTAGAGCGTGGCCCAGATTGGGGAAGCCTAGAGGTGGGGTGGCGGCGGCGCCCTTTTCCCTGGCTGATCATCGAGAGCAGTCTAGAATGCACTTGGTCATCATTTTGTTAGCACAGGCAGGCCCACTGGAGAAGGTACGTTTTCTTTCAGATTCCCCATCTGAAAAGGGGACACATTAAGGACTGTGGACACTGGACACAGATGGACAGGTAAGAAGATAGTGTGGCCCCAGGGGACAGGGCGGGGCAGGGCAGGAGAGTAGATCTCCTCCTACGTTCATCCTGCACTGACTGTGGCCTAGGGGAGCCATTGGTGTCAAGCTCCCCCACCCGGCCTTCCCGTGGGGTGAGTGTGGGGCGGGGCAAACAAGTGTCCATTGCCTTTGTTTCCTTCCAGACCCGCTGAGTTGAACCAAATCCTCATTGAGTGGCTGGACACCGATGCCAGGGACCCACCAGTGGTCTCGAAGCTTTAGGGTACTACATCGGGCCATACTCAGCAGGCACCCCAATGTTTCCCTCTCCCAGGATGTATTCCTCATATCCGCATATCTGCTAACAGGTGCAGTGTTCTGAAGGGGTTGTGAAAAATAGCATTGGTCTGTTAACTACAAGGTTGTGGTTCCAGGCCAACCCCTGCTCTGTGGGGGAAAGATGAGGCTGTCAAAGATCTGAAGCCCTGGAAACCCTCTATAAAGTGGCTCTGAGTCAACGCGATGGCCCTGGGTTTTGTTTTTCTTTTTCGTCTCTTATAGTCAGTGCGTTTCCTGCTTGAGGAGCAGACGTGCCGCCCATGCTGAATCCTGAATTGCACGCTTGTCAGGCAAAAGGGGTCTGTGTGCCTGCTGTTCGAGAGCAAACGGGAGACTGGGACTGCGAGCATGAATGGTCTGTGTGTGCCTGGAACATCTCTGCTCTTCACGGAGCATCCTCCCCATTTCACAGGTCGAATAACTGAGGTTCAGGGTAACTTTCCCAAGGTCACATGCGAGGAGGGGGCAGAGCTCAGGTTCAGCCACAGCTCTGTGGTTCCTAGAACTGCCCACCAAAAGTCTCTTCACTCTGATCCCAGACTACTCCTGGTCTGCCACTCCCGAACTGTGTGATTTATGCCTCAGTTTTCCCATATGTGTAAAGGCAGCATCAACAGTACCTAACTTGCAGGTGGTTGTGGGCATTAAATGAGTATTCTAGAACTGTCTACACACAGAGGAAATGCTACGGGAAGTATTGGCTAAAAGATTTTGGGTGTGTCCTAGGATGAACCTACAAGGGGGTACTCCCCGCCCCACAAAAAGGGGGGGAAAGCTATGCTGGGCGGGTCTTTCATAGAATGCATTTTCCTCACTAGGGGAACATGGAGCACTCCGCTCTGACATAGTGCACCAAGTGGCGTCACTTGGGACGGTTATCTCTGGTCATAGGGAATTCATAAAAGCAGTTTTGCTCAAACTTCATTTTTTGTGATGGATAAAGTTAAGAGAACAGCATGCATCTGTGAAAGTGTGTTTCCTGCTCAGGAAAACTGTAGAAACTGTTGTGATGTTGAACACAGTTTACAAGGACAGCGCTATGGGAAAAAGTCAAGTGTACGAGTGGTTTCCTCATTTCAAAAAAGTGAAATATTGATTGGTTACAAACCTCATTCTGAACGTTCGTCAACTTTGCAAATGGACAAAAATGTCAGCAAAATTCACGCACTTGTGCTTGAAGACCAAGGACAGACCATGGAGGAGATGGGGAGTTATCTGTGCTGTCTTGGAGCTTGGTTCAGTGAATATTAAGGGAAGATTTGGGAATGAGAAAGGTCTTGTGGGATTTGTGCCTTGGGTTCAGACTAACCAGGAAAAAGAGTGTGGAGTAGAAACATGTCATGTTTTCAACAAACAGCTCAAAAGCGACCCTGACCTTTTCCCAAGGTCATTACTGGTCATGAGACATGGTGTTACTCTTATGACCCTGAAAGCTAACATCAGTCAAGCCAGTGGACGGCGCCATCGTCATTTTGTTCAAGATACGCTCGTCAGGTGAAATCAAAGATCAAGACAATGCTCTTTTTAATTTTTTTTTTAATGTGAGGGGCATAGTGCATTAGGAGTTCATTCTACCAGGTCAGATTGTTAATCAAGCTAACTATTTAGAGATTCTGAACTGATTGCATAATAGTGTGGAACAAAAAAGGCCTGATTTGTAGCAGATGGGGGAAAGGTTTTGCCACTACGACAGTGCACCTATACATACAGCCATCTCAGTGTGCCAGTTTGGGGCAAAAAAAAACATACCTCTCTTGCCCCACACAGCTTACTCACATGACCTTATGCCATGTAACTTATTTTTGTTTCCAAGAATGCAGAGGGACATGAAAGGACAGGGATTTGATGATGTAGAAGAGATGAAGAAAAAAACGGATGAGGTTCTGTCAGCCATCAAAGAGATGAGTTTGAAAAATGTTTCCAAGAACGGAATCACAGATTTGACAAATGTATTAATTGTAATGGAGAGCGCTTTCAATGTGATAAGGTTGTTTTGTAAAAAAAAATCTAAATACATGACTTTGAAAAAATCCTGTTTGTGGGTGGGGTGTACCCTCTCATATACGGGCTTAAAATATGCTGCCACAGCACCACCCACATTCTTGGGGATCTGAGACTTAAAGGGCTCATTTAAAAGGCAAATATGTAGCTTGGGGTTGTGGTGGGTGGAATTACTATGTAAGTCCATTAGTATTATTCGACTAACGAGTATGTTCGGATTTGTGTATAAGGGAGTGAATGGGGAAGGGAAAAGACTCCAAAACCATTTTTCCCTAGAAAATGCAGAAATAGGTAAACCTATTGTCTTACTGATTGGAAATTCAGGTAAAAGCTGCAAAACTCCTCAATAAATTTTGGTGTTGTGAAAACCATTTAGGGTTTCTCATTTTAAGGTACATGAAGGTAAAAGCATTTTATGTATTAGAGACACAAACCTTGGACTTACTCTGACGGAGTTCCTGTCACAGGACTCCTCCATCATGGGGAGCTCGCAATACATACTGTGAATAAGAAGCAATGTGCAGCTTCTTCCATGGCAGTACATAAGGCACAAGAGATTAATTTCTTCTCAAAATGTATTCTTATGAATTCCATCCATGCCACATTCATCAGCATATCCTGTGCATGAGAGAACTGTAATGTCAAAGGGATATCAGGATACACTTTTGAGTTATAAAATCAGTCATGTCCCCAAGTCCTTCTTCCGCCAAGAAATTGTAGTGTGTCCTTTAAAGTATATAAGAGGAAATGGGTAACAGGTTACCAGAAGTCAGTTGGATTGAATATGACAGAAGAAACAGAAAAACATGTTTTGTTTACTGGCTTGTGAATATTCTCTATAAACACTGTGTGTGATATAGCATCTGGGGACTTAAAGGCTTGAAGTCAAACAAGCGGCCATCTAGCAGGGAAGCAAATAAGCCCACCGGGAAGAAGCACACCAGCCTGTGTGATCATGAGGTGTCACCGGGATCAGGCATTGGGTATCAAAAGATCCAAAACAAATAACTATATCAAGGCAAAAGAGAGGGGTTAGAGTGGAGACCCAAAGCCTACCTGTAGATAATTAGATAACCCCACCCCCTCCCACAGAAGTGGTATAAGGAAGGGATGATTCATCCAAGGTGTACTACCGCACCGATGAATCACACATCCGAAGGGGACGGATAACAGAAATATGGGTGCAGGGAGGCAGTGGACAGTATAAGATATGAAATAACAAAACAATATATCAAGAATACATGAGGGTGGGAGAGTGGGGAAGGGAGGGGAGGAAAATAGCTTATACCAAGGACTCAAGTAGAAAATGTTTTGGAAATGATGATGGCAACTTATGTACAAATATACTTGATACAATTGGTGTATGGAATGTTATAAGATCTGTAAGAACCCCCAATAACATGATTTAAATTAAATAAAATTCACAGAGGAGAATCACAGGAAGGGAGGAGGGGGGCAGACACTGGATGAGAAAGCAAAGGCAGTTTCAGCCACCGGGGTTTACTTGTTCTCGAAATCACATCAGACTCCACCCTGCAGTGCTTTTCTATACATCTCGTGAATGAGAAATCAAAGACATCAAAGGAATTGCCATGCAGACATTGAATTACAAAGCTTTAAAATCCCCCAGATATCTGGAGGTGGCTAACACAACCTAGTATTTCTCATATTATTATTAAAATAGTTTTATAATTTCACTGACATGTAATGCACATACGACACACTTCAGTAGTTTCAAAAGAGCTGTAAAATTCTCACCACCACAAATTCCAGAACATTTCCTTCCTCTTGCACTCACTGTGACTGGTTTCCCATTTTCCTTCAATGGAAAATATCCCTCCCACATCCACAATAACCCACTGACTATACATTTAACTATCCTGTATTTCATATATTGGAGAACATACCAAAACACAAACCCCAAACTCCAACAACATTTTCAAAACCAGACAAAACCCTCAATGGGAAAAAAGTAGGAAATATTTTAAAAGAACACATTTTAAATGGGCCCAAAGGGAGATCAAATGATAAGGTGTTACATTAGATATTGTGTTATTCTGGGTGAACTAGAGAAAGTCATAGATATGTATCTGTGTGTAGGAAAGAGCTTTATATAAAAGAGCAATTGTATATTGAAAAACATCCCAGCCTAGACCAGATCAAGTCCATAAGTCTGATATTAGCCCTTATGTCTGATACCAATCTATAAAGTCCTCTTCAGACTCATGCAACATATGCAATGACACCGAATGCAGGAAGATCACAGGCCACTGGGTGGGAAGTCTTGTGGATCCAGCAGCTGTGGAGGCATCTCAGCGCTGCCAGGTTTGTCCACATGGCTCCTTCAGTCTCAGGACTAATGTAGCTCAATGTGTCTTGTCCACAGGAATGTCTCACAGGAAGTCTAAGTAGAGACAGTGAGGCTGTGTCCCATCTCCAGTGAGCTATTTATCTCCTTAGCACCTCCAAATGAGGTCATCATGCTGCAACCAATTGATAGGCTAAACTCCACCCCTTCACTATTAATAATCCCAAATTGACAACAGATTATGTAACTACCACAGATATTATTAGCCTATAGCAGCGGTTCTTCACCTGTGAGTCGCGACCCCTTTGGGGATCGAAAGACCCTTTCACAGGCATTGCCTGATTCATAACAGTAGCAAAATTACAGTATGAAGTAGCAAAGAAAATAACTTTATGGTTGGGGGTCAAACCAACATGAGGAACTGTATTAAAGGGTCACGGCATTAGGAAGGTTGGGAACCACTGGCCTATAGGTTTGCTATGTGTTGGTATCAACTGAGTGGCAATGAGTTCGGTTTGGGTTTGGGTCTGCAACAATCCACTTTCCGTTCCATTGCACTTTGCATGATATCACGTTTATAAAGATCCCTAGAGCAATGCACAGCGTTCCCCTACCTAAGCACCCTGCGCACATGCCCCCCCCTCCCTCCTGCACAACATTCCCCTGCCTCCGTGCCCCATGCACCTTGTTCTCCTGCTGCAATCCCGTGCCTTACCTCCCTGGTCAGTGGGTCACTGACTACCACCGCCTTCCCTTCCCCTGTGACTATGGAGATCTGCCAGCATGGGGAAGTTTCCCAGGGCAGTCAGCCTCTAGGGCTTCACAAGGGCAGACCCACAGGACTCTGGAAACAGCGGGTTAACCCGATAGATAACCCCAGCTATTTAGCGAGAGAGCCAGCCCCAGAGAAACAGAGATGCAGCTCGAACTCGTGGTGTAGTGGGCTCCAGGAGGCTATTAGATTTTTTCCTATTATCTTTGGAGAAAGAAAACAGCTCCTTTCCCCGCCAGAGACATTGGTATTCAGTACTTCCGAGTTACTCGGCAGCCATCCCTGCACCTGGCTAGGTAGCCTGCAAACACAGGAACCCACGATCCTTAGCTGGACCACAAGCCCCTCCTCCCTGGGACACCCGCTTCTTTAGCCTTTTTCCACCCTGCCACCACGCGTAAGGAGCAGAGAGTTCTGAGTGGTGCACAAAGGGGCCTTCTGTTATAAACACAAACAAGTGAAGGACTGTACTCTCCCTACATAATATACAGGATGGATAAGTGACTCTGGTAGATTTCATATACCCCTCACATACCCCAACTCCCATAGCCTCTACACCCTGCTTCATCCACCTCAGTAACACACTCTCCTTCAACTTGCCAAGTAAAATCTCATCTCCCCAAACTCTCTTATTCATCTTATAAAAATTTCATATATTTAACAGGAAGGCTTTCTGTAATCAATACCACGAATAGCAACCTATTTCTGAACAACTATATCATATTCTTCCTACTGACCCAACGAAGACTCCCTCATCATCTAGAGAATATAAGTGAATATTGTTTAGGGGGCTTACAAGAAATTAGTGGATCAATCCTGAAAACAGAGGGAAAAAATAGAGATACTAGAATCCTCACACTGAAGGAAAATCCAGGAGTTCAGGAATGATATTGTTGAAATAAAGAGCAAGGTGAATGATCTTAACAATAGAATGGAAGAATTGGAAAATTAAGCCAGTGAACTCGAAGATAAGCAAGCAGAATTCCACAAACAAAAGAAACAGTCAAACAAAAAAGCAAAAGAAGCTGAAGAAAGCCTAAGGATGATGTGGAATTCATTGAAGTGAAACAATATTCAAATTATTGGGATGACTGAACAGAAAGAAATGAGGAAGCCTACAGTTAAAATTTTAAGGGAATGCATGGGAAAACATGTCCCAAATATCACAAATGGGGAGACAGTAACCATTCAGGAAGCAGAGAGAAAACAATTAGGTTAAACCCCAAAATAACATACCAATACATAGAGTAGTCAAATTATTCAATTTCTAGGAAAGATTTTTGAGAACAGCTTGATAGAAAAACGCAGTCACTTATAAAGGTAACTATATAAGAATAAGCTCAGACCTCTTTCTAGAGACCATGCTGGAAAGAAGAAATTGGAGCAACTTATTCTGAAAGTTGAAAGACAATAACTTCAATCCAAGAATCCTTTATCCAACAAAGCTCTCCATCAAATTTGAAGGAGAATTAAAAGGTATCTCAAATAAGGAAACATTTAGAGAATTTGTAAAAACAAAGCAAAACCAGTCTTACAAAAAGTACTTTCCAGTTTTTTATGGGCAGAAAAGCAACAACTGCAACACTCACACGTGAGACCATTACAGGGTAAAACACCACCCCACACGGGAGACCATTACAGGGTAAAACACCACCCCACACGTGAGACCATTACAGGGTAAAACACCGCCCCACACGTGAGACCATTACAGGGTAAAACACCGCCCCACACGTGAGACCATTACAGGGTAAAACACCACCCCACACGTGAGACCCTTACAGGGTAAAACACCACCCCACACGTGAGACCATTACAGGGTAAAACACCGCCCAGAACATAACACACTGAAAACCCAAAGCTTTACAGATCTAGTGGAGAAGTGAAGACAAGGAAAAACCCCACACATCACCCTGTAAAGGAAAATATCAAACACAAACAGTGTGAGATGACCCTGACTGTACTACATTTAGACTTAATTACACTGAGTGGCAATGTTCTAAATGCCCTGATTAAAAACAAAGAGTAGCAGACTGGATTAGACAACAAAATCCACCCATCGGCTGCCTTCCAGAGACACATGTCAAGCTCACATAGAAAAATAGAAGTAGAGTCAAATGTTGGTGAAAATTTTACCAAGCTAATGACAATTAAAAACAAAGTGGGGGTGGCAATATTAATCTCTGATGAAATAGACCTCAACATACAGGATATCAGAGAGATAAAATGGGTATTACATAACACTCAAGGGATCAATAGGTCAAGAAATAAAAAACATAATAAGCTTATATACACCCAATGAAAGACCCTTGAAATTCATCAACCAAAGCTTAAATGACATTAAAAGCGAAATTACCATAAAACAATCATAGTACAGGATTTCAATACACTGCTCTCAAAAAAAGATAAATCAAAGGGTAAGAAACTCAATACAGAAATGAAAAAGCTGAACATCACAATCAAATAACTCGACCTCCTAGATATTAACAGAAATCTCCAACCAAAACCAAGCATAAAAATATACATATTCTTCTCCAATGCACACAGCATATCTTCTGAAACAGATGGCATGCTGGTCCATAAAACAAGCTGGAGAAAATTTAAAAACAGATTATTCAAGCCATTTTCTGTGCCATGGTACCATAAAGCTGGAAATCAACAATAGAAAGAACAACCCCCAAAATCACAAACATTTGGAGATTCAAGAGCACACTTCTTAATAAAGACTGGGTAATAGCTCAAATTATCGAGGAAATTAGGACGTTCCTAGAAACCAATGAGAATGACAGCACAACAATCCCAGCAAAGGCAGTTATCAGAGGTCACTTAATTGTAATAAAAAAAGGAGAGCATTATTGTCAGCACCTTAACACAGCACCTCTAACAATTAGAACAAAGTCAACAGCATAATCCATGCAACAGCAAAAGAAATCATAAAACTTAGGGTGGAAACAAATGAACAGGAAAACAACAGAAGAATGAAAGGATCAACAAAATAGACAAACTGAGGCAAATTTAACAAAGGAAAAGGAGCAGTCGTCAACATCTAGAATTGTGGATGAAAGAGGAAGTCACAATAGAACCAAATGAAATAAAAGAGTAATAACTCAGTATTAAGAAACACCTTATTCCAACAAATTCAATAATTTAGAGGACATGGACAAATACCTAGAAAACCACTCTTTTGTCATATTAGCATATAGGGACATTAAGAACTTGAACAGACTCACAACAAAAGGAGAAATAAATAATGTCATCAAGAAACACCAAACCAAAAAATAATCCCAGTCCAGATGTCTTCACAAGAGAACTCTACCAAGCATTCAGATAAGGGCTGCCACCAATTCTACACACACTCATCCAGAATATAGGAAGGGACAGCAAACACCCACACTCATCCTACTGAGCCAGCTTAACCCTGGTTAAAAACAAAAACAAAAAGTAGGTAAAGACCCCACAAGGACAGAGAATTACAGACTGATATCTCTCATGAAAATAGATGCAACAATTCACAACAAAATCTCGGTCAATAAAATCCAACAACATGTCAAAAAAATAACACATCATAACAAAGTGGGATCATACCAGGGAGACAGGGATGGTTCAACATTTAAAAAACAGCTAATGCAATCCACCACATTAACAAGCAAAAATATAACCATATGAGCATATCAATTGATGTAGAAAAATCATTTCATAACACCCAAGACACAAACAATGAAAGCATACAAGACAATAAAGGCCATACACAAAAACCAATGGCCAATAGAACACTCAATGGAGAAAAGCTGAAAATGTTCCCATTAAACAAGGGAAGCGACCAGGATGTTCCCTATTCCCACCCTTCTTCAACATTGTGTTAGAAGTCCTACGTAAAACCATAAGACAACGGCAAGATGCCAAGGGAGAACAAGTGGATAAGGAAGAAGTGAAACTTTCACTATTGGCAGATGATATGATTTTCTATATGGAGAACCCTAAAGTCTCCACAATAGGATTGCTGGAAACAGAAGAGGAGTTTAGTAGAATAGCAGGATACAAGATTAACAATCAGAAATCAATTGGATTCCTATAATACAGTCAGAGGAATAACGAGAAAGATATCAAGGAAATAATACCACTCACAATAGCCACACAAAAGCGGAAATCCCTAGGAATAAACCCAACCAAGTAAACGAATGGCCTGTATAAAGAAAACTATAGAGCAGTGGTTCTCAACCTCCCTAAACCGCAACCCTATAATACAGTCCCTCATGTGGTGGTGACACTCCAACCAGAAAATTATTTTCGTTGCTACTTCATAACTATCATTTTGCTACTGTTATGAATCGGGCGACCCCTTTAAATGGATCGCTTGAAGCCCCAAAGGGGTCGCGACCCAGAGGTTGAGAACCACTGCGATAGAACCTTACAACAAGAAACCAAAAAGCATTTACTCAAGTGGAAGAATATCTCATATTCCTGGATTAGAAGACTCAATATTGGGAAAATGTCAAGACTACCTAAAGCAATGTACAAATTCACTGCAGTCCTGACCCAAATCCCACCATCCTTCTTCAAAGCAATGGAAAAACTGATCACCAGCTCCATAGAGAGCGAGAAGAAGCTCAGGGTGGTAATTACATAACCTCGTGTGAACTTGAGGGTATTAAGAGGGAAGGAGAGGCGTCTAGCCTCTCAATTAGGCCAGAACCTGATGCCTCCTCGTGATGATGGCTTCTCGCTCTCTCTGCCTCCGTCTTTCTGTTATCAAGCCACTCAGAAAATTGCTGAGACCTACGAGGATCCTCTCCCTCTACTTCACTCTCCTGCTGTTGAGACACTCGGAGAGCTGAAGGAGCCACATGGAGACCTGCACCTGGGCTGAGATGCTACCACCAGCATTGGGTCCGCATGACTTTTCACCCACTGGCCTGTGAGCTTCCTGCATTTTGCAGCATTGCAAGTGCTGCATGAGTCTGAAGAAGAATCTGTGGACTAGTATTGGACTATGGGCTGATATCAGATTTATGGACTTGATCTGGTCTGGGCTGGGATGTTTTCTCAATATACAATTGCTCTTTGATATAAAGCTTTCTCTTACACATATACAAGTTTCCCTGGATTTGTTTATCTAGTCAACCAAACCTAAAATACCCAAGATAGGCAAAGAGCTCCTCAAAAAGAAGAACAAATAGATGATCTTGCCGACTGACCGTATTACCCTACTATACAGCCAGAGTGCCTTTTTTCAGCTAGCTGAACTACTGAGAAACTGAAGACGCTTCCCCTCAGAGCTGCCCTGATGGACTTCTCAGTCCATCTTCAAGACCAAGAACTCATTTATCACCTGCCTAGGGTTTAAGCAAGAGTAAACAGAAACAGAAAGCAAAATTAACGGATTAATTGTAACTTCAAGAAGAGTAGGCATGCATTACAAGGTTCATTCCTTATCGTAAAAGAAACAATACTAAAATTGATTATATCATCCTGGTTATCATAACAAGATGAACTACACCATTCAGAGTACAACATCAAAGGGAACAATAATGAAAAATAATCAAACAAATGATATATTGGAGAATAGTCTAAACTAATTATATTGTCTTGAACCTGGGAACATGGGGATACATTCTAAAATTAATCATCAGCAGAGACTTTCCCATAAGAGGAGGGAGGACAGGCAGGTCAACTAGCAGTCAACTTTCTGGGCTGGAAGGAAGGAATGGGCAAGTCACTTAGCAACTAACAAAAATAGAGTTTCTTTTGCTAGTCTGCCTCAATACACCATCCGCTTTAAGTAAGCATTTTTAAGGTCACTGTGGGAGGCCACCTCAAATCTTTGATGAGGTCCCCTGGACAGGTAGAGCGCCCTATCAGAGGGAGGACGGGTGCTGATGGGACAAATAACACAGCAGAGAGGAAAATGAGCAAACATGCCTGGGGGAAACACAAATGCATGACTGTTGGCAGGGAAAGAGGAGGACTGACCTCCAGGTGAGGGGAAGAATGGCTGAAAATGCTTTTAGGGACACTAAGTCAGGGGGTGTCTGTGGTGGTGTGCCCTGGATGGACCACATTGACCCAGGCTTCTGAGAGCATCCTGGGGACCCAGACCAGGTGCCAAGGAATGCTGGCACACTGAATACTGGATCTTCAAGATACACAGCATGCTCCAGAGACTACATCAGTGAGATCCCCAGCAGGAACTCTACTGGATGAACTGGACTCTACCTCAGACACACTTGTATTTAACCTGAGGACTTAAGTCAGAAAGTACATGGTGTCCGAGGAAGCAGAAGACAGCTGTACCAAGCCGTGAACAATCAAGGTCCTGCTTCATAACACCCTGTATCAGTGCTTCTCAAACTTCCTAATGCCTCGACTCTTTAATACAGTTTCTCAAGTTGTAGTGACTTCCTCAATCATAAAATTATTTCTGTTGCTACTTCATAACTGTACTTTTGCTACTGTTAGCAATCAGGCGACCTCTGTGAAAGGGACGTTTGACACTCCCCCTCTCCAAGGGGTCACGACCCACAGGTTGAGAACCGCTGCCATATGTGCTGTGTTAAGATTTGTAAATGGGTGATGAACATTCTGTTTCATTTAGTTTATACTTGTTCATAGTAGGGAGTATTTCTCTTGAACAGTGCTATTTGTTTATTTGTTTTTTGGTAAGTAAAACCCAGGGACCTTGAGCCTATAGGGAAAGAAAATGTAACAAGGGTTTGAGGGGAAGGGTGATATAGAGAGATGGAGGACATAAGAGGGAGATGATGTCAAGAAGTCCAGGAAGGTAAAGTGTGTTTGGAGACTGAGGTAGTTAGTTTATTGAGCCAATCTGGCCGACAAACACATGTGCGGTTAATTGAAGAGTGGTGGGATAAATGCCTCAGGGAGCCTTGCCTTTCGAGTTCTCAGGTCTCTTGTTTTGTGATGGTTGGATTAGGGTGCAGCTGCCTTAGCCAGTTCACTACTTCAGCTTGCAAGGCTCACTTCCTGCAAGACAGCCCCAAGGAGAATCCACATGAACCTTCCTCGATGCAGCCCTGGGTGCTGGAGCACCCGTGTGGAGACCCCACCAGCACTGAGATGCTTACACACTCACTGACTCGGCTTTTCTCCTGCAGTCAACATCATAGTGTGTGTTTTGTGAGATGAGGAGGACTTTGTGGATTGGTGGTGGACATATGGGTTAATGTTGGACTTGTAGGTTTGGGTAGCACTGGGTTGGGATATTGATGTGCACTTAACCTTTATATAAAACTCTCTCTTATACATGAGTGTCTGAGGATTTGTTTCTCTAAAGTACCTAGACTAATACACTGATTATGAAAGCAGTTGTATAACTATGTGTGACTTGATTGAACTATGGAATGTTATGGCATATATCTTACTTCCCATGTTACAGCAAATTTTTTTTTTAAAGCATAGATCCAGGAATGGGTTTGGGGCTCATATTAAACCCTAGCTCCAACTTAAGAACAATACGATCTTACATCATGGTCCTGCTTGAGACTCACCCCCAGAAAGAAAACACAAAAGACATGGGTGCTATAGCAAAATGTGGTGAAGAATGCAGATGGCTCCTAGCTAGCAGGTAAATTTCACCTGGGGTCTGAACAGGTTGTTTCTAAACAAGCAGCCATCTAAGTGAGATGTCAACTAAGCTCACAAAGAAGAAGCACACCATCATCAGTCACCAAGGGATGGTCAGCCATATATTCTGAAATGGAAGGAGGGACTAGTTTCAGAGCCTAAATAGTGAGAATCTGGAGTAGTACAGAAGGCTATGGTTGACAGTGGGAGCACAATATTAATTTGTGGAACTACATAGGAAATATGAGGGGTAGCCCCAAAAAACAAGAATTTTCCCCCCAAAAGCTATATATTTAAACTTTTTTTTAACAAAAAGCCTTATCAACATCAAAGTACTCCATTACGCTTAATACAGTTTTCAAACCTGCAATTCCATTCTTGGGAACATTTTTCAAACTCACCTATTTGGATGGCTGTAAAGCGCCTCCCTCATTTTTTTCTTCACCTCTTTTACATCATCAAATTGCTGGTCTTTCGTGTCCCTCTTCATTCACAGAAACAAAAAGAAGTCATGAGGAGTGAGGGCAGGTGAGTAAGGTGGGTGGGACAAGAGAGATGATTTTTTTTGTGAAAAACTGGCGCACTGAGATGGGGTTTGTGAGCAGGTACATTGTGGTGGCAAAACCAGTGCCCTACCTGCCACAAACCAGGCCTTTTTTGGTGACACACTGTTACACAATCTTTTCAGAACCTCTAAACAGAAAGCTTGGTTAAAAGTCTGACTTGGTGGAATGAACTCCAAATGCACTACAGGTTGACATTTTCATCCCTTGTTTAGTTGATGGATGTCCAGAATGAGGTTTGTCATCGATCAATATTTCACCTTTTTTGAAAAGAGGAAATCACTCCTACACTTGAGTTTTTCCAGAGTGCTGTCCTTGTGAGCTGTATTCAACATCACAACAGTTTCTGCAGCATATTTCCTGAGCAGGAAACAAACTTTCACTGCTGTACACTGTTCTCTTAAATGGTCCATCACAAAAAACAAGGTGAGCAGAACTGCTTTTATGAACAAGTTCACTGTGACCAGAGAGAACTTTCCCAGACGACACCACTGGTGCACTAACTCAGAGTGAGTTGCTCAATGCTCACTTGGCAGGAAAAATGTGTACTATGAAAGCTCCGCTCCACCCAGTGCAATTCCAATTTTTCTTGGGTTCCTCTTAAGTCTCTAAAGAACTCCCTCTATCTTCTGTTATGGTATGGGAGGAGAGTGGTCACTAAACAGAGAGCTTTGGAGAAATGAGTTCAGAAGATCAAAGGCATAAATCTGACTTCAACAGTTAAAACTTTGTCAGTAAATCCATCTTATGATGCAGGGTGGAACTAATCTTGCTCCAAAATTTTCAGTGTTTTTGGTTAGTATGGTTTGGTTTGGTTTTTGATGGTTCGTATCAGAGTGCATCTCAGAGGTGTCATGTCATTAGATGTCATCCTTTTGAAATTGCATGATATATTTTTCCATTTTCCACATAGGAAACCCAGGCAGCAAGTAGAATAAAGGTTTCAAGGGGAAAGGGGTACAGACTTGGAGGGGGTGAACAGGAGATGATGTCAAGGAGTCCATGTAGAATAAGAATATTTGGAAACTGATTGTATTAGCAATTGTACAATTCTCCTTGACATAATTGAACTATGGAATTATATGATATATATAAATGCTAATTTTTAAAAAATTAAAAGGCCTAACTGTAAGATAATTGGACACACCTGTAAAATAATTGGATAGTTTTTCACAAGAGGGCACAAAGCCAGGATGTGGTACACACTGATGAAACACATAAGTATCCTTGAGTTCATTAATATTTCCTCCCCTTGCTGCTTTGGTTTGCCCTCATTAATCTTGTTAGACCTGCATTCCTTCATTTGTATAATTAAGATCATTCGATGCATGAGAGCCAAGATAGATAACTCTTCAGAAAGAGCACTGTGAGTAATGATTCCCTGAGGGTACAGGAAGAGAGGGAGGAAGGGAAAGGGAGCTGATTGTCAAAGAGCTGAATCGAAAATTTCAAAGGGCAGTTTGAGAAGACAAAGCCAAACAATACAATAAAATGCGCTAAGACCTAGAATTATAACACCCACAGTAAAGGACACCCTCAGCATATCTGAAACTGAAAGAACACAAGAAAAATGCCAAGCCTCAGGTTGAAATCCTGAAAATGTGCATGAGCAAAGTATTAAACGATGCAGGAAGCATCCAGACAAGATGTGTGGTAGTTACATCATTACATGCGAACTTCATAAATAAGTGCAGGGGTGGAGTCTAGCCTGTCAATCGGGTCATAGCGTGTGGCTGCCTTCTGTGGGGGCCTGGCGACCTCATAAAGATTCTGGGAACTTACTGCCTCCCTTTTGGTCTTCCTATTTGATAAGCCAAGCTCTTTCTTATAGATGTATGATATGAGTCCCAGGAATTGTCTCTCTAGTCAACCCAGACTAACACAAGATACAAAGAATACACAGTCAGTGTACCAGAAAACACTACTCTACCACCCACCATTTCAGGAGTTAGCAAATGATATCGAACCAATGGTGCTGAAGGAAGAAGCTCAAAGTACAATGGAAGTATTAACCAAAAACAAAGGTCTAGGAATGGGTGGAAAACCAATTGAACTACTTCAACAAGTGGTTGAATCTCTGGAAGCACTCATTAGTCTACCCCAGGGAAAAGAGCTGTACAGGGGGAAAAAGCTACTTGGCCAACTGACTGGAGATCAATAGTTTTACCCACTCCAAAGAAAGAAGGATAATCTTGCAGAAAGTTTCCAGCATAGAGCAATATTATTGATATCACATGTCAGCAAAATTGTTCTGAGGATCATCCAACAGTGCTGACAACAGTACATTGACTGGAAGCTCCCAGAGCTTCAGACCAGTTTCATAGGACAAAGAAATGAATCAAACAAAAAACAACACAGTTTCAAGAGGTGAGCCCCTCAGAGATACACCCCAATGGCGACACACCGCTGAGATGCACCCTAATATACAAAGGCACAAGGAAAATATAATAGGATGGCCATCACAGCATAGCCAGAATAATATGTATCTTAATACAGCACACAGGCCTTTGATGTAGCAAGACCTAGTTTGTCCACCAATCAACAGTACTATTGGTACAGCTCTTGATACATCTGCCTTCTGCTTCCTCAGACATCATGTGTTTCCTGGCTTATACCCTCAGGTTACAAGTGTGTCTGGGGTAGAGTCCAGTTCATCCAGTGGAATTCTCATAGGGGTCTCAACCTCTGGGGCATAACGTGTGCTGCAAAGATCCAGGATACAGTGTCCCAGTTCTCTATGGCATCCAGCCTGGGTTCCCAGGATACCTCCAGACTCCCTTGGTCAATTCTGCCCACCCACTACATGCCACTAAAGACCCTCCCCTCCTAATGTTCCTAAGAGCATCCTCAGGCTGTCCTCCCAAACCTATGCACCTATGCTCCTCCACACTTGACTGTCTTCTCTCCCCTCTCCTGCTCTGCCCCATCCATCAGTAAGCCTCGTCCCTTTGACAAGGCTGCCTCTCTCTCTGGGGACTTCACCCCAGATCCACATGGCTACCACTCAGCTTTTCATTTTATTAGGGTCTGCTGTGATTTCCCCTGTTTCATCTCTCATTCTAGATATTGACATCTACGTCATTTCCTTTGTTATGTTTGGTAGAGGTTTGTCGATTTTGTTGATCTTTTCAAAGAACAAACATTTTGCTCTGTTAATTTTTCCCCACTGTTCTTCTCTTCTCCAGTTCATTGATCTCTGCTCTAATTTTTATGACCTTCTCTTTTGCTGTTCAAAGGATTATGCTGTTGACCCTGTTCCACCTTTTGGATGTGCTGAGTTAAGGTGCTGACCTGAATGATCTCTTCTTCTGTCACGTATGCATCTATTGCAATGAAGTGACCTCTGATCACGGTTTTTGCTGTGTCCCATAAGTTTTAGTATGTTGTATTGTTATTCTCACTGGTTTCTAGGAACTTCTTAATTTCCTCTCTAATTTGAGCTCATTCCCATTCTTTTGTGAGAAGAGGGTTAGTAAGTCTCAAAGTGTTTGTCTTTTTTTGTTGTTGTTTCTATTGTTGATTTCCAACTTTATGGCATTGTGATCACAGAAGGTGGTTTGAATGACCTCTAGGAGTTTGGATTTGCTCCAGTTTGCCTTGTGTCCCAGCGGTGGTTCATTTTGGAGTGTGAGTCCTGTGCATTGGAGAAGAATGCATTTTTTTGCTGTTGGTTGGAGAACTCTGAAAGCGTCTATTAGGTGGAGTTGTTTGATTGTGGCATTCAGCTCTTTAGTTTCTTTATTCAGTTTCTTACCTGTTGATCTATCTTTCTTTGAAAGTGGTGTGTTGCAGTCACTTACTGTGATTTCTCATTTCATCTTTTTTTAGGATTTAGTTGAAGAATTTCAAGGGTCTTTCATTGGCCCATATATACTTATGCTTATGGGTTCATGGTCTACTAATCCTTTGAGGATTATATAATGTCCATTCTTATCTCTCCTTATGCCATGTACCTTGAGGTCAATTTGGTCAGAAATTAATGTTGCCACTCATGCTTTATTCTATTGCTATTTGCTTGGTAAATTTTCCCCCATCTTTTGACTCTCAGTCAATTTTTGTCTGTGAGTTTGAGATGTGTCCCTTGAAAGCAAAAGATTGATGCTTTCTAATCCAGTCTGCCACCCTTTGTCTTTTAATAGGTATGTTGAAACCATTAGCTTTAGTGTAATTAAATCTAAATGTCATCTCATACCATTTTTGTTTGATATTTTCCTCCTCTATAGGATGGTGTGTGTGTGTTTGTGAGAGGAGTTTGCTGTTTCCAGTGTGCTGGTTTCTGGGTGACTTTTCACCCAGTGGTGGGTCCATGTTTGTGTGCTGCAGTTGTTGTTTTTCTTTTTGTAACGCTAGTTTCATTTTTATGAATTCTCTAAATGTTTCTCTGTTAGAGAACACTGTTATATCTCCTTTACATTTGCCAGAAAGATTTGCTGGATAAAGGATTCTTGGATTGCAGTTGTTGTCTTTCAATTTTTGGAATATATCTCTCCAATGTCTTCTTTCCTGTATGGTCTCTGAGGAGAGGTCTGCGCTTATTCTTATCTGTTCATCTTTCTATTACTGCCTTTTTTCTCTCTAGCTGCTTTCATGATTCTCTTCTATTCCTTGAAGTTGGATAATTTGACTACCAGATGTCTTAATGTGTTTTAGGAGCATGGTTTGATCTACTTGACATTCTCTGCTTCCTGAATGGTTATCATCTCCTCCTTTATGATATTGGGGAAATGTTCTTCCAAAAAATTCCTTTACTATTTTAACTGTAGACTTATTTGTTACTTACTGTTCAGGCACCCCAATAATTTGAATATTAATTATTTCACTTCATAGTATCCCACATCATCCTCAGGCTTTCTTCAAATTGCTTTGCTTTTTTTGTTTGATTGTTTCTCTCACTTGCTGAATGCTGATTCAATTTTCCTTTGCTTCTATGTTTTGGTCAGATTGTTTCCTTGCTTTTTTATTTCTGCTGCGTCATCCCTTAACTGCTGGATTTCCCTTAGGTGTGCGGGTTCTAGTATCTCCATTGTTTTTCATCTATTTTCAGGATTGGTCTCCTAATCTATTGTAAGGCCCCAAGCATCATTTTATATATATATTCTCTGTCAGGCAATTCAATAGTTTCTTCTTGTGTATTCCATTGGGGTTTAGTTAATCTTCAGTTGCTTGCATTTGTTTCTCTTGATATATTTCAGTAGCTGCTGGCGGCTGTTTGCACCCCCATGGTGGCTGACCTTTAGGTGCTGCTTAGGTTTCTGGGTTATGTAGAAGGGGAGGTATTGATTCTTTAGAATAAATAGAGGATGGTCAGATAGGTGTTGGAAATCATTTTGTGTGTGAGAAGGGAGTCTTAGTTAGGTGGGTGGAAGGAATAGGCTATAGGTACTCAGGAGTAGGTTTTAATTGGTGGTATTAACCATAGGAAACCTTCCTGTTAATATAGTAATTGTTGATGAGTTAGAGAAGAGGGTTGTAGAAAATGTTATGCTACTTGGTAAGTAATGAGAGAGTGTGTGTTACTAAGTTGAGGAAGCAGTGTCTTGAGGTACTGGTAGACTCAATTATTGGCACTATATATTATTTAGGGAAAGTTCAGCCTTCCTGTTATTGTGTTTATAACAGAAAGCCCCTTTATTGTGGATTTCTTCAAGACACAGTACTATCCACTCCTTGAGTGTGGACCCAGGGTAGAAATAGGCTATTGTAGTGGTGGTCCATGATGGGGGGAGGGAGGAGGAGGAGGGTTTTCCATTCAAGAGGCAGTCCTGGAAAGGACAGTGACTCTCAGTGTCCCCTAGTTACCTGAATGAGGGATGGGGGAAGCCACCAAGAAACCCAGGACCAGTGAGAAAAAGAGTCTTATGGGTTTCTTTCTAAAAAGAAAATAGCAACAAATCCAATAGCCTCTTTTTGCCATCTCTGGGTTCAAGTTATTTTCCCATCCTGATAGGGATGAGTCCCTTTCGAGAGAGCTGAGGGTATCTATCTGGAGAGTTGTACTCTTGGAAGGCAGGGAGGGATTGGGTCTGTGTAAGGGCTAGCTGTTATGGAGCTATTCATCAGGCTGCCATGGGCTCCAGCATCCAGGGCTTCCAGAGGTCCACATGGGTATTTGGCCTTGGCTTTCCCATAGGTAACAGTCTGTCCTGGGATAGTTCACCCTGCTGGTGGATTGAGGAACAAGTGGGGAGAGGATGAGGCTGCTAGTTGCCATCCCACTGATCCTGCAAGCTAGGGTATGGGGAAGCCCTCAGGTGGGAATGGGGGAAAGGGAACACCACAGAAAACTCAGTGGAGCTCTCGGTAGGTAAAAATCAGAGGGAGGTCTGAACCAAGAACCCTCGGATGCTGAGAGTCTAAGTCTAGCACCTGATTTCCCAGGGTTGCACACCTCAAGTATTGATTTCCTGCTCTCATGATTAGCGTTCTAGACAGGTGATTCAACACTGGCTCCATCTTCCCAGTAGTCTTTGATTCTTAAACAATCAAAGATGTTTCCTCAACACTCCAACCAAGAGAGGAATACACTGTATCAGCTTAATTAAGACAGGGCAGCCCATCCTTTGCCTAATCCCGCCCTTCTACTCCATGAAGATCTCATGACCAGCCAGGACCACAACCATCACAGCTTAGAGGAGTGCCTCTCCTCTAGCAAGTATTTTATTGTCTAAGATGGCACCTGGGCACAACCGACTTTTTTGAAATAGGACACCTGTCTCCAACAACACAGAAAAAGAAGCTCCACCTCACATCAAATATTGAGTCTGGAGTCCCGTCTTGCCACAGACTGGTTAGTGGAAAGCCATGTACTTCCCATGGCTTAATTGACTCAAAGTGTCACCAATCAGGTGGAAGTCATCTTGAGCTTGAAGGCTAACTGAGCATAGCTGGGTGAAGAGAAAGGACTAGTGCCCGTAGGAGGGAATGGAAGGATTCAGGAGCAGGGTGCCAACAGGGAGTGGCCAAGGTGGGGACAATAACAGAGATCCTCATAGTGGGGCGAGGAGATGACCATGACAGATGTATCTCAACATTAGGATGTTTTGAATACTGTGTCTTGTGGAGAATTAATACCCACAAATTCATCTGGCAAGTGTGCACATACCTTCCATTATGTGCTCTCTTCTCTTGGGCTAGCACAGATCAATAGACTTCTAAGAGTTTCAAAGATCCACAGTGATGTAATGGTCACATCTTGAGCTTAGTCTGGTAAGTCCGCAGTTCGAAACCACCAGATGCTTCATGGAAGACAGGGCTATCAACTCTAGTCATCATCATAGTTTTGGAAACTCATGAAGAAGTTCTACCCTGTCCCTAAGAGTCTGCCTTGACTCAATAACAGTGAGTTCAGTGTTTTGGGAAGGGCTTAAACATTTGGGGGAAACTGGAAGGTACACATAACTAGAGAATTAGGCAGCCTAAAGGTCTAGTAATGGGGGTACAGTGTAGGAGCCCAGAGGAAATCACAGTTAATATTTACTATCAGAGAGGACATTTGAGCTGGTTCTACATTATGAGTAGGACTTGGGGGAGTGGCTATGAGAATGAAGGACATTCTAACCTGGCACAAAAAAGACTGAAAATGCCTATAGAACTGGCTTAGGAGATGTCTGCTGGACAGACCAAGGAAATATCAACAGGGAGAGAGAAGGTTCCTAAAGATTCAGAGTTTTTCAAGGTGAGCTTCGAACAGCTATGAATCAACCATCAGATTTAGTATATGGATGCATTTTTTCCGGGAAGAGCTTTAATAACTCCATCAAGCCTAAGCCCTGCTGGACTCCATGGCTTTGTTGTTTCACTTGTGGTTCAGGGACAAAAAGCCTGGACATCGCCTAGGAGATTCTCAGAAGTGTAGCCTGAAGGCCCCCTTCCAGAGCTACCAAGCAAGAGCTGACCAGCCGGCTAACAAGGCCGCCCTGTGAAGTGTGTGCTTGCTGCTCTGGAGGCCTCCCCTAGATGACAGCGCGTGGCCTGTGCCCCTCTGTCAGTCAGTGTCTCAAGCTCCAGCGTGCATCACCATCTGCCATGGAGCTCGTGAGAGCACAGCCCACAGCACTCCGTCCAGAGTAGGTCTTGGTGGGCCAGAGCACTTGCATTCCTAGCCCACTCCGTGGTGAAGCTGATGCTGGTCATTGTGCCACCTGGTGGGAACCACCATTTTTGCCTCAAGAAAGGGGCATATCTACCTCGTTCTGGGTTTTGCTGGGCCAACAAGTGATGGGCGAATCACTTATTGATGGGAAGAGAGGTTGCTAGGCAACTGGGTCTAGTGGAGGATTGCAGGCGGGAATGGTGAAGGGTACTAGGTGCTGCCAGAAAAGTAGCTTCTCTTTATTGCAGTGGGTCTCATCCTTTCTGGTTCCAAGCTCTTTTATTTCTTTTTCTTTTTTATACTCTTTTTTCTTTTTTTTTCTTTTTTATACTCTTAACAGTTACTAAGGACTCAAAAAGAAAACCCCCAATAATATAGATTATAATATATAGTTATTTTAGATTATAAATATTGACATTTGGCATACTAAACCATAACCCATTGTCTAATTTATTCCAACTCAGCCATGTTATAGAGCAGGGTAGAACTGCCGCAGAGGATTTCCAAGTCTGTAATGTGTATGGGAACAGAATGCCACATCTTTCCCCACCAGCGTGGCTGCTGGGTCCACGTTGAGAACCCGAGTACTTAACCAGGGTCACATCAGAATTGCTTTACTAGAAATTAAAATTTTAAGATATGTCTGAATTCATTGTAAAACAGAATTCTGTACCCATTGCGTATTAACACAATATGTTGCTATTAATATATATATATATATATATATATATATATATATATATATATATATATATATATTTGCCACCAAAAGAATAGTGAAAAGCCTGCCACTGTTTTACCTATTTCAAACCCTTTCAGGTCTGATTCCATAGCAGTTGGCTGGTATTTCTGCCCTCGGGCCATGTGCTCTCACAAGTTAAGTAGCCTCAGGCTTGTAGGAACTGCACTTGCCTTAGGAGGAGGGATGAGCGAGAGAAGCAGCAAAACCGCATGCTACCATTATCACAAAGGGTTTGTGCGATTTCCTTAAAAGGCCTGGGGGTCCCCAATGATCTGCATGGACTGTTCTGTGAGAATGCATGACTGCACTGACCCTGCGACAGTGACAACAACAAGGACTCACCGGGTGGGAGGCCCTGGCCACTCCCGGAGTCCTGCCTCAGAAGAAAGGCGTGGCCATCTACTGCCCAACCCCGCCTTTGTCCGGGCTTCAAGAGGGGAACCTGACCCCTCCAGCAACTGCAGGATGCTTTGTTTAAAGTAGTGCGGTTTATCAGTTTGATAGTCAACCATTCGTACACCTTTTGTTTCAACTCATGCCTGGCCATCCCCTAAATGTACCCTCCTGTGTCCCCCTTCCTCCCTGTGTTTCCGTGTCCTTCCCTCCTCTTCCCTAACCTGATGAACTCTGTCCCTTTGGATCTTAAGTGGTTGATTATTCTCCCTCGGGGTGAGTTCAGCTCCAGACCTAAAGGTAGACTAAGGTGGAGGCTCCACCGCTCTCTATCCATCCACCAGTGAGCCTGAGCCTTATGCTGGGTAAGTCCTAATCCTTGAAACAGCCCTATTGGATTCTCTCTCTTTTTTGTTTCTGTTTTCAACTAAGCAGAGGCTTGGAGGGGTTAAATAACTGGGTCCCAATATTGATTTGTTTGATCCCAAAGTCGACTTCTCTCCTACAAGCCAAGGTTGGACTTCACTCTGTGTGCTTTGGGAATCCTTGCAGAGAGAAGTTTGTTCAAACCAGGAGAAGCTCAGAAGTCCTGGTTTTTAAAGTGCCTGAAGAAGAAAAGGGCTTTCTAATTGCAGACCCAGGAAGGGCAATGTTTTTTGTTTCAAAAGTTATTACAGTCTCTGCAGAAAATTTGGCATCTCTATTCTTCTATGGTGGCAGCTGGTTTTAAAATCTCTGGGGGTGGTTTAAAACCTGGGGATGGTTTTGTTCTTAAGAACAAAAGCAAGGGCACGTTAGATACCCAAATTAGTGGCCTGTCCACTGAGCGGCACCCAACGGGGCAAGCAAACCCAGCAGCTGTGTCTGGTGATGTCAGGCACAGAGCTGCCCCGTGTGGAGTGAGAGTCCAGGAGGGCTTCCACCAGCCTGCCTCCGGCCTGCTCAGCGAGGAGATGTATGGATGACCTCCTTGCCCATCTCTGGCCCTTGGTTTACTGTGCACACAGTGGGGGTGGGGTGGGGGCCTGGAAGTAGGGCGTGGGTAGTTGGATAACTTTCAAGCAGGTTGAGGGCTCCAACATCCCCGTTTCTCATCTTGTTAAATCTTTAAGCAAAACCAATTGTTGATGACTGAAAAGTGCCAAGAAATGAAGCAAGACTATCTTGTCACCTCTTTGGTTCAGGGGTGGGAACTAAGAACCCAGTTTTCTTGTCTTCCTCCCCGCAAACTTGCCCCAGGAGCTCTTTGTCAAGATGAGTCCTTTTTGGTTTTCTCCCCCTCCTAGCTCTTTAGCAAGGAGCCGGGTGGAGCAATGGCTGTGGGTTGGGTTGGATACTTGAGGTCAGCAGTAGGAAATCTCCAGCTGCCTCTCAAGAGAAAGACAGAGCTTCTGACTACCATAAACACCATCTCAGAAATGCGCAGGGGCAGTTCTGTCCAGTCCTCAAGAGTCACTCAGAGTTTGCCTCGCCTCAGTGGCAGTGAGTATGGTTTTGCTGGTTTTGTCCTTTAAGAAGGAGCCCTGCAGTGTAGACAGGTTGGAGGTCCGTGGGTCCTGCCCCCCTCCTCCCAGTTGTTGCTCTGTTTGAGCCCATGCCTGGGTGCCGTTATGCTTGTTTTGCAGCCATTGCCACCCCACCTCATGGAATCTTCCTCTTTACCATTGACCATCCTCTTTAACAAGTGTGATGTCCTTCTCCAGGACTAACCCCTCCTGATAACATGTCCAACGTGCAAGAGGACTCGGACGCTACTTCTTCCAAAACAGATCTATTTCTTCTTGCAGTCCATGATACATTCAGTACGCTTCACCAACATCATAATTCAAGGCATTGATCCTTCTTTGCCCTAACTTTCTTCTTTTTTTTTAGCTTTGTTCATGCTTTAATTCATAGTTACATTTAAAAGATTCATTTTATTGGGGTCTGTTATAGCCCTTATCACAATTCATCCATCCATCCATTGTATCAAGCACATTTGTACATATGTCACCATCATTTTCAAAATATTTTCTTTCTACTTGAGCCCTTGTTATCAGCTCATTCCCCCTTTTTTTCCACACCCTCCCTCATAAACACTTGATAATTTATACATTTTTCCATGTCTTATACCAACCACTATCTCCCTTCACTCACTTTTCTGTTGTCCATCCCCCTGGGAGGGGGTTATATGTGGTCATTTTGATTGGTTCCCCATTTTCTCCCCCCACCTTTCCCTTCCCTTCCTGGTATGACTACTCTAATTATTGGTCCAGAGGGGTTTTTCTGCTCTGGATTCCCTGTGTTTCCAGTTTTTATCTATATCCATGCGCATGCTCTGGTCTAGCCGATTTATAGGGTAGAATTGGGGTCATAATAGTGGGGAGAAGGAAGAATTAAAAAACTAGAGGAAAGTTCTGTTTCATCAGTGCTATACTGCACCCCAACTGGCTTGTCTCTTCTTTGTGACCCTTCTGTAAGGGGATGTCCAATTGCCTACAGAAGGGCTTTGGGTCTCTATTCAGCACTCCCCCTCATTCACATTGATATGATTTTTTATTCTGGGTCTTTGATGCCTGAGACCTGATCCCATCGATACCTCGTGATCACACAGGCTGGTGTGCTTTCTTCCATGTGGGCTTTGTTGCTTCTCAGCTAGGTGGCTGCTTGTTTATCTTCAAGCTTTGAAGACCCCAGACTATATCTTTTGATAGCCAGGCACCATCAGCTTTCTTCACCACATTTGCTCATGCACCCATTTGTCTTCAGTGATCATGTCAGGGAAGTTGAGCATCACAGAAAGCTGAGTTCTTGCATTGCGGGAGTACTTGAGTATAGTATCTGTATGCAAGCTTAATATATAAATTATGTCCACAGATCTATTTTGCTATCATTATATATAAATATATACTTACCTATGTACATGCCTGTATTTAGACCTCTATAACTGTCCTTTGCCTCCTAGTTCTATCGTCTATCATGTTCAGCCTTCATTCAGGTTTGAGTAAATCTTCTCTGCTACATTGCCCTTGATCAAGCCCCACCAGGCATCCTATGCCCTCCTCGTCATCAAGTTTAGATCGTTTGTTGTTTCCTTGTTCTTGGGTTTGTTGACAAATCCCCTTTCTTTCCCCTGCCCCCTCTCCCATGTACCCCCAGAAATGTAGGTCCTATTGTTTCCTCCTCTGGATTTGACCTAACTTTCTAGTGCATTGTCCAGGTTTTGAATCCATTTGAGGAGATTAAAGATTGGCCGTGATTATCTTAGTTCTCAAAATGACATCTTTTCTATTTTTCTGTCAAATTAGTCTTGGAATCTCTATGAGCAGTTCTATTCTGTCCTATCTAAACCAATCTCACTTCTATCAAGTCAATTGAGTCATAGAGACCCTGTAGGGAGGGGCAAAACTGTCCCTTTGGGTTTTTGAGATGGTAACTCTTTACAGGAGTTAAAAAAAAAAAACTCTTCCTTTTTCCCATGGTGCTTTCATATTGCTGACCTTGTGGATTTCAACTTAATGCCTACCTGCTAAGCTATCAGGGCTTCACATTCTGTCCGACAGGGTTGTAAAAACTTGAATCAGCTCTTTTGTGGCTGATCTCTTTTGAGGGCTCGGGGTGTTATAGACTCATTCAACTGGAGGAGGGCTGCGGGCATGGCTGCCACCATGGCCTGACTCCACTCACATTTGCTGAGCACTCCAGGCTGGGGCATTGGGTTTCTCTTCTGTCCCTCTGAATCCTTTGGCAACATTTTCACTGGCTTGTCCCACAAATCTACCAAGGGTGATCCACAGTAAAGAGATTTTGTTGTTCTTTTCTTCTCAAAGCAGAGACCATTAAGACAAATAGAAATGGCCAAGTAATTTAAACCACCTGTTCCATGTTTCAACTCTTCACGATTCTTAATGTGCTTCCCTTGACCCAGTAAAATCTCACAACCCTTTTGTCTCTAAATAAAAAATTAGAAGATATTTAATTATTCTACACCTGCTCTCTGCCACTTCTTCATACTCTTTCTGCTCTACTTGATCAAAGAGCAAAGGACTAGAAAGGCAAAGCCCACCGAGCCATTTATCTCTCCGCCCTTCAATTAATCCAACATTTGTTTATCCTCCAGGTTGACGCAATAAATTAAGGACCTCAGGGCTCTTCATTATGTTCCCTTAATGGTTGCAGGGAGTGGCTGAGGCTGAGCTGCAGAAGAACCTGCCTTCAACTTTCTAAAGCTTATTCCGAGACGTGACCAGATGGGGGCGAAGGTGAGGGGGGTGCCGGTGGGCAGGAAGACATGACCAGATGGGGGCGAAGGTGAGGGGGGCGATGCCGGCGGGCAGGAAGGGGCAGTGTTTGCATGAAGCTGTAGCCCTCAAGGTCGTTGGGTGGGTTCTCTCTGGCGTTGGGACTTGACAGGGCCTGAGAATGAGCACTGGGCCTTCTTTACTTTGGCTTCTGAATCGAGCCTCTTCCCTAGTGGGGAAGACCCACATCTTCCTTGTCACACACAGGGCTGTGACGGGAACAGCAAAGAATGATCAGGTGACGTCGTGGTGTTCTGGACATTACACTATTTCTGCACCGATACTGTGATCCGCATAATGGAATGGTCCAACATGGCACAACCAGCCGAGTGTTGTGTCCACTGCTAGCCGGAAAGCTGGCCTTTTGCAGCCCCGCAGCGTCACCCTGGTGGTCTGCTGGGAGCCAACGCACCTGATGGACCCTGTGGAGTGGGTTCCTCTGCCCACTTGGGTCTCCAGGCACCTCCATCCACAGCAGCAGCTGACAGTGACCAACCCTATGCTTGAGCTGCCAAGGCAGCTCCAGATGCTGTCTGCCCAGTAGCAGCCCTACCCCACCCCCAATTTCACAAATTTGCAGCCAGCCTGCAACAATCTGACCTGGTGAACTTGTCATCTCAACTCAGTTGTGACTCAAAGTGATCCAAACAGCAGAGTAGCACGGTCCCGTAGGTTTTCCAAGACTGTATTCTTTACAGGAGCTCATCTTTCTTCCCTACAGTGGCTGGTGCCTTTGAACTGCTGACCTTCAAGTAGCAGCTAGCAATTCACCACTGCCTCACCAGGGCTCCTTGTAATAGTCGTTAAAGAAAACAAAAACAAAAGCCAACTTATTGAATGTGTTCTAACCAACTCATAGCGACCCTATAGGACAAGGTAGAATTGTTCCTTTGGGTTTCCAAGATTTTAAATATTTACGGGAGTGAACAGCCTCTTCTTTCTCCCACAGAGCCACTGGTGAGTTTGAACCATTGCCTATGCAGTTAACTTGGGCTATTGTGCTCACATTTCTTTGCTGTTCACATACATCTCACTCCTTGTGGGATCCATCTCATTCTTCCAGAACTACCTTCTTTTCATAGTTCTTTCAATAAGGATATCTTCTTCTTTGTTTTTTCCAAACCATTTGATTGGGAGTTAATTCAGCCATCATATCATCCCATAGTTGAATCACATCAAGCAGTATTGTACAATTCTGCCACAATCCATTTCAAAGCATTCTTTTCCTTCTTGAGCTCCTGACATCAGTTCCCTTTTAACAGCCCTCCTCCCCATCACACCACCACCTCCACCACTCCAACCACTATTGTAACCCCCAGAAACCCTTAGTCTACATGCTATCCACATAGGTTCATCAATCCCGAGTTCCATAGACTGAAAAACATAAAAGCATGTACAAAAAATGAAGAGGGTTACCCCCAATGACATTACACGAGTGAGATAAACCCTAATATGAACAAACAAAAAATATAGAAAATGCTGAAAACCAAAACAGGTCTAACATGCATCAGAGGGGGGATCCACTGACAAGATTTTAACTGTTCAAGTCACGTCTGTCCCTTTAATCATCTGCAGTCAGCTCTCCAGTGCGCTGTTTAGTAACCACTTCCCTCCCGTCCCTCTAGCACGGACAGAGGGAGATCACCGGAGGCTTACTTCCTATGTAGCTCCCACAAATGTGTTGGGGGCTCCCACTGTCACCCCTAGTCTTCTGCAAACAGATTCCCACAATTTAGGCTCTGAGGCTTCTCCCTCCTTCAACCGCGGATTTTATGACTTACAATCCTTCAATCACTGATGTTGGTGTGCTTCTTTCACGTGGACTTAGTTGTCACCTCATTTAGAGGGCTATTGCTTTGGAAATGAGCCTGGAAGACCCAAATGCTATTTTATCTGATAGCTGGACACCACACTGTGCGATAGCACCAGATCTTCCTGAAGGTAAGTATCAAGCAGGGCCATGAAAGCATCTATTCTTGATGAACACATACATTTTGTTCCTCACAAAATACCTTTATTGTACTTTTAATCTTAACGACTAGTTTATCTGAGTGTAGAATTCTCAGCTGACAGTTTTCAAAAGAAGTCTTCATTGTTACCCTGTTTCCCCGAAACTAAGATATAAAAAATAAGACCTACTTACAGTTTTGCCTCTCGCTGAAATATAAGGCATCTCCCCCAAAGTAAAACCTCCCTGAAAATAAGATCCCTCGAAGGTACCATAACTCTGGACTCCGGACCATAGCAGTAGGCGCTCCCGCACAGGTCACTGTTGGCTGCAGCGCAGCGGGAGCAGACAGGAAGTGCGAGGTCTCTTTAAATAAAACAATAAACAATAAATGTTTACCACATTCTTCTTCATGGAAAAATAAGACATCCCCTGAAAATAAGACCTACCACATCTTTGGGAGCAAATATTAATATAAGACACTGTCTTATTTTGGGGGAAACAGGGTACCTAAGAGAAATCTACCTTCTGGATTATATGTCCTTTACCCGGGTCAGCTCTATAGTTGAAAGGAGACCTTGTGGCACAGTGAGTGACAGCCACAAGCCCTTTTCTTGAGCTGCAAAAGCAGCTACTACCTGCTACCCACAAGCAGTGCTACCAAAGGTCAGCAGTTCGAACCCACCAGCCACTCTGAGGGAGAAAGACAAGGCAGTCTCCTTCTGTGAAGATTTACTGCCTTGAAAATGCTTTCAGGTGGTTCTACAGTGACCTATAGGGCTCCGATGGGTCAGAATCTATTCAAAGACAATGGATTTTTTAACACGTTTGTTTGCTTTGAAATGAGTTTTATAGTACCAGTACCAGTACCAGGATCTGCTGTTGCCCTGGCACAGGCTCAGACCATCTCTCACTCAGAGCCTGGCCTGTCCGTTCCCTCTGCTCTGACCCTTGAGGATTTCTCAAACTCTCTTGGAGGTTTAGCCTGGTGATGAAATCTACAGCACGCGTGGGTCTGCTGATGTTTCAGCGTGCTTCCTGCATGCTGGTAATGACTCTATTTCTAATGTATCTACCTACAGAGTGTTGGGACCCTGAGCAAAGGCTACAAAGAGGGTAAGTGACGTTCTTGGAGAAGAAAGTGAGGGGATATGTCAGGAAATGGCTGACTATTGAGTTTTTCTCCCTCTGACGGCTCGTGACAGAACTGCCCTTGGGCTTGTCCAACTCAGGTTCCCCCAGAGTGGAAGAGTCGTCCCCGCAACCTCAGGCCTGAGCATGCCACCCCCAGTTCCTTCCCTTCAGGGGGCTCTGCATTCGAGATGCTAAATTGTAAGGGGTGGGAGGGATGGCAGAGCCGGGGCGAGAGGAGTGGCTTCTAGAGTAATGAAGGCGCTAAGCCAGGGTGCAGAATCCTCTTCTCCCAAGGGCCATTTGGGTATTCCTGACATCATTTGCAGGTCGTACTTACTAGTCAAACATGTAATGAACGCCCTTAACGTGAGGGAGAAACCGCTTCTCTGCGGTGCGGCGTGTGATGCTAGCTGGCATTGAGGAGCTCTCCAGCCTGATGTGGCCCCGCGAGCAGGCATTTCCCAGCCCTGAGCTGAAGCACGGGTGGTTGCATCCACAACCTCTCCACCTCGAAACACATACGGCCTTTGTGGGGCAGCGGCCCTGCTGGGGGTCTGCTTCCTCCTGCTCCCCAAAGCCATCTCAGGAGCTGCCAGCCCTCTCTCCTCTGTCCTGTGCCCACACACTGCGGTCTTGCTGAGCCAACCATGCAGAATAACCCAGTCAATAAGGCGTGACATCTGGGCTTTTTGCGGGGGTTCAGAAAGTTCATGGGGAATGCCACAATCTTTTAATTCCACCTGTACATAACATTTTGAAGTCCTCTCATAGTCTCTTCCCCGGAGTCTCCCTTCACACGTCTCCAGCTAGCTCCTGACGGCAGGGAGGCATCATGGGAGTGTCTATGAAGAACATCCTGTCCCTGACTTCTGGGCATCCCAGTACACACATGGGAAGAGAGGCATGGTGCATGAAGTGGTTTAGAAGAGGTCCCGTTTGGAGGACAGAAACCCTGCTATAGGTGCAGCAGGAAACCATCGCCCTGACCTCCGTCACACACACACCCTCACACTGCCTGCCTGGACCTGCCTCGTTCCACGTATGTGGTTGCAAGAGGGGCAGGCTGGGTTCGCCCTGGAGCAGGACAGCTGCCCTGGGTGTGCAGTGTGTCTGCACTGGGTCCCTCCGGTCCCACAGGACAGTGAGAGTCCATGCGTGCAGTGAGAGCACATGCCCGGGCAGTAAGCTCCCTTGGAAAAGGCAGAGGGACCCGCCTTGGACTACCATGAGGCCCTTGCTATAGTTTCAGAAGTCCCAAGGCAATTAAGAGCCTCAGCTCAATCAGCAACACCATCGTTGGTCCTTGGACCTGGCACTGAGGATGAGGAGGGAATCAAGTATCTCTTTTTTTGAAGCAGGAATTCTGGGGCAGTTTCCTGAGGAGCCCAGTCGCAGTACCATGGTGACCGAGGAGGACATCCTGTTCTATGTGCAGCAGTTCAAGAAGTCTGGTTTCAGGTAAAGAGAGAGCGGGACCCCAACTCAGGTGAGAATAGGCAGCAGAGTCAGGCTCCAGCTCTCAGGTGAAGAGACCCGTCTAGCACTCCCCAGTGAGCCCTGAGCCCCAGCCTCTGCACAGGTTCCCCCTGCACCAAGGTCAGTTTTCAGAAGCTCAGCCTGCTCTACTGGGGATCAGCCAACCGGCTCCACCTCATGCTTCGTGACCCCGCCCGGAGCAGAGGTTCTAACCTTATGTTAGTCACAGACCCCTCTGAGAATCACATGTGAGCTCTCATTGCTTGCTCAAAAAACAAACAAACAAACACAACCACATCAAACTAAAAAGTAGGGTTCATTTTTAGGGAGCAGTTGTCATCCTCTGAAATATTTTTTCTGCTTCCTTCTTCCTTCTTCTTCCTCCTCCCTTTCTCTCTCCCCACCCTTTCCCCATTTCTCTCTCTGCTAAATGTATTGACCTGTAATGCACAACCCATAGCATTCACTGACTCAATGTATGGATTTCTGATTCTTTAAAAATTATTCTAGTTCCAGAGTACAGTACAGTATACTTAGTAGAGCCAGTGCTGCGATCAATTTCTGACATTTCTCTCACCCCCCAAAGAAACCCTATACCCTTAAGCAGTTACCCTCTACTACCTCCCCCATCAGCCACCCCAACAACTCAAATCACATACTTTATATTTATGAATTTGTCCATTTCATATATATTTGTCAATTTAACACAACAGTAGACTCTGTAACAGACTTCACGTATTTAGCATGTTTACAAAGTTCATCCACGTGTGTCTGAGTTTCATTTCTTTTTCTGAAATCTATTTGCTGAAGTTAACGGACCCTGCTGTAGAATTGGGAGCTCTGGTGATGTAGTGATTATGTGTTGGGCTGATAACCACAAAGTCACTAGTTCAAAACCACCAGTCATTCCTCTGGAGAAAGATGAGACTTTCTGCTCCCATGGAAGACGGGCAGATCTACCCTGTCCTACAGAGTCACCATGAGTCAGAATTGACTCGACGGCAGTGAGCATGGTCTTTGGCAGGCTCTAGAATTCCCTCTGACCATAGACCAGGGATATGCCTAGCCTTGATAACATGCAGAGTACATTGGAAAATAGATTATTACAGATGCAGTTAAGTTACCTGTCTCAGGGGTGAAGGCCAGTCGGCTGCTGCACTACAAACAGAGTCCCATAGATCCTGAGGGGAGGGAGGATTGACTGTAATAGGTAAGACTCAGCTCAGAATATGAATGGTCGCTATGTTCTAACTCTGACCCTGGGCAAGTTGCTTCACCCCTCTGTAGTTCCCCCACAGGCCTATGGGGCAGGATTCAATAAGTCAGTAAATAGTTCCCAGTCCTGTGCCCTCCCCACATTGGTGGCAGATCCATCCATTGTGATTGGTGGAGTTTATACAGACTGATCCTCAGAAGTATCACCAGGCATTTTCTTCCAGGTCTATTGTAGTCTAGCACCTCTGCTGAAATCTGTTCAGCATTGTAACAACACACACACACACAGGCGGGTGGGGGCAGCAAATCAGGTGCAGTTGAACTGGGTCACCTATGTGAAAGGCAAGAATTCTACCCCACCCCCTGCCTTCCCACCCCCCGCCACACACACAATGCATGGTGAGCCCACCCACTGCTACGGCATAGGGCAGAGTAGGACTCTAGCTTAGGGTTTCCCAGACTACATCTGTATGGAGCAAACAGCCCCATCTCTATCACTTGGAACAACTGATGGGTTTGAACAACCAGCCTTGTGGCTAGTGGTCCAATGCTTAATCTGCTGTGCCACCAGGAGTCCTTGTAACACTTTCGGGGCTCAGTAAATAATCATTCTTCAGGGGGTGTCCTCTGTTGCTGCTGGCACCAGTCTGAAACCAGAGCCTGACTCTGCAGACCCCAGGGTCTTGGTCATGGGGCTCCTGCTGGGGTTTTCTTCCTGGTCCCCCATATGAAAAGGGGACACATTAAGGACTGTGGACACTGCACGCAGATGGAAAGGCAAGGAGATCGTGTGGCCCCAGGTGATGGGCGGGGTGGGGCGGCGGCATGGGAGTCGGTCTTCTACATTCATCCTGCAATGACTGTGGCCTACGTGAGCCATTGGCATCAAGCTCCCCCAGCTGGCCTTCAGGTGTAGTGAGTGTGGGGCGGGGCAGACAAGTGTCCATTGCCTTTGTTTCCTTTCCAGACCCGCTGAGTTGAGCCAAATCCTCATTGAGTGGCCGGACACTGATGCCAGGAAGCCACCAGTGGTCTCGAAGCTTTAGGGTGCAACATAGGTCCGTTCTCAGCAGGCACCCCAATGTTTCCCTCTCCCAAGACCTGCTTCTCCTACCCACATATCCCATGATAGCTGCAGTGTTCCAAGGGGGGGTGCAAACCTTCATGGTTTTTATTTTGCTTTTTAATTAAATGAAGTGAATCAGGGTTGAGGTGGTTTAGCTACAAGGAAAATCAAGTGTGACAAAAAGGAAAGATAAATTAAGTGTGATTACTTCTCTGGGGGCGATAGGATCCATCCCTTTATCTCCGGATAGTGTGGGTCCTGTGCAGGTACAGAGCAGGGCCGCCTAGTGGTGGTTTCTCTGAGACTGACCAGTTCAGAGCTGAGCAGAAAATGCCATCATCTTCATTCAAGAAAGCCGAGACAACATGGCCTTGCTGAGAGTTGCCCCGGAAGGACGAGGCCAGGGCAGTTGTTTTAAGGTTGCTGGCCATGGGATGAGCCTGTTTCCCACTGCTCTTCAATTGGGCTGGGATCACAGAGGCCTGAGTTTGGCGAGCACACTGCCCAGTAGAACTCACCAGGGTGATGGGAATGGGTCATCCAGTGCACTGTCTATTGGACCCACTGCTAGTCATGCACAGCTGATGGGCCCTGGAAATGTGGCGCAGGCGATAGAGGAAAAGCATGTTAGACTTGATGTCATTGTAATCAATTAAAATGGACGTAGTCACGTGTGACAAAGGTTTCCCTGTGCAAAATTTGTCTCCGTCTTGGTCTAGTGTCACCCCCTTACTGCTCCCAGGCAGCCTGTCTCGCTGGGGTTTGTCTCTCTGGCATTTTTCCTTGACCTGCTCTAGGATCTCCATCTCCTGCCCACTGCCCTTCCGGGGTAGCTATCTGACTGGCCTCCCACAACGCAGCCTCCCCACGTACTCAGAGTAAAGCCCAAGCACTGGGGACTGCCTAGCCAGCTTCCCCCAAGCCTTGTCCCCACCCACTGGCTCCCACCTACCCTCCAGTCACTCTGACCTACCCTAGGCCCTGTCCACAGGATGACTATCCATGACTCCTCCCTGGGGCATTCCTTGTCTTCCCGTCATCCCCTTCATGAAGCCTCTCCCAGACACGCCTGACACATCCTGTGCCTCCAGCATAGCATGTTTACATAGACAATTATGTACTCACCTGGGGCCCTTGTGGCACTATTGGGTAAGCTTGGTCTGCCAACCTCAAGGTTGGGAGTTCAAGCCCACCAGCAGCTCCGTGGGAGAAAGATGAGGCTGTCTATTCCTGTAAAAGAGTTGCAGCCTCAGGAACCCTCTAAAATGTTGCGAGGAGTCAACTGAGTGGCACTGGTTTTGGTTGTGTCTTTCGTGGGTTTCCCTCAGTGTGCTTCCTGCTGGTGGGGGAGACACGCTATCCAAGCTGAATTCTGAATTACAAGTTAGGCGAAGGGGGCTCTATGTGTCTCTGTTTGTAGAGAGCAAACAGGAGACTGGGACTTTGAGCATGAATGGTGTATGTGTGCCTGGAACATCTCTGCTCTTCACGGAGCATCCTCCCCATTTCATAGGTCGAATAACTGAGGTTCAGGGTAACTTGCCCAAGGTCACATGCGAGGAGGGGGCAGAGCCCAGGTTCAGCCACAAGCTCTGTGGTTCCTAGGACTGAGCTCTGCCCACCAAAAATCTCTTCACTCTGATCCCAGACTACTCCTGGTCTGCCACTCCCCAGCTGTGTGATTTATGCCTCAGTTTCCCCATCCGTGTAAAGGCAGCATCAACAGTACCTAACTTGCAGGTGGTTGTGGGCATTAAATGAGTCCATCTATGTCTAGAACAGTCTGCACAGAGGAAGTGCTACAGAAAGTATTGGCTAAAAGATTCCTGGTGTGCCCTAGGACCAGCCTATGAGGGCTTAAACTACCCAGCCACACCACTACCTACATTCTTGGGGATCTGAGACTTAAAGGGCTTGTTTAAAAGGCATGTGGAGCTTGGAGTTGGGGTGGGTGGAATTACTATGTGAATCCAATAGTATTACCTGACTCGCGGAGTATGTTCGAGTTTGTGTACAAGGGAGTGACTGGGAAAGGGAAAGAAAAAGACTTAGACCATTCTTCCAGAAGAAGCAAAATTGGGCAAACTCATTGTTTCTGATATCCTCTCCAGTAATCCCCAGGAACCCTCAGAAATGTTCTAGGAATCCTGCTCCTTTGACAAACGGTTGAATGAACCATGTTTGAAGCACCGTAGCAACTCTCTAATGGAGCAAATGAGACCGAGGGCCGTGAAGTATTGAAGGAGGCACTAGGGCGTCCAGGCTGCGTGCCACCTCCTCTTTGAGCTGCTTCACCGAGATCAGACAGGTGAAGTTTCTAGATGACATTCCAAGTAGGACTTGCTTGCAGCCGATCTCGTGATTGAATTCTAAAATGTTGCTTTCATTTGGCGACTGTGGAGGACATAAATAAACAGTTCAGAGAAGCCTGTGAGAGCTGGAACCCCATGGGCCTGCCTTGGTTTTCCGTCTCTGACAGGGTGCATCTGACGACATTGCTCTTGCTCCTTTGAGCAGAAAGCACTTGAGCCCTCCATCTCTGATAATGGGTTTCCACCTTCCCCAGGTTCCAGCTTTCACGGGGTTGACTGTAGCATCTCCTCTGGAGACCCTACGCAGAACAGAGGGAAATGCTGCCCAATCCTATGCCTTCTTTATGATAGTGAGGCAGTGGTGCTCCCGTAAGGAAGCTGTGATCCCACACTGACATGAGGAGGACCATTGGTGGCTGTTAACACTCAGTGTCCACGGTCTCCAGGAGAAATTCACTAGCTAAACCATAGCAGAACACTGGGGCTCTGCTAAGTCAAAACAAAAGCAATACCCATTTGAATAGCACAGAGAAGTTAAATCCAGGGACTATATCCACAGCTTTCAGACACAGAAATGTGAGTGGCGTGATTTTGTCAGTGTATCTGCATGCTCTATGGGTACGTTAAGTCATCTCCAACCACAAGCATTTGGAAGCAGTTCCTACATTTGAAAGAATGCCAATGACGTTTCTACCTCTGTAAGCTTACATTTTAACTAACTAAAAACAGCTTCAAATTCAAAACTGCTTTACACGTACATAGGAGATCGGAGGTGAGAGCCTGGCCTTTGTGTGCTCCTCTGTGGTGCTAATTTCACAGAGGGAAGAACATGCCTGTATTGGGAGGCCCTATGTGACAATCTGGGCTCGTGCCAGAGTTTCAAAGTGAGATGCTTCCAGAAGAAATCCTGGAACAGTGGAATTTGTTACAATTTGAAGAGAGGAGAGGCTGGATCTATGTCCATTGTCTCCATCAATTATCCTGGGTTCGGCTGGAGAAAGAACCCGTGGGATGAGGACCCGGGGTATTTTTGACAGCGTCTCTGAACTGTGTCTCACGGTGAATGAACTTCACATCTGCATCAAATTTCAAGCAGAACGAGCGTCCTGTAGGACAAGGAAATAAAATCTGCAATCGACCAGCTGCTGTTGCGTGCATGCTGACTCCTAGACAAGGCCACTGTGCTTGGTAAAGAGAGGGAGAGGCTGCAGAAGAGGAAGACACTCAAGAGGGGGATTGACACCAAGGCTGCAACCATGGGCTTGATCCGAACAATGATTATGAGGATGGCACGGGAGCAGGCAGGATTCTGATCTACTGTACATAGCATCCATCTGAATCAGAACCAACTAGATTTACCCAACAACATCAACAACAGGGGTGGGAGGAGGAGATGGGGAGAATTGCGAACTAGATAGCAGGCGCTTTTGGGAATGAAGGCAAAGGCAATACAGAATGGGGGAGGTAAGCACAACGTGACCAGGGCAAAGGAAGTCATGGGTACATACAAGTAAAAGGGTAACTATATTACACACAGCCTTGTGATAGCATTAACAACAAACTAAGTTATGAGTAGATACATAGGTAGGTATATAGACTGAACAGGTGTGGGATGGTGTATGGAAATGTACCCATGAGCATCTCTAAGTTTGGTGGAGGACATTTCCACATATTTACATATTTGTATATGTTGCAAATATATCCAAGTATATGGTAGCACATGCAGGAGGGCGGGGTGTAGTAGATTCTGCATTGGGGTGCTGACCTCAAGGTCAACAATTTGAAACTATCACCCAACTGCACAAGAGAAAAGGGAGACTTTCTACGCCTATAATGAGTTACAGTCCCTGGGGGGCACATCAAAGTTCAACATAGTTCACAAAGACAGTATGTTCTACATGCTAATTTGGTGAGTAATGACTGGGGTCTTAAAAGCCCAGAAGTGGCCATCTAAGGTACAACTATTGGTCTCTCGGGACCCAGGGGAAAGAAGAGTGACAAAAATGGAAAGCCCCATGAAAACAATCCGTCCAATGGACTAATGGACCATGTCAATATCGGTCTTCCCAATCCTGAGAGCAAAAGAACGCGATGGTGCCCAGAAACTTCTCTAAAAAGGAACATCTTAGAATGTCCCAGTCAGAATGGGAGAAGAAGGTGGAACAAAATACAAAGTCATAAAAGAGACTGTTGGAACCCCCAAGACTGTGAGGGGATTGAAACAGATGAGTTGAATCAGGATGTGAATTAATCGTTGAATGTAAAACTAGAATCTGCTCTGTAAACCTTTGCTCAATTCATAATAAAAGTCAAATATAGATATTAAAAAGAAGAGTTACAGTGTCAGAAACAGGGGCAGTTTTACCCTGCCCTCGAAGGCCCCCTATAAATCAGAATCAACTCCACAGCAATGAGTAGTTCTTAATCGTAGCTCATACAGGAAACAAGGCAAACGTGGACCAAACACCTTCAGGGACTGAGTCTCTGGATTCAAGGGCATAGGACTGTAGCCTCAGGGGGTCTCTAGATCAATTGGCATACCATCATCCATCAAGAAAGCATTCTACCTTCTACTTTGGTGAGTAGCAACCGGGGTGTTGGAAGGGTCCCAGTGACCATCGCAGGCACAACTCCTGGTTCCTTCCAGCCTAGAGCCAAGACAAGGGAAGAAAATCCAAGACTCAAGGAAACAATGAATCCCAAAGGACTGCTGGGCCACAATCCACGGTCTACTCTAGCCTGAACCCAAACTCAAAGTTGGTGGGCGGGTTACCATTACTGACCACTCAGATTGGGATCACAATAGGAGGTTCTGGCCAGAGACAGAGACAAACAAGAAATTTCTAACAAAATCCAAGGTAATAAAAAAGACCAGAGTGACTGGTCTCCTTGAAACAGATGGAATCTCTGGGACATGGCCCTTAGACACTCTTCAAGTCTGGAACGAGACCCACCCTGGGAGATCACCTTTCAGCCAAACAATAGACAGGTCTATAAACGGAACTGTATCACCCCCGAGGAACGTGCTCCTCTGAGCCATCCACCGCATCAGACTGAAAGGGCATCATTTGCCCAAAAGCCAAGTTCAAAAGGCAGGAAGGGGCAGAAGAGGTGGGCAAGTGAAAACAGGAACCCAGGAAGGAAATAGGAAAAATGTTGCATTGAAGGGATTGCATCTAATGTCACAAAACAAAATGTGTGCTCAGCTGAAATGGAAGATGAATGGCTCTGTACATCCTTGCTCAAACAGTAATAAGATGTTCACACACACACGCAAGGCAGCAGTCATTTTCACTGATCAAATCTGAGTGGAGAACATCTAAACTCAAGCTTGAGTGACTTTTGAAATTAATGTTGCTTGCCAACAAATGTCTGAGAAAGTTAAGACTCAGCAGTGATTGAACAAGCTGAGTCCTTCAGAAGAGAAGAACAGAGCAATAAACCATCCAGTGTACTCATGGGATGCCGGCAACACGAGGTGACTGGAGCACATCAGTTTTGCTGATTGTTACATTTCGCTTCATGCACTTTCATTTCTTTTCAATAAAAGCACTTTATAAAATGTATGTGGCTGGCTTGGGGGTCAGGAGAGAAGCATTCCATTCACCGGCAGGAATATAGGATGTAACCCACACTCCATACACCTAACCGTAGGCTTCTGAAATATTCCACCTCAGAAGCGCGTTCACACAAAAGATCAAGCTTAGATCCAGCCTTTGCTGACAGGAGAACTCGTGGGTGAGAAGCAAGGCAACCTTTGCCTGATGTTGGAACCAGGCACCATGTGGGAATGGGTAAAGCAATGATTTATTCAGGTGGTGCAGGCTGGACCTTGAACCTCCCTCCGCTCCCTGCTATGACCTCTCACCAGGGGCTTGATTCAGCCCTTTGTGTCACAATTCCCAGGCCTCCTTCCAGGCCTGTGGACAATGAATGTGTAGGTAGGGCAGCCATAAGCCAACATAGTAGGCTTTTCTTTCCAGGGCCCAGCTCCAGCCTACCACCAGCCCCTGCCCTATCTTTCCCAGGCAGGGAGTCAGAGGTTCTTTGGGGAGGTTCTCCAGCTTCCTGCAGGGAATGGAGCAGGCAGCCCTGGAGGGCACAGGCTCTGTCTGGGGCGGGATCTCACTGCCTCCTTCAGAGACAACCTCACTAGAAGTAGACAAGAAGGCAAGAGGCCAAGCTTGGCTTGTTTTTCTCGCTCACGAAGCTCTCAGGGGAAAGACTGAAGCTTTGTGGGTTCGTATACATGGGCTCTAGATCTTTGCTTAAAGTCATCGCTATCTTGGATCCCAGCTACTCAAAAGTCCTCACCTGACTGTGAGACCACCTCTCAATGATCCCATGTTTAACGATGCTGCTAAGCATTCCTGAAGAGCAGCACCTCCACCAGCTGGATTTACCCTGGAGGAGTACGTGACTGACAATCCCACTTACTCTTACCTCACAGTGTGTAGGTGTTGGACAAACATGTGCCCTGGGTCCAGGCTTGTCACCTGATACTGACATAAGTGATGGGGACACAGACAACAGTTCCCCCCAAGGACCCTGCCTCTAGGCAGCGCAGAGCTGCAGGAAGAGGCAAGAACTTGCTTTCATTGCAAGCATTTAGTGTGTCCCAGCATTTATTGTGCCTCTCGTGTATAAAATTACTATTTATGGCAACCCTGAGAATTAGGCAACATTGCCCTCATGGGATTGAGGAGAAAATAGGTTCACACAGGTTGAGTGATGAAGCATGGGTTAAGAACCCTGGTCTGTCTGCCAATGGCATTACTCTCCCCTCACCACATGGGGTAGGGGAAGGGAAGACATTGCCTGGGCTGAGTGTCTTTGTCTCCCTGTGCCCCAGTAATCAGTGTTCTGTTCTGTGACCCCAATAATGGGGAACCACTAACCAGTGAAATAAGACATGCCCACCTGTGGACTCGGTTGCATATGCTGTCATTTAGGCCATCCCTACAAGCCCGAACACAGGTAGCCTGGCCAGCTCCAGGCCTCCACATCCCCACTCATCCCCTAACTTATGATACTGAAGACCAAGTTTAGAAGCTTGAGAAAACCCTGTTGATACAATATTACAGCTCATGGCGGCCAACTGAAAGATTAACAGTTTGGAAGATGATGCCCTCTACTCCCGGACAGAGGTACAGTCTCAGAAACCCACAGGGGGTTCACTATTAGTGACTCTACAGCACTAGGTTTGGTTTGGGGGACCACTCCATGGGGAAACGATGCAGCACTCTATTTCCATAAAGATTTACAGCCTTGAAACCCCATGAGACAATTTGATAGAGACGTATGAGTTGGAATCAACTATAGCAGCATTTTCTTGTTGTCGTTGTTGTTAAACTTTTGACTGTGAATTGGGTGAAAGTTGTACAGAGCAGATCATCCATTTTATATTCAATATTCATTGTTTCTTCATTTGCAATCTCTTCTATATAACATCATTCCATCTCCTCCCTGTTTCCAGTCCCATTCCACCTCCTCCTTTCCTAACCTTTCCAAACATTGCCCTTGAGTAAATGCTACCCCTTGATCCCAAAAGTTATTCTAAAGTGTGTACCTCAGAAGTGTTATGATTCCCTTTATAGACCTGCTAGTGTTTGATTGAAATCTGAGTCACAGGTTTACCTGTGTAAGGTTTACCAAGGGCCATATTCTTGTGGGTTTTACCAGATTGTATCCAACCATCAAGTCTGCTCTTCACGATTTTGAATTTTGTTTCATGATTTTTCTCCTATTCTGTGACGCTATCACGTTCAAACATTTGGTAGTGGTAGCCAGGAACCATCTGATTCAATGTTTCCCAAAGTGAGCACTCCGCCCCTGATGGGGATGCTAGAATGATCAAAGGGGGTTACACAAAACGATACCTATATTTTATCCTGGATTATGAGCTACAGTACACAAATTTTTAATTGCCAGGGGGGCTCTGTGTACTTTTTTTTCTGAAATAGGGATGGTATATCAAATAAGTTTGGGAATTTGTAATCTAGTTCTTTTGGTTTCAAGGTCACAGAGACTGATATATGTGCGATTCATTAGTTCCCTGGACTAATTATCTCCATGTGCCTTTGATTTCCATCACTCTCCTTTCCTCAGGACAGGGGTAAACCACCTTAGATGACCACTTACAAACTTCCAAGACTCCAGTTGGTACTCACTGGAGGGGAATGTAGAACATTGTCTTTATAGATCATGGCATGCCTTGAACTCCAAACCCAGGAACTCATTGCCTTGAGGTGTTTGTTTGTATCTCAGACGTTTTCATAACTTTCCACCCATTCATGGATATATTTTCAGCAAAGTAAATACCAATGTACAAATGTCCTCAGTGAGATACATATGCATACACATACCTATATATATACATATACATATATATTCTCACTCTCCCTTCCAGCATGCTAAGCCTGTATGTCTATCCATGCATCTACCCATCAATCACTGTCATCACAGATTCTGTATATAATCATAATTAACTCTGTTGCCTTTAACTCTAGCATGCCTCCTAGTGTCTTCTCCAGTATCTATCATTTTGGCAGCCTCCTCATTGTATAATGTCTTCTCTTCTGCCAAGCTTATAAAATCTACCTGCCTTCTCCATTTGGAAGCTCTGTAACTACATGATTCCTCTTTTTACTCTGCAATTGTTTCATTAAAAATTGATATCTCTGGTTCCCTATTTTTAGTCTTGTAGGTTTGTTTCACTATGGGTTGGAGTTGACTTAATGAAAGTGATTTGGTTGTTTTGATTTTTAGGGGTTTTTTTTCACTTTGGGTACTGGTATTTTTGGGTGGACTTCAAGGTGGCATTGTCATGTGTGTTAATCTCAACTTGTTATCTACTACTGCTGGTTCTTTGTCTCCCTTTAGTATTTCTTGTAAGGTTAGTATGGGTTTGACAAACTCCTTTAGTATCTGTTGATCTGGAAATTTTCTAATTTCACTGTCACATTTGAGGAACAATTTTGTTGGGTCTATGATTTGGGGCTGGCCATTTTTCCTTTCAGAGTTTTATGCATGGCATACCGTTGCGTTTTTGGCTGCATGGTTTCTGCTGAGAAATCAGAACTTAATCTTATTGGCTCTCCTTTTTAGATAACTTCCTTTTCCTGGGCTGTTGTCAGATTGTTTCCTTGTTTTGGGGAGTGTGTCTTAATTATTTTCTTTTGGAGAATCTCTTGTGTGGAGTTCTTTCAGCCTCTTGAATGATTATTTTTTCATCGTTCATGATACTGATTGTTTTCTTCCAGCAACTCTTTAATATTTTTCTATATGCTTTTTTGGGGGGGAGTGTCTTTTCCTGTTCTGGAATTCCAACCACATGTAAATTATCCCACTTGATGGTGCCCAACAAAATCCTTAGTTTTCTATATGGGGAGATAAGGGTCTTCCTGGACAAGGAAAGACTCAAAGAATGTGCTGCAAGACACCTGGTCATGTGGAAGATACTGCCTGACTCACTATGGCCAGAGGATCAACCTCCACCAAGCACAAGCAGGAGACCACCATATAGCCCAACTCCATCCAGAAGTCAATGTGCCGACTTGGGGTGGGGGAGGGAAAGGGGGGTAAGGAAGTTGTGTTAACAAACACAGGGACAAGGGAACAACATGGAACCCAAAATGGTAGTGAGGTAGGAGTGGCAGGCCTGGTGGGGAATGATCAAGGGTAAAGTTGTGTAGAGAAGAGGTATAGCTATAGCCAAGGTGAGGACGGAGCATGGTAGTGGGGCAGGAGGAAAATAAAGGGAGATGGAGGAAGGAGCTGAGAGTCAAGGGGTATTTATGGAGGTCTAGACAAAGACATGTGCATGCAAATATATATATGAGGATGGGGAAATAGATCTAAGTGTCTACATTTATAGGTTTAGTATTAACGTGGCAGAGGGACCTTGGGCCTCTACTCAAGCACTCCCTCAATGCATGAATACTTTCTTTTATTAAATTTGCACTCTATGATGCTCACTCTCCCGACACAACTGCTGAAGCCAAAGCGGGTGAACAAGTAAATGTGGTGAAGAAAGCTGATGGTGCCCAGCTATCAAAAGAGATATGACTGGGGTCTTAAAGGCTTGAAGATAAACAAGTGGCCATCTAGCTCAGAAGCAACAAAGCCCACATGGAAGAACACACCAACTTGCGTGATCGCGTGGTCCCAAAGGGATCAGTTATCAGGCATCAAAGAACAAAAAATCATATCATTGGATGCACACCTCCATGATACGATCGCTGAAGACAAACGGGTGCATAAGCAAATGTGGCAAAGAAAGCTGATGGTGCCCGGCTATCAAAAGAGATAGTGTCTGGGGTCTTAAAGGCTTGAAGGTGAACAAGTGGCCATCTAGCTCAGAAGCAATAAAGCCCACATGGAAGAAGCACACCAGCCGGTGCGATCACGAGGTGCCCAAGGGACCAGGTATAAGGCATCATGTAAAAAAAAAAAGAATATATAGCTATAGATATGTGTGTGTGTGTGTGTGTGTGTGTATACCATAGTGAATGAAGGGGGAAGTGCAGAGTGGAGACCCGAGGCCCAAGTGTCGACCACTGGAGATCCCCTAACAGAGGGGTTTAGGAGAGGAGATGGGTCAGTCAGGGTGCGATGTAGTACCGATGAAGAACACAGCTTTCCCCCAGATCCTGGATGCTTCCTTCCCCCAACTACCATGATCCAAATTCTACCTTGCAGGACTGAATAGGGCAGAGATTGTACACTGGTGCATATGGGAGCTGGAAGCACAGGGAATCCAGGGTGGATGATACCTTCAGGACCAGGGGTGTGAGGAGCAATGCTGGGAGAGTGGAGGGTGAGTGGGTTGGAAAGGGGGAACTGATTAAAAGGATCCACATGTGACCTCCTCCCTGGGAGATGGACGGCAGAGAAGGGTGGGGGAGGGAGACTCTGGATAGGGAAAGATATGACAAAATAACAATCTATGGATTATCAAGGGCTCATGAGAGAGGGGGGAGCGGGGAGGGAGGGGAAAAAAAGAGGACCTGATGCAGAGGGCTTAAGTGGAAAGCAAATGCTTTGAAAATGATTAGGGCAAAGAATGTACGGATGTGCTTTATACAATTGATGTATGTATATGTGTGGATTGAGAAAGAGTTGTATGAGCCCCTAATAAAATGTAAAAAAAGAAAAGAAAAGAAGTCAATGTGCGAACAACAATTACCAAGATAACAGGGCCTCAGAGGGAAAAGAAGACAAGAAAGAAGCCTCCCACACAAAGAGCACACTGATATGGAGGGAGAAGGACAACACTCCAAATGCAAGACATGATATGACAGCAATGAATCCACAGCTTGTGATAATAATTCTGAATTCCAATGACCTCACCTTATACATTAATAGAAAAAGGCTTGAGGACTGTCTCAGAAAACATAACTCAACAATCGGTTGCATGCAAGAGACACATCTTAAGCACAAAGACAAAAATAAACTAAGACTAAAAGGCTGGCAGAAAGTATACCAGGCAAATGGCAACTTTTAAAAAGCAGGGGTGGCAATCTTAATATCTGACAAAATGGACCTCAAGGTTCAAACCATAAAAAGAGACAAGGAGGGGCACTATATAATGCTCAAAGGATCAGTGAACCAGGAAGCAGTTAGGATATTCAATATTTACTCGCCCAACAATGCAGCATCGAAATTTGTCACACAAACTATTAAAAAGATGGAAAAAGAAATCACAGATTCAACAATCATAGTAGGTGACTTTACTACTCTGCTATCAGAAAAAGACAGATCACAGGGAAATAAGCTCATCAAAGAGGCTATAAAGCTAAACAATGCAATTAGGCAACTGGGCCTGATAGATATTTATAGATTTTTTTCCATCCAAATGTAACTCACATTCTTCTCAAGCCCACATGGCTGATTTTCAAGAATAGACCACATGCTAGGACACAAACTAGGATCTTAGTAAATTCAAATACATAGAGATTATTCAGAAGTCTTTTTCAAATCACTGTGCCATAAAGCTGAAGATTAATAAAAGGATGTCCAGAAAAGCAAGGGTAACCAATTGGAGGATGAACAATGATCTCTTGCGACATGAATGGGTACAAGCCCAGATTAGAGAGGATGTTAGGAAGTTTCTAGAAACTAACAAGAACGAGAATACAACGTATCAGAGTTATGGGATCCTGTGAAGGCAGTTATCAGCGGTAGCTTGATATCAGTAAACACATATATGAAAAAAGAAGAGAGGCTTATGACTGATATGCTATCACAGAACCTCCAACAACTAGAACAGAGTTAGCAAAACAACCCCTCCAATAGAAAAACAAAAGAAATAATAAAAATCAGGGAAGAGTTAAACCAGTGGGAAGACAAGAGAATGATGCAAAAGATAAATGCAGCTAAAAGTTGGTTCTATGAAAGGATCAACAGAATTGACAGACTGCTGGTGAACCTAACCAAGGAAAGGAAGGAGCAAACATCAATAGCCAGCATGAGGGATGAAACAGGGGAAATCACAACAGACTCCAATGAGATTAAAAGGAAAATCACAAAGCACAATGAAATACTGTATTCTAATGAATTCATAAATGTGGAAGACATGGATAGTACTTGGAAAAGCAGTTCCTCCCTTGATTATCTCAGACAGAGGTCAAGAACCTCAACAAACCTATAGCAAAAGAAGAAATAGAAAAGGTTATCAAGAAGCAACTGACAAAAAAGTCCCTGGACCAGATGGCTTCACAGCAGAATGCTAGCAAGCATTCAGGGAAGAAGTGACACTGATCCTCCACAAAGTATTCCGTAGCATAGAAAAGGATAGCAAGCTCCCAAACTCATTCTACGAAGCCAGTATAACATCGATACCCAAACAGGGCAAAGATCCCACGGGCAGAGAACTACAGACCAATATCTCTAATGAACACAGATGCAAAAATCCTTAACAAAATATTGGCTAATAGAATACAAATGTATATAAACATATCATCCACCACCACCAGGTAGGATTCATCTGAGGGATGCAGGGATGGTTTGACATCTGAAAATCCATCAATATTAACAACACACCGATAAGAAAAAGTATAAGAACCACATGATAATATGCATAGAAGCAGAAAAGGCATTTGACGACATCCAACACCCATTGCTAATTAAGACACGAAGATAGGACTGGAAGGTAAATTCCTCAAGCTGATACAAGCTATCTACAAAAAGCCAACAGCCAATATCATAGTCAATGGAAAAAAGACAAAACCAGTCCCATTGAAAAAGGGTACCAGACAAGGATGCCGCTTGTCCCCACTTCTATTCAGTATCATGCTGGAGGTCCAAGCTAGCAACATAAGACAGAGGAATGACATCAAAGGAATCCAAATGGAAGAGGAGAAGGTGAAACAATTGCTATTTGCAGACGACATGATCCTATACATTGAAAACCCCCAAAACTCCACAACGAGTGTACTTACATCAATAGAGGAATATGGAAGAGTGTCAGGATACAATATCAATAAACAGAATTTGATAGATTTACTATATACATTAGACAGGACCATGGGATAGGAGATCAAGAAGGCAGTACCCTTCCCAGTAGCCAAGAACAAACTGAAATACCTAGGAATATATTTAACAAAAAAAATAAAGACCTATACAAGGAAAACTACAAGACCCGACTACAGGAAATCAAAAACAACCTCCACAAATGGAAGAACATCCCATGCTCATGGATTGGAAAGCTCAACATAGTAAAGATGTCAATCTTACCCAATGCACTTCATAAGTTTATCACTATACCGATTCAAATACCAACAACTTTCTTCAAAGAATTGGAAAAACTGACCACCAATTTCATATGGAGAGGGAAGAAGCCCAGAATTAGCAAAGATCTCCTCAAGAAGAAGGCCAAAGTTGGAGGACTCACTTTACTTGATTTTAACACCTACTACACAGCCACAGTGGTCAAGACAGTATGGTACTGGCATAATGACAGATACTCAGACCAGTGGAAAAGAATAGAAAGCCCAAGAGTAAAATCATCAGCATATAGACAACTGATCTTCAATAAGGATCCCAAAAACATCAAGTGGGAAGCAGATGCCCCTTTTTTAACAAGTGGTGCTGGAAACAATGAATATCCACATGTAGGAAAATGAAACAAGATGTTTACCTCACCCCATGCACAAGAACAAACTCAAGGTGGATCACAGACCTAGAAGTAAAACCTCAAACCATCAGGACCATTAAGGAAGCAATCGGGACTAGCCTAAGACCATTGGTCCAGGGAATTTATAGACTCACTGCAATGGGGTAGGGTACACACACAGGTGAACTGGAAATTGACAAATGGGATTTAATAAGAGTAAAACACCTGTGCGCCTCAAAAGACTTCACCAAGAGGGTGACAAGGCAACCCACAGACTGGGAGAGGATTACTAAAATCGACAACATCCTCATGGCCTGCAAAAAGAGGAAAACAGTTAACCCCTTAAGGAAGTGGGCAAAAGAACTGAAAAGAAATTTCACTAGGGAGGAGATTCGTATGGCCAATAAACACATGAGAAAGTGTTCCTGTTCTTTAGCCATAAGAGAAATGCAAATTAAAACAACCACAGATACCATCTAACATCCCTGAAGTTATTCCAAATCAGATCACCAGAGAGCAACAAGTGTTGGAGGGGATGTGGTGAAATAGGAACCCTCCTCCACTGCTGATGGTTGTGTAGATATGTACAGGCACTGTGGAAAGCAATCTGATGATTCTTAAAGAAAACGGAAATTGGTCTACTTCATGACCCAGCCATCCCTGTACTGGGCATATACCCAGAGGAGGTAAGAAATAAAACACGATCAGTCATATGCGCTCCAATGTTTATTGCAGCACAATTCACAATCGCAAAGACTTAGAAACAGCCTAAATTTCCATAGATAGATGAGTGGATTAGTAAATTCTGGCACATACACATAATGGAGTACTATGCAGCATAGAAAAGCATGAATGATCACATGAAACATGTCGTTTCATGGGAAGAGTTGTAAGGAATTATGTTAAGTGAGGTAAGCCAATCTCAAAAAGGACAAGTATAATATGAGTCCCCTGAGTAAGTACAATCAGCATGGCAGGAATAGAAGGAAAGACTTATTTCACAATATACGGGTGGAGGCACAGGCAGTCAGGGGGAGGTCAGACAAAACCAAGGGAGGTACAAGTGAATCCAACATAAAGAAGGGGAAAGGGGGAAGGAGGAGGAAGAATGGGGTGGGGAGAAACTGAGATGATGGCATGGGGAGAACAGAGTACTAACCCACCTAGGGGGAGAATGTTGGTTGTGTTTCCACAGAATTGGAATGTGCATATAGACTCCACCATGGCTGGCATGCCAAACTAGGAGGGCAACATAGAGGGGGAAGAAGGAAGTGGGGAGAAGGGGTGGTGAGCAGATGGCGTCATGGACAGGGGAACAACTAGGGAAGAGAACCAGCATCTAGGATCCTGTGAGTATTAGAACAACACCAAGCTAGTGGAGAGGAAGCACTAAGAGGTGGAAGGGAGAAAGTGATGGCAGGGCAGGAGAGGCAAAAAGAAGCAAAGACAAGCTCTAGGAAGCAAAGGCGTAGATAGGGAGATTAACAGAGGTGTGCACTTATGGAATTTGATTAATCCATAACAATAGTGGTATTGGCCTATGTACATATATTTATAAGGCAATACACTGAGGCTGCAGACGGGTCTTGGACCTCAGTTCATACCTTCCCTCAATACAAGAACATTTTGTTCTAACAAGTTGACATTCTGTGACACTTACCCACTTACCCTACACGATTGCTGAAGACAAAATGGATGCATAAGCAGATGTGGTGAAGACAGAGGATGGTCCCCTGCTATTAAAAGATATAGTGTCTGGGGTCTTAAAAACTTCAAGTTAAACAAGCAGCCATCCAACAGTGAAACAACAAGCTCACATGGAAGAAGCACACCAGCCAGTGCGATTATGAGGTGTGACCAAGACTGGGCAACGGGCATCAGAAGACTCACAATAAACAGTAAATGAAAAACATGCATTAGTGAGAATGGATGGGGAGTTGGAACAGAGACCCAAAACCCATCTACGGACAATGGAATATCCCCCCACAGAGCAGTCACAGGGAGGTGATGAGTCAATCAGGGTGCAGGAGAGCACTAATGGGTCACTGCAACATATCTTTGATCCCTGGAGGTCTCCTCACCCCCCACTATCATGACCCCAGTGCTGCTTCCCAATCTAGACTAGATGGGAACCTGTACACAGGTATAGGCAAAAGATAAAACTCACAACACATGGAACCCAGCAATAGGAATGGGAGTAGAGATACCAAAAGCGTCGGGAGAAGGGGGGAGAGGCGGGAAGGGAGGGGGGCACCGATTGCAATGAATGGCACATAACCACACACCCCATTCAGGTGGAAGAACAACAGAAACCAGAGAGGAAGAGATACAGCAGTCAGTGTGAGATTTGAAAATAATTAATCTACAATCTATCGAGGGGCCATGAGGGTTGGGGGGGCCTGGGGGAGGGGGAAAAAGGAGCTGATCCCAAGGGTTCAATGGAAAGTAAATGTCTAGAAAAGAATGATGGAAATTAGTGTATGAATATGTCGGATACAATTGATGCATGGATTGTAGCAAGAATTGCAAGTGCCCCCAATAAAACAATTGAAAACTAAACAAAACAAAGTTTTCTTAGTCTTTCTTTCTTCCGATTTTTTTCAGTTCTTTGTTCTGACTGTTGGTCTAGCAGATTACTATTGAGATATTTATCTTCAAGCTTATTAATTAAGCTGGCTATTTATTGAATTCTACTTCTTTACCCTTCACAAGCACTAACTATTTCTGAAAGCTTGCTATCAATCTTCAGGACTTCTAATGGATGTTTTTGTATAATTTCTAGTTTTTTCATTTATTTTGTCAATTTGTTTTGTAGTATTTTCCTGAATTCAACTAAAGTCTTGCCTTTATTCCCCCTTGATTTTATCTGCAGCTTTCTTGATCTTTCCTCAATTTTTAAAAACTCCTTGTCTAGTAGTTTCAATGCCATTTCTTCTTCAGAAATGCCTTCTAGCTCAGTGCTTTGGTCATTTATTTGAGCCACTCAGTTTTGTTTCTCTGTGTGAACTGAAATTTTCTTTTGTCTCCAAGACATCGTGGTATTGCATTTCATTGATGATTATGTGTGGGTTTGATCTTGCAAACTCATTACTGTCTCTTGATGGCTTTATAAGAACGTGAATGAAACACACTCTGTTAACTGTTTGTGTAGCAAAGGGGAGTGGTTTGGACAGGTGTTGGCTGCTGTCAATCATCAGGTAGTAGAGGAGCAGATAGTAGCCCACACTCAGAGGTAGGTCTGCAGGAAGTTTGAGTGTGGCTGAGGTTGTAGGGATGAGAAAACAATGGGAACATGAGTGTGATCATTGGGTTTTGTGTCAACTTGGCTGAGTTAGGATTCTCATTTGTTTAGCAGTTGCAGCCTAATGATCCCTCATGATGTAACCTAACATAATGTAATCAACTACATGATGGGATCAACTGTGAGCAGTCAGCAGTTGGAAAAAGATTTAAGTGGAGTACAACCTCCTTACTCAGGACATACCCCTAGTTCAACTGAAAGGCAGTTTCATCAGTGGAGTGGCCTACTCCCTATATAAATAGTCTTTTGGAGACCTTGCTTGTTTTTTCTGGGTCTGAATCTTACATCTTGCTTAGTGGCCTCAAGCCAAAGGTTTCCGTATTACTTCTTGGTTCCAGGAGCCGTCAGTGACCTGCCACCTGACCTGCCAATCTTGGATCCTTTTGCCTCTCCAGTCACAGCCTGATCTACTGACAATGCATTAATCTGCCTCTGCAGATTCATCAGCTTGTGGGGTTCCTGCCACTCCTGGTTTCATCAAGCCCTAAAGCTGTACAAGACAAGAGAAACCTCCAGCTTAATATCTGACCCACAGACTTGAAACAAGACTGGACTTACCCCATTTCTATAACTGTGTGAGCCATTTTCTTGACATAAATTACACACACACACACACACACACACACACACACACACAGGAGCCTGGTGATGAAGCGGTTATGCATTGGGCTGCTAACCACAAGGTCAGCAGTTTGAAACTACCAGCCACTGTGTGAGGAAAAGACAGGCTTTCTTCTCTTGTAAGCAGTTACAGTCTGCAAACGGAAACCACTGGGCCAGTTCTATCCTGTCCTATTGGGTCACTATGACTCAGCACTGAGTTGATGGCAGTGATTTTTTTGGGTTGTTTTTTTATATATATACATATAAATGTCACTATTTGTGTTTCTCTGGAGAAGATAGCTTAACACAACTAGAAAATGGGAAAAGCATCAAAAATGAAAGAATAAAAGGTGGGGGGAAACTGGCAAAAAATATCAAGTGAAAATAAATTTATAACTAAAAGAGCAAAAATGTAAACATAAACCTACTGTATCCAAGTTGATTCTGACTCATAGCAACCTAGAGTTAGTTAAAGTTTATTGTGCCAACCTGGCTGATAAACACATGTGGGGTTAATTGAAAAGCGGAGAAATAAATGGCTCTTTGAACCTCGCCTTTTGAGTTCTCGGGTCCCTTGCTTTCTGATGGTCGGATCAGGGTGTATCTGCCTTAGCCTGTTCCCTGCTTCAGCTGGCAAGGCTCACTTCCTGCAAGGCATCCCTGAAGAGAAGCCACATGGATCTACCCCGATGCAGCCCTGGGTGCTGGAGCACCCGTGTGGAGACCTCTGCCAGCACTGAGATGCTTACACATTCACTGACTTGGCTTTCCTCCTGCATTCAGCATCATAGTGTGTGTTTTGTGAGATGGAGGAGGACTTTGTGGATTGGTGTTGGGCATATGGGTTAATGTTGGACTTGTGGGCTTGGGCAGCACTGGGTTGGGATGTTTTCTTGATGTGCACTTATCCTTTATATAAAACTCTCTCGTGTGTGTGTGTGTGTGTGTGTGTGTTTCTGTGGATTTATTTCTCTAAAGTACCCAGACTAACACAAACCCTATAGAGAATTTCTGGAACGGTAACTTTCCAGGAGCAGGAGATAATTAGGGTTTGTGTCAAATTGACTGGACCTAGTAATCCTTAATGATGTTACTTAGCACACTACAATTAACTCCACAATGAGATCTATGTGGGCACTCAATCAGTTTTAAGAAGACTAAGGTTACTTGCAACCTCCTTACTCAGGTGACAGCCCTGATGCACTTGAAAGAAAGGCTCCTCGGGGGAAGAGGGAGATGACTTATTTCCTATATAAGTGGATGCTGTGCAAAATTTTGCTTGATTTTTGCTGTGTCCGAATCCTACATCTGACCCATAGACCTCTGGTTCTTTGGACTCGTGCCAAAGGCCTGCCATATTGCTTGCCAAATCCTAGAAAATATCAGTGATCTGCCATGTGATCTGCTGACCTCGCTTTCATCTGCCTCGCCAGCCATCAGCCGATGGTCTCTCTGTTAATGTTTGCTTCATGAGTCTTTTGAGCTATTTGAGTCAGGAAAAGCCTCCAACATAGCATGCAGCCCATGGGCTTAAAACCTGACTGAACTTGGACTCGCCTGCTTCCGCAGCTGTGTGAGCCCATTTCTTGATCTCACTTTCTTCCTGACATACATCTCACCTTACTCCAGAGGGCTTGCTGGTGGGTTTCTCCTGCTGCCCTTGTAGCTAGCAGTCCAATGCTCACCCTACATTGCCACCCGAGCAAATGAAAAGCCAATTAATGGGATCAAAGATAAATACAATAAGCCTAACTAGAGAGGGTGGGTTTGTGGAGAAAATAATAGAAAAGAGATAATTTTTTAAATAAGGAAAGGACAAAGGAACACAGGAAAGCAGAGAAAGGACGAGATGGGGGGAAAAAGAGAAAACTGTGATGGAGAGTAGGGTGCCTCGTATGGGAAAAGGAAACAAAAAATAATCAAACAAAAAAACAGAGAAAGAAGTGAAACAAAGGAGGAGTGGAAAAAGAGCATGCTATGGGGATCAGGGCACCAGTATGAGTCAATTTCCTCTTCCAGCCAGGGATCTCACATGGTAGGGGGTGGGGAGGGGTGAGTTGTGAGGACGGGTAAAGGGTGAACCCCGGTACCCCGGTGTAGTTCCTGCAGGCCAATATGCCATCAAGGATCGGGACAGCTGATTCAGAAGTAACTTGTTAAGGCCCAGATGGTGCCTGAGGTCCAAGGGCCACTTCCCAGAAAAGACCTCTTTCAGTCCTAGAGGGCAACTGAGGACAGGGTGGCAGCTGATGAAAGGAATTCTTCTCGTCCAGGGCTGTCCGGGGATCTGGCTCTGCGTTTTTGTTGATCTGCTTGTTAAGGAACCCAAAACGGCCCCTGCCCATTGTGTATAGAAATCAGATTTGTGGACACTGGTCTTTGAGAAAGGGAAAGCAGTTTTATTGCAAAGCACTGGGCCGGGAACTAGGTTGCCCTGTCCTCAGCTCTGACTCCCCAATACTTGGTTCTCCGACTTATAGGCCGTGCAATTTTTAATTCACTGTGCCTGTGCACTGGTGTTCAGTGTTTTGCCCTCCAGGGAAACTAAGAAGTGTGTGTGTGTGTGTGTGTGTGTGTGTGTGTGTGTGTGTGTGTGTGTGTGTGTTTTCTATGGGGAAATCATCACAAGATTATAATAGGGGGGAGCATCATAGAGACGGAGAGATGGGAAATGGACTGACATACGATCAAAGAATGCCTGGCGGAATCCAAAAAGCCGTACACAGTGTGCTCTTTTTATAGAGTTGGTAGTGGTTTGGTTCTTACAACAGATGAGATAAACATTAACAAGAATTTCTGTAAAACTTTTGTCAAAGTCTTTATGATAAAGACAGTCAGGAGGGGTCTCTTGTTGCTCCATCAGGCCAGAGTCGGGGAGGACAAAGAAGAAGGCTCTCTTCTTTTGCACGTTTATGTCTTGCGAGGGCTGGGGGTCGGGTGTTGTGGACGGCATTTGGGCTAATTTTAAGGCTTAGGATGAAACCAGGGCTGTGTCAGGGGTGCCTTTGCTTTTAGGCACTAACACAGATGTCAGTGAATTTTTCTGTGGGTTATAAGGCTCTATGCACGTGTGGGGACCCAAACCAGGAAGGTCTGGTTTAGACTGGTTATCTTCTGAGTGTGGCTGCTTGGGATCCGTAAGACAGTTAAAAGGGAAAGTTTCTGCTAAAATGAAATAGCACAACAACAGAGTAACATGGGCCCACAGTTGTGGTTTCTGGATGAGGGGTGATTTCCTCCCGACTTAGGAGAGGAGCTGGGAGAGGGAGCCTCGGGCTGAACAGAGGCTATACAGTGGACGTGTCACCAGCTTCTGGGTGCGTGAGGTCATTAGGACAGTGTGGGGAACAACGGTGGGCCTCAGCTTTCTAGTCAAAAGCCACAAACATGTCAGGCAGGCCCCGTCTTGATGGGATGCTGCTTCCAAACGTTCATGGCAGTTCTGCTGCTAGGCTAGCCAACAACCCCCCCCCCCCCCCGTCTTTCTCCTCGTGCTCTTTTGTTCAGTTTCTTCTGGTCATTTAGCAACGACACTACCCTTTCCTCTGAAGCTCAGGGTTCCCGGATTCTCCTGCATATCTGTTTCATTTGGTTTCCCCTATGTCTGTTAGGTTTTAGGGAACAAACATACTCTATGTCTCAAGCAAACATTTTTTAAATCATTTTTGGGGGGCTCATACAACTCTTATCACAATCCATCCATCCATCATGTCAAGTACATTTGAACATTTGTTGCCATCATCATTTTCAAAGTATTTTCTTTCTTCTTGAGCCCCGAGTATCAGCTCCTCATTTTCCCCCTACTCTACCCTCCCTCCCTCATGAATCCTTGATACTTTATAAATGTTTTTTTCATGTCTTGCACAGTCAGATGTCTCCCTTTACCCCCTTGTCTGTTGTCCATCCCCCTGGGAGGGGGTTATAGGTAGGTCATTGTGATCGGTTCCCTCTTTCTCCCCAACCTCACCTTACCCTCCTAGTATTGCTACTCTCAATATTGGTCCTGAGGAGTTTATCTGTGCTGTATTCCCTGTGTTTCCAGCTCTTATCTGTACCCATGTACATGCTTTGGTCTAGCCAGATTTGTAAGGTAGAATTAGGATCATGTGGGGGAGAGGAAGCATTAAATAACTAGAAGAAAGCCGTATGTCTCATCGGTGCTATACTGTACCCTGAATGGTCCATCTTCTCCCCACAACCTTTCTGTAAGGGGATATCCAATTGCTTACAGATTGGCTTTGGGCCTCTACTCTGCACTCACTCCCTCATTCACATTATGATTTTTTTTTTGGTTCTGGGTCTTTGATGCCTGATACCCAATCGCTTTGACATCTCATGATCACACAGGCTGGTGTGCTTCTTCCATGTGGGCTTTGTTGCTTCTCAGTTAGATGGACGCTTCCTTATCTTCAAGTCTTTATGACCCCAGATGCTATATCTTTTGATAGCCAGGCACCATCAACTTTCTTTGCCACATTAACTTATGCACTCACTTTGTCTTCAGCAATCATGTCCGGAAGGTATCAAGTAAAATTTATAGAGAAAATGTATTAACTCCATTGTCAGGACAATGACAAGACAAAGACCCATCACACAGATGAGGGAGGTCATCAACGTGAGTTCAGAATGATGTGCAAGGAGTTAGAGACAAACTTAAATAGACATGGGAGTACAAGGAAAACTCGCACAAGCTTGATTGGCAGCAGATGAATGTGTTGCAAGTGCAGGCAGGACTACTGAAAGGGAATGATCCCATGAAAGCTATGTTTGTTATGTTATGTTATCTTATGTTATCTTATGTTATGCAGAAGAGCTTACAAGATTGTCCAGGGCCTTCGGACCAAGGCAGTCAGAGCCTGACTTGTGAGGATTCAACCCCGTACTCCATGCAGGACACACACAGGCAAGCCCTGAGGGAGTCTGCCCATGACTGGGCTGGTTAAAGGAATGGCAATAATCCACTTTCCTATTTACTTTCTTTAGAAAAACTTTTATTTGCATAGAATTCACATATCATACAATACAACAATTCAACCATACCAAGAAGACGTGTGCAATCATCACTACAATCAATTTGAGAACTTTTTTTTCTTTCTTGTAGTTAGACGTTAAGAGTAATACACTTTCAAATGTACCCCACCTGAGGGCAAAGTTGTTCATATTCCCCTTTAACTTTCAGTAGGAACTCAAAGGAAGCTGTCTTAGTCTGGGTACATTAGAGAAACAAATCCACGGAAACTCATATGTATAAGAGAGGGTTTTATATAAAGGGTAAGTGCACATCAAGAGAACACCCCAACCCAATGTTGCCCAAGCTCACAAGTCCAACATTAGCCCATATGTCCTATACCAATCCACAAAGTCCTCCTCCATCTCACAAAACACACACTATGATGCTGACTGCAGGAGGAAAGCTGAATCAGTGAATGTGTAAGCATCTCAGCATTGGCAGGGGTCTCCACATGACTGCTCCAGCACCCAGGGCTGCATGGGGGTAGGTTCATGTGCTTCTCCTTGGGGATGTCTTGCAGGAAGTGAGGTGGTTAGTTTATTGTGCCAGCCTGGCCGATAAACACATGTAGGATTAATTGAAGGGTGGACTGATAAATGGCTTGGCGAGCCTTGCCTTTCTTGTCTCTTGCTCTTTGATCATCAGAAAAGGGTGCGGCTGCCTTGCTTGTTCTGTGCCTCAATTTGCAAGCTACACTACCTGTGGGACACCTAACCTGTGGACTGTGTCACTGTAATTTGAGGTTCCTTCACAATGTGCTTCGCCACACGATTGGAATTTACATCTCTTGAGCTGGGGACTGACTGCAGGTGACCTGCCTTGCTGTTTGCTGCCTCTGCCCGGATAACCTGAATTGCTCTACAGAGGACTACCTGGCAGCCCTCAAGACTTGAAGGACTGCCAGTGTCTCACAAGTGGCATTTGAATTGTACTGCTTTACAATTTTACTGTTTGTTTCTTGTGTTATATACCTATCTGTATAACTGCTTTATAATTTAACTGTTTGTTTCTTGTTTTATATATCTATCTGTCTATATAAATATAATATACAAAATGACTAGCAATCTGGTTTTGTCTCTCTGAGAACCCTGTCAAACACAGGAAGTGAGCCTTGCAAGCTGAAGCAGGGAACTGGCTAAGGCAGCTGCACCCTGGTCTGACCATCAAAGCAACAGACCTGAGAACTCCAAAGGTGAGGCTCACTGAGCCATTTATCTCTCCACCCTTCAATTAACCCCACATATGCTTATCCTCCAGGTGGGCACAATAAATTTTATCTCAGAAGCTTAATCTGCCTGGGGACTCTGCAAATGGATTTGGGGCTTTCACTGTTCATCCAAGGCTTCTGCAAACCTACTGCTCTGAATTTCAACTCTAATACAATTGTAGTGGCTCCGGGTAGAGCATCCGCATGATTCACCATCTTGAACTGAAACTGCTGTGGGTTTGGTATTTGGCTTAGAGGATGGTGGATGCTTTGGCTCTAGCACCCATAAAGTAAGGGTCAGAACTCAGGAAACTTCCATGAACAGAGGAGTCCCTCCTTAAACACTGCCCTTTCACCTTCTGCCCATGACAGAAGGCAGGTCTCAGCTGCTATTTGCTGAGATTGACTTCATCCTGTTGGAGCAGGTCCTGTTGCAACACTGTTTACCCAACTTGGTCAGGCCCCCACGCTCCTCTGGATACAGCAGCTGCCGAGCAAGGGAGCCAGTGCTGAGGTGGTGTGCTGCCGGCTCAGACCCTTCGGTCACACGCTTACGCTTCCAATTGGCTGCCCAGCGCGCTGTTCCTCAAAAGAGCCGGATTGAGCCAAGGCCACTGACTGCTGGAGCCATGGTAGGAGCATATGCATAGTAGTGGATCTGTGCCCAGGCTGGGTCTGTGTCCAGGCTGGATCAGTGAGCTGGGGACTGCAGAACTAAGTCAAATGGAAGGTCCATGGGCTGGAGACGTCACAGGTGGACTCACCTGGGGTGGGGGAAGCCAAGGGGCCCACCGTGAATTGTACTTGAGGCTCTGGGGAGGCACTGGCTATTGGGAAAGGGATAGGAGAGGAAGGCCTAGCTTGGACCCTGTGCCTAAATGGGGTGACAGGCTGAGCTTCAGTTTATGCTCCTGAGAATGGGCGTCATATGACCTGTCCCATGACATTGTTGTAAGGATTCAGTAAGACACACAGAGAAGCCCAGCACCGTACCCCACACACAATGGGCGTCTCCCACGGTCCCAGGACTCCACAGCTGGGGTCAGAGTCAGGAAAGTTGCTGTGGACTCCTTCGGGCCCAGGCTCTCTTCCAAGCCTGTCCTTTCCCTGCTAGAGAAGTCTTCAGCAAAGGTTGAGGGCCCATCCCAAGGATCCTGCTTTCTCCAGGTTTCCTTGCTGATCTCATCTCCCTGAGGCTATAATCACCTAAGCTCCTACAGCTGACGGAAGCTGTCAAGGAGAGAATAACAGAAATCCCCTCTCGAAGAATTAACCTTCCTCAGGGCCCTCGTCCAAGGCAGAAGGGCTCTGAGTGGCTGCTTACTCAGCCTCCTAGCTTAATAGTGGCGATGGAGGGGATGTGGGGGAGGCTGGTGACAGGACAGCGGGATGGGGTCACTGCTAAGACATGGCTTTTTTTCCTGGCCTAGGTTCATGGGTACAAAGGGGTCAAGTTCCAAAACTGGGCCAAGACCTATGGCTGTTACCCAGAGATGTACTATCAGCCCACCTCTGTGGAGGAGATCCGAGAGGTGAGTGTCCAATTCAGCCCACAGTGGGATGACCAGCCCTGGGGCTTCCAGCTCCACCCCCAGCCCACCATCAGCACAAAGGGCTTTTGTTAAAATGTTAAGGTGGGTTGGGAAACCTCCCTACAACTTCTCTGAGGCTTCCCATTGTTCTTGGAACTAGACCCCATCTCCTCCTCACTCACACAGTGAGCATCTCCTGGACCTGTTTCCCAAACCTCCCTCACATCCCTCTCTGCCTTGTTTACTTCTGTCCTCTCGGTTCACTGAACAAACCAAGCTCTACTTCAGCACCTGTGTGCTGGCTGTCCCTTTAAAGGGTCCTCGACTTTTCACATGACCAGCTCTCCGTTGTTGAAGAATCATGGTGAACTTCATCTCTTCAGAGGGTTTTCCTACCCACTAAGGAACCCTGGCACAACTGTTGAGTAAGTATTGGGTTGCTAACCACTAGGTCAGCAGTTCAAACCCACCAGCCACTGCATGGGAGAGAGATGCCATTATCTGTTCCTGAAAAGATGCACAGCCCCAGAAACGCTGTCGTCAGAGTTGATCTGAAGGCAGTGGATTTTTTTTTTAATCTGAAATCATTTAGCCGGAATGTCCTTCTTGTTTATTTCTTTCATTGCATATTCAGAACTTACAACTGTCTGGTTTCTTTTTTCATTCTTTCATAAGGGTGTAAGACCATGCTTATCTTGTTCTCTGTGGTTTTCGTCAGCACCCACACTGTGCTAGGCACACAGGAAGCACTCCATACACATTTGTTGGGTAATGAGTGTGAACGAGACCCAGAGTCTCCCTTAAATGGCTTGCACTTTTATAGGGTACACAGGCATGCATGCAACTAACACCCAAGGTTACCCCAGTTGACCCTCCAGTGCTGACAGAACAGAGGAGGAAGTATGTGTGCCTGGTGAGGATGTGTGTGTGTGTGTGTGTGCACGCGCTTATGTGGGTGAGTGTGTGCATGGTTGAATGTGAGTTATGTTTAGGGTACAAAAGAGACCCAATCTGGAATGTATTTTAAAGAGAACATTTATTAAGTCTTAAAAGAGACTAAGACAACACAAAACACAGATACATCATCCAGATAATGGCAGCCACCAACACAAGGTTGAGATGGCGCCCAAGTGTTCACGCTGAAGACTTGAGAGAAAGAGGGTATTGTCAGGGGGTGCGGAGGTGAGACAACTGGCAAAAGAAATTGTCACAAAATCATGATTGGTGGCAGATCAATACATCACAATAACAGATGGGGCTATTGGTCCAGGGCCTTCTGACCAATGCAGTCGTCGGGGAAGTGATTGAATGGGACTCATGACTGATACGCCCCTCTCAGTAGTCCCCAGAGGCTGCCCCGCCCTGGGCCATAGAGGGATGGAAGTAATTGCTCTAGAAGGCATTTTGCTTAAGGGCAAGATGATCTATATCATTGCTTAATGATAGGAAAGCATTCAATGGAGGCTTAATGGACATGAGGCCTCTGCAAATGGATTTTTGGCCGCCATTGTCATCCATACCCTTGTGCACACCAAGGTGCTTAGAATTTAAGCTCTAATAAAATCCCCCCTCTCATCACAAATTATTATTCTTGTCAGTAATTGCTTGATCACACAGGCTGGAGTTCTTCTTCCATATGGACTTCGATGGCACCTTGCTTAAAGACAAGCCTTTATGACCCCACTCAGACACTGTCTTTTCTTTTTTTTAAATTTTAAAATCTTTTTAAAATTACTTTTATTGGGGGCTCTTACCTCTCTTATCACAATCCATACATTCTTCCAATGTGTCAAACACATTTGCACATATGCGGCCATCATCATTTTCAAAACATTCTCTTCCCACTTGAGTCCCTGATATCAGCTCCCCATTTCTTCCCTCTCCCTTAATAACTTATAGATTATTTTTTCCATATCTTACATCTTCCTCCATCACCCCTCATCCACTTTTCCATTATCCCCACCGCCATCCCCACCCCCACCCCCCACCCCCGAGAGGTTTCTACATTGATACCCTCTCTCTCCCCCATCTGCCCATCTGCCCCTAATCCTCCTGGTATCTCTACTCTCCTTGTTAGCCCTGAGGGGTTTATCTATCCTGGATTCCCTATGTTGTGGGCTCTTATCTCTAGCAGTGTGCATGTTCTGGTCTAACCAGATTTGTAAGGTAGAATTGAGGTCATGATAGTGGGATGAAGGAAGCACCAAAGAACTAGAGGAAAGTTGTGTGTTTTATTGGTGCTACACTGCACCCTGATTGGCTCATCTCTTCCCTGTGATCCCTCTGTGAGGGGATATCCAATTGCCTACTGATGGGCATTGGGTCTCCACTTCATGCCTGCCCCCCCCCATTCACCTTGGATATGGTTTTATTCTGGTCTTAGATGTCTGATACCTGATCCCACCGACACCTCATGATCACATAGGCTGGTGCACTTTTTCCATGTGGGCTTTGTTGCTTCTCAGATAGATGGCTGCTTATTTATCTTCAAGCCTTTAAGACCCCAGACACTGTATCCTTTGATAGCCGGGCACCATCAGCTTTCTTCACCACATTTGCTTATGCACACATTTTGTCTTCAGCGATTGTGTTGGGAAGGTGAGCAGCACAGAATGTCAGATTGTTAGAACAAAGTGTTCTTATGTTAAGGAGCACTTGCTTTGAGGCCCAATGTCCATCTGCAACCTTAATTCTTAACATATAGATATGAGTACATAGTTCTATGCCCCTCTCATTATAAATATATTTACATATGTACATGCCTGTATTTAGACCTCTACAAATGTCCTTTGCTTCCTGGTTCTTTCCTCTATTTCCTTCTTACTTCCCTCCTGTCCCACCATCATGCTCAGCCTTCATTCGGGTTTAGTAATTCCTTGCTGCTACATTGCCCTTGATTGAGCCCCACTAGGCATCCTATGAGGTTCTTTCCATTGATTTTAGGTCACTTGTTGTTCCCTTGTCCCTGGGTTGGTTTACCACCACTCCTTCCTTTCTCCCACCTCCCCTTCTCCTGGATGGGACCAAACATTGGTCCCAGTCTTTTCATCTCCAAATTATTTATCCCACCTATCTTATCTAGACAGACATGCAGATGCATTAATAAGTGAAAAAAACAGGCAAAGCCAAATAAAGGAACAAAGGAAGTTGACACGGTCCTTTCTGACAGTCGGGCACCATCTGATTTCTTCACTACCCTTTGCTACGCAGTATATCTTCAGTGACCTCTGAAGTGAGGGTTAGTGTTGAGGAGGACCACATCACAAGAAGAGATTGCTCTTAATTTAGGGCTATGAGTAAGTGAGAGCTCAAACTCCATTCGTATTTAAGGTTTATAACATTTCTATGATCTACTGTAGAGGCAGCGTTATCAGCCTCCTGAGAAATAACATAAATAATCTCCATGGGTCATTTGGTAATTGTAAGATAAATATCATGGATGTAGCCAATGGTATAGAATTGAAGATACTGGTTAAAAAATGAGAACATATATATGAGAAAGTCTTTTAGACAAAAAATACATGAAAGTATACAGATTAAAAGTAAGTGACAGGACACTTGGAAAACAGTAAGAGTTAGGAGGCAACAGAGTATGTGTGTACATGTATGTGTGCATGAGTGTGCATGGTGAGTCTATATGAGAGTGCTTATGCTTGCATGTGTGGGTATAAGCCTGAGAGTGTTTGTGCCTAAGTGGGTTATGTACATGTTTGTATAGGTGAGCATCTGTCTTTCTGTGTGCATGTGTATGTGTGGGTGAGTGTCCCGTTCCCGCGGGACATTCACCGTGGATCCTGGAGGAGAGAGTGGGAATTGGGGGGGTACAAGAGGCATGGAGAATGAGGACAAGACAATATCCTGATCAAATCCTGTTTTAATGAGCAAAGAGTCACAGCTTATAAGGGCCAGCCAAGGTGGGGGGGAGCCTCAGCCGCACATGCAGATTAGGCTACCTTGGCAACAGGCCAATCAGGGAGTTCTGGGGAGCGTGCCCTGCCCATGGGTCAGTAAGGGCTTACAGTCTTCAATTAGGTACGCAGAGGAGTGGCATGTACATGCAAATCAAGCATAGGGGAAGATGATCTTTTGCCCAATCAAGGGAATGCAGGACACGGGTGCTTATCTAAAGAGCATCACCCCTTGTTTGCTCAAGTTTTACAACTGCAGTGCTCTGTCACGTAGGCTGAGGTAGAAGAATGCCCAGAGCTCAGGCTAATAAATTCCAAGTAATGGCCGGGCCTCATGGCTCCAGACAGGTGAGTGTGTGTAGGAGTGCACATACATGTGTGTGCACGTGTGCACATGTATCGCTGTGTAAGGGCAGTCGGATGATAGTAATCTGTACCGTGTGCTTCATATTTGGTCTCAGCCGTTGTTGTTGTTGTGAGTAGTGATTATTATCCTTTTCTAGAACTGAGGAGAACGAGGTCCTCTGAGGCTTGTAATTCTCCCATCTGAATTAAGGTCGGAGTCAGGATCCAAACCAAAGATTGTTTCTGGTTTCTGCTCATTTTCTTTGGCACATTCTCACACAGAAAAAGCAATGTAACTACATCCCACTTTTGGCAGGACAGTCCCGATTTGTAACAATTTTTCCCGCATCCTGTGGCATTTTAAAAAACTCCCAATTTTTGGAAAGAATGCATGACAAGCTAGGGTATACGGTTTTCAGCTGCCATGTGGCGATTTCGCCAGGATATGAGTTTCATCAATGGTGTCCCGCTGGTGTCCCGCTTTACCAATGTTAAATCTGGTCACCTTACTAAAAGAGCGGTGGGATGTGAGCAGGCTCTGCAGAATGAGTACGTGGTCAAAAGGGGCTGGGGAAGGGCATTTTGAGTGAGGAGGAGAAGGAGAGAAATATCTCTTGCAGGGAATGCCCAGAAAATTGTCATCTGTAGCTGCCAGGAGACTAGAAGAGGCAGGCTGGGGAGGAAGAGAAGCTCTGTACCACAGGGAGCCTTGGGCCCCAAGCATCTGGCTTCTCCCCATCTCTGAGGGAGACATCAGGAGGTGCTCTGTAAGAGCTAGCTGTGTGCGCGGGCATCTCCTATGCTGATCATGAATTACCACTAGGAGGAAGGTCTTGCCGGTCCATGCTTCCATGGAAGACTAGTGGGATTATGTGAACATAAAATATGTGGTCAAGGCAGTGGGAGGAAGATGGCGATAGAACCTCATGGTCTTAATACTAATCTGTTGGGGGCGGGGGAGAAGGATGAGGACAGAACCTGTCCGAACCTTTCTCAATCTCACTTGACCGTGGAAGTCTCTATGATGTAAAGTGTCAGGCTAGTCTCCTGTGGAGGAGATGTTTAAAAATGCTCACGGGGGTGTTTGAACAGGCACGGGACTGGAGAAGTGAATGGATTCATGTACGTTGGATCAGCAATCATCAGAGATGGCCTGCTTACGCCAGGCTTGGGTTAAACATCAGCTTTAGAGTCCAGTGGATCCGTTGCTACCCTGGGGGAGCCTCTGTGTCAGCGTGGGATGCAGGCTGGGGTGGAAGGCTTATTCTGAGGCACGGAGGAAGAATGTGATCAGCGGTCTGAGACAAGCGTGGAGCTGCAGGATAGAGAACAGCCCAGGCCCCACAATAGAAGGCACCTTGGTTCTCCATCCTGCTTCACACCCTGCTTCTTCTCCCTGGGGGTGGCCTGGAAGCAAGCTGCAATCAGGCCAAGGTTGGAGGCCTGGGGTGCATAGCATGGGGCTCACACCCCTCACGCAGGGCTGTCCCTGCCCCTCTCTGCCTGCCTCACAGAGAGGCCCTGGACTAGCTCTGAGTCCAGGCCTGAGCCTGGCATTGCTTTGGCAGGTGCTGGCTCTAGCCAGGCAGCAGAACAAGCGGGTAAAGGTGGTAGGTGGTGGCCACTCACCCTCCGACATCGCCTGTACCGACGGCTTCATGATACACATGGGCAAGATGAACCGCATCCTCCAGGTATGTGGATGCCTCTGCTCCCACCTCTGCTTGTCCCCAGCTGGGCAGCCTCTGCCTCTGTCCAAGGTCTTCATCCCAGACCCCACAGCCCTGGCCCCTTTCTCGCCACTGTGTCCTATACCTGACCCCCTCTCAGCGCCCCTCACCTGAACCCTTTCCTGAGCTGGCTCAGCCCTCTCCTCAGGCCTGGGCTCCCCTTTGCAGCCTAGAGAGCGGCCACCCCACACTCCTTCAAGCACTCCCCAGACTCCCCACCCCTCTGTGATACTTCTCTGGGGGTGGAGTATCTGGCCAGCCCCCTGAAATAGAGTTCACCAAGACAAATCTGGAAGGGCCTAACTCAACACTTAACCAGGGTTAGAGATGGAGACACTGGTGATTAGGGAGGGCCGCAATAGCCAATCAGGAGCAGAGCTGAGCCCAGACGCAGGGCTCTAAGTCCCATGCTGGGATCACTCACCGCCATGGAGTGCATGCCGACTCAGAGAGACCATAGGACAAGGACAGAAGTGCTCCTGTGGGTTTTC